>NC_141915.1:49098772-49713772 GCF_057802395.1 Ceratotherium simum simum
CCCCCGGCCGCTGAAGCGGAGTGCGTGAACTTAACTGCTGCACCACGGGGCCGGCCCCCGATGGGTGGTTTTTATTGCTTTTCCTACATTGTTTCTTAAGCACAGACTAGCAAATTCACTAAAACTGATAAAGATGTCTTAACAATTAGAATCTCAGCTGCTATAATGAGACTGCAGAAAGACTTGAGCCGGATATATCTAGTTTTATACTATAGATGTAGTAAAGTGTCACAAATGAAATCTGCTATTGTTCCTTCTAAGGAGTTTGATGTCTGGTCATTAAGACAAAAATAGCTCTGCAAAGAGTTTCTATTGGGCTTAGCATGGCAAAAGATAACCAGGCAGGCCTCGGGCACACCATGCCATGGCCAAGTTTGTCTCCATCTCCCTCCTTCCCAAGTCAGTAGTAGCAGAACCCCCGCCCTCGCTATCAAGTAGCTCCTGCCTTTCTGTGCCCTAACTTCTTTCTCTTCTCTCCCACAGCGCTCCAAGCTTGTCTCCAGCGCACTCTGGGAATTATCTTTTTATGTTTAGTCTCACCAACTACAAACTTCATAAAATCCTTTCTTTGTATCTTCCAGCTTTGTGGCACAGCATCTAGCATATTCCAGCTTCATTCATTCTGCATCCAATAAATATTCCTTGAGTGCCCACTATGCATAGGCACTGGGGATACAGTAGTTACTAAAATAGAAGTCCCTCCTCGGGCTGGCCCCTTGGCTTAGCGGTTAAGAGCGCGCGCTCCGCTACTGGTGGCCCGGGTTCGGATCCCGGGCGCGCACTGACGCACCGCTTCTCTGGCCATGCTGAGGCCACGTCCCACATACAGCAACTAGAAGGATGTGCAACTATGACACACAACTATCTACTGGGGCTTTGGGGAAAAAAAGGAGGAGGATTGGCAATAGATGTTAGCTCAGAGCCGGTCTTCCTCAGCAAAAAGAGGAGGATTAGCATGGATGTTAGCTCCGTGCTGATCTTCCTCACACACACACAAAAAAGGCCCTCCTCTTATGGAGCTTCCATTCTAGTGGGCTGCGCCAAACTGAACCAACAGAACCCAAAATAGAATCTGGTACCAGCCCTCCATACTTTGACCAAAACCATTCATATCCTATTAACTCCCTCAGTTGATCTTATTTGCATTTTAAATCTTTTCTGTCCATCTGTGGATTGTCTTTCTGGCTTTTTAAAGAAATCTGCAGGAGCAGGAAAGTGGGAGGAAGATTTGGGAGGATGGAAGGACTTCTTGCCCCCCTCATCATTCCAGATTTAAGGAGAGCCGTGGAAGTAAATCCCACTTTGGGTGCCTGTGAAAACAAAAGACTGTCAGAAGGGGGATTAATCAGCGTCTTCTCCCCACTCCCTTGTCCCCTGCCTCTGCTGGGTGGCTGATTCTCTGGGAGTGCCTGGTTTCTGAGGGATGTTGTCCAATCTCTCCCTTTTGGTGCCCAGGAATTCAGACTCCAGAACCTGCCCTGCCTATCATAGGCACAGAACATTTTTGCTGCCCTCTTGCCCTGTTCTGTCCTCTCTCTGAGCCCTCGCTGCCCTTCCTCCATTCTGCTGCCTCCACTCCTCCATGTCCCTGGAATCCCAAATGTACCCCAGTTGTCCCAGGGAAGGCCCCCTTGTGCCATATCAACTCAAGCACAGTGGGCAGAGTCCATGGCTTGAGGCTCATGATTCTACTCAGACATCTTGCTGGGTCCCCGGAATCAGAGATGAAAGCCAAGGCTCCTGTCTTCAAGGGGCTCAGGGGTCTCCTTGTTTTTGTCTAATGACTGATGACCTTTTGGAGATGCTCTAACTTCACTTCTGACTGATCGTCCAAACAATGAGCTTTCACACTTTAAAGTTCTTCTGATTCCCAACTCAGCCAATTAGTCATCTTTATATAAATACTAAGGTGAACTAGAAGAGCTCTTATCTAAAGAAATTCTTTATGGAATAAAAAAAAAAGAATTTAGTAAAAACCATTCACAGCGCTTCTATTTTATCCTTTTATGCAATTGAGTTTTTAGACATAGTGTCTCTTAAAATAGCATAATTTTATCCATTTCTACCTACTCCAGTATCTAGAAAATGTTGAATTATTGGACTGAACTATCAAACACCAACCATTTTTTTCAAAAGAGCCCTTTGGTAATATAAAATAGCTCAACCATCACCAACTTGCGTCACATTGCTTTGTCTAAGAAATAAGTAAATATATGTATTTTAAGGAAGGGTGTGCAGGATATGGAGACAGCATCTCTTGTTATTCTTTCTTCTTGCTGCTGTCATATTACCTAGAGGGACATGCAAAATGGATTCCTATTTATTGGAAAAGATTCCATGTGGGTTCCAGCTGCCAGCCCTCTGAGGGGCTTTAGCAGAACCAGGCAGGGGCTCCAAATTAATGAATCCCAGAACTGGAAAATCTCCACTGACAATTGGGGATGGTGGGGCCAGAGGTTCTCAAACAAAACAAAGTGGAGAGCTAGAGTCAATGGGATTTCTCCTGAAACATCCAGCTAATTACAGCCAAAAATGCTTTCCCTCAAATTTTCAGGAACAATGCCTCACTTTTCCCCTTCACCCTTGAAGGGTGCGTGTGACACTGAGAACCAGCCAGAGCAACTCAGAAGTTCGGATCAAAACCTGAAACCCTTCCATCTACATTTCTCCTTTGGTGCTTTTGAGCACTAAAGGACTGAGCTGCTTCGCGAATTCACAACAGGCATGTCAGCTTGAAGGAAGCGGCAATGACATGTTTCCAGTAAATCTGTACAGAGAGGGTGAGTTTCTCAAAAACATCCTCTACTTGTGCCCCCTCTTTTGTGGGGGTGTTCTTGTTTCATTTGAACTAGTTTTTGTTATTTAAAAGAAGGCTCAGATAGGCACATGGTAAAATACAAATATTAGAGAAATGTTTTTCTCCCCACTTCCTCCTCCCCTCCCATCCCCCAGAGGTAACTTCTGTATATACATGCCTTTTAAAGAAAAATATTCATGTTGCACAACACAGCGTCTTGATCCAAGTTTTGAAAAAGCGAAAGACAAATGCTTCAGATAGCCTCCATTGCTGCCGTGCCCAGTACTCTTCTCTTTTCAAAAATATCGGCAATTTGTTCCACCAGACACTTGGAATTAAAAGGTTAACCGGTACCATAGCTTAGGATATCTTTTTCCAGCCACGTCAAATCATTTCTTTTCCTGTTTGCTCAGCCTTAGAAGAGATCAGTAAATGTTTATTGACCAAATAGGTTGTGTTTGGTCCACTAAAGGGCCATTTAATGAGAAAATAACAAATAAGCATTTAGCCATCACTTTTGGCCTCATTTACCATGTAAAATATGTTCTAAGGTGAGTTTCCACAAATGAAAGAACCTCACTGAATGATCAGAAGTTTAACCTGGCCTGGAGAGAGGAAGGGAGGGAGAGAGAGAGAGAGGAGAGAGAGAGTGCAAGACTGAGAAGTTCTTGGAAAGGCCTCAAGTGGATTCATTCCAGATGTTTTATAACTGCTGATAATCCAAGTAAGGGCCAAAACCTTCTTTTACTTTTTATGAAAAAGATTGGAGCAAGAACAATAGAAAATGTCTATGTGTATTAAAAATTCTGTCAATGTCAAGTTGTTACAAAAGTTGCTCCTCTTTTGTCCGTTGTCAGAGCGATTCTGTACAGGGAGGCCTGTGGCCACTGGCTCCTGCTCACCATCACTTTGCTAACAGGTTGAGCGCCCCTGGAGGGGGCTGGCTGAGCAGCTGGAGTCTTGTTGACTGCTTAGGCTCACAGAAAACCTTGACAGAGAGCAAAGACGTGGATCCACAAGCTTTTCCTTGTGAGGATTTCTACTAGCACTTGATAGAAGGACAGATCTGGACTTTATTAAAAAAACAAACAAACAGGAATTCCATGTCTATTTTGTGAATTTGTACTCAAGTAAGTAGTTGACATGCCTGTAACTCCCTGATAGCACTTCATGGATCCATCAGAAAATCATGGAGGGAATAAGCGTTTTGGAGTCGAGTAGATCCAGCTGTAATCCCCAGTGGCAATCCACTTAGCTGTGTGACCTTGATAGATTATTGAGCCTTGGAGCCTCCGTTTCCTCTTCTGTAAAGTAGGGATAATAATGTGCATCCTCGCAAAGGCTGGAGGGAGGGAGAACTTACTGAGAGAACGTACATGAGGCCCCAAGCCCAGTGCCTGGCACCTAGTAGGTACTCCACGAATGTAGGTTCCCTACTTAAGACGTGTATCGGGGGTGGAAGAAAGAAAGGATCATAAAGGAAGAATAAAAGGAAGAAGACAAGGAATGATAAAGCAAGGACTAGCAGGAGGAAGAATAAGAATTCAACAAATAGCTTTTTACCATGGAGAAACTCCTCCATGCTCAACGCTCAGCTGGTGCATATTCCAGGGCCTGCTTCTCCCTCCTGCGGTTCAGCCTCTGGGAATTTCATTCCTCATTAACACCTTCCCCAGGAAGCAGACGAGAGACAAGCTGAAGCTCAGATCGGTCAATTTTGCTGTTAGCATGTCTCGTCAAGATTGAGTTATGAGAAGAAAAGACGCAGTCAAAATAAAGGTTAGGAGTTGTGTGTACGTTTCCGTTATCTTTCTTTCTCTTTCTCGTTTCTTTTTACTGAAACGTCTCTAGAGAGAAGTCTGGATCCTTCATCTCCACTTCCTTCCCTTTCGCTCCTGGTTTGACCCTTGTCAATGGTCTTCACACCCCACTCCCAGCCCAGTGCTCTATTGAACTTGCCCCTTCCAAGGCCATTAGTGACCACTTGGTTTCCAAATCCTATGGCTTTTTCTTAGTCTGTATAGTGTTGGCATGGCTATTCCTGTAGCTAATTATGCCCCTAGTTTCTGAGAATACTAGTTGTCTACCCAACTCCATTTACCCCTTCTTCCTTGCTATCCTATTCTATCCTATTCAATGTGCCCAGCTGAAATGCTACATTCCCAGCCTCCTTTGCATCTAGAAGTGTCCAGTGAGACATAAGCAGGACTACGCACAGGGAAGGGCAGCTCTGGAAGGTCATCAGCCAAGTCTTCTGGTGGCTTAAACAGAACCGTGACTAGCCTGCTTTTCCACCCAGCCTTTGGAGACCTGAGATCATTAAGGAAACATTTCTCTCCCTTTTCTCTATCACAGGTGTAGAATAACCTGGGGCAGGGAGGGCCGTACTACACCACTGCGGATCCCTGAGAAAGGAAATGGAAAGCACTGGGGAGAAGTGGCTTTCTGTGTGAAGCATTGGGAATGCTCTTGGTTGTCCTTACTGGTGGTGGGGCGACATATCCAGAGATTATGGAGCTGCAGGGAGTAGGGGAGGGAGAGCCTGAAGTAGAGGAACCCCACCCTCAGTACCAGCAAAGTCAGGCTGGAAGCAGGGACCTCTTAGCTAACGCAGGAGGGAAATGCCCAGGTTTCTGCCTGAGCCCAGAGAGTCTGAGGAAGGCTAGGAGGGTGGGGTGCTCAGGGGAGGTCCCTGGAAGGCCACTCAACCTGAAGCCTCAGCCAGGGATGGGATGCTGGCTCCATTAGAGTGCTGGAGTGGGGTGAGGGGCAGCATGGGACTGATTGTGCAGCGTCTGGAAGAGCCAAGTAGGAAAGGATCAGTAAGGTGTGTAAAAGTCACCCGGGAACACCCATAACCAGAGTGAGGGCTCTTGGGCCCCAGTGAGTCACTGTGGCATAATACACAATCCTTGCTGGGTTTGTTTTCTTAGTGACACACCTTCCTGATATGTTGTGGTCACTATAACTGGCTGGTCTGGAATTTTGTGGCAGCTTACTTAGTCATCTACTGGAAAGACTGTCTTAGACATGGAATACCTCTAAAAGATAATCCGCAGTGCAGCAGGGAAGTACATAGGAGTCAGGTGAATCCCTGTGACTTTGGGCAAATTCTATTTTTCTTTTAAGCCTCAATTTCCTCAACTATAAAATGGGAATAATAAAGCAGCTTTGTTGTAAGGACTGAGGTCATGTATTTAAAGCAGTGGATCTCAAACTTCAGCCACCTGCAGAGGGTTAATCTTGTTAAATTTTTGTTAAATTAAAAAAAATTTTTAAATTAAAAATAATCCTTTTTGTCTTGTTAAAATACAGATTACAGGGCCCTATCTCCAGAGTTTCTGATTTAATAGGTCTAGGAGGGGCCTGAGAATTTGCATTTTGAACAAATTCCAGAGTGATGCTTCTACTGCTGGTCCTGGGACCACACTTTGAGAACCCCTGCTTTAAAGCATTTGCGGGGCTGGCCCGGTGGTGTAGTGGTTAAGTCTGTGTGCTTTGCTTCAGCGGCCCTGGGTTCACGGGTTCAGATCCCGGGGCGGACCTACACACTGCTCATCAAGCCATGCTGTGGGCGTGTCCCACATACAAAGTAGAGGAAGATTGGCACAGATGTTAGCTCAGTGACAATCTTCCTCAAGCAGAAAGAGGAAGATTGGCAACAGATGTTAGCTCAGGGCGAATTTTCCTCACCTAAAAAAAAAAAAAATTAAAGCATTTGGGCTCTTCTGAGACTTATATACATGGTTTTAACGAGTTCCCTTGCTTCCTCCTGTTAATGCAATGGACATCTCTAAGACAAAGCTTTTGAATTGTTTTTTTGCCCTGATACAATTAATGAATGCTCCAACTTCAGATATCAGCCTGGTTTGCAAGAAAGTAGCAAAACCTCATTTTGTAGATGAGGACACTGAGGTTGGGAGAGGTTAAGTAACTTGGTCAAACTCACACAGCTGGAAAGTGACAGAGGCTGGACTCCAACTCAAGTCTTCTGACCCCCGAGCTGATGCTCTTTCCGTTAAGTCCTGCTGACCTGGGTTTTTTGTTGTTGTTATTATAACCTGGTGTGAAAGTGTGTTTTTTCCCCTGTTATCTTACATCTTTAGTGAGGTGAGTGAGTCACTGCAAAGTCCTTAGGTTGAATGACTTTATCACATATGGTTCCCAGGAGCAGCCAATGATGGCAAGCGTGGGTGATTTTTAGTGTTTGTCCCCGAGGCATGCTCAGTTTTAACCAAGGAGTAAGCTAGAGCAGCTCGTTACATGAGAAATGCTGCTCTGTCTTGGACTTTCCTCTTCAACAGGCATGCCGCCTGCTCTGTAGGACTAGGTAGGAGGTGATGTGTCAAGCGTGAAAAAGCTTAGAAGCACATTCAATCAATAAGATTACTGAAAAGCAAATGGAAATTATATTCTAATCAGGGAAAAGGAGAGCCAAGCACCTCCCAGGAATGGGAAGTTCATAGGGTGAAAAAGCAGCATCTGGCTTCATTTGCAGTCAGATGTGGAGCCAAAAGGACACTCTCACTTCCATGCAATTAGGGAATTACAGTTTTGCTGTGAGTAGCACTGTTGGAATGGCTGGTGAGGTGAAAGAGGACAACGCTGGAACCAGACAGACCTGGCTGCCGTCTGGGCTCCTCCACTTCCTGGACAAGCCTGGCAACTTCCCGACCTCTCTGACAGCACCCACCTCTCAGGGCTGTTGTGGGAATTAAGTAGGATAGTGCGTACAGAGTTCCCGTTAGCATAGTATGTGCTGAACATGCTAGTTCTCTTCCTCCACCCACTGGGATCAGCTTGTAGAAGATTTGGTCTTTTTTTTGGTGGTGGTGATACTTTTCCCTCCTTACATCAGAACACTGCTCTTATTTGGAGATGAGTCTTGGCGGTAGTGGGCCATGTCTCCCTTTCTGGAAGGTGAAGGGCCATGCTCCTTCTCCCTGACACCTGGAGAAGAGGTGTGTAAACAGGTGTGGCCAATGATGGGCTTTCACATCTTAGTTTGTGTTGCCCGAAAGCAGAGCCAGAGACAAGGACTTGGGTGTGGGGAGTTTATGTTGGAGGTGATCCCAGGGAGCAAGCCTGCAGAGGCAGGGAAAGCGCACTGGACAAGAAGGAAACACCAATTAACGGCGTATTACTGAATTGCTTACAACATGGCACCAGGGCAACATCCTGCTGGGGACCATCGAAGGAACATATAGAATGAATCTCACAATTGTCCCTGAAAAACAAAAAGCTAGAGAAATTCCACTCCTAATCATACACTTAAGAGCAATGAAAACATATGTCCACACAAAAACTGGTACCCAAATGTTTATAGCAGCACCATTCATAATAGCCCAAAGATGGAAACAACCAAATGTCTGTCAACTGATGAATGAATAAATATAACCATGGAATGGAACCCATGGAATATTATTCAGCCATACAGAGGAATGAAGTACTGATGCATGCTGCAACATGAATGAACCTTGAAAACATTATGCGAAGTAAAAGAAGCCAGACACAAAAGACCAAACATTGTATGAGTCCATTTATGTGAAATGTCCAGAACCGGGAAATCTATAGAGACAGGAAGTAGATTAGTGGGGTTGCCTAAGGGTGAGAGGATTGGGGGAGTAGAGAGGAATAGCTGAGGAGACAAGGTTTCTTTTTGTGGTGATGAAAATTGACTGTGATGATGGTTGCACATATCTGTGAATATACTAAAAGTCATGGAATTGTGCACTTAAATGGGTGAATTGTATGATGTAGAAAATATATCTCAACAAAGCTGTTTTTAAAAAGAAAAGGATGCTGGAGTACTGGTGGAAAGTGGTTTCTGGAGGATGTTCCTATAACTTGTGGGCTGTGGATTGAAGGCCAGGTGAGTTCCCTGAGGTTCAGGGGCTTGAGATGAGAGAGTCAGTGTGCCTGGGATCCGTCCACCCAGCTGTAGCCACAATAAGAGGTGGACTAACAGTCAGTGGTGAAGAGCGTCAAAAATGGTGGCTATATTTCCCCCTAGGATGTTGACTCTTAAAGGAGGGACATAAAGATGTAGGAACAAAAGGGAGATCTCTCGCAATATGACCCAGCAAGATACTTTTGAGTGTATACCCAAGAGAATTGAAAGCAGGATCTTGAAGAGATTTTTGTACACCCACGTTCATTGCAGCATTAGTCACAATAGCCCAGAGGTGGAAGGAACCCAGGTGTCTATCGACAGACAAATGGATAAACAAAAATGTAGTGTATACATACAATGGAATATTATTCAACCTTAACAAGGAAGAAAATCTTGTCACATACTACAATGTAGTTGAACCTTGAGGACATTATGCTAAGTGAAATAAGCCAGTCACAGAAGGACAAATACTGTATGATCTCACTTACGTGAGGTAGCTAGAGTAGACAAATTCATTGAGACTAAAAGTAGAACAGTGGTTTCCGGGGGCAGGAGTGGGGGCAATGGGGAGTTATTGTTTAATGGTGACAGAGTTTCATTTGGGGAAGATGAAACTGTTCTGGAGATGGGTGGTGGTGATGGTTGCACAACAATGTGAGTACACTTAATGCCACTGAACCGTACACTTAAAAATGGTTAAGATGGTAAAAAAAAGAAAAGTCAATGACTTACTGTACAAATAACGAAATCTATGTATAAAAAGGGGGAGATTATTCAACATGGTCATGTTTCGAGTCCTGTAGTCTACAGTGCTGTCTGTGAAGCACTACGGCTGGGCTTCCTGCTGCCTCTCCTCCCGTGGTTCTGCCTTCTCCAAGCCTCATTCTCCAGCCATCCTAAAGAATCCATGAACTGATATCCTTCCAGTACATTCCTTTTGTGCTCACATTTGCCCGAGTCACTTGCTGTTACTTGCAGCCCAGAACCCTGACCTGTAAACATCTAGAATAGAATCAGCAAAGCAGAAGTTTCAGGGCATTTTATGCTACAGTTATACATTAATGCAAATCCTGGAGCCAGACTTAATATTATGGACGTGACTGTTTTTAGGCAAGCTTCAGCCTTTCCTGACAGCAAAATTAAACAGATCCAACTGGTGATTAAGGAAAAATGTGTTTTGGGAAATGCCCATTCTTGGTGGGGGTGGGAGCGACGTGGGGGCTGCTTGATACTGTAATTGCTATGACTGCAGGGCTGCCGTGGCCATCACTGTTGGGCAAATATATCAGTTTCCCAAATACGTGGAGGGTAATGAAAGAGAAGGGAGCCATCTTGGCCCCCTAACAGCAACCCTAGGCTTCACTGCATGATCGGGGAGAATCGCTAAGAAAAAAAATAGGTCTTTAACTGGGATTATTCTCTGCATTCCCCACTCGCGCACATTCCTGAGAAGGAAAGGCCACCCTGGTGCATCCAAAGGCTTGTTGCAGGGGGATCTGTAGATATAACCAAATGCGAGCAGCTGGAAGGGAGTCGTGGGAGGCAGCAACGACTAGAGGGGAAGAGGCTGCTCCCTCCTAACATGCATGAGCATACCTCTTGCATGCAGTTCCTTCAGGTCAGTGAAGGGGACCTCTGTGTGGGAGGTGTTGCTGAGACCCCCCCAGAGCAGCAATGCCTGAGAGTCAGGGACTGACCACATCTTAGCAGGGACCAGAGCTTATCTGCAGCATCTTGGAGCCCAAAGGACAGTGTGAAAGATGGTGGCGATCATGGACTAAGGCCTTAGCTCTAGCCCTGCTCCATTTTTCTAATGCCACAGAAGCTGGAGGACTTTATGACCAAGAGGAGGAGGGTGGGACCCTCAAGACTCTTGGGATTGAATTTTCTGCCAGTCATTGGGTAGAGGGCCAAAGCAATTTAAATTTGATTTTGAAATATAAAGTAATGGGACCTTTGGTGCACCAGAATTCATACTCAGCACATAACTTTTTCACTTTTCAGTTTTCAGCCTTCACTGTAGTCAGTAATTTTATAGTCAAGTCAGGTGCATAATTATTTTTATTGCAGAAGCAATCTCTGTAAGCAAACTCTGTATAGCAGAGCTATGTTACACATTTTTGATCAAATGAAGCTCAGTCTAAACTTGACACAGGTCTAAAGCTGTGGACTCTGTCTTCCACTTTTTGTTGTCATCTCTTTCTGGCTGCTGGGCACCACTTCCTTGATGCTTCAACCAACTTCCACTCCTAGGTTAGGGCTGTCCTCGATTTCTTGGCTCCCTGAGGGCCTTCTGGGACCTCAGGACCATGTCCCAGCCATCAGATCAGAACTTTTCCTCACCACTTGAACTACTTGGGCATCAGAGACAGCTAGAAGTCCCCAGCCAGGCAGTCCTCAAACCTGGCAGTGCATCAGAATCACTTGGAGGAACATAAAAAATTCATCCAGGTCCTAAACTGATACCCTACTGAATCAGACGCTCCGGGGATAGGGCCAGGCGTCTGTGTGTTTAATGATCTTCCAAGGCAGTTCTGAAGTACAGCCAGGTTTGGGAACCATTGTCTTGGCCAGAGCTTCTCAAAGTGCCTACTTCCTAACCACAGAAGAGAACGAGCTGGGAGCCCCTGGGAGGAGTCTGGGTCCACAGTTCAGCTGCCCACTAAAAGCTGAAATGCCTTTCAAGTCCAGTGTTTTGTCTTAAAACTCATTTGTATTCTGATTTCTTAAAGCGTCAGTTCTACCTTCTCTGACTGCTCATTTTGATTTGATTTCAGTGTTAATATCAACAGCTATTACAAACCCGAATTTTCCGTCACTTATCACATATAAACATTTCTACTCTCCAAGTTTCCATGAAAAGGCAAATATGGCACCGGACAGTTCGTTTAACTAAAGTTATCAGACCCTCCAACAACATCCATGGTGGATACTCTTAAACCCATTTTACAGATGAGGAAACTGTAGCTCAGAGAAATGACACAGCAAGTAAATGACAGACCTGCAACTTAAAAAAAAGTTTTTTAAAAAAAATTTGTTATTGTGGTAAAATATACATAACATAAAATTTACCATTTTATCCATTTTTAAGCATAAGATTCAGTGGTATTAAGTACACTTACAATGTTGTGTAACCATCACTGCTATCCATTTCCAGAACCTTTTCATCATCCACAACAGAAATTCTGTCCCCATTAAACACTAACTCCCCATTCTCCTCTCCCCTAGCCCACTGTTCTACTTTTTGTTTCTATGAATTGGTCTGTTCTAGATACCTCATATAAGTGAGATCATACAATATTTGTCCTTCTGTGTCTAGTTTATTTCATTTAGTCACGTTGTCAAGGTTCACCACGTTGTGGTACGTATCAGACAAAGCTGCAATTTGAACCCGGTTCTAACAGATTCCTAAAACCATGCTCTTTATATTTCCCATTGTCCTCCAAGTATTAGAAGGGCTGGAAGGTGAAAGAGGAATCAAGTGTCTTTTGTTTGGTCACAGAGCATAGAAATGAGATCATCAGTGGAAGTTGCAGAGACGCAACCTCGGAGGCCGAAAAGAACTTCTTGTCATTGGAGCTGACTCAAAATAAAATGGAACCATCTCACTAGGCAGTGAGTTACCTGTTACTAGAGGTGACCAAAAACAGGCTGGACAACCAAATGTCAAATAAGCTGATTTCTCCTGGTCCCCAGGAGTTTGGTTGGGAGAGAATAGAAATAAGTGTTTTCAATTGCTACTCCTGAGATTATTCCAGAATCACCTGAAAAGCTTTTTTTAAAAAAAGGATTCCTGGACCTCCCTGCAGAGATTCTGATTTATTGAATCTGGGGAGGACTCGGGGAGTATGTTTTGGAAGAGCCTTGGGATGCACACCAGGGTTAAGTGCCACTGGCCTAGGTGACAGCCAACCCCACCCCAGCACTAGATCTGTTTGATTCTAGGGCTGGATGATCATTCTCAGCCTGAGAGTTTAAGTTTCACCTCATTTATTAAAGTGGCAAAGTCTGCACTGAAACAGCTCTAAAGAATGTTACAAGTCTCTGAGAAACAGAGGTCAGTGGTAGGCGGTTGTGTCTTGGTAATTATTCAAGCATTGAAAAGAGACATTAGAATGGTGAGTGCTCAAGCCCATTAACATCGTGAAACATTGCCAGGCCTGGGAAGTAGTAATAAAAGTCATTTCCATGTCTAGAGAAGCAATGGGACCCAGCTCAGCACCCCTTCAGACCCTACTGCTCATGGCACCTCAGCCTTGTCCTCTAGCTGAACTTCTGCCCCATCCCCATCTCTCCCTCCAGCACTCCCTGGTCCCCACCTGTCCCCAGGGTATGCCTGTGGACTGGGAATAGAAGAGGAAAGGAGGCACAGCAGTGGGATAAGCATAAGGCAAGCTGGTCCCTCTCTAGAATCAATAAGTACATGAATCACCAGGGGATGTTGTTAAAATGCAGGTTCTCATTCAGTGCTGGGTGTGGCTGAGGGACTGGAGAGCCTTCATTTCTAATAAGCTCCCAGGTGACTACTGATACCTACCATGGCTGCTGACCACACTTCGAATGGCAAGGGCAAGGGGGTTCAGAGGGCAGGTTCTGGGGTCAGAATGCCTGAGTCCGAATCCCGGCTCTATGTCTTAACAGCTGCATGGCCTTGGGCAAGATACTTAACATCAGAGAACCTCCGTGTCTGCATCTGTGAAAGGGGAAAGTAATAGTGCTTATGTCCTAGAATTGTGAGGATTACATAAGGTAAAGTATGGAAAGCACTTAGCGGAGTGCCTGGCTCATGGTAGGAACTGTGTGCCAATATTAATAGGCAGATTGAAGAAAGGAGTTGCTAGTGGAGCTGGAGCTGGAAGGAGAGGCAGAGGGACTTCCGGACCAGGAGCTGAACTGGGTTCTGAGCGTGGCTGTCTCTTCTAGTGTTTTTCCACCCCAGCCCACGTGTTAGCCTAATCTGTCAGATAGTCTACCACTTGTGAGCGCTCATGGAAAATGTTGCGGCTTTACGATCTGCACTTTTTATGAGGCTTGTCCAGATGGTGCTGGTTGAAACCCACATCGCTGGTAGGAGTCACTCACGGTGTTCCCTTGAATTTGGTGCCACTGTATCTGCTCAGTGACCGTGCTTTGATGTGCTTTAGATCGGCCATCCCTAAATTGCTATCCTGTTGCTCTAGTCCAGCTATAGAGAAGCCAGTAATGAGTCCAGACTGATGAGTGATTCAGGTAGGAACATTTTTTTCTTTCCCCTGGTGAGACTTCATTGACTACCCAGGCAAGACCCAGTGGGAGCTCTGAATTATCATGATCTTGTTAGCAGCTATACTGTCCCATTGGCTGGGGACTTGCAGCGTGTGCTGAAGGATGCTCGTGGGGCAGAACCCTCATGCAGGCCTGCTGACCTGTTCTTTTTTGCCATTGTCCTGGAGTCTCTGTAAACCTCTTTGTCCTATTTCTCCTGGACATTCAAGACTCTGATATGTGGTCTGCTAGCTCATCTTTTATTTGTAACTATCAAAGTCTAGCATGACTCAGTGAGCAAAAAAAATCCTGGTTAGGAATGTTGCCAAAAAAAATCTCTGATAAGTGACCAATCCCACAATAGCAACAATGGCTTAGAAGGTATTTGAAAGTCTCTTCTAGAGCACTCTGTGGGGCCTCTTCTATTGTGTCAGAAGGATAAAGGGATGGGTCAGCTTCTCCAGAATCCTTATCCATTATTTCAGGAGCCTTACTAACTTAAATCTGAGCTTCAGATCTTTTCCATGTAAGTGGATCTGGGTCAGGACCTCAGTCTCTCCAGGTTGAAGTCTAGGGATGGGTGCAACAAGGGGTCCCTTAACAATAAAAATGAGACAACAGGAAAGGCAGGTTGAGAAGTCCAAGGCCAACTTGATTTGAGGCAATAGTGGCCTTGAGGAATGCAAAAGTCTGTATGGAAGAATTGCACAGGTAACTCATACCTTGTGCCTCAAGAGCCAAAGCATTTCTCACTTTAACCATTTCTCATGCAGATCTTTCTGATGTGTACTTCACACATTGTTATATGGAAAACATAACCTGTTTTTAATGGCTAAATCACCATTATAATATTATATATTATAATAACATGCCCATTTGTTATTTTTGATTCCCTTTAATATGCTTCTAGAAGCATCCCTCTCACTTGTTGTCTTTGGTCTAGATTTAGGCTGGGAAACCACACAATCAAGTTTATTATAATTGTGTGTGAAGAGTACCCTCAGGACAGACGAACACTTAGCCGAACAATGTTACTGTTAGAATAGAACTTTCTAGTGGATTATGGAAGAAACTTAGGCTGTGGAATCAGATAGAGCCAAGTGTAAATTGCCTATCTGACTCTTATTAGTATTGGGAGCTTCAACAAATGACCTTATCATCTTCAGCTTCAGTTTCCTCAATGTGAAATCAAAATAATAACACCTAACTTGCATGGCTATTGTGAGGATTAAAAGAAATAAGATGTGATGCATCCATCACAGTGTTTGGCTCATGATGGTGCCTAGTGAACGCCAGTTCCCCTCCCATGCCTCCCTCCCATGCATCCAGATGTTGTGGAAGGAGAATGCCTCTAGGACAGTGGTTCTCACACTTGAGCTTGCATCAGAATTCCCTGGAGGGCTTATTAAAATACAGATCGCTGGGCCCCCCTTGAGAGTTTCTGCTTCAGTAGGAATAGGCTGGGGCCTGAGAATTTACCTTTTGAAGAAGTTTCCAGGTATGCTGGTCATGTGGATGCTACTGCTCTGGGGGCCACACATTGAGAACCTGGAACTGGTCTAGAAGAAAGACTTTGGTCCGAATCCACCTTGACCACTCAATAATTGTGTTAATTTGGGCAAGTCATTGAACTTCTCTCAGCCATGGTTTCCTCATCTAAAACAGGCATAACTTCTGCCTCATGAAGTTGTAATAAACATTAAATGAGATGGCAGTTGGAAAAGATTTAGCATTTAGTAGGTCTTCATAAACCTTAATTTTTTCCCTCTTTGAGGCAGGGTCCCTTTCTGTTCAGCTTCAGGGCTTTTAGTGTCCCAAGGAACTACAGCAACTAGATGATTTTTGCCCCTAAAATTATGCACATCTTGTCTTTAGATACTTTACAAATAAGACCTCTGTCATTTGCTCAGGCTGAGCAACAATAGACTCTGTACTAGGTAGTAAATATTGATCTTGTACAGGTAGCTCAGGAGATCAATTTCATTAACTTCCCACCACTTTACCTTTTAGGAAAATAATGGATTGATTTAAAAATATATTCCCCTGTAGACTGGAAAGCATTTTACAGGTGAGTATGTACGAGTTAACGAATACTTTCTCGTTTGGCTGTATGTGGGCTGTGGGCTGTGGGTTGGGGCAGCTATCTAAACTCACATCTAAAAGTATGCTTATATGTTGCAAAGCAGGTACAACTCTAATTGGATTTATTCTGTTCAGGGACACGATCTCCAGAAAAAAATACTGTTTTTCTGCTGTGAAATTGGTTTGCTGGTGTTCTGCCAAATGGGAGCCTTATCATAGTAAATACATCAACCTTAATTATTCATTTCTATTTGCTCGAAGAAATATTCTTATGTGACTTACATATGTTCCTACATTTCCTTGTTGCAGCAACATGAACTGAATAAGTCACTTTCACACATAAATGCAACTCCCAGAGTGATTATCGCTAACTTGCGTTATCTCTACCATTCGCACATTTTCCATTCAGCTGGAGAAAAGGTAGTGTTTGGGTAATGGGGAAGAATTATGGAGCAAAAGATGAGGATCTTTTAAGTGTTTTTTCAAGTAAAGGGAAAATAAGCACAGGCTACCATCTGCTATTACTGATGAATTGAAACATCTCTATCTATAGAGATTCATTCATGTACAACTAGTTCACCAAATTCATCTGATGAATCTACATAACCAAAATGAGGCTTCAAGTCTTTTCAGCTCATCTTCGTCACCCATGGCAGACACATTAGGGGCTGTTCTGCCATCTGGTGTTCATCGAAGTAAACATCCGCAGAGAAATGAGTTCAATAGCCAGTGTTTCTCTTATACATTATTGGCTGTGAAATTGCTAAGCTCTCAATGAAAGGCAATTCCAGAATCTCTGACAAATTCAAATAGAAGGCAATTTGAGGATATCTATCAAAATTTAAAATGCACACACTCTTGGTCTACTTTTATGAATTAATCTTATGGATATATTCATACCTGTGCACAAAGAAATGTGTATAAGGATGTTCCTAGCAGCACCATTTGTAATAGTGGATGACTGGAAACAAGCTAAATGTCCATCACTAGGGTACTAGTTAAATAAATTATGATATACCCACATGATGGGTATACTATGCAGCTGTTTGAAAAATAAGGCAAATCCATGTCTACAGATATGGGATGATCACCAAGACGTAATGTTAAGTGAAATAAACATGATGTAGAACAGTGCGTATAATATATGACATTGTTGTAAATAGAATAGTGTAGAATAAATAGCATAGAATATCTTTAGAAGGATACCTAAGAAAGTAGTACCAGTGATTGACTTTGAGGAGAAAACCAAGGTGATCAGAGATGAGAAGGTAAATGACTGCTCACTAATTACATTTTGTACTGTAGGAATAATTCTTAACAAGTGTATGAACAACAGTCTGCAACACTCACAGGGAAAGTATGAACATCTGAACTTCTTATATTTGGAAACTCCACAAATACAGCTTTCTCCTATGTGAAAATTCACATGTATACTGGAGATGAAAGATGATGCATGTACAAATTCCCTTTCCTTTTTTTTCATCTCTTTTTCCTTTTTCTGTCCACCCCCAACTAGGAGAGCGAATGGGGATAGTTTGGAGTGACACAGGGCTGAACCAGAAGGCTGGATTGAACTAGCAGCTGACTGTACTAATCTGAGTTAAAACTTTGAAGGAGTTTGAGGTCCTTCCACTGCAGTGTTCTCAAAGGAAGTTGATCAGGCTCGGGGAATTTGCCCTCTAGGAGGGTCTACATGACAACGGAAGCTGAGTGTGTCTCCTTTGAAAACAAAGCAGCCCAAGACGGTTTCCACGAAGGTAATCTACTCTCTCCTCTTCCTGGTTTTCACGCTGGCAGGAAAGAAAGCGTTGTAGTGACACTACCCCCAAAATATGGCACCTTGACATATTGAATATTTTAAGCTGAAGGAATTTGACACTGGCCTGTACAGAAAGGATTTTCTGACCTTCCCTGAGGCCAGAAGCAGGTCATAAGACCCTCACTCGAGAAGTGCTCTCCATATACCCTGAGGACAGGAGCATGCTTAGCTCCAAGACGAGGAAGGCCACCAAAGGAATCTGACGGAACAGGACCTGCTAACCAGGTCTGAATCTGTAGTAAACAGGACCAGTTTACTACACTTACGTCATGTCCTTTTCGTCCTAACACATTTTCCCACAACTTTCTGTTCTTCGTCAAACCTAGCATAAAAAGTCAAGTTGAACTACTTGGGGTTTTTATTTCCTTATGAATGTCTCCACGTCACGTGAAACTTAAATAGATTTGTCTGCTTTTCTCTTTGTTTATCTGTCCTTTGTTACAGGAGCCCCAGCGAGAAGAGTAGGAGGAAAAGATACTTTCCTTCCCCTGCAGGGGCAAACTGGCCAGTGCAAAGCTCACACTGCTGTCTTGTGACTAAAATTTATGTGTATTTCAGATAAAATATTTTTCCTACTATTACCATTGCTCTAATCTAGTTTCGGTCATGGTGTTTGTTCAAATAACATTAAATGAGGGCATGAAATTTTTATGTTTATCAAAAAATAATGAGGTGGATAAATACGCCCCAAGGACCAACATTTATGTGTGGAAGAAAGCAGGGTTAAGAGGTGTAGTGATTTCTCCCCCCATTTATAGCTACGGGAAGCCCTGTCTCACTACCAGCTGAAGACATACGTTAAATAATAAACTGTGCTGGTTTGTTCAAAAAAAGAGTTTGAAAGAGATTAAGACACACAGCTCAATGGCAATCTTGATCTTTTAACTCAGCACATAGCTTCAAGAGATGTGACATTCAAGAAGATGAAATTGGTCTTGGTCACCTTCTTTTCTTCATCTTTCCCATTTCTGCCCTTTCTCTTCTTGGGCCAGTCACACTTGCTCTCATCCCACACTGTGACTCTTTGTTCCAGCTGCCACCTGGGCCCAGCTATCCCTCTTCAAGATTCTCCTTTTGTTTCATCCAAAATGTTTATTTCTGGGCTGGCCCTGTGGCTTAGCGGTTGAGCTGGTGGCCCGGGTTCGGATCCCGGGTGCGCACCAATGCACTGCTTCTCCGGCCATGCTGAGGCCGCGTCCCACATACAGCAGCTAGAAGGATGTGCAGCCGTGACATACAACTATCTACTGGGGCTTTGGGGGGAAAAATAAATAAATAAATAAAATTATAAAAATTACAAAATGCTTATTTCTTGGATGCCACTGTATTATACATATGTGTGTATATATATGTATGTATAATATATATGTATGTATGTATAATATATAACATATATTATATCTATATATATAATCTGATTAAATTAATTTTTATTACAATATGGATGAGGCTTAACTTTTCCAGGAAGCATTTGCATTTCCCAGAAAGATTTATTAGTGGAAGTAAATCTCAAGTTGGTGAGTGTGGCCAGGGAAATGGCTTTGAGCAACCTTGTTACTTTATTCCTTTCATCTCCCATCAGTCAGCTGACAGCTATTTTTGGAGCATCGACTGTGTGTTAGGCACTGTTCTAGGTGCTGAGGATGCAACAGGTAAAGACAGAGTCAGCCCTCAAGGGACCTGCACTCTAGGTGGGAAGGCAGACAACAAATACATAAGCCAATTAATAAAGGTAATTTCAAGTATTGATAAGTGTGACGGAGGAGGTAAAGCAAGACAGTGTGTGTTGCCCAGTGAATGGGGGACAGGGTGGTGTTTTAGCCAGGTTTCTAGAAGGCAGAACCTCCTAGTGATGAGAGGGAGGGCAACACAAAGATCTGGGAGAAGAATTTCCCAAGCAGAAAGAACAAATAAAACAACTCTGGCATGTTTTGGAGAAAGAAACAAGACTGTGCATTTAAATACCATCTATATTCTCCCAGATTCATCTCTCCAGCCTATACTTATCTCTTCAACCCCAGATTCTTATATCCAACATGGCTCTAGTAGGTATCCCAAGTCTTTCAGGTAAAAAACAGAACTTTTGGCTCCATGAGCCAACCTCAAAGTCAACTCCATCCTAGTCTCCCCATTTCAATAAATGGCATCTCTTTCTCTAATTGCTGAAGCCTACAATTTGGGTCATTCTTGGCTCTTCTCTTTTTCTGGAATCTCACATCACATCCATCAGCAAATCACAATGACTATTTCTTCCCAATGAAATTGAATCTGATCACTGCTCACCACTTTCATGACTATCATCTTGGTGCAAACACGGACTATTGCAATTGCCTCAGCAGTAGTTAGGGTGTTGGAACAAAAATATCATCCTAGCAAAGATCTGAACTAAAAATATGGTAGTTTAAATAAAACAGCTGTTTATTTCTCTCTAGCCAAGAGGTAGAGGGCTCTATGCTGTGAGGTCATCCAGGGAACCAGATTCTTTCTATCTTGTGTCTCCAGCATTCTTTACTGTTCTTGTTCTTTTCTTCCCGGTTGAAGCAGGATCATCACCACTCCTTCTATCCCAACTCACATCAAGGGAGGGAAAAAGAGTGAGAATGTGTGTATAGGGTCGAGCAGCTTCCTTTTTAAGGATACAACTTTGAAGTAGAACATATCACTTCTGCTCGCATCCCATTGGTCAGGATGTGGTCACATGGCCACACCTAACTACAAGGCAGTCTGGGAAATGTAGTATCCAGCTGGACAGCCATTGGCCCTGATAAAACTTGGGGATGTTTTAGACTAAAATGAATACAGGAGAAACTCGAGCAGTCTCTACATCCACTGCTGTGGCAGTCACAGAGATGAACTGCCAAAATCCACCTTCAGGGAAGGACTTGCTGCCCCGCTGTGGGGAGTGTGGCCATCACACAGCCTCCCACTGTCAGCTGCTTTGGGGTCTGCCTCAGCTGCAGAGTGCTGCCTTGCTTGAGGTCATGCCCTTCTTGGGCAACCTGCGTCCTGTGACTGAGCAAGAAGGGGACATAAAGGCACAGCTATTTTAGGACACTCTGACAGGCAGTACTTGCTCCAGAGCCCCCCACTGGGTTGCCCAAGGCTTTCTGGGTTCACTTTTCAGTTCAGCTTCTCTCTCTGCCAATCTTGCTTCCCCCGCTTCCTCCACAAATGTTGGTTCCTATTCCTAATAAACATCTTACGCCCCAAATTCTGTCACCGTGACTGCTTCTTGAGTGCCCAACTTACTGGTCTCCCTGATTCTACCTCTGCTGGCCTACGGAATATTCCCCACACAGCCGCCAGTGGGGTCCTTTTAAAATATCGTTCGGATTATGTCACTTGTCTTCTCTGAACTTTCTGGGGCTTCCCATATCGCTCAGTGAAATTCATGACCTGAGCATGGCCGACAAGGCCCCACAAGATCTGCTGCCTTCACCACTCTGTTCTCTCTCTACCTCATTTCCAACCTCTCTCACTCCTTGCTCACTGCCCTCCAGCCTCACTGGCCTCTTCCTTGGACATGCTCGTCACCTTCCAGACCTGGGGCTTTGTCTTGATGTTTCCTCGGGGATCCATGGGGCTCACTCTTGCTCTTCCTTCAGGTCTCCGTTCCGATGTCACCTCCTCAGAGAAGACTGCCTTGATTGCCCTATTTAAAATAGCACTTCCTTCCATCATTCACCTTTCCTTTTACCCTGTTTATTTTTCCTTCTAGCACATACCACTTGACTCTTCATCTATTTGTTTATTATTTTGTCTTTCTTCTCCCACTAGATTGTCAGCAATTTCAGGGCACAGGTTGTTGTCAACTTTGTTCACAGCTTTCCTGGCACACAGTCATCCTTAAAGAATAGTCACAAAATAAAGACTAAATGGATCAAAAGCAGGAAAGGAGAGGGAGCTGAGGAGACAAGTCCGCAGGGGCCAGGTCACGGAGGGCCCTGTAGACCATGGTGACAAGTTTACATTTTATTCTAATTTTAATGGGGAGCCATGGAGTGTCTAAGCAGGAGAGTGGCCTGATCTATTCTTTGGGATGATCACTCAGTTGAACTGCAAGGGCCCAGAACCTCAATGACAGGATGCTCACTTCTTCTTGAAGAAATCCATCGCATTGCTGAAAATCTTTATTAAACATTCCTTTCATACCTTGAATCCTTCTTCCCTATAAGTGCTACTCATTAATCCAAGTTCTGCCTACAGGAACAACTCAAAAGAAGTTTAAAACTTCTTCCATTTAATAGTTCTTGAAATATTTGGAGACAGCTTTTTTTTGTTTGTTTTTTTTTCACTGCCTTTTAAATTTTTTTGGAGACAGCTTTCTAAGTCTTCTCCTCCCTAGGGTAGACATCCTTGATTCTTTGAATTATTATCCTATTACATGACTTTCAGACTTTTCATTGTCTTTCAGAGATATCTGGCTTTTCAATGTGCTCCTTAAGAACTGCCAAACTTTGGTCTGACCATCATAATACGAAGAAGCGGTTGTGTCTAAGGATGGAGCTGTCTAAGTCTTTGAACTCAACCTAATTCGATTACATTTCAGCCATGTCGCTACCGGGTCAGGCTAAACTTGTGGCCAGCGAAAACATCTGGAACCTCTTTAGTCTGGAACTGCTCCATCCCCTACTTAATCAATGTACATGCTGAGATGTACATCAGTCTGGTGAAATTTATCCTGTGGTTTCTGGCTGATATATTAAGCTTTTTGTGATCAACTCTGTTCACATTCTCTCAGCTGTGCAGCATCTGAAAATTTGTTCAAGTTTTTTTAGTCTTCATCCAATTTGTTGAAAATATTGAATAGAATAGGACTGGAGACAGAATTCTATAGTTTTCTTCCTGAAAGTCTTTTCTAAATTATCAGCTTTTCAAATAATGGACTGAGTGGACAGAGGAGTGCATTTTTATATATGTAGTGTGAGGATCCTTAGCTCTAGAATATTGGTAGATAAATGCAAAGATTTGGGAGCAGGACAAATATATGAAGGGGGCATGCTATTTTGAAGAAAACTAATATGGGAACATGTAGAAACAAAGGGAAAGTCATGAATACCCTTGACAAGTTAAATAATCAGTTGGATTTATTTTCACCTAGAAAGAAGGAGACAAGGGAAGTAGTCTGTAAATGTCCTTGATGTGTTTGTGCATATTTATATAATGAGATGTTTTAAGACTGTTTCTTAAGATCCATGAACTTTTTTTTTTTTTTGTGAGGAAGATCAGCCCTGAGCTAACATCTGTGCTAATCCTCCTCTTTTTTTGCTGAGGAAGACCAGCTCTGAGCTAACAATTTATTGCCAATCCTCCTCCTTTTTTTTCTCCCCAAAGCCCCAGTAGATAGTGGTATGTCATAGCTGCACATCCTTCTAGTTGCTGTATGTGGGACATGGCCTCAGCATGGCCGGAGAAGTGGTGCGTCCGTGCGCGCCCGGGATCCGAACCCGGGCCACCAGTAGCGGAGCGCGCGCACTTAACCGCTAAGCCACAGGGCCGGCCCGGTCCATGAACTTTTTGAGGGGTCCCTATAAATAAACATTGTTGGGTGTCCATACTCACTTTAAATTTAAAGATTTAAATTTAAATAAAAAAGCAATGGGAGACAGTTACGCCTCTACTCTCTTAATAATAGTGAACCATTCTCCAAACCCTCCTTAGCTTTCATGTAATCTAGATCTATAGCTAACAAAAACCCTGTGGGGTTTGGTTGTTTCATAGTAGAGCTGCTGAGCAGAGCTTTTCACATACAGTTTGTACAAGCAGCTGCTAAGTCAACCAGTAGAACTATAGTCCAATCTACTTTTCAGCATCTCACTCCTAAGGATACCATCAAAAGATAAGTCATCAGATGCTTTGCTAAAATGGAGACACATGTTATAGCTAAAGCATTTCCCCTTATCTACTAATCTAATAACTGTATATAAAAAAACATTCGGCGTAATTTGTTGCAACCTGTTCGAAGAGAGCCCACGTTGTGTTTTAGCGATCATTTCCCATTCATCTAAATGCTCACAAACCATCTTGTTCAACGGTTCATGCCATTGGGCTGTGGATTTATGTCAAACTTACTGATGCTTGGTTTTTACAATCTATTGCTGGTGTCCTCAAGCATCTATCTTGTTTATCATTTTTAAAAATTCCTTTTTTCTCCCACCATAAAGTGATACAAACACATTATGTAAAATTTGGAAATAGAGAAAACAAGAAAAAAAATCTCCTCCTAACCGAAATATTCTTAATATTTTGGTGCATTAACTTCTAGCATTTTTCTATAAATATTCTTTACAGTATCACAATGTTATACCCATATGTTTTTAAATAAAATTTTCCTGTTATGTTGTCATCCCTTCCATCCTATATTGTAAAGATTGATGACAGTCATGTTGAAGTCACAATGACAAGTTCCTGCAACTTGGGATGTATTTTCTTGGGTTTATAGCCCTGAAATGCATTTTGGACAGCTAGTTGCTTATATTATTTTCTAGCAGAGCTTCAGTTCCATTTTCATGATGTTCATTTTCCCCTTTTCAGTGTGAGTATAACTTTCTTTGCTAGATAAGCCAGAAGAAAACTAAAAATTAAATAATTGAGCTGCCTCTGTGTCAGTTGTTAACATTATACTATGTTTAGAACCTTCAAACTTCGAAAAGTTGGAACATAAGTTGGAAGGCAATATGTATCAGGATCTTTAAAAATGTTTTGCCCTTTGTCCAAGTAATTCTGCATCTAGAAATAAGATCCTAAGGAACTAAATTATTCAAAGATTTTGTAAAAGGATCTTAACTGTGGTGTTATTTGTAATGGTGCAAGATACCACCTAAATGTTTGAAAGTAGGGAGATGGTTAAAATATAGATGATGGAGGATTATGTAGTCACCTTAAAAAAGCATGCCTTTAAAACATAAATAATGATCTGGGAAAGGCTTATGATATGAAAATAAAACACAAAATTATGTACTGAATATGGTCCTGATTTTGATTTTGGTATATGAAAGTCCTGAAAAGATATAATTCTATGTGGTGATATTATAGGATTTTTAGTTGTTTTCCATATTGATTAAAACGATGTAATGTTACTTTTATAATGAGAAAAATAAACATATAATTCCCATACGCACGAACCGTCTTCATTATGAAGTACAACACTTTTTTCCTCTCTTCCTGTTCTGATCCCACCCTTTGTTGTCTTTGCAGATTTTGCAATCTTTATCTCATTCTGGACTTAGTTTAATCAGCTGACTTCCTGACATTTGGCAGACTTGGTTTATGCTACATTTGATTTCATTCCATGTAATATCCCCCTCCTTCCATCTTTTTTTTCTTTTTTTAACATGGTCTTTTTATATCTGAGCTCATCAGAGAACTTCTTGGGAAGTCATATTAGTTTCTCTGGCTGCCTCCTCATTTTCCTCTACATCAGATCGTTAGTGAACACATGTTCAGAGTTTTGTTCTCAGGCCCTCATCTGTTAAGCCTCATTCCTTTTTAGAATCTCTAGTGATAAGATTGTACCGATCTTTTCTTTGAATTTCTTACATTATGTTTTTCAAAATAGTGTATGACACCTGTGTGAAAGGTCCCAGTGTTCTCTTCTTTGTGTTCCAAAGTTTCATGACCTTTTTGTCCCAAATTGCCCTAACTCGGGACTTCCTGTGAAACAGGAAAAGGGAGAGAGTTGGGACCTGACACCACACCCCGACACCGGGACTAGACAGAGGGTTGAGGAGAAGCTGACTCTGGAGGAACTGGCTGGGGTTTCTAGTGATCACTAGACATTACTGGGGTGAATTGACGACTCTCCTGAATCTTGGGAAACATCTGTAGTATTTTCTACTCAAAGACGAGTTCCTGGAGCAGGGGAGTCCTATGATTGTGATCCTTTTGGGGACTGAACAGCTCCCGGGGATGCTCATTTAACGTGTGTGAATTACATACCTACTTTTATGTTTGTGGATTTCCATACAGACATATCTTATTTTTTCCCCAAATGTGAAAATAGATTTTCTGTCTTATCTATTGATAAGATTTTAAAAATCATCAAAAACAAAATAAAACAAAAGTCTGATGTATTAAAAAAACAGGAAGAAAGTAAAATACCCGTATTCCACCACCTAGAAACAACTACCGGTAACATTTTGCAATAGGGTATGGAATGTAGCTCTTTCTTTTTGTCTTTTATTCTTTTGTGTTTTCTAGTAATGAGCACTGATTCACTGAGTCTCATTCAAATCCATTAGATTATATGGTTTTGTGTAGAAATTTCTAGAACTTTTGGGTAAGACATCTGAGGCCTTGACATTAGTGGTAAAAAGAATGTTAACGAGAGCTAAATTTCATCAAGCACTCAGTATGAGCCAGGCACTTTGTAACGACTCTGCATGCATTCTAATTTTATCCTGACAACAGGCATTTGAAGCAGGGTTTTATTTCCACTCCCATTTTAGAGACGAAAATTTGACTGTAGAATGTTACTTGCCCAGGATGCCACAGCTAGAAAGAAGCAGAGTCAGGACTTAAACTCAAGTGTACCATGATGAAAACGTTTGTCCTTACCCAGGACACCACACTTCCTCTATGGTGGTGGGCTTGTCCTTCCCTGATGGAGTCCACCCACCATGCTCTCTTTTTCCCTTTGGTTCACATTCTCCTCCACGGACTCTATATTACAGTAATGTCTGGGCACTTTTCTCCAATTCCAGTTTAAAACCTGAACCTCTGGGCTGGTGAATCTGCCTAGCAAAATTCCCTCCAGTTCCTGAGTACTGTTGGTAGCCCTTTGCTAGGACTCCATTCTCTAGCATCTCAGGCCATGATTTGGGAAATAAAATCCTTCCCTCCAATGCATGCTTCAGGAGAGCAGCACGTGTTCCGATTCATCACGGCCAGGTGTACACATGGCCAGTTTCGTACTGCTCATTTCATAAAAATGTTTCCCATTCATGTTACGGAACCAAGTGGGCTTGCCTCCTGGTGAGTTAAATAAGACTCTACATCAGTGGAAGTTGTCTCACAAAGTAAAGTGTATTTGCAGCAAATAGGAGGCCGTGAGGAATCATTTCCAAAGTTATGGCTTCCTCAAGCAAAGGGAAGCAGGAACTTTTATTTTGGATGGGGAATGAATATTCAAAAGGGAGAGATGGGTATTCGTTTGTGCAGGCTCAGTTGGAAAACATGCTTCCACATACACGGCAGATAACGGTAATGAGGCCTAAGCTCCTCCTGGAAAGATCTTACCATTAAAAATAACGCAAAGGTGGGGCCCGCCCCGTGAGATAGCGGTTAAGTGCGCTCGCTCCGCTGCTGGCGGCCCGGGCGCGCACTGATGCACTGCTTGTCAGGCCATGCTGCGGCAGCCTCCCATATAAAGTGGAGGAAGATGGGCACGGATGTTAGCACAGGGCCAGTCTTCCTCAGCAAAAAAGGAGGAGGATTGGCATGGATGTTAGCTCAGGGCTGATCTTCCTCACACACACAAAAAATATAAGGCAAAGGTCATGGGCGTGAGGCTTGGTCACTTTCAGGGTGGTTGGTGGTTACACCTCAACATACAAGAGGAAAAAAAAACAACTTGGAAAAACAGTTAAATGCTTCCAAACCCACCCTGGAATTTCTTGGGGCTCCAGTTGGTGACACTCATTAACACCCCAGAAGGCAAGGTTGGTTTGGAAAGTGAGAATGGAAGGTGAATTCAGTCTGGGACGTACTAAGGTTTTTCTTTTTACAATCCCTCTCTCTCCCCACACTACCTTCCACCCCAGTCTGTCTTCTACGTTCTTGCCAATACCCTTTCCAAAATTCAAACCTCACCCTTTCACTGCCTTCAGGACGAGTTCAAACTCCTAAACCTGGCGTAGAGAGCCTTTGCCATCAAGGTCCTACCCCCTCTCCAGCCTCCTTTCCCACTATTCCTCGCCTGAAATATTCTGCTCCAGCAACATTCAACTGTTTGCAGCTGTTGGGAATGCATCATGTTGTTTTTATGCCTCCTTGCTTTGGCAACTACGTGAAATACCCTTGCCATCATACCCCTACCCAGCCTCACTCTCTCTGAACCACTTGTCTCAAGGTTCTCTGAGACATGATCCAAATGAAATGTCCTCTGTGAAGTTTCCACAGATGCTTTTTTTTTAAAAATATTATTTATTTATTTTCCCCCCAAAGCCCCAGTAGATAGTTGTACGTCATAGTTGCACATCCTTCTAGTTGCTGTATGTGGGACGTGGCCTCAGCATGGCCGGAGAAGCGGGGCCTCGGTGCGCGCCCAGGGTCCCGGCCCCGGCCGCCAGCAGCAGAGCGCGTGCACTTAACCGCTAAGCCACAGGCCGGCCCTCCACAGATGCTTCTAAGGAGAATAAGTACCTTAGATTTTCTTCTATTATTTCATCTGTAACATTGTATCTCAGTCCTAGTAAACTGTGAACTCCTTATAGGCAACAGACGTTTTATTTATTTCTGAAATTCCAATATAGACTACAAAATACAGCTCAGTAAGGGCTTAGTACATGTTTGTTAAAAAAAAAAAAAGAAGGAATTCATGGAACCCAGGAGGTAATTCGCAAGAGATTAAAGAGTCAGGTAATACAGAAAGTAGTCTCTCTTGGGCAACAGAAGGCATATACGTGGTCGAACTCTATCAGTTGAAGCTAACAGGTAAGTATTGACATGCTGAATCAGTGGGTCCTAACCTTCACTGCAATCATAATTCCTGGGCACTTTAAAAAATTACCAATGCCTGGACCCTACCCCCAGGAATTCTGTTAAATTTTTCTATTTAAAAAAAAAACCAGTCTGGGAGATTATAATGTGCAGCCAAGATTAAGAATAACTGCTCTAGGAGCCGGCCTGGTGGCGCAAGCGGTTAAGTGCGGTGCTCCGCTGCGGCTTCCCGGGGTTCGCCGGTTCCGATCCCGGGTGCGCACCTACGCACTGCTCGGCAAGCCATGCTGTGGTGGCGTCCCATATAAAGTGGAGGAAGACGGGCACGGATGTTAGCCCAGGGCCAGTCTTCCTCAGCAAAAAAGGAGGAAGATTGGCAGATGTTAGCACAGGGCTGATCTTCCTCACACACAAAAAAAACACAAAAACGAAGAATAACTGCTCTAGATAGGGGCAGAAATTGCAGTATCTAAAGATATTCGTTTCTTCAAGATAAAATCTATTTACATGTAGAGGATCCCAGAATTCACACGAAGATGTCTCAGTGCTGACTCAGGTTGATTACACCTGTCTAGACATAGTTAACCATGTCCATTAAGCTCTGTGACATGTTTCCTTATTCCCTCTGCAAATATGTGCATTGTTCCTGCTAGATTTTGCTATCATAGGAACAAAGACACTCGCATCTTTCCATTGGGAGCCTGTTGGTAGATATTGACAAAATCCCAACCCAGAAAGAGACAACACTGAAAGTATTTTTTTTTTTAATTCTAAATCATTGGTAAATGTTTAATGTTATGGTCAAAGTCTCTGCTTGTGAAGTAAATAAGAAAGTTTCTGAACATGTGATGCAATGTGATTTCGGGAGTACAAAACCTTGGACTCTGAGTCTGGGTCTCTATAGTTTAATTTACAAAGCAGAGTAAGAAAAAATATAAAGTCACTAAGAGTTTTAAGTACAAGGTCCTATGTTTCTCATAAAACAAATGTTGTCGCATATTCTTCAACCTAAGTGTCTATGTATTTTTGTTCATGGTTAATAAAACGTAACATACTAAGTGCAACGTTAAATCCAAGATCCAAGGGTTGGCTAATCTTTATTGGTGAGTATAAACCCCCATAATACAAAACAGCCACTTGATTTGCCAAAATGCCATGGATTTTTTTCTTAACAGTTTTTCCATTTGCTCTGCCAAATTAAACTTCAATGGTAAGTTTAAATGTCTTTATTTTTTTATTTTTTATTCTTTTTTTGGTGAGGAAGATCAGCCCTGAGCTAACATCTGCCAATCCTCCTCTTTTTGCTGAGGAATACTGGCCCTGGGCTAGCATCCATGCCCATCTTCCTCTACTTTATATATGGGACACCGTCACAGCATGGCTTGCCAAGCGGTGCATCGGTGCGTGCCCGGGATCTGAACCTGCGAACCCCGGGCTGCCGCAGCGGAGCACGCACACTTAACCGCTTGTGCCACCAGGCCGGCCCCTAAATGTGTCTTTAAAATGTCATTTTTATGTTGATTATGAGCCAGCTCCTTGGTTATTATCGTAAGTCAGTTATTGGAGTGTGAGTTGAACTGTATAGGGGGGAAGATAGATCAGACTGCAGATCAACCACATGGTGTTAAATTTACACAGAACAATAAATCACCAAGTGGAAGATGAACGATTGTATTTCGTCTTAAGGCGTGTCATAAAGGCTTTTCATTAGACCCATGTGTGTTTTGGGAAGAATTCTAGGAATATCTTGTAATTCTCAGACGTGTTCAAGTGGCAAAGGCCTCAGGACTCTAATAATAATTATAATTTATTAATTGTGCACATTACCATCCATTATCTTTGTATTTAATTATACAAACAAGGGAAAATTTTACTAGCCAAAAGAAAAACCACAACAAAACCCACAAACACATGTGACTCTTCCCAAAAGCTGTCAAACTAAATTTGATTGAGTTGTTTCCTCCGTTTCCTGTTACTATTATTTTTGCATCATTTTCCAAAGTTCAGTAGCTGGCAAACAGGAGCTAGATGTCAATGATTAAAAAAAATGTATATTTGTATATATATATATACACATATATATATAGCACTACTTCTCTCTCTCTCATATCTGTATGTATATACACACAAACTTAAAATTGAGAAAATTCTATCTATTACATAGATTTTTAGGGGGTCATGCAAATAAAAACTGAGGCCTCATATATTCCACTTTAAGAATAATATCTCATTCAGAGTACTCTCAAAGAAACCACAAAAAAACCACATATTCTTTTTTTTTTTTAAAGTGTTTTTAAACAATTTCAAATTTCAAACATACAGAAAATTTCCAAGAACAGAATAAAAATCTTCCATAGACTCTTTACCCGGAGACCCCCTCAAGTCTCACCAAATATCCCCTCAGGCTCTCAGAGCAAGAAGGTCGCATGGTCCACCCACTCACCATCTCCCTAGGCTCCCTCAGTCTCTACCTTTCAAGGCCTTTGCCTTTTTGAAGATTACAGGGCAGTCATTGTGCATAATGTCCTTCAACTTGGGAATGTGCAATACTTTCTCATGACACAACCCATGCTCTTATGTTTTTGGCAGGAATATCACAGAAGAGATGCTGTGTTCTTCTCTTTGCATCCTATTGGGGGACACACAATGTCAATTTGTCCCTTTAATGGCGGTATTAATTTTGATTATTTGATTAAGAAGATGTCTGCCAGGTTCCTCCACTATAAATTCCTTTTTCCCCATTTGCAATACATAATTATTTTACGTGTTTATTGCTATTGACGTAGACTCATTGATTCCTGTTTTAGTCAATGGATTATAACTCATTACTATCATTACTTTTTTTGTGTGAGGAGATCAGCCCTGTGGTAATGTCTGCCAATGCTCCTCTTTTTTTGCTGAGGAAGACCAGCCCTGGGCTAACATCCATGCTCATCTTCCTCCACTTATATGGGACCCCGCCACACATGGCTTGCCAACAGTGCGTCGGTGAGCGCCTGGGATCCGAACCGGCGGACCCCAGGCCGCCGCAGCAGAGCGCGCGCACCTAACTGCTTGCGCCACTGGGCTGGCCCCCCATCATTACTTATTTTGACACTCAAATTGTCCCATATTCGACTAGTGAGAGCCCCTTCAGATGGCTTCTGTGTCCTTTTAACATGTCCCTATCATTCTCTGAGCATTTCCTGAGTTGTTCTTCACAACATGATGTTCCAAGCTGTACGTTCCCTGTCCCAGTCCTAGAATCAGCCAATCTTCCAAGGAGACTTGCTGCCTTTCAGTGGAGAGTTGTATTTAGAAACCAAGATCTAGGCACTAGGTGTGCTCATTGGTATTGGGTGCATTGCCATTCCCAGGCTATTTTAGTGGAAAGAGCTAGGAATTAGATGTATGTACAGACATGCATACATATACACATACACACATCTTTATATCTATATTTATTTCTGTAGCTGTCTATATACATGAAAAATTTGTACTAATATCTCCACTTCCAATCCCACACCGCAGGGTTCATCCAAGCTTTCCTTCTTTTCATATTGCTTCTTCTCTTCATCGGTAAGAATTCTGACTTCCGTTATCCTCCATATAATTGCTTGTTTGCTCAATCCCTTGTATGTAGCCAATCCTGTGACAACACTGGGCTGCTGTCTTCACAAGGGCCACCATGAGTGCCCCACTCAGGGCAGGCAGGCAGGCAGGCAGGAAGGAAGGAAGGAAGGAAAGAGGGAAGAAAGAAAAGAAGGAAGAAACAAAGGGAGGAAGGAATGCATTATTTTAAGATTGAGGTATAATTAACGTATAATAAAATGTACAGATCTTAAATGTTTAGTTGTATGAGTTTTGATAACTGCATGTACCCAAGTAACAACTACTAAAATAAAATATAGAGTATTTCCACCCTTCCAGAAAGTTCCCTCTTGAGAGAGTACGTCCGTCAGCAGACATCATTAAAAACCCCTCTCCCCATCACTGTTCCTCTCAATGTTTATCGCTCAGTTTGCAGCTGCTGCCAAAAATGTTATCTTCTCAATTTTAAACTTCTCAAAGTTTCTTTTTCTGATGCCCAGCTAGTTTGGTTTCCCTCTCTCTTTCTCTGTCTACCTCGGATCTTTATTACATAGAACAACTTGGCCTCTCTTCATTAGGCTTCTCTCTTCTCCTCCCATTGAGGGAATTCTCCCCAATAAAGCAGAGCCTGGAAGCGATCTAGCAAACAAGAATTCTTCCCCTTAGAAGGGGAAGGTGGAGTGTGTGTATCTAGGAAGATTGTGATTTAATCACAAAAGGGGAAGAACCGCCATTAGTTTATATTGGTGGCTGCACACTTTTCTTCTTTTTGCGGAGCGCAATGTTCATTAGAAGCACAGTACAAGAATCACTGCCCGACAAGAACATTTCTTAAACTGATGTGTCTCAAGGAAAGTTAGACCTGTGGATATAAACCAAGACCACCTAAATGAGAACAAGCAAAGGCTATTTATTCACAGCTATAGCAAGGGAGTCAGCAGTCATCATTTGTGTTTGGCAGAGACTTAAAGTCACTTAGAAGAATGGGAAAAATTTTATAGTGGACAAAAAGGGAAAGTTTCAAGTGTGCCCTGATTGGAGGTTGTTGGTATGGGGAAGACGGAGGCAGACTAACTAGAAGCCAGGCATCCTATGTGATTGGTTAGAAGAACATATTTGTCTTCCTCCGGTTGGTCCTAAACTGAGCCACTCAGTTGTGGCTGAGTTTATGGTACAGAGGTTGTGGTTTGGCTTCCTGGATTGGTTGCTATAGAGATTATGGGTCAGAGTTCTATTTTTATATATTGTCTGGCCATTGTATAGTATGGCATTTGTATAGTCAGTCCCTTAGAGCAAATGATGTATGAGAACCCTATGGCTTCACGGATGGTCCCTTGTGAACCCTCCCAAGCAACATCATCAGCATTGGCCATTCTCTCCTACTCAACTTCACTTCTTTGAGTCCCCACTTGTAATTTCATGTCAACTTTCCAATCCCTAAAACAGACCTAGAAATCTGTCTAGGCAGATCTAAGAAGTATTAAGAAGGGATGAGCAGGACTTGTGTTAATTTGATGTGAGAAGACTGAGGATTCAAGGATAGTCCTAAGGTTGTAACTGGAACTACCAGGAGGATCTTGTAACTAACTGCAGGTAAGAGAGGAATATGGAAGAAATAATCATTTTGTGAGAGAAGGTGGTGAGCTCAGTTTTTTAGGCATTATAGTTTTAGAAGCCTCTGTGAAGATGTTCTTTAGAATCATACATCTGGAAACTGGAGTATCATTTTAGAGGTGTGGAGACTGAAATGCAGAGAGTAAGTGATGGTCCTAAGTATATATGTCAAGGCTGTGGGTAAAGCAAGGGCTTCGGTCCTTTGGTGCGCCATCCAATACGTACACAAAACAAAGAATGGAGAATGAGAGGTCCGGACTAGAGACCTGGCAGTCTGGGAATCACCAGGATTCTGTCAGATGCAAGAATGAACTGTTCTGTGCCATTAACATAAATGTCATGAAGACAGAAAATATCTACCAAAGATTTCACAACAGACCCACAGAAGTGAAAAGTAAATGATTAAAGAATGTAGGTCTTGGAATCTCTTTTAGATCATGACGCTTTATCTTCTAGTTACAGAGATAAAAGTATACAAAAAATGGTTAATATTTAAGCACTTTTATATTTGCATCTCTCTTTTTAGTAGGGGAAAGCCACTTTGGTGGTGTCAGTGTGAATCATCCACAATGATTTCTCCAGCGCTCATCTTGTTCTCAAGTTTTCTCTGCCATGTTGCTATTGCAGGACGGAGTAAGTACTCTGCTTTTGCAAAAATAATTAATATATCCAACTCCCTAGTATATGCCAGGGATCAATAGTGATAGCTAAAATTCTCTTTACGGTGGATGCTGGAGAGGCTGGGTTGACACTTATTCTTTACTATAGGCATGCTTAAGGCTCCTCCATAAGATAGTTAGCCAGTTTAAGCCTCAGTGTACTGACCTGTAAAATGGGGATAACAATAGTTCCTTCAAACAATCTTCAAAGGATTGTTGAGGAGATCAGATGAGATATTGCATGTATCAAGTATTTGCTACAGAACTCAGCACACTTATTATCAGTAGCATCAAATGTTTTTCATTTGTGCGTGCTAGCTGAACTTAAAAATGCAAAGAGAGATTTCTTAACCAATTGCTTTGTGCTCTATTTCAGCCTGTCCCAAGCCAGATAATGTGCCATTTGCCACAGTTGTTCCATTAAAAACATTCTATGACCCAGGGGAGGAAATAGTGTTCTCCTGCCAGCCGGGCTATGTGTCCCGGGGAGGGATGAGACGATTTATCTGCCCTCTCACAGGACTTTGGCCCATCAACACTCTGAAATGTTTACGTAAGTCAGTGCCTTCTCTCACATTCTCTCCCCTCATTTGGATTCTGCACATTTCGGGAGATAATCTACCTTGTCGTGCTCAGGGTGCAGAAGACCCCAGAGCTGTGGAGTAGAGGGCTGTGAAGAAACAAGAGGGTCTGGGGAGAGGAGACTAAGGGCAATAAGTACTATTTAGGGAACAGGAGACAAGCATAGCCTGGACCTAGGGGAGATGTAAAAAGAGACCTGGTATGATAAAAGGAGAAGGAAACACGATAGAAGTGAAGAGAGACGTGGAGATACTCTGACATCTAAAAGATGCCAAAGAGACACTTGAAAAAATAAAACTTGAGGAATCATCACATCTTTGGATTTTGCCTCAGAGTGAAAGCAGATTTAATAGTTACTGAAATGAACATAAATTTTATCTAAATTGTGTATATATTATAAATTACGTTTATAATAAAATATAAATATATTGTATATTATATAAAATTAATAATATAAATTATATATATATATTGCTATTGCTTTATGGTAGATGGTTGCTTTTATTTATTCCTCAGAACATGGTTCTATGATATCATGCAGGCATTATTTTTTTACAGTCAAATATTGAGCAATGAACCAGAGAGAATTTCTGGCAATTTTATGTAGAAGTTAAGCAGTAGGCATAACTATATGGACCTATCTAAGCTCTGGTTATTTTGGTCATATGGATATGACCATTTGTGAAAATTATACATGTTCATACAAGTGATTTTAATATGCTTTTTGATTTAAAAAGGCAAAATATAATTTTTAACGAAAAACCATAATAACATTATTAGGGAAAATTTTTATTGAAATCAGCCATAACTTGGGAACACTAACAATTTCATTTTTCACATTATTTTCCGTGTGTATATTTTTGCATTGTTGCAGAGAGTAGATACCATTTTGTGTTTTTGTCTTCATTAGCAAATCAGAAACATTGACTATGTCTCTATAGTCTTCATAATCCATATTTTGTTGGCTCCATCCTAGTTCAACTGTTGATTTACCATCATTAATTAAAACAATACCCTGATAGTGAACATTTAGACTGTCCACTCTTTGTTATTAGAGGTAACAGTGTAATGAATACATCAGTGCTTGTATCATTTGACTTATTTTGAGTTATTTTCTTAGAATAGTTACCAGTAGAGTTAATGGATCAAAGGATAGAAATGCGTTTATGTATTTTTATTTTATTAGGAAGTTCTGTAAATAGAAACTTACCTTTTTATCTTTAAATCACAGCCAGAGTATGTCCTTTTGCTGGAGTCTTAGAAAATGGAGCTGTACGCTACACAACTTTTGAATACCCCAACACGATCAGTTTTGCTTGTAACACCGGGTAAGGACTTCCGGACTGAGAGGTTAACAGATGCAGCACTTTTCTGTGCCCTTAAGCTAAACATCAAGACTGCCGCATATTTTATTTCTAGCCTTTAGGCTGGACTTGCTGATTACAGATCCACAGGGGTAAGAGTGGAGGATATAACTAGTGAAATTCTTTTCTGCTCCTGATTAGTTACTTATCTGAGGAGGCACGTTGAAATTATTGAATCTGGATGATAATTCTTTATAATCTCTGGGCCAAATCTTGGCATGAAGGTTAAAATATTATAGGAATTGGTCTTGGGCTTTAGTTATGAGGCTAATTTGACTGACTGACCTGGTAGTCTCTAGAAGAGAAGTCTATGGAGAAGGTTTGGGAGTGTGATGATGTAGAACATAGTTCTCTTAATCCTCACCTAATGCGGTACAACATGCCTAGGAAGAAAGCACTTATGGTTGCTCATATAGCTTGTCTGCCTTATGAGCAAAGACACCGCTGGTGACATTGTTAATAGCATGTTGGCTGCACATTAGGGCAAAATTTTACTGACGATCCTTTTTTGGAATTGGAGATTAAGAATTACTATGTGTGAAAGAGAATTGCAGTCCTTTCATCTGAAAAACCAATTTACTGGTGGGTCTGATGACAACGACCTTGAAAAAATTGGCTTCAAGGACAGAATGTTATATTTTTAATGGAAACAGACGGCATTGTTTTTATACATTTGTGTCAGTTGGCTCTCAGAAAATGAATAGTAGAGATTACTCAGTTTAATTCACTTTTGTGATTCTGAAGAAGAGATGATTCTTTACTTTATGTCAGAAACAGTTAACTTGTCCAGCTGGTTGGAGATGAGGGGTTTGGGGGTTTGGCTTCTACACCCGCCAGCTATGGAACCCTCCTATTCTCCAGTGACTCATGCGCAGCATTAAGCTGAGAGACTTGGTGAGCCTTAGATGAGTGTTAAGCTGCTCAGGAAAACAGCATTATAAGAGGGAAAGAAGTCAGTAGTATTAATCTGAAGCAATGCTCAATGGAGAAGACATTTGAGATGCCGTTGTTGGATTATTTTACTGCTTGATGGATTAAATTTTCCGTTTGCAGGTTTTATCTGAATGGTACTAATTCTGCTAAATGCACTGAAGAAGGAAAATGGAGTCCGGACCTTCCTGTCTGTAGTCGTGAGTCTGTGGGTCCCACTTATGGGGAAGGTGACCAGCTGGTTTGCCTGGGACTTTCCTGGTTTTCACACTGTAGGTTCCATACTCTGGAAACCCTTCAGTCCCAGCCCAACGAGACGGTTGGTCACCCTTATGGGGAATGTTCATCCTGTTATCATCTTACGGTGGAAGATGAAACAATCACTTTGGAACAACAGAAGGGAAGCATTCTACTCATGAACACACTTGTAACCTCCCCTTGGTGGAGCCAGTGATTTCTGGGTTTATTAATTCCAACACTCCCACAATGTTTTGGCAGGGGCTTGGATATGCGTGGCATTGGTCTATCAGGGACTGCCCTCATTTGACTAGAAGAACTTCTGGAAACAGTGGGATCAAATAGCTTCCTCCCACTCTGGATCCTAATTCATTCATCCACTCATTGATGTATTCAATAAACATGTAGTGAGGACCTGATATATGTCATATCTTGTTCTCAGCACTGAGGCTGAAGGAGACTTAGTTCTGCCTTCAGGAAGTGAGTCTAGTGATGAGAAAGACAGGTAAGCTTAGAGCCCATCCAGGGGCCTTGCATCCTAGGAGCTGCTTGGGATTCCTCCAAAAGGCACTGATGGTTTATTCACGTGACGCTCCGCTGAGCAGTCAGCATCAGCTCTGGGCTTTGCTTATCTAGGGAGGGCCGTTCTTACGTTCCCTAACTTGTGATGTATATAAGTCCAATCCTCGACCAGGAGGCCCAGGCATTACAATATTACTTACGATTCTTTAACATGTCAGTGAGGTCGGTCCTAGCAAAAGCAAGTGGAAAAGTAAAGTAATTTCAAATAAACAAGAGCTTAAGAAAAACTGAGTTGCCAAAAAAAAGTTTTGTAAGGATGAATCAAGTAGAGTTTTTTACTTAGCAATAGGACTCACCACGGTCCTATAAATAGTTTCCTGTTGAAGCAGATTTATATCTTTTTCATAAAGTCATTTTTTTTCTTTTGAGTTACAAGTAGAAAGGCTACTTTAGCTTCAATCTATTCTAAATGAGTGTTTCCTCACATTTTAATGTACATATGAATCACCTGAGCATCTTGTTAAAGTGCAGATTCTGATTTGTGGGTCTGGGGTGGGGTCTGAGCTTCTGCATTTCTAACAGGCTCCCAGGCAGCGCCCATGCTACTAGTCCGTGGATCGCACTTTGAGTAACAAGGATCTGGATAATTCAAGTTAAATCACACTTTGCTCTGCACTGTCTTCCATTATGTTAGTATCACTTTCCCTGGACTTGTTGAAACTCTGGCTTAGTCAGGGCAGAATAACAATCCACGACTATGTCTCCATGGGGAGCCACTTGGGTAAGCTCCATACACACAGAGTGCAAAGGCAGGACGTATTCAATAGGATCAAGCCTGAACTAGCAGTGGAACCTAGATGTCACAAAAGACTTTGAGCCAAGTTGCTGTCATCAGCAGTTATTGCAGGATAGTCTCTCAGCAATGTCCTCTTCCAATTCTGACTTCCAGAAACATCTTCCAAGGTAGCGTTTGGATCAAAGACTTATGGAAACCTAAGCGTGGTGTTATTGTAAAAGGCAAATTAGCTGTGGCAAGACTTCAATTTACTTCATTTTTTAGTTTTCTGACTGGTTCAGACATCTGATTTTCAGATCATATTTTCTTATTTGTCTTCTACAATTGACTGTTTTTACCCTGGCATTTGATCAAATTTTGCATTTTCTCAAGTTACTCTTTGGATTTTTTCCTTTCTGGAGAGAATATATTTAAAAGACTCAACTATTTTCATAAAAATGATAGTTCTTTCTTTTTCCAGCTGTAAAATGTCCTCCACCACCCATTCCTAAGTTTGCAAAACTTAGCATTTATAAGCCATTTGCTGGAAACGACTCTCTCTATGGAAACAAGGCAGTCTTTGAATGTTTGCCCCCATATGCGATGTTTGGAAATGATACAGTTAGCTGCACAGCACATGGAAATTGGACTGAATTACCAGAATGCAGGGGTAAGTGCAATTATAAGACAAAGTAATCATGGTAGTGTAGAAACCCATTTTTGTTGTCGAGGAAGATTGCCCTGAGCTAACATCTGTGCCAGTCTTCCTCCGTTTTGTATGTGGGTCGCCACCACAGTATGGCTGCTGACAAGTGGTGTAGGTCTGCACTCAGGAACCGAACCCTGGCCACCAAAGCGGAGAGTGCTGAACTTAACCATTAGGCCATGGGGTGGCCCAGAAACCCATTTTTGAAAAGTTATTGAAAAATCCACTATCATGGAGTGTTTCAAATGACCTTGCTCAACAAATGTTTATTGGCATCTACCATGTGCAAGGTAGTGAGCTAGGCATTCAAGATCCCAGATGAATGAGACCTGGTTTCTGACCTCAGGAGAATAATCTCTACTGCATAATGCAATAAACTCTCTGGAGCTGCCTGGGAAAGCTTGCCAGAGGAGGGGCTTGGAGGAGAAATGGAGAATGAGGGGAGGACAGGCACACAGGGCACAGGATGTGGAAAATCAGGGAGGCATGAAAGAACAGGGTGTGTGCGTGGACAGCTGACTATTGTGGTGAGACTGGTGAAGAGAAGCCTGGATTAAAATTGGGGAGGCCTAGGAGACAAAGGTGAAAAACTGGGTTGTAGTCAGATTGTTATAAGCTTTTATAGTCTCAACCCAAATTTAAAAATCACAAAAATTTTTTTGTGTGTGAGGAAGATCAGCCCTGAGCTCATATCTGATGCCGATCCTCCTCTTTTTTTGCTAAGGAAGATTAGCCCTGAGCTAACATCTGTACCCATCTTCCCCCACTTTATATGGGACGCCACCACAGCGTGGCTTGACAAGCGGTGCGTCAGTGCGCGCCCAGGATCAGAACCTGCGAACCCCGGGCCACCAAGGTGGAGCGTGCACACTTAACTGCTGCGCCACCGGGATGGCCCCCTAAAAATAAAAAAATATTTGACTTTTTAAAAAACATTATGAAAATTCTTCCTCCTTTAACTTGACCTATCATTGCTGTCTTTGAATTTGTCAACTGCATAACAAATACACAAATTATAGAATTTATCATGCACATGTGGAGTTATAATAAAGTCTGTTAACTTCTCCTATAGTAGATGTTACAGATATCCATTGAATGATTCAAAACACAAGTGCTTTTTGGTATGGGAAAACCACTACTACTAATAATGCCTAGCACCTTTTGGGGGACTTAACTTTGGGCTAGGCACTGGCCTCCTGCTAGATATGTGTCACCTCATTTAATTCTCCCAAGGCCTAAGCAGTAAGTTTTTTCTTTCTTTTTTTCAATCCTTCACCTAGATGTATCAACTGTCAATGTGTTGTGACATTCACTCTCTCCATAGACATCCACTTTTTTTTCCTGAAACTTCTGAAAATAAGTTGTACACATCATGACACCTACGCATAAATACTTCAGCCTGAATGTCCTAAGAACAAGGACATTCTCTTATATTATCACTGTACCCAAGACATTTAACATTTTTTTCAATTATTAACAATAATAATTTAAGTGATTATAATAATATGAACAATTAACATTTATTTCATATGCAAATGTTTCCAATTGACACAGAAGTACCCTTTATACATGTGTTTTGTTTTATGTGAGATCTAATCAAGAATCACACATTCTATTTAGTTGTCATGTCTCTTTAGTCTCCTTTAATTAAGAATAATCCTTTGTCCTTTTAGTTGTCTTTCACTGACATTTTTGAAGAGTACAGGTTAGTTGCCTTGTAGAATGTTCCATAGTCTGAATTTGGTTATTTACTCGTGATTAGATTCAAGTTAAATAATTTCGTTAAGAATGCATTCCATCACCTCAGGAGGCACATGGTGTCAGTCCATCATTGGTCATGCTTAGTTTGATCCTTTGGTCAGGTGGAGTGTACCAGATCTTCTCTTGGTAAAGGCATCTCTTTCTCTTTGGAATTAGTAAGAAACCTGCAGGTGATACATTGAGATCGTGTGAATATCCACTCTCTAGCAGTCATTTTAGCATCCATTGATGATCCTTGACTCAGTCAATTATGATGTTGGTGGTTGCAAAATGGTGACTTGCTAATTCTGTCTTTCCTTCTATATATATTAGCTGGCATTCTTCTATAGAGAAGAGTTTTTCTTCCATGGATTTTTTTTTTTTTTTAATAATTTTATTTATTTATTTATTTTTCCCTCAAAGCCCCAGTAGATAGTTATATGTTGTAGTTGCACATCCTTCTAGTTGCTGTATGTGGGACACGGCCTCAGCATGGCCGGAGAAGCAGTGCGTCAGTGCGTGCCCGGGATGCAAACCCGGGCCGCCAGCAGCGGAGCACGCGCACTTAACTGCTAAGCCACAGGGCCAGCTCCATGGATTGTTTTTTTTACTCTTATTATAGACTCATAGATTCCTTTTTATTCAGTGTGTGGAAGAGCCAAAATTGAGCCAAAGAATCAAAGTCTGGAGTTTGTACTCTTCAACTATCTCATTAAACTACCTCCGAAGAGCCCTTTGCTCCTGGCTCCAGCCTTGCTTTCTTATACTTGGGTAAATAGTGATATGGGTTTGGGCCTCTGCTGTTGAGGATCTTAAGAAGGCCAGGAAGCAGCGTCATTTTTCTCCTTCATATTTCGTGCTGGCTTCGTGTATAGTAGTCTGAAGACATTCAGAAGAATTAGATTTTACATTTAAAATCCAAATAATGGTATGCTGGTGTACACGGAGGGAGTCTTTTGTATTTTAATTTCATAGTTTGTTGATTAAAAGAGACAGAGTTTTTTTTTTTCTTTCAAATCCACCATCTTAGACTGTGTGGAGACAAAATTTGCAATAAATAATGCCTCATGATTATGTGAAAGCCCAAATAACTTGGTAGAGTGTCATTAATTTACTTTACAAAGTGTTGTTTCCTTTTTAATATCCAGATTCCTATAAGTATAAGATGGGGGGAGAGGATTAAGCACCAAGGTTCTTAGAAATTACATTCCAGGAACACCTAGTGATTCAATGGTATAATGGAGACTAGAATGTAACTATTTTATAACTACTGGACAACACTACTATCTTTACAAATATGTTTTATTGAATAAACTTTCTAGAAGTAAAATGCCCATTCCCATCAAGACCAGAGAATGGATTTGTGAACTATCCTGCAAAACAAGTACTTTATTACAAGGATAAAGCCACATATGGTTGCCATGATACATACGTCTTAGATGGCCCAGAAGAAGTAGAATGCAGCAAATTTGGAAACTGGTCTGCACAGCCAAGTTGTAAAGGTATGAAGTATGCGTGAGGTCTCAAAACATCTCTGAATTTATCCAGTGGATCACCTTTACTTGCCATTTTCTTGTTCCAATAATTTTCCATTTGTTGCTCAGACTTGCCTCACAGCTATTGGCATATGTAGGACTTTAGGACTCACATGGGTATGGGGAAGCTTCATGCTTAGCAAGCTTGTTTGAGATTAAACTGTGTGAGATAAACAGATCCTTTGTAAACATTGAGAATATGGTGGAAGATTGTTTGGGTTTCCTATAATTGCTTTAAGTCTTTGCCTATGACCATCCTTTCTTGCTTTGTTCTAGTCAAGACTTTTCCTGTTGTTGCAAAAACCAACCACACATTTAAGCTAGTTCAAGGAAAAGGGGGCTTATTATAAAAGGGCAACAGGCCATCTCATGGACACTGAAGATAAAGAAATGAAACACAATTGGTCCTCCTGAGGATTGGAACTGAAAGTCAGGAACTATTGCTACTCTTTCCATATCTCAATGGCCTCCCGGCCTCTCTCATCTCCGTGTTTCTCTGCTTGCTCACTTTGAACCTGGCTTGACTCTACATCAGGACCTCTCAACTATAGGATTCATCACTAACTGGCATCTTGTCTCTGAGATGCTGGTTCTTGTTGAGTTAGGTGTCTACCCTTGATCCAGTCAGTGTCATGCTGATGTGAAGAACTACAACCTGGCACTGTATTTTGCTCAGGTTGCTGTGGGCTGGACAGTTTAAGCAGAAAAGGAAATTAGGCACAGCAGGCAAAATGACGTATGACTAATGTCTTAGGTTGGAGTCCCCTAGAAGCAAAGCCTGAGACAGGGCTTTCAAGTGCCATTGATTTATTAAGTGAGTGTCTCAGGGGACGGAGAGTGAGCCAGGTGGGATCGAGTAGGCTGCTGGTTCTCAAACCTCACTGTGCATCAGAATCACCTGGAGGGCCTGTTTAAACACAGTTTCTGATTCTATAGATCTGGGATGGGACCTGAGAATTTGCATTTCTTCCAAGTTCCCAGGTGATGCTGATGCAGCTGATCCAGGGATTATGTTTTGAACAAGGATGTGGTCTGAGCTGGAGTCTACCTTCAAATTCATCCCTCTGGGAGCTATCAACCATGAATTCTACCCCAGAGTTGATCCCACTAAGAGGGGGACTTGCTTTTTGTATCCCTTTGTCAGTTAGTCATTGGCTATGGGTTGCTCTCTTTCCTGACCCTGGGGTTGGGGTCTGATTTGTATAACTTCCTGGGAGAGGTGGCTCCCTGATGGCTGAAGGCAATTTTTCAGAGACAGGAGTGTTTGTGAGCTATTATCAGCCAATACTCATGTGACTGGTGGGTGGGTGCACTAACTTAATAAATGGGATTTGAGTGAGGCAGTGTAGGCTTACATGAAATGGCAGTATCTGGTAGAAGTTTTTTTCCACCAAAGTCTAGAATCTGATGCTTCTGCTCTGACCCTCTTATGTGCCTACTGTAGGGGAAGAAAAGACCATCTTGAAAGCCATGACTAACAGTTCAATTGATAAAGAGCTGCTATTAGCAATGATACTGATGTTACTCACTGTGTACATTCTTGGAATCTTCTTGTGTTGAGCAATTTATTTCAAGTGTACCCATCTACTGGTTCAAATGCTACGTTCTCTTTTAGAAAGACTAACTGAACTCCTAAATCTTGACTACAGATATTGTCTCTTTCAGCATCTTGTAAATTATCTGTTAAAAAAGCTACTGTGATATACCAAGGAGAGAGAGTAAAGTTCCAAGAAAAATTTAAGAACGGAATGCTGCACGGTGAAAAAGTTTCTTTCTTTTGCAAAAATAAGGAAAAGAAGTGTAGCTATACGGAGGATGCTCAGTGCATAGACGGCACCATTGAAATCCCCAAATGCTTCAAGGGTAAGTCTAAGACTGGGACTTTTACCTGGGACTTCCACTTGCCCCTCACCATCATCAGTACTTTTATTACATAATGACTGTAAGAAGCCATGTCAGTTTGGCCACTGGACTTTTAAAAAGATAGGAAGGGAGGAGGAAATAGCGAGATGAAGCAGTAAGCTGCATTCAGTTTCTCTGCTTACGTAAACATTCTCCTTTTCATTTCTTCTCCTTAAAACTCAGGGTTGTGGTTTTATTCAATGAATATTGAGGTGAATTATGCCATCTTGTATAATTCCAAATTAAGCTTGAATAATAATAATAATATTGAAAGGAATATTGAATAATAATAATATTTACCACCTCTTGGTCCCAAATGATAAAGAACTCATCCCAAATTACAAAGTAACTCATGGCAGTGGTAATTGGTTTATAGATCTTCTAACATTTTTTTCCTTCCTTCAGCAATCTTGAGTTTGAAAAGTACCCATTAGAGCAAAGTATTCATTAGGGAAAAATATTTTAAGGAAGATGATATTATGTTTGTATGAGATAAGGAAGTGCATAACGGCCAGCATTTAGAGCTGCCAACCTTTTAAAGTTTCAGGTTTAGGGTTTAAATATCTTTGTTGTTATGAAGGAAGAGCCAGCCAGAGGCTGAAGCTGTTGTTTGGCTCTAGGTTTGGAAATCCTCCAAGAATGTTGACAGCCCTGTAACAGCAGGCTGGGAGAGGACAGAGTTGGGAGCAGATGTAGAGAAGAAGAGAGAGATCTGAGATGTGGCCAACTAGGGAGAGAGAGGGAATGAAAACTAGTGAATAATACCCACCTCATAGATTTGATTATTAGAAATACTGTACATGACATGTGGTAAGTGCTCAACCAATGGCAGTTAATATAGTTACAAATAGTTAGAAATGCACTGAATAAATTGTTATTGTTCAAAATATAGCAGAGCTCTGATGAGATGGTAAATATCAAAATTGACAAAGCGCAATAAGCCTAGTACAAGTCAGTAGAAAAAATACATATTAGAAAAGGATAATTTAAAAAAACCAAAGAGAGCTTTGTTGATGTATTTCTCCCTTACAGTCTTCACACAGATGGGGCACTGTTAGTGCATTGGAGAATAAATAAAGGACTGATTTTTTTTTTCTTATAATCTTGACTGGCAGAGTTATAGAGAACCTTTTATTTTCTCTCTGAAAATGAATGCCTTATCATTTTCCTGATGTTTTCTCTCATCATTTAAACCTCACACTAAATGGTTTCATTCATATAATTTAATTTGTTCTACACGTTTATAAAATGTATTTGATTTGGCTTAGCTATTTAACAAATTTAAGAAATGATTGTTTCTCTTAGAATGTTTATCTTTTTCTCTCCAAACAGAACACAGTTCTTTGGCTTTCTGGAAAACTGACGCATGGGATGTAAAGCCATGCTAAACTGGTATCGGATCCAAATTAAATATCATACTTTATCTGTATGTCCAAGGTTTGTACAAGGAACCTAATGGAAGTAGAAAAATAAAGTGACTGAATTCATTGCCTCGGCCATTGCAACATTACTCCTCATGGTGGCTTACCTTTAGTTGTGTTATCTGGTTAAGAAACTCAAATATTTGAAGCATCATCATTTCATGGCTGTGAAATGAAAAGTGTAAACCATCATGTGGGTAACCCAGTTTCCCTCTCCAATTCTATTCTCCAATGCTTTCTCCTAAAACTCTGCATTTTTTGTAGAATGGTCCACAGACTCCCTGCATCAGTATCGCCTAGTAGTTATTACAAAGCAAAAATGCTGTGTCCCAGAATTTCTGAGGATGGCCCAAAAATCTTCCTTTGTGACAAAACCCCCAGATTATTCTTTGTAGTCTCAAGTTGGAGAAGCATTGTCAAAAAGGAATAAGCATGGACTTCCAGGTCAATAGAACTGGATTTGAACCCTTGATGTTTGGTTTACATAATGCCTAAAAAATCTTTCCTTACTCACTGGAATTCCATGATCCATCATGACATTGCTCCCTTGTTTATATTCATTTCCCTTGCCGTTTTCTCCTCCTGTAGTACATGCTGGCAAAATCCACCCAGGCTCCAGCTGCCTTCCCTATGCCTGTACCAGAGCAGCTGAATGTTGCTGGAAAAAAAAAAAACACTCACAATCATGCTAATATTGTGATATTAGTGTAATAACTTTCAATTCATGAACAAACTTGACGTAAGCCCTCAGCGCTGCCCGGCAATCCCACCATATTTCTCTAGCTTGTTCACTGCGCTGCTCTCCAAGGCGGCTCTTTCTCATCTCAGCCCTGTTCAAGCCACCTTCCCTCTCCTTGCTCTCAGCTGATGACCTTGCTCCAACTTCACCAAGAAAATAGAAAGAACCCACCGCCCCCCTTTTTTGTGTGTGAGGAAGATCAGCCCTGAGCTAACATCCATGCTAATCCTTCTCTTTTTGCTGAGGAAGACTGGCCCTGGCCTACCATCTGTGCCCACCTTCCTCCACTTTATATGGGACGCTGCCACAGCATGGCTTGACGAGCGGTGCCTCCGTGTGCGCCCAGGATCCAAACCCAGGCCACCAGCAGCGGAGTGCATGCATTTAACTGCTACGCCACGGGCCCGGCCCCTCAAAAAACCCTGTTTTATCTTTCTTTTCTTTATTTTATTTTATTTTTTAAATTTTTTGTTTATTGCAGTAACATTGGTTTATAATATTGTATAAATTTCAGGTGTACATCATTATACTTCTATTTCTGCATAGATTACATCATGTTCACCACCCAAATAGTAATTACAACCCATCACCACACACATGTGCCGAATTATCCCTTTCGCCCTCCTCCCTCCCCCATTTCCCTCTGGTAACCACCAATCCAATCTCTGTGTCTATGTATTTGTTTATTGTTGTTATTTTTTTTTTTAAGATTTTTATTTATTTATTTTTCCCCTCAAAGCCCCAGGAGATAGTTGTATGTCATAGCTGCACATCCTTCTAGTTGCTGTATGTGGGACGCAGCCTCAGCATGGCTGGAGATGCGGTGCGTCGGTGCGTGCCCGGGATCCGAACCCGGGCCGCCAGCCGCAGAGCGCACCCACTTAACCGCTAAGCCACAGGGCCGGCCTGTTTATTGTTGTTATTATCTACTACTTAATGAAGGAAATCATACGGTATTTGACCTTCTCCCTCTGACTTATTTCACTTTGCCTAATACCCTCAATGACCATCCATGTTGTCACAAATGGCTGGATTTCATCTTTTCTTATGGCTGAGTAGTATTCCATTGTGTATATATACCACATCTTCTTTATCCATTCGTCCACTGATGGGCACTTAGGTTGCTTCCAAGTCTTGGCTATTGTGAATAATGCTGCAATGAACACAGGGGTGCATGTATCTTTACGCATTGGTGTGTTCATGTTCTTTGGATAAATACCCAACAGTGGAATAGCTGGATCATATGGTAGTTCTATCCTTGATTTTTTGAGGAATCTCCATACTGTTTTCCATAGTGGCTGCACCAGTTTGCACTCCCACCAGCAGTGTATGAGAGTTCCCTTCTCTCCACATCCTCTCCAACACATGTTGTTTCCTGTCTTGTTGATTATAGCCATTCTGACGGGCGTGAGGTGATATCTCATTGTAGTTTTGATTTGCATTTCCCTGATAGTTAATGATTTTGAACATCTTTTCATGTGTCTGTTGGACATCTGTATATCTTCTTTGGAGAAATGTCTGTTCAGGTCTTTTGCCCATTTTTTAATTGGGTTGGTAGTTTTTTTGTTGTTGAGATGCATGAGTTCTTTATATATTTTAGAGATTAACCCCTTATCAGATGTATGGTTTGCAAATATCTTCTCCCAATTGTTAGGTTGTCTTTTCGTTTTGTTGATGGTTTCCTTTGCTGTGCAGAAGCTTTTTAGTTTGATATAGTCCCATTTGTTTATTTTTTCTGTTGTTTCTCTTGCCCAGTCAGACATGGTGCTTGAAAATATGTTGCTAAGACCGATGTCGAAGAGCGTACTGCCTATGTTTTCTTCTAGAAGTTTCATAGTTTCAGGTCTTACATTCAAGTCTTTAATCCATTTGGAGTTAATTTTTGTGTATGGTGTAAGGTAAGGGTCTACTTTCATTTTTTTGCATGTGGCTTTCCAGTTTTCCCAACACCATTTGTTGAAGAGACTTTCTTTTCTCCATTGTATGTTCTTGGCTCCTTTGTCAAAGATTAGCTGTCCATAGATGTGTGGGTTTACTTCTGGACTTTTGATTCTATTCCATTGATCTGTGTGTCTGTTTTTGTGCCTGTACCATGCTGTTTTGGTTACTATAGCTTTGTAGTATATTTTGAAATCAGGGAGTGTGATACCTCCAGCTTTGTTCTTTTTTCTCAGGATCCCTACTGTTTTATCTTTCCACCACCAACTCCATCATCTTGTCAGTATCTGTACCAGGCAGAGTGCCCTCCATCTTGTTATGATGGATGAACTCTGAGATCTTATCTCCCTCCACCCGCTCTGTGTATTCAGGGTTGGTTTTGAAGAGGTTGTGATGTCTCCCCCTTCTAAACCAAAAATCCCTATTTGGGGATTTTGCTGAACAAAAGAGCCATCTACCCTGGATTTCCTCCCTTAGCACAAAGTTTTAGAACCACTGTTTTCTTTAACTTGTCACATATTAATTTTGAAATGGACCTCCTCCTCATCCCACCTAATGGCTCTAGGAATGGAAAGAGAGCAGTAAAGATTTTAGAGCATCTCCCCTGGTCCCATACATGATTGTTGGCTTTGCTCCAGAAAAGGAAAGAATATATTTTTCTATTATCCTCTTTTTTGTTGCAAATACTTTCATAATTAATTTTATGGTATCAAAATTTAAAAATATATAGACAACTTTTAATTATTTATTTATTTTTATAATTTTATTTATTCATTTATTTTTTTTCCCAAAGCCCCAGTAGATAGTTTTATGTCATAGCTGCACATCCTTCTAGTTGCTGTATGTGGGACACGGCCTCAGCATGGCCGGAGAAGCGGTGCGTCGGTGCGCGCCCGGGATCCGGGCCCGGGCCGCCAGCAGCGGAGTGCGCGCACTTAACCGCTAAGCCATGGGGCCGGCCCTATAGACAAGTTTTTAAATTGCTCCTTCTTTCTCAGTTCACTTGGGAGGTCAATCGACAGGGCTGGCCACAGGTAGAACTGTGAAGCAGTGTGGGTAAGTAATGAAGATTTCCTTTGGCATCAGCAGGTGGTTATCGGTGTCTGGAGAGATAGTTAGCCTCTCTAACACAGACCCGAGCTCCAGGCCTTTTGCTCAATCTCTGAGGGCTTCTCGATAAAAACTCCCACCAGGCTTTCCTCTTCTTTCACAAATACCGTTACCCACTCGGATCAACTAAGACGTATTAAGCCAGAGTTGTTGAAGTCCTGTAGCCCAGCTCACATCCAGTGAAGGAACACACTTGATGGAGGATTTTATATTTAAGCATTTATTACCTATGACCCATCTCAGGGATATAAGCAGTAGGGTATGGGACCAAACAGAATGGATGGTAGTCCTAGACTAGGGGCTGGGGGGTGGGGGATCAGGGCTGGAAGCCCCCTAATGTACCAGGCATTACTGTTTAGCTGTTAGTCTGTGGGAAATCAGGGGAGGGGATCTTATGTTCCCATTACGCTTCCGAGCTGGTGGCCTCCTGGCCAGCCCTCAGAGCACTCGGGCAGCAGCTATTTACCAACTGGTGTAAAAGCTTTTCAATATTTAACATCCTGTATGCCCTGCCACGCCTGCTTTCTAGAAGGATTTGGGACAGCTTATTGTCAAAAGGACATAAATAACATAAAAATAAACCACACACACCAAAAACACAACAAAACAAGCACACAGATATTGTTTTTTTCTTGTTGTTATACCATTTATTTTTTTAAGACAATTTTTTTAGAGCAGTTTAGGTTTACAACAAAATTGAGATGAAGGCACAGAGATTTCACATATAACCCCTGCCCATCCCTGCCCCCCCACATGCATAGCCTCCCCCATTATCAACATCACTTACCAGAGTGGTACATTTTTTATCAAAGATAAACCTACATTGACGCATCATCATCACCCAAAGTCCATAGTTTACCTTCGGGTTCACTGTTGGTGTTGTACATTCTATGGATTTGGACAAATGTATAATGACATATATCCATCATTGTAATGTAATACAGAGTATTTTCACTGCCCTAAAAATCCTTGGTGCTCTGCCTTTTCATCTACCCCCTGTCCCCACAACCACTGATCTTTTAATTTTCTCCACAGTTTTGCCTTTTACAGAACGTCATATAGTTGAAGTCATACAGTGTGTAGCCAAAATGTTCAGATTGGCTTCTTTCCTTAGTAACATGTATTTAAGTTTCCTCCATGTTTTTTATGGCTTGATAGCTCATTTCTTCTTAGTTTAGAATCATATTCCACTGTCTGGATATACCAGTTTATTGATTATCCATTCACCCGCTGAAGGACATTTTGATTGCTTCCAAGTTTTGGCAATTACGAATAAAGCTGCTGTAAACACCCGTGTGCAGATTTTTGTGTGAACATAAGTTTTCAACTCCTTTGGGTAAATACCAATAAGCATGATTGCTGGATCATATGGTAAGAATAGATTTGTTTGTCTGTTTATTTTTTATTGAGATATAATCAACATATAACATTATTTTAGTTTCAGGTGTACAACATAATGATTTGAGATATGGATATATTGTGAAACAGTCACCACAATAAGTCTAGTTAACATCCATCACCTCACATAGTTACAGTTTTTTTTCTTGTGATGAGAACTTTTAAGATCTGCTCTCTTAGCAACTTTCGAATATACGATACAGTATCATTAACTATAGTTATCATGCTGTACATTACATCCCCAGGACTTATTTATTTTATAACTGGAAGTTTGTATCTTTTGACCACCTTCACCCATTTCACACAAAGTATCTTTAGTTTTGTAAGAAACCACCAGACTGTCTTCCAACGTGGCTGTACCATTGTGCATTTCCACCAGCAATGACTGAGAGTCCTTGTTGCTCCACATTCTGGATTTGGGCCATTCTCATAGGTGTGTAGTGGTATCTTGTTGTTTTAATTTGCATTTCCCTGATGATACATGATGTGAAACCTCTTTTCATATGCTTATTTGCCATCCCTATATCTTCTTTGGCGAGGCGTCTGTCAAGGTCTTTGTCCAATTTTTTTTTGTGTGTGTGAGGAAGATCAGCCCTGAGCTAACATTTGCCAATCCTCCTCTTTTTGCTGAGGAAGACTGGCCCTGGGCTAACATCCATGCCCATCTTCCTCCACTTTATATGGGATGCTGCCACAGCATGGCTTGACAAGCGGTGTGTCGGTGCGTGCCTGGGATCTGAACCGGCGATCCCTGGGCCACTGCAGCGGAGTGTGCACACTCAACCACTTGCGCCACCGGGCTGGCTCCCTTTGGCCCATTTTTAAAAATCAGTTTTCTTACTTTCTTATTGTTGAATTTTAGGAGTTCTTTGTATATTTTTGATAACAATCCTTTATCAGATATGTCTTTTGCAAATATTTTCTCACGGTCTGTGGCTTGCTTTTCATTCTTTTGGTATTGTCTTTCAGAGAGCAGAAATTTTAAATTTTAATGAAGTCCAGCTTATCAATGATTTTTTTCATGAATCATGTCTTTAGGATTATATCTAAAAAGGCATTGCCACACCCGAGATCATCTAGATTTTCTCTCTGTTATCTTCTAGGAGTTTTATAGTTTTGCATTTTATGCTTAGGTCTACGATGCATTTTAAGTTAGCTTTTGTGAAGTGTGTAAGGTCTGTGTCTAGATTCATTTTTTTTGGCATATGGAATTCCAGTTGTTCCAACACCATTTATTGAAAAGACTGTCTCTGCTCCGTTGTATTACCTCTGCTCCTTTATCAAAGATTGGTTGACCATATTTACGGGAATCTATTTCTGTGTTCTCTATTCTGTTCCATGGATCTATTTGTCTATTCTTTTGTCAGTACCATATTGCTTTCATGACCGTAGCTTTGTGTCTGTTGTTCGGTAGCATCAGGTGTTCAGAATGCCAAAAGCTCCCAAGGCCAGGACTCCTACGTTAAACCTATAGTACCCCTCTACCTCCCACCCCCATAGCCTATTCCCCAGAGAAGCTTATGGAATACGGCAAGTTTGTTGAGGATGGCTTTTTGCACCATTTTGTTCATTGGAAGGCATTTCAGGCTGCTGGATAGGCTTGGATCCCCGAAAATATAATCAGAGTAGACTTAGGCCATAGTACTGATTCCTCTAATTTAACGATATTTTCACAGAAAGAAAAATCTGCTATTTTTGCAATCTGAAGAGGGAATTTGGATTAGAGGAGCCCATCATTAGAAACGGCCCAGGGCCGGCCCCGTGGCTTAGCGGTTAAGTGCGTGCGCTCCACTGCTGGCGGCCCGGATTCGGATCCCGGGTGCACACAGACGCACCGCTTCTCTGGCCATGCTGAGGCTGTGTCCCACACACAGCAACTAGAAGGTTGTGCAGCTATGACATACAACTATCTACTGGGGCTTTAGGGGGGAAAAATAAATAAATAAAATCTTAAAAAAAAAAAAAAGAAACGGCCCAATTTCAGCCTCTCTATTTAGTGATTATGTGGTCCATTTAGTCCCATAAGTAGACTTTCTTTTCCAAATGTCTTCTCCTTAAATGCTTAGATCACCAGGTTGCCTGTCATCAAAATTCAGCTGTCCCCTCCCTAGCCACAGTGTGCGGTGATCCCTCCTGCTGGCTGACGGTCCAGGTAGTACTTCCCTCCTCCTCCCAGGCAGCCCACTGAAGAAAGAGTGAAACTATAACCACAAGTTGCTGATTATCATCCTATAGTTTAGCATGGCTGAATTTGGTCTTCCCGTCTTACATGATGTAGCTTAACTAGCAACTGCAGACCCAAAGAACTCTGTAAACTGGATATGGCCAAACAGGCCTTCTTCTGAGACAGGTAGGTCCCTGGATGTTCTTCCCAATGACCACCTTTCTTCTCTTGGATTATGGCAGGATGGGCTTCTAAATGCAAAGCTGTTCATGTTTTAACTTTTCTCTCATGCTATAACATATTTCTTCAAGAAGTTTATAATGTAGAAAATGAGTTCTCTCATTTCTAAGACATTGACCATCTTTCAATATGTAAGGTCTCATTTCTGAGCCCCTAAACTCAATAATAAAGTATTCATCGGTGAAATTTCGCATCTCCCAGCCTGAGGATTATTCCCCATGTTAATTCCTAAATAAAAGATTTAAAAGATAAAATAAGGAAAGAAAAGAAAATAGCCTGGGGTGTGTGCATATATGTGTGAGTTTGTGTTATAAGAGAGTGTGTGTTGTTGGTGTGGACATATGTGAGCAAGTTTATCCCTCGTGTGTGTGTTTGTGAGTGTGTATGTTGTTTGAGTGTGTGTAAGCATGTGTGTGTGCATGCATATGTGTGAGCGTGTGATGTATGCGTGTACATGAGTGTGTGTGTGTGTGTGTGTGTGTGTGGCATAACTAGTTCTTTGTGTGCTAATGCTGCCTCCTAGTGGCATCTACTACTTTTGAAAGTGTTCACAAAACAGTTGGGAGTTAAAAAAAAGACTTGATATTGAAGTTTCCTTGTGTCAAGCACTGGGCAAAATTTTCCATATATCTCACCTTTCTTAATTCTATCTTCCCAATCATGTCATAAGGAAGGTCAAGGAACCAAACCTCAGGGAGGTTATGTAACTTGGTTTACCCGGGTCACAAAGCTAATAAAAGACAGAACCCGATATCCAAACTTCAGAACTATGTCTTTTCTACCATTCTCACACTGGTAGTTAAGCTATGAATTTTCCCTGTGGCTTCTTGGAAATAATTGGACTCTAAAGGTGGAATTTTACAGCCTAGGGAGGAGTGTACCATACAAGTGGCTGAAACAGGTTGGTGGAGAGATTTTTGTATAGGGAGGCAATGAAGTGCCCTAGTAGGTGGTTGCCAGTTTGTATGGACACTGGCTAGGGCAATTCTACGTATGTATTGAAGGGGAGGGATGAAGAATAGCTAGTTTACCTCTGTTAGCCTCTGGCCTGGATTGCCCAAGAAGGCAGGATAGAGTCAGCCATGGAGGGAGGGATGGAGTGGTGAATGCGGCTTAATTCTGGCATAAGAAAGGAATCCAGAACCATGGTGGTAAAGGTAGTAGCTCTTTTTTTTGTAGTAGTGAAGAAAAGAAAATATGCCTCAAAATTCTCAGTTTCTACTCTTTTTATATTACATCTTTTTTGTGGTATAATTTATAATTTTGTGACCTGTAAACAGAAAGTTCTGAATCATTTCCTATCCAATTTAAGGAATTTACTGGCTGCAGGATTATTCTGATATTTACCTCTAATCTGTTTACATAATAATAATCATTCTTGGTATTTATAAATTGCTTTCCATTTAGATAGTTGAGTCATTCATGTATTTCATCCAAATGATACAGAGTATCTTAATAACACAAAATGATGAATCAGTGACTGAAATTTGATTAATTGAATATCAGCCTATACACAAGTACTGTGTACAGAGCTATTGCTTGTTCCTAAACAATTAACAAAAATATGGAAGATAGGTACATCATGTTAAATTCCTGAAAAATGGACAAAGGGCTAAAGAGATACTCTGCAGAAGAATAAAAGGAAAGGACTAACAGAGATATTTAAATGTTTCATCTTTTCTAATATTGGAAAATGCAAATTAAAAAGATACTATTTTTTGGGCCGGCCCCGTGGCTTAGTGGTTAAGTGCGCGTGCTCTGCTGCTGGCGGCCCGGGTTCAGATCCCGGGCGCACACCGATGCACTGCTTCTCCAGCCATGCTGAGGCCGTGTCCCACATACAGCAACTAGAAGGACGTGCAACTATGACATACAACTATCTACTGGGGCTTTGGGAGAAAAAAAAGGAGGAGGATTGGCAACAGATGTTAGCTCAGAGCCGGTCTTCCTCAGCAAAAAAAAAAAAAAAGATTCTATTTTTATACATACAATTAGCACAAATTAGAAAAAATTGTTAACGTGAGACAGCCACTCTCAGGCACTGTTGAGTGGGATTGCAAATTTGCAAAACACTTTTAGAAAGCAATTTGGCAGTACTGATCAAAAGCCTTAATTATATTTACGCCCATAGGAATATCTTTTATGGAGATAGCTGAAACTTCAATCAAGTTGTAAATATTAAAAGATATTTACTGCAGTATTATCTATAAGAGCCAAAAATTGCTTATAACTTACATATCCAATCACATGAGAATAATTAAGCAAGTTAAGTTGTATCCAAATGATGGAATAATAAGTAGACGTGAAAATGATTATACATATATATGTGATTTGAGAAAATATATACAATTGTTAATTATGGTTATTCCTTAATGGTAGGATTACACTTGATTTTTATTTTCTTCTTTAAACTTTTCAATGTTTTCCAATTTCCCTACAATGGCATTAAAACTTTTATAATTTGAAAAAAAAAAACGCAATTCAAAAATCTCAGTCTAGGAAGAAAAGTTTCAATTCTCTTTACAGTTAACTCTTGATTATTCCTGATAGTAAGTGGAAAGAATTGCCTGATAATCCACCACAGTGATCCAAGGTCACTAACATTTGTTCTTGTGTCTTACATTTACTTTTTTATGTTTATTATTCACAATCCTTCAAATTACCAGATAAATTCACATTGAAGTTGTTGAAACTTTGACTCCAAAATGTTTTAGAAGAGAAAAATATAGTAAGTTTCATAATTTTGTGTCTAAGTCAATGTTTTCCAAAATAGCACTATTTCTGGAGAGATTTAAGGATATTTAGGAAGCAAAATTGACATCTTAAACCACCTTTAATTCCTTCACTCAGAGAATCATTGTCCACATTTGATTCATAGTTTTACAAGTTCTTTTCCTTTCTGTGTGTGTTCGGCAAGTATATAAAATTGTAGAATGGTTTATAAACTATTTTATAACTCACTTTCTGTATTTATTAGTATAGACTTATACTTTTGGTGTTGATCTTCAGGACAATTAAGGTATCAAAAAAAGCCTTTACGAAATATGTAAGTTTTATATGTATATAATTTAAAGTCAAGAGAAGTAAGTTACTGTATCAGGTTTACGTTTGACTTTATAAAACCGAAAACTCAAATAACAGTGGCTTACACAAAATGGAGGTAACCTCTGGGTCTCTGCTATAGTTACTATAATTTTATAGAGCAGGAGTTTAAAATGTAGAGATCATCAGATTTAATACTTATAACAAAATGCAGACCTAGTTCACATTGTGTATGACTAATCATTACCTTTCTAATTAGTAAAAGGTCACATTTTTCCATGTTTTATGTAGGGAATAATCGAATTCACATTGTCCAGTATTATCTAGACTAATGCTTAATTTTAAGTTTATATTTTGAAAATAAACAGATCCCTTTCAACAGGAGAACTATAGCATAATGAACGTCCCACAGAAAAAAGAAAAACAATTTATTTTTTAGGGTCATGTTTATACTATCATTATCAACTATGTTACCATTGGATTTTTAAAAATTGAGGTAAAATGTTACTTGTTTTTGAAACAAGCCTGCTACTTTCATTTAAGTCATTTGTAGCTGATGGGAAATAATATTTCAATTTCAATACCTTTTTAAATCAAAGATAAAACAAGGTTCAGGATATATTTTCATATACTGACTTTATAATCACAGTATGGTGTTTTCTTTATATTCCCTCTATTCTCATAACATATTATTTATATAGCTTTTAAGCCAGGTGATATAATCTGACTCCAAATATGGTTATTTGGTATTTGTCTTATTACCTCTTACTGTATTTTAAACTTGTGGAGGGCAGAAACTCATGTTTGTTTTCACAAGTCTTGAAGCTTTGCTGTAGTTGGAACCATTTGAGGTAATCGGCTCATCAGTCCCTTCTCTGAGAAAGGAACTCCAAGCCCTGTCCCCCAGCACAAAGGTGAGCTAATGAAGTTGTGTGTACAACGGGATGCCCAATCTCCTCACCATACCCGATCCATCGGACTAAATGTGCTCACCTGATTCAAATTAGACCAATCAGATGCACTCTCCTAGAAAGAAATTTGGATTCAGACAAGTTAGTCTTCTGGGCCTCTTGAACGGAAAATTTGTAAACTAGAGCACTATGGGGTGGCCATATTCCACCCCAGGTGCAGAGAAAAGCACAGAAGATCACTCTGCATTCATTCTTTGATTCAACAAACATTTATGGATTGTCTCTGTGTGTTAGGTACTCTACAAGGCACTGGGGTCTGCAACGGTGAACCCAGAAGATATGGTCCCTGTGCTTATGGAGCCTATAGATATTTTAAAAACATCGTTAATATTTGATTATAAATTTTGACAAACACAATGAAGAAAAGAACAGAGGGCTTCGAAAGAGAATAAGGGATGGTTTGAGAATCAGTGAAGGCCTCTCTGAGGAAGTGACATTTAAGTTGAGGTGAAGAGCAGAATGTCAGAGCATTCCCGGTAGAGGAAACATTCCCTTAAGATATCTACACATACTCAGTATTCAATAAATATATACTGAGCTGACAAATTATTATCCTTTATGAAAGAACTAGACATAGAAGTTGTATTAATTGGTTGCCATAGATGTTTGGCCATAGAACATTTATGTGAAACTGCATTTTTCAGGCCACATAAGCTTGGGGCTATACTGCAACAGTTACAGAAGAGTATTGATCTGGCTTCAGCCTTGAGGTCCCTGAATGGATGCTGATTCCAGCAGTTTCTTCCCAAATATTTCTGGAGGTCCCCAGGGTGGGTCTCAGGTGCTCTCTGTTTATCTTATTAAACTACCATGTGGTGTGTATCATTTATTTTTCTCCAAGTGTGTGTAGCTGTGAGGATGTAATTGTTATTATTCTCATTTCTTGCCTCTGGTGCTTGATGAAGGCATCCCTGCTGCTGCTCGTTTTTCCTCACGCCTGCCCTGAGGTTGCTGGAGCCCAGAGTCCAGGGCAATAATATCTGTATTGAGTTTGCTATCTTCAGAAATTATGGACACAAATGCTGCTCAGGGCCTCTGTTCTCAATGTTTAAATGGATGTAAAATCCACAGAGCAGGAGTACTTAACTTAGTCTCCATGGCTGGACTTCCGAAATTCTGGAAACTCTTTGATTTATATGCACATTTTGGGGCATGTGGCCATTTGGTGGTGATGGAGTAAGGGAGGAGAGTTATAGCTTTCTAAGATTTTCAAAGGCAGTTCCTCACCTCAAAAGATTAGGAATCACTCTATTACAACAAGAGGAGGAGAGCTGGAAGTCAATCCGTGGCCAGCACTGTGCTTTATGCAGAATCACCTTCACCTTCAATGTTTGTAAAATGTCATCGAACCAGCTCTGTTTACCATCTCTTAGGATGAGTGACTTCCTAGGAGGTTCCTTGGTTCTCACATAAGGAGATTCCAAGTAGACACTGTCTACCAGTCCTCTAACTATGACACTTAGGCTTGAATCCTAAGGTGAACACAGCTCAGGCTCAAGCTGGTATCCCAGCTACACACGTGTAACATAAACAACAAAAAAACTCTACATGCATTATCTTAATATTTTTGTTTGCATAATTATATGTATATATGCATATAAAGGTATATATGTATATATTTTTTAATGAGAAAAGTGACAATCTGTTAGTTCTTGAAAGTGGAAAGGAAGAGTTTCTCATCTCCGTACTTTCACCTAATTAGAGAAAATAGTTTAAGAAATTTACTTTCTTAATTTTTTTTTACTTTTTATTTTCAGTCATATTTTTTCTGCTGCAGTTATTTCCTCTCAGATGAACTTGACTTTATTACATTTTTCCCCTTGATCCCTTTATTCCATTTTCCTGCTCATGTTCATTTAGACATCATTTGTCAACTTCATGTTCTTCCTGCAATGTGGTTATATGTGTTGAACCTCTTCACTGAGCAGTCAGATTCCTGCAATTGCATGCGTAGGTTTTGCATCCCTGACTCACAGTGCAAATGATTTGGATTACTGATCATTCTTTAGCTATAAACATGTTCAAATACGCCTTTGAAAAACTAAACATTCTTAAAAGCATTTCATACCTTTTCTTTCCCTTAGCCTTCATGATTTGTCACTGCAACGATGAAGAACTGTTGCTGTTTACTTCCAGTGGGATGGGTTTGAAAAGTACCTTGGAAAAAATATGACTTCCCTCTGGAAGCTTCAAAGTAACTAGTTACAACTGAATGAATCTTCTATTTTCTTTATGGAAAATTGAAAAGACGCTTCACGCCTATGTTAGACTTGGCATCACACTGAGTGTATTGCATAGATACCGTAGAAGGAATCCTGTTGTGAAATTAGATGAAAAACAGTGGTAAAATGAATTTCGTTTAAGTGAGTGTTTTTACAATTTAAATTTTGTTTCTGCCTAGTATTTAAGAAAATATAGTTCAGAGCTTTTCCAGAAATGTAACAGAAGGCCAGAGAACACTGCAACATAGCAATGCAGACGTGGAGACTGGCCTGAGGTGGTTGAGACTTCCTAGGAGCAGAAAAAAGTACATTTTCCACTTGATCTTGCTAACACAAGGCCTTTTTATTTTATTGCAGCATCTTCAGAATTTGGGGTCAGTTTTTTCAGATCTTCTCGGATAGTTCTAAACGCAAAAAAAAAAAAAAGGTAATGCTCATTTTCCCGTTTAATCCAATCTCATTCACCTCTGGGTTATGAGATACAGACAGTGAATTCCCACTTTTTTAGGCTCATTCAGTGATGTCTGCCCGCCTAGCGGAGGCCAGGCTGGAGGACGAGCCTGGAGGCTGCGCGGCGGGCCCAGGCGTCGCCATGGCAACGGCGCCGCGCGCACGCCGCGGCCGGGAGGGCGGGGAAACGCGAGCGCGGAAGACTCCGCTCCCAGCGTGCTGGGCGGTGGCAGACGTATCCCGGAGCGTCGCCATGGCAACGGCGCCTCACGCCGGCCGGGGCCCGAGGGGTGGGGAAGGGGGCGAGGAATGCGAGCGCGGAAGTCTCCGCTCCCAGCGTGCTGGGCGGTGGCAGCCGTAGCCCGGAGCGTCGCCATGGCAACGGCGCCTCACGCTGGCAGGGGCCGGAGGGGTAGGGAAGGGGGCGGGGAATGCGAGCGCGGAAGTCCCCGCCCCCGGCCTGCTGGGCGGCGGCCCGCAAGGATTTGAAACCGTTTCACGGCGGCGGCGGCGGCGGCGGCCCGTCGGAAAGCTTGCAAGTAGGGGCTCCGGGTTCTTGTTTTTCCGAATTTCCCTCCCCCGCCCCTACACCCAGGTTCTCGAGTGGAATTTTGCGCGGGCGGTGGTCGCCCCGCCCTTGCGGGCTGGTTCGGGGAGGGGCGTCGCCCCACAGGCCCCGGGCCCGTTCTCGAGGCCTGTGGGGCGCGCGCCCAGCCGGGGGGTCTGGGCGCAGAGCGCTGCGATGTCACTGGCGGAGTGGAAGCCAGTCCCGGCACGGACGGGGAAAGTTCTGAGTAAAGTTGGATAAGCGGACGGAGCTGGTCAACATGACGGGGTCCAGAAATCGGACCAAACGGTTTGCCGCTTGGGAGAGGAAATCTGTGTCTTGGACGAGGTAGGAGAGCGGCCTCGGCCCCGCGGGCCTCGGAGGCCGCCCCCGTGCCCGGTGCGGTGTCCGCCCAGCCCGGCCGGGGGCACGCACCGCTCGAGTTGTCACGTTTCCTCCCAGAACAGCATCGGCGACTCCGGACTTAGGGCGGAACCGGTGTGCTGGTTCGTAGGAACAGTCCTAATAACCGTGCTCTTGGGAAGGCCCTGCCCCAGCATCACGGCGTCCTGGGAGCCACGGACTGTTTCTGAGTTTATTTTTGTTTTTCCATGTTCGAGAGAACAACATAAGTAGATATGAGCAGTTTTTATTCTGATCATCGTGCGGCTTTTTTTGCTATTTGTCCTATTTAAAGATGGGTAAAAATAAGATAGAAAGGGCAAATGAAATGACACGAGCCTCTCCATAGTGGTTAGGGTGTAGCGGAGTGGAGTGCAGGATCCTCTGCGCCCAGTGCTCAGGCCCAGCTGCCGCTCTCCGTGGGACCCTAGACCAGTTACTTAACTCCGCTAAGCCTCAGCTTCGTCCTCTGTGAAATGGCCGTGAAATAGTGCCTGTCTCCAAGGGGGGTGACTGGGATACGTTTGTCAGGGAAGGCTCAGTCAACGCCCTGGTAACTGTCCAAACATGCAAATGTGTAAGCAGGTAAAACATGCACCTGTAAACCTTTTTGATTTACTGAAGGACGTATTTTAGGTTTGTTTCATGACCCACGGTATATTTAAAATCTGATTTGATTGAACAAAATTGTTTTCAGGCGACTTTCAGGAATATGTTTATTGTATTTGCCAAGGGGCATGATGTATGTGAGGTGTATTCTTTGTTTAGCACTTGGAGCTGCTTTTTTTCAAGGCCTATTAATATTTGTGGCTTGCTTAGGCTTTGCTGACTCCTGTGGCAGTTAAGCACCTTGAGAAGTTCTTAGCCCACTTTGTAGCTGTCCACATAGAAACAGGTTTAAAAAAAGACAATGCTAGTGAGTTAAATAAAAAACATGATCCAAATATAGATTATAGCTGTAAGCAAGAGTCACCCAATTTACTTCTTTTTTGCTTTTGCAGTAATTTATGTGACAAGTAGGTACACTATAAGTACTTTAAGCCCAAGTCAAAGATACAGCTTTACTTATTTTTCAATTCTAATAATTTAAATCTGCAATTCTAATAAATAGTAATAAGACTTTTTTATTAGCTGCAACAAGATATAATTTGTATATAAGGTATGATTTGTGTAGCAAGAATACCTTGACAGTTTAAAATGGTAACTTAATTTTTTTTTCTTTTTGCATTTGTTTATTTTGTTGGAGAATAAATAAGGGATAAAGAGAAGCAGGTTTTTAGCTTTTACCAAATACCACGTGGACTATTGTGTTTTTTAAAAAAGTGTATACTTCAGTATTGCATATCATTATAGTAATTCAGATTGCCTTTCTACTTTTCAAAATACTTCTGTATTAGTTGGAGATCTTGCTGACTTACATGTAAATGGGCGATAGTCAGGTATAATGGATCTGAGAGCTAGGGATTTCAGAATTTTAATCTGAGCTTTGTGCTTAATTTCATGACGTTGGGTGAGTCTTTTAACTGTTGAGTGTTAGTTTCCTCTAACATTGAACACTAACATCTCCCGCCTGTGTCATAGGATTTATTGAGGATTAATAATTGAGGAATGTTTTTGCTTGAGCCCTAGCTGTGGGTGCTCTCAGCCTAATGATGGAATACATGAGCAGGATACACGTATAAGCCTGGAAGTACACTTCCAGGCCAGAACTGTGCTTAAAATTCTGGGTTTATGAGTTTCCATTTATGTGTTCATCCGTTTGAATAGTTGCTTTTCAGCTTTATGATCTAACATCCAGCTGTGGTATCATAGCCATATGTTACTAAGTACATAACTGATGTAGTTATGTAGGAATGCACTTAGTTATTCTAGGCATGGAAAACAAAACCAACCAACCGAACAACCCCAAACCAACTAACCAATCAGAAAATGTACTTAAATAAAATTTATCTTCACCAAGTCTTGAATTGAAAATGTTTCTTATGTAATGTAGAGGGTAGGATGACCCATTTTGGTAAATAGAATTAAGGGCGTATAGTATTTCTGTTTTAGAAGGCCTATTTGGTACTCAGAACAGAATCTTTTAAAAGAAAAAGGAAAAAAAAAAGCCAGGGGCTGGCCCGGTGGTGTAGTGGTTAAGTTCGTGCATTCCGCTTCGATGGCCTGGGGTTTGCAGGTTCAGATCCTGGGCATGGACCTACACACCGCTCATCATACAAAATACACTGGGGCCGGCCCCGTGGCTTAGGGGTTAAGTGCAAGCGCTCTGCTGCTGGCGGCCCAGGTACGGATCCTGGGTGTGCACCAACACACTGCTTCTCCGGCCATGCTGAGGCCACGTCCCACGTACAGCAACTAGAAGGATGTGCAGCTATGACATACAACTATCTACTGGGGCTTTGGGGGGAAAAATAAATAAATAATTAAAATTAAAAAAACAAAAAAACAAAATACAAAAATACCACATACAAAATAGAGGAAGACGGGCACAGATGTTAGCCCAAGGCCAATCTTCCTCAGCAAAAAGAGGAGGATTGGCAATGGGTGTTAGCTCAGGGCCGATCTTAGTCACCAAAAAAACAAAACAAACAAAAAAAAAACCAACCAAACAACTGTAAAAGTCATGTGAAAGTGGGACATTAATCATTTGGTTAGCATTTATTTACCAGTTAATTTTACAGCTTCTAATATGTACCACATAATGTGCTAGGTACCTACTAAGATGTGTTAAGTCATGGTCTCTGTCTTCCAGGAGCATCTCACAGACAGTGGAAGATGTAAATAATACACAGATGTGTAAAAAATAGCGTAATAAATGCTGCTACACAGATGTGAGCAGTGCACACTGAGAATGGATCAACGAGTATAGGATATGTGGGATGAGCTTTATTCAGGATTGACATTTGAGCTGCGGTTACCTGAGTCCAGGCAGAGAGAACAATCTGTGACAAGGATGTGGAATCTTAGAAGGGCTTAGAGTGTTTGAAGAATGGCAAGGAGTTCCTTGGTAGTGAGGTGGTCATTGGTGGGTTGGTGTAGTTAGAGTGTGTGTGTAAGAAGGGGTGAGAGAGAGGCTCACAATGCAAAGGCACTGGTAGGCCTCACTTTGGGTTTGGATAGTATCCTGTTATAGTAGGCAGTCAGGAGAGGTTTTTGAATAGGGAATGACATGCTTAGCTTTGTATGCAGGAAACTTACTCTAGTGCCAGTGAGGACTAAAGGAGGGGAAACTGGCAGGAGGGAGACTGGCTGGTGCAGTCGTGTAAGGAGGTGGAGGGAAGGGCTTTCTCTGAGATAGTGGCAACGAGAATGGAGATACAGCAGGTTTTGAGAGATTTCCAGTATTTGTTGATATACTGATTTATGGGGGTTTAGAGAGTGGGAACTGTGGAGAGGAAGGAGCAGTGGGGATGGATAGTTTGAAACAGTGGGTAGGCAATTGGTAGGTGATAGAGGAAGTGTCATTAGACAGGAGAGTTAATGCCTCTGATACCGAAGCAGAGGAGGTAAGGATGTGTTCTTTAAGAGGTAAGTTGAGAGGTGGAGGGGATAGCATTTTGGGGTGTTCCTGCCTGACTGTTATTTTTTCCATGAAGCAGGAGGTCAGATTTCTTAAATTGAAAGTGAGGGGAGGCTGGAACGGTTTAAGAAGCTTTCAGATGTCTGGTAAAAGTGTAAAAGCTGCTTTGTGGAGTAGGAAATAGTGCAGGACGCCTCAGGATTCAGGTGAGATCGGAAGCTATCTGACTACAAGGCAGTGCCATTTTTCTCCAGCAAACCCTTAGGGAGGGAACGAGGCAGGGTGTCCAGGGATAGCAGTCTTGCTGAGTATAAAGAGCAGATGGAGCGGAATACGGAGAGAGAGGTTAAGAGGATAAGAGGCTGTGATCAGAGGGGAGGGTTTTGGGGAGGTGACGGTGATGAGAATGGAGAGTAGGAGGTGAAGTCAGAAGGTGGGAGCCTCCCAAGAGGGGAGTTTTGGGTTGAGGTTGAAGAGTATGAAAAGTAGCAGTGTGGATCTCAGCACAGTACCCTTTTCCTTCCTAGGCAGGGCTGGGGGAGAGGGAGAAAGACGCCAGAGAGCGCATGCCATGTGCGTGAGAGAGAATGGGAAACCTCGGTTCGCCTCTAAGGACTGTGAGGGAAGTCAAGTCGGCCAGTGAAAGCTAGGGTGTACTTACAGAGACAAGGCAGAGAGAACTTTCTATGAAGAGGCTGTTGATAATAAGACGGAGGGTACTGTGGTAAATATTAGAAGCTGGTTCAGCAGAGGGAGGGCAGTCTGTGGAGCAAGGCAGCTTATGAGGCAGAACAGAGCTTTTCCCCAAATATGTAGTTTGTAAACTGAATAAATGACAAATTGGGGACTATGCATAAGGTGGAGGTAGTCCACATCCCTTCCAAGACATTACGTAACTTAAAGGAACATTTTAAGTGTGGATATATTTTTAACTTAAGGAATTTTATCAAAACCTATGTTTCTGATTTCTGGGCTTCACCTCTTTTATATTCAGTGTTATTCTAGCTAATTAAGAATTACAAGGACCAATATTTTAAGTTTTTTGAGGAAAATTAAAAATTTAAATTTACATACAGTTAAAATCACTTTTTTGGTATACAGTTTTATGAGTTTTTACACATGCAAAAAAGAATAGGTTCTTAAAACCTACACAGACAGTACGTAGAACAGATCCAACACCCCAGATAATTTCCTTGTGTCACCGCTTTGTATTCAAGACTCTCCCCTGCTGCTAACCCCTGTGAACTGCTGATCTGTTCTCTATGCCCATAGTTTTTGCCCTTCCTAGAATGTCGTACAAACGGATTCATACAGTATGTAGCCTTTTGAGAATGACTTCTTTCATTTAGCATAATACATGTGAAGTAATCCGTGTTGTTGTGTGTACCAGTAGTTTATTCCTTTCTGTTGTTGAGTACTGTTTCATTGTGTGGATATACTACATTTATGTGGATTTACCACATAAACGTTACATGTAGATTTTTGTGTGAATATAGATTTTGTTTCACTTGGATAAATACCTTAGAGTGGGATTTCTGGGTCATATGGTAAGTGTATGTCTAACTGCGTGAGAAACTGCTAAACTGTTTTCCAAAGTGCTTGCCCCATTTTGCATTTCTGCCGGCAGTGCATGCGAGTTCCTATTGTTCTGCATCCTCACCAGCATTTGGTATTGTTTGCGTTTTTTATTTTAGCTGTCATAATAGGTCTGTAGTGATATCTCATTGTGGTTTTAATTTTCATTCCCTAACGACTAACCATGTTGAACATCTTTTCATGTGCTTGCTTGTCATCTGTATCTCTTTGGTAAAGGGAGTAATTTTTTTGCTGATTATTTTTATTGGATTGTTTGTTTTCTTATGGTTGAGTTTTGAGAGTTCTTGATTGTTAATATAAGTCCTTTATGAGATATATGATGTGCAAATATTTTCTCCCAGTCTGTAGCTTATCTTTTCAATGCCTTAACAGAGTACTTTGCAGAGCAAACGTTTTTTATTTTGGTAAAGTTCAGTACATTAATTTTTTTCTTTTATGGGTAGTGCTTTTAGTGTCTTATCTAAGAAATCCTTGGCTAACCCAAGGTCATGAAGATTTGCTCTATGTTTTCTTTTAAGAGTTTTATAGTTTACATTTTACACTTAGGTCTGTGATTTATTTTAAGTTAATTTTTGTATATAATGTGAGGTTTAGGTTGAGGTTTATTTTGCATATTGATTCCCAGTTGTTACAGCATCGTTTGTTGTAAAAACTATCATTTCTCAGTGAGTTGCACCTTTGCCAAATATCAGTTGTCGGTACTTGTATTGGTTAATTTACGGACTCTCTAGTCTGTTCCATTAGTCTGTCTGTCTTATCATTTCACCAATACCACATTGTCTTGACTACTGTAGCTTTTTAGTGCATCTTAAAATCGGGTAATGTGAGTCCTCCAATTTTGTTTCGTTTTCAGAATTGTTTTTGCTATTCTAGTTCCTTTACCTTTTCATATAAATTTTAGAATCAGTTTGTATATATCTGCAAAGAGTACTGCTGGGATTTTGATTGGAATTGCATTAAATCTGTAGATCAATTTGGGGATATTTAATGTTAGTGAGTTTTCTTTGATCTCTTTCATCAGAGTTTTGTAGTTTTCACCATACAGATCTTTTTCTTTTTGGTGAGGAGATCAGCCCTGTGCTAACGTCTGCCAATCCTCCTCTTTTTTTGCCGAGGAAAACTGGCCCTGGGCTAACATCCATGCCCATCTTCCTCCACTTTATATGGGACGCCGCCACAGCATGACTTGCCAAGCAGTGGGTTGGTGCGCGCCTGGGATCCGAACTGGCGAACCCCGGGCCACCGCAGCGGAGCGCGCGCACTTAACCGCTTGCGTCACCGGGCCGGCCCCAGCATACAGATCTTAATATTTTAATTTTAAATCTTTTATAGACTGAATTATGGAAATGGAAAGTGAAGAAGAAAAATGGGAGAAGCTGGATGCGGAATTTGATCACTTTGTGGTAGATATGAAGCCCTTTGTTTTAAAATTAACCCATAGGTCAGGTAAGATTATGTTTGAAAATTAGATTCTTAAGAATAATTTTTTTCTTTGTGTTATTTAGTCAAAACAATGAACCATAAAATGAAAAGAAAGCTGAATTCCCTTTAATAACAGTTTTCCTCTTAACCTGATATAGGATTGTTTACTTTGAGCTGTTCAAGGGTAAATAGAAATTTAGTGATAATGTCCTACTAAAGTGTGGAAAGATCTTGTTGTGATACTACTTGTCATATGTCACATGGATCTCTAAGATAGCTACAACTGTTTCTTCCTGCATGTTTTCCTTCCCACCATGGAAATGTTTGTCTACAAACAAAATGTTCTCTGACCCTTTTGTTTGTCAAAGCAGAAAAGAATCTGTTGGTCTTGTGTGCTTATTGGTTGACTGAATAAAATCAAGTGTGAATGAGTTTTGTTGCTGTCTTGTCTCCAATTCCTGGCCTGTTATCTCTAATTATGGAATGAGAGTCTTTGTCTGAAGTCAGAGAATTTTCAGATAATTTATAAGGTACCAGTGAGCAATTGGAGAGAGTGTAGGGGGCCAGGAAGATTCTTTAAGTCATAGTAGGCATAAGGCTGGCTGTTAAGGAATCTGATTTGGTAGCTTTTGAGTGGAGGGTTTGAAGTGGGACCAAGAAACTTTGATTTTTCCCCAAGTTCTATCGAAGTTCTCTATTTCCCTGAGGTGTCTGAGTGAACTCTATATTCAAAATGAAGAACCAGCTCAATATTAGATGTTTATTCCAGGGAGCTGCGTTGGGACAAGGGAGCGTAGTGTATGAGTTATGCGTTCTGTGGTCACCATTGTTCCAGGCCTACAACCTTTCCTAGTCCAGGTGGCTTGACATAGTCGTCACTTCAAGCCTCTTCCTCTACCCTCTTCTCCTGTCTTGTTGGGCTGTAACCTCTTCTTTCTTCCTCTGCTATTCTTCACAATGAATATTACGTGTCCTGTGGCTCATTCACAATTATTTGAATTAGTATTTAATGATATTTCTACACTCTGTCCTCTTCTGATATTCACTACCATTTTTGTTCTTTTTGTCTTAAATCTGCTGGTTAGAAAAAATTTGTGTTAAAATCTCCCGTTATAAATGTATTTCAAATCAAACTATCCTCATATTTCATCTTCTTTTAAAGGTGGATTTTAGGTACATAGAATTGGATTAATTATAATCTTTGGTTCATGACTTATTGTCAGTATTGGTACATCTGGCCCTCTTTTATTTATTTAATAATTAATAATGAACGTTCGGGAACTCACATCCCAATCAAGAACCTGAACATTTGTTTATTTATTTATTTATTTATTTTGTGAGGAAGATCAGCCCTGAGCTAACATCTGATACCAATCCTCCTCTTCTTTCTGAGGAAGACTGGCCCTGAGCTAACATCCATGCCCATCTTCCTCTACTTTATATGGGACGCCACCACAGAATGGCCTGACAAGCAGTGCTCGGTGCGCGCCGGGATCTGAACCGGCGAACCCCAGGCCGCCGCAGTGGAGGGCGCAACACTTAACCAGTTGCGCCACCAGGCCGGCCCCAAGAACTTGAACATTTATAATAACTTACATCTTCTTACAGCTAAATTTTACTTTTGATTATGGTTTTCTCCAATATTTTAAGTAGACGAGTGAATTCTTTTCATTAATCAAGTTGTTATACTAAATTCTAGCCATTCAAATATATAGATTTCAGTTTGCTGCCGGGGTGTATAGAAAATACATAGTTTGGGGGCCGGCCCGGTGGCGCAGTGGTTAAGTGCGTGCGCTCCACTGCGGCGGCCCAGGGTTCGCAGGTTTGGATCCCGGGCGTGCACCGACACACCGCTTGCTAAGCCATGCTGTGGCGGCGTCCCATATAAAGTGGAGGAAGACGGGCACGGATGTTAGCCCAGGGCCAGTCTTCCTCAAGAAAAAAGGGGAGGACTGGCATCGAATGTTAGCTCAGGGCTAGTCCTCCTTGCAAAAAAAAAAAAAAAAAGAAAATACATAGTTTGAAAAACTGTTTGAGTTTATCACTTTCACGTTTGTACTTTCTTTTTGCATAAAGTGTGCCTAACATCTTATGAAGTTTGCTTTGTGATTGTATAATTTTCAAAGCTAAAAATACAAACATTCTTTAGAGGCCAGCTCTCCTACCCATAGTGATAAATCTGGTATGAGCAAAGTGGTAAATCCAGGCCCAGCGATTTTTGTAAGTAAAACAATAAATGAATATGACCTTTAGAAACTAAGAGATTAAAGTAGACTTATGATTTGTGTTAGATGTATAATCCTCAAATTGAGTTAGCCTGAAAAAAGATTAATGTCGAAAGAGTTTTCATGAGACCTAAAAACAATTCTGTGTCATGGCAAGATAAGATAGTCAATAGGTAATTATATGTGGATTAAACTGTGCTGTGTTTTTTTAGGTAGTTTTTAAAAGGATAATTATTTTACAAAATTACATGTAAATAGCCCTCAATTATTTTTAGAGAGGCTAAAAGAAAACTAAATAAATCAGCTACAAATCCCTGAAAATTATCAGCTTTAGTAAATAAAACAGTTGAGATTTAATTTTAGATTGTTTAAAATGCTCAAATAAGATCTGTTTTCTCTCTCTCGGTTTGTATAATTAGAATTATAGAAAGATTGTTCAATACAACTAAAATTATCTTAGAGATGTTTTTACACCAAAATTTTTAAAAATTTTTTATTATTATTATTTCTTTTTGAGGAACACTAGCCCTGAGCTAACATCTGATGCCAGTCCTCCTCTTTTTGTTGAGGAAGATTGGCCCTGGGCTAGCATCCGTGGTCATCTTCCTTTACTTTATATGGGATGCCGCCATAGCATGGCTTAACAAGTGGTGCGTCGGTGTGCGCCTGGGATCCGAACCTGCGAACCCTGGGCTGCCGAAGTGGAGCTCGTGCACTTAACCGCTGCACCACTGGGCTGGCCCTATAGCAAAATTTTTATCTCAGAAATTTATTTGACTGTAATCCAGAGATTTAATTAATGTTTTTATTTTTTAAAATTTTATTTATTTATTTATTTGGTGAGGAATATTGGCCCTGGGCTAATATCTGTTGCCAGTCTTCCTCTTTTTGCTTGAGAAAGATTGTCCCTGAGCTAAAATCCATGCCAGTCTTCCTCTGTTTTTTTTGTATGTGGGCCGCCGCTGCCACAGCACTGTTTGATGAGCGGTGCGTAGGTGCATTCCCCGGGGTTCCAAACCCACGAACCCTGGGCCGCTGAAGTGGAGCATGTGAACTTAACCACTACACCACGGGGCCAGCCCCGAGAGATTTTATTTTTGAGAAAATATTTCTTTGCATTTGTCTTGCCTGGTCACTAATTAACTGATAAAGTTAAACTCTAGACCAGGGATTGGCAAACTGTAGCCCCTGGGGGCCAAATCCAGCCTGCTGCCTTTTCTGTAAAGTTTTGTTAGAAAACAGCCAGGCCCACTTGTTTACCTGTGCTGCAGTGGTAGAGCTGAGTAGTGGTGGCAGAGATCGTATGGCCTGCAAAGCCTAAAATATTTACTGTGTGGCACTTTACAGAAGGAGTTTGCTGATGCCTGCTCTGGACGAAAGCAGATGTTTTATATAGGTCTTTAATTTAATGTTTTATTTTCTGAAAAATCAAGTCTCTGATAGTTCTTATATATTTCTAGAACGGCAGAGGTGTGCACTTTGGATTAGAAAACTGTGTGAGCCTTCAGGAACAGGTGCAGGAATCATGGGCAGGAAGAATCGGAACCTATATGCAAAACTGTTACTGCATATGCTTAAGCGAGGAGTGCTTGAAGGCCCGTTTACACACCAACCTGAACCAGGGACACTGAAAACTTTACCTTCGTATATGGTAAGTGTCACTGACCAAAAGATGTATTAGTTTCATTTCTTTAGAAGTGTCAATTTGTTGTCCCATTTGGGAATGGTAATATTATTAAGTTATAAGTCCTAGGTAATATATTAGTTAAAACTGCTTTTTCTCCCTGATTAAATTTTTTCCACCCTGCATAGAAATCAGATATTGGCCTGTAAGGGGACTATACCTACTTGATTTAGTCATTCTGCAGTATTCTATAATATTTCTAAAAAACTTAATTTTTTTATATTGAGCCTTAATTTCCCACTAATTTTTGCTGGATTATATTAATAATTTATGTATGTCAGTAAATTCTAGTTTATTAAGCTCTTTCATATACATTATTTAAAGATTCATGAGAGGTTGGATTGAGTGACTTCTAAAATTCCTTTCTACTCTGATAAAGTGACAATAGTAAGTTGGAGTTTAGAAGTGATTTCCTATACTTGATTTAATTTCATTATCAAAATCAGCTTTGTTACAAGGCAGTTATAATTAAGCTTGGTTGATGAACTATTAGTGTCTTGGACCTTGTAACCATGAAATATGCCTTGGTTTATGTGATGTTTGAATACTTGAGAAATCTGACTAGAGAACTAGGTACTAGTAGTTGCTGTTTTTAAAAAATGAACGGCAAAATTCTTGTGTATAAGTCCTTTAAGGTTTTCCTGTTTTTTATCAGTTAACTTAAACCCAGATTCAGTCAAGAGACATGCTGCACGCTAGACTATAATTTTTGTTATCCATGGCAGAATGCCAAAAGTTTTAATGCTATTACCAATTGTATGTTAACGTAGAGCCATACATTTTACTTAAGATCAGTAATCTTTGGGATAGTAGTTACTTAACGTGATATTTGATCAAACATTGGAATGACTCTCATTTAAAAGAAATTGCTTTGCATGCCTGATTTGGGGTAGAGGGTTGTGTGTCACCCCTCCCTAGAGAACAGCCCCTTAAGGATTTTTTGTGTGGGATTGGGAGAATTGTTGCAGAAGTATCCCGTTAATGCAGAGTTTTCTTCAGAAATGTGTCACGAAGCCCAGTTCACTTGAACAGAAATAAATGGGCTAATGTCATTCTTCTTAATGACTAAAGGTAGAACATTTTCTGAAACACATTCATATGTTAAGATACGAGTATATTGTATTATGTTTTCTGATTCACACTAGTTTCATAGGATCATAGGAAAGGGCTTATTTTATAAATAATAATAATGAGAAGGCCTAGAGACCTTTCTTGGATTTTCTACCTAGTTTATGGCATGGCCAGAGCTAAATTCCAGGTCTTCAACTCGTTGTTCCCATCTTATCAAGGGATTCCTAGTTTTTACTTCTGATATTTATTGATTATGGTTTCTCTACCCACTGATTTTTTTTTTTGGTGCAGCGTGGTTAATGATTACAGAAAGAAATAGAGGGGAGCACATGATTAAAAAGAACTTTCAATTTATCTTTTCATAAAGCTAATATTGCTTTTGTAATACAAATAATTATTATCAGATTTATCTGTTATATAATTTTATGATTTATCAGAGCATAACTAAAATGTAAAAATATTATCCATTTTATTTATTTTAATATTTCACAATTCATTGTACGTTGAATGATAGATTTTATATATTTTTATGTAAATGAATTTAAGTTAAGTATTTGAAAGGTTGCTACCAAACTTGAAACTTGATGGAAATCTTTATTTCAGTATAGTACATTTTGAAAGAATAATTTTTCTAATTTTTAAAAATTAGTCCATCTATTTTGATGAACCAAATCCAGCACGAGCAAAAGGTTCAAGCCCAGAAGGATTACCAGACTGGGTAATGGGTGAGCTGGGGACAAGTGAACACAAATTGGATGAATCATGGAAGCTTTCTTCTGGAGAAGATTACTCTTTGTTACAGTTGCCAGCTGATGTCCACAGGTATGCTATGAAAATGGGATTTTGAATATCTTTCATCATTTAGCCTGTCCTCAAAACTGGTTCACATGTTCCATTTTTCTTTGTTTTTTTTTTTTTTGTGGTAAGTAGTTGGTTTACTTCTTATTTTGGTCAAGTTGAGGGCTGTAAGGGATGCTGGGTACGTAAAATAACAGTGTTGCTTTACCATTTACTGTTCCATTTATTCAAGATTATATTACATTTTAGCCACTTTCTGGATATCTGTTAAGTATATGTATATATTCCATTGCTTGAAAGTGATGCCTGAGAAATCTTTAAATAACACAATTCTCTGTTTTCCTTTATGACAAGCATGAATTAAGAATGTTATCAATGACTTCAACAAAATATGACATCCTATGTATCTATCTTGAAGCTTATGCTTGAATTTCTCTTTTTCCCTCATTGAACAATATTTGTTTTGGATTTAATAAAATAATGAATGTAAACCTCATTGAACTCTGCTGTCTGACTAGAGTACTAAGATTAAATAGGATTTTTAGTGCAAATAAAAGTAAAGGTCTAAGTTTTTGAAATACACAAAAAGATGATTATTGTTGTAGTATAACTTTTGGCCTTTAGGAGGGATAGATTTAAACTGGACTTTTTCAGGTTTTGAGTTTCACCTTTGGCATTGTTCCCTGAAATGTTAAAATGTTGAACAGTGTCAGTTGACATCTACCCTACTTCATGCTTCACTCCTCACCATTCTCTTGATAATTTTAATTTTTGAATATGATTTGGTTAACAATGTAATCTTTCTTTCCTAGTATAAGGTTTTTGGTTTATTCCTTAATCAGATATGGAAATGTTATTAGTAATTTGAAATGTCTTCATAGTTGATGTAGTCTGTTATGTTTTTCAGACCTCAGGTATTATGGTGGAAAAGAACAGATGAACACAAAGCAAGGGATCCAGTCCATATGAAATTTTATTATTAGAAAGGGGAAATAAATTAAAATGGAGAGGCAAGAAAGCAAGAAGTGATATAATTAAGGATATGTTCAAAAGAGTAAAAAGAAATGAATAGTGAGTCCATAGGAGGTAGCGTTAAATACTTATTTTTGCATTTTAGGAGATTTAAAAGTAGAGGAGGTGTAATTGTGGAATTTTTGTTAGTCTTATAGCAAGTAAATGGAAGTATAAAGAGATTGTGGTCTGTATACAGAGAAGAATACAATTCTTGGTTTGGCTGCAAAATCTATCAGGTGTTTGCCAAAAAGCATTTGTTGAGTGTCCTGCTAGAGGCTGGGCTCCTTTCTAGGTGCAGTGAATATGGAGTTTGCAGTAGGAAGGTGAACTAAATTAGTTTCCTTTGTCTTGAAACTTAGACCAGAGGGTGAAAACTGCTGATCTTCTTGGACTGAATGAATCATGTGGATAGATTTGTTTTGTTTGACTTACATAGTGTCTTTAAAGATTTTTTAATCAGTTGTCAAGATTAACAATTGGGGAATTTTATATAAAAACCTAATTTTCTGGCTCATTTTAAAAAGTGGAGACCTAGCAGTCTTTCCAGAGGACAGCCATGGGTTGGAGCTGAGCAATACTTGGTTACTGCCTAATGCAGCATGCCTGCACTATTTCTTGCTAATTCCTGACACTGAGTGTGAGGTCACTTATATCTATTATTGAGCTTGAGGTTTTTTTTTTTCCCCCTTTAAGTAGGGTTAAGAGGAAAATGGAGTATTTGTTTTTCCATTTCTGTATTCTATCAAAAGTGGAAAGAAGAAAGATAGATGAAAAGGGATCATGTAATTCAAGAAGAGGAGAGAGACTGTATCTCTGTAGAAGTGAAGAATATCCTTATATCTGGCAGCATAATCACTCATTTCTTACCTGTTGAAGTCCTACGGACGTTTGATTTATAACCGTTGTTTTAGGTGAATAGGGGAGAGAGATAAGTGCATGGATAATTTCATATACTGTCTATGTGTAGGTGTAGAAGTATTCACGAAGATTGAGGTATGTATGAGAGTAGAGTTCAGGACAGGAAATAGATTTGAGATCTCCGGGGAGTCCAGGTGAATGGACTTTTTCTTCCTCAGAACAGAGGATCAGGTTTGAGAAAATATAATGAGAATATTCTTCAAATATTAACTCAGTAACTTTTCTGGAAAATGAAACCATAGTAAAATCTCCACAATTTTAACAAATAACTTATTTTTCTTTTTTGCTCACTTATAATAAATAGGCGTTTTAATGCAAATTACTTGAGAATAAGGCATTGGTTATCAGTTATATGAGTAATTAATGGGAAAAGCAAGCAAGCCTTTGGTCCTGCTCAGTCCTTCAGATCTCACAACTTCAAAACAGCCTTACCTGACATCCCAGGTCTGTTTAGGTGACTCTGTTATTTACACCAAAGTACTCTGTGTTTCTTTGTTGCTCTCATCAATGTGCAAAGGTTCCATATTTGCCCTCTGTGCTAGATTGCAAATTTCATGAGGCAGGAACTGAGTTTTTCCTATTTGCACTGTATTTCCGGTGCCTAGCACTGGGCGGGAACCTGTTAGGAACTCCGTAACTGTTTGTATATGGTATGTGTGTGCTTGAATGAATGTGTTAGGTGCTGCCACATATGTAATTTAATCTGTACAGAAACGCTTTGAGACAAGTCTGTTGTGGCAGGGAGAATGGCCCATAAGGATTAAAAAAAAAAAACTTTTAGAAAAAGTTGAAGGAAGGATAAATTTTAGAAGTTAAGAAAAGTATGGACATAGGCTGTAGACATGCTCTTCACACACCGTGAGGACTATAAAGACAGTGGAGGAGCTGGAAGAGACACACTTAAGTATCTTTCTGGTCAAGTGTTAGAATATCACTGAGGCTAAAGGCCAATTAGGGCTATAAAGCAAAACTTCTCAGGATATCTTTTCTTACATGTTTCTCTTAATTTATTTCAATTTATTTTAAAGTTTTAATTTGATTTAAAATTTTATTCTGCATGTACGTTAACAGATATTTGTAATTTTACATATATGAAGGCATTTAAAAAATGAAACTAACATTTACTTTAGCTAAAGGCAATAAAATTGATTTTAAGTCCAAATACATAATATGTGAGATGAGATCAGAAGTAGTGGTGAAGAGTCTCTTGATGGTCTGTCTTCATATTTCTTTTATAATGTTGCTCATTTATTCTGAGTGGTCATACTGTGCTAATGAAAAAGTTAGTATCTGCTAGTATTGACCTAATACATCTAATCAGTTCTGCAAGAAATTGTTGTAAAAAGTTTAAGAGGCTTATAATATTTGACACATGTATGTTTTTATAGTGAATAATTTATTGTTACTTAGAACTGAAGTTTAATGCTGCCTCATAAATTTTACAACCACTTCAACTTGTCCTTTGAAAAACCTCTTTAATCTTAAAAGATTTTCCCCCTTAGTGTTTCTTTTTTGATCACTTTATAAAATCCTGCTTTACTTAGACCTTTTTGTATGTGAAGTATTTCTAGTGGCATTTTAGATTATGCTGTTTGTGTCCTATCCTTTTTATATTATTAAAGATGCAGAGTCCTTTTGAAGCCTCTTTGTTAGGACTCCCTATTCAGTGGAGATGGCACCTTTCCTTTACCTTTCTTCTTCTTGTAGGATATGGTATGTAGCCTCGTTCCAAACATGTTAGAAGTATTACGAGGTTATATTCTATCAGGCTTATTATCATGCTTTCTTTTTCCCACCAAATAACCATTATACACTAGTAAACTTAGCATTTCATGTCAAACAGCTTCAGCACATAGCTACTGTTGTCCCATCTTGGTTTTACTCTTTGCTTTCCTTTTACATGTTTCTTGGTTTAGGTTATGTTATTACCCATGTTTTCTTTTAGAAAAGCCACTTTCCAAATTGCCTTGCTATTTTACTATAGATCTGTTATTGTATTTTTATGTCAAATATCTGCTTATTTTCTTGACAATGAAACATTTTGGTTATATTTGAGTTTGGAGCATGGTTTTACAAAATGTTACTGATGAGATCCTAGACTTAGATCTCATCCCTGTACAGTTTGGTTAATTTCATTTAGTTCTACAACCATGTATGTATTACTTCTTGGTCATCCTTCAGATACTTGCCATGGAGATCTGGTAAAGACCTTAATTGTTTTTGTGGTAGACAGACTTTCAGGTGGCCCCGTGATCCTCCTCTGGGTGCTCACAGTCTTGTGTAATCCCTTCCTCTTGAGTGTGAGTAGGACCTGTGACTTGCTTCTAACTAATAGAATATGGCAACGGTGATGGGATGTTACTTCCATGATTACATTACGATATATAAGACTCTGTCCTGCTGGCAGAATGGCTCTAGACTCTTGCTATCTTTTCCTTGCTGGCTTTGAAGAAGCGAGCTGCCATGAATCCTATAGCCAGCCATAAGGAACTGAATGCTGCTGACAACCATGTGAGCGGGGAAAGTGGATCCTTCCATAGTTGAGCCTCCAGCTGAGAACCCAGCTCTGGTCAAACCGTGATTGCAGTCTTGTATGGCCCTAAGCAGAGGACCCAGCTCAGCCGTGCCTGCACTTCTGACCCACAGAAACTGAGAAAGTATATGTGTGTGGTTTAAAGCTGTTAAGGTTGTGGTAATTTTTTATGTAGCAATAGATGACTAATGTAGTTTTTATCATTTTAGAAAATTATGCAGTCTATATACAATACATGCTTATTATAAAAACCTCAAGGTAGAAATATGTAGAGTAAAAAGCCAAAGTCCTTCTCTCCATGTCCTCCTTATTCCACTTTCCTCATGAGAGGTAATAGTCATCAACAATTTGGTGTGTATCATTCTACAACAGACACATACCCACACGTATGTAATTAAAAATTAAAAATTGGCTTATACTATATGTACTGTTCTGAGACTTGCTCTTTTGTCACTTAACTGTGTCTTAAACCTGTGTCATGTAGTCTGTGTAGTCTTTTTAATTGCAGATAATAGTTCATGGTGTGGATTTGCTGTAATTTAATCTGTCTCTGTTGCTTTCAATTCTTTATTGTTGTAAAGAATGCCTTAGTTAACATCCTAGTACCTATACCATTATGCACCTGTGTGTATTTTGGGCTATTATTGATTCCCAGAAAGGGAATTGCTATTTCAATAGCCATGCACGTTAACAAACTAAATGGATGGACTGTTGGTGGGATTATTGGTAGGTTCAACATCTTGTGCAATGGTAACAAAAATCTATATGGGCTAGTATGGAAAGATCTCTAAGATATATAAACTTCAAAAGAAGTACATAAAAGTACAATAAGCTTCCATTTGTGTGTGTGTATGTGTATTTTAAAGATGATATGTGGATACATATGTGTACACATGCATGGAATAGTTCTGGGTTCCACATATAAAACTGTTTTACCTTTAGGGAGTGGGACTAGTCTGATGTGGAAAGTTAAAAACCTTTTTTGTACGTGTGTCTATGTTATTTTTAATAATCACATGCTTATTTGTTTTTTTTTTTTTTTTTTTTTTTTTTTTTTTTTTTTTTTTTTTAAAAAGATTTTATTTATTCAGTTTTTCCCCCCAAAGCCCCAGTAGATAGTTGTACGTCATAGGTTCACATCCTTCTAGTTGCTGTACGTGGGACTCGGCCTCGCGTTGGACGGAGAAGTGGTGCCTCGGGGTGCTCCCGGGATCCGAACCCGGGCCGCCAGCATCAGAGCGCGCGCACCCAACCGCCAAGCCACGGGGCCGGCCCCCACATGCTTATTTTTTGATAGATACTGTCAAGTTGCCCTCCAAAATACCAGCTTGTTAAAATATTTGGGTATACATGTCGTTAACATTAGTGATGCATATTAATAAATTTAACTGTATATAACAAACACAGATTTAAACATAAGAATGAAATTTTCCCATTAAGTACTCTAAATATTTGTGGATTCCACTTGTATTTTTAATTTGTTAAAACAGAAATCAAGTGGGACAAGTTGTACCATTTATGGAGCACATACTGTATGCTAGATACTATTCTAGAAATCTTGTATAAGTTATCTGACTTCATCCTCTCTACAGTTCTGTGAGGTTGACATGATTGCCCTTTGTGTTTATAGATGAGGTAACAGCTTCAGTAAGGTCAAGCAACTTTCCCAGGGAAGGATCTAGTATTGGAATCCAAGTCTTTATGATTCCAGACCCCAGGTTCTTTCTAGTATACCATGTAGGCATGAGTACTTTATACAGCAAATAGGGAAATTTCATTTTAATCCGTTTCTCCCCCCTTGAGCTTCATCAGCAATCCTGGGCAACTATGCCTTTGTTCTTGGTTATTTCCAGGTTAAGCTGAAATAAGGCAGTTTGCCTTTGTTCAGATCTCACCTCTGACACTTGGCAACCATGTGTCCTCAGGCAAGTTACTTAATTTCTCTAAACCCCAGTTTCATCATTTGTGAGATGGAGACATAGAGCCTTTGACGGGATGCGTGAAAGTGTTAGCCACCCCCATCGTCATTGGTGTGGTGATTGTTATTTTAATAGTTCATACAGGGGCTTGCTTGTTAGATTGTTTGACCATTGTTTTGTTTCTCTAATTATCTAAACCTTCCAAAGAGTATTATCTTAAAATATATTGGTCATTAATTATTTTGACTTACCAAAATTCATTTTGTGTTTCTGAGAAAATAAATTAATGGCTATGCAGAAGGATTCTGATTGTGGTAAGTATGAATCCTACACACCCTTAAAATGAAGAGTGGTAATAGTATTTTAAAAGAGGCTTTGAAGGAATCTTTATTTAGATAATTCAGCAAGTCCCTTTTTCCAGGATAGAAGGAACACAGTATGGCTGGCCCCATTTTTTTATATTTTGCTACATCATGTATTAGAAGCCTCCTAAGTAATATTTATACTTCAGTTCATCGCATCTGTATGTATTTTTTGTGCATTATCCCAAAGACAGAACACAGAGATAATAGGTTGTATTCTTGTCTTAAAATTGTGTGAAAAATATTTTTAAGCAGCTTTTTAATGGCTTGTAACTATTTTTATGACATTTCAGTGAAATATGATGTGGTCTGATAGCTTATCACCAAAGTACAGTTAGGTTCTGGGATAGGGAAAGATGAAAAAGAATGATTTAATACCATTTATTATTTTTATTTGAAACTTGGGTTAAGAATTATAAGTTAGGAGAGGACGAAGAGGAGTAATGTTGAATCAACCCCGACCTTCAAACACTGCTTTGCAGTGGAAGAAACACATTAATTCTGCTTATTTTAGAGGACTTTATTGATGAAAAAGAAGGCATTAGTTTAGATTTCTTTAGATACCATTTTATAAAGAGCTACCATCCAGATTACTTAAAAATTCTAGGAGTGTGCGAACAGAATTGTTATTTATTATATATTACTTTTACTGTATTAGAGTTAGGTTAACTTTATATAAAGTTTTATCTTTTAATTTATGTTGTGTCTTCTAAATAGTGAATGTGTTCATACGTATAACAAAGCACTTGGAGAATAATTATCCTATTTTAAATGATTATAGAGGACTATAATTTTTGCATCTTGCTTTAATGAGATCTTTCCATGGGTTATTTGATGCCAGCTTTTAGTTTGGAATGAAGAATCTAATTATAGTTCTGCCCTTATGGAAAATATGATTTGCTTTACAATGATCCCCTTTATGGTGTGGTTTTCCAGGAATGCATTGTGGCTAAAAGCTAGGACTGTGTATGTCCTTTAAAAATATCTCCCCATATAGCTAGCATTTCATTGGCTTGTGCAATTTAATAACATGGCCAGCAGATGGTGATCAAGTATAATGAAAATGTACTTGTGATTCAGTATGTTGATCTAAGTGAAAAAACGTTTTTCACTTTAAAAATACTTGTTTAATTTTTAGTCTGCATGCTCAAAAAACTATTATAGAATCTTTTTACTTTGTTAAATTCTGTTTTTATGTGTAAATGACGTTAACACTATAAATAGCTCCTACTCCTAAATTGTTGGATGAATTTATGGGGGAGCCAATCAATACCTTTCTTTCCTAGGGATTCTTTACATCATCCACATAAATAAATATGGTTAGGATTACATATGGTAAAACATCCCTAAATATTATTCACAAAATGTTTATTCATTTTATTTAAGTATAGCCCCATTGTTTGGATAAAGATATATTCCACAGTAGCACTGTCCGATAGAACTTTCTGTGATGGTGGAAATGTTCTATAGCTGTGCTGTCCAGTACAGTAGCCACTATTTATGTATGACTGTTGAGCACTTGAAATGTGGCTAGTGTGACTAAGGAACTGAATTTTAAGTTTTAATTAACTTGAATAGCGATATGTGGTTAGTGGCTACTGTATTGGGCTTAGAGTTCTAGACCTGGATCTTCTGCTGGGCCATTGCAAACCTGGCCTACTAGGTGGAGAGCTGCTGTCTAGGTGGGGAATTGGGATGGGGTTAGGGACTAGGAGTTGAGTATTGGTGCACCTAAACTGCCTCTGCCCCATGGGAGACCTTTATTCTGTGCTTACCTGCAGTTCATGGGTATCTCCCTTCTTTGATGATGATCATATCATGATCATCAGGATCATGACCAACAACTAATTGCTCTTCTGTTGGTCAGTCTCAGGTTCCAGAGGAGTTTTCCCCAACAAATCTTTTTGAAAGAAAGAAAAATTAATCTTTTTCATCATTTTGTTTGGAATAAATCTGATTAATTTGATGTTTTTTGATACAATGGACTCTTGTTGGGTAGACACTTAACCATGAGCTCTAGAAATAAGACTGCTATATAAATGAGGAATGGAAACTGTTTCTTAGGATACTAAATAAAATATAACATTTCACACACTCGTAAAACCAGTTAGTTGCTCATTAATTTTCACCATTAATGTGCTAATTAAATATCATTTTTAGGTATTTACCAAGGTAAGGCCAAGTGGCAACAATTTGTAACTGAGATGGAATAGCTTTGCAAATAATGGCCTTCCATTTCTTTTAGGCTCTTTTTATTTTTTCAGTGAGTCAGATTTTTGACAGTTTAGTCACTTTTTCCTTATTAAAATCTTTTAATGAGTGGGGCTTTATAATAGTATCTTTTTATTTCACAAGCATATTTCTTTTTGTGAGATCATAATACTGAACAGTTTGATTGTCTTTTTTTGTGTGTGTGAGGAGGATCAGCCCTGAGCTAACATGCATGCCAATCCTCCTCTTTTTGGTGAGGAAGACCAGCTCTGAGCTAACATCTATTGCCAATCCTCCTCCTTCCCACCCACCCCCCCTAAAGCCCCAGTAGACAGTTGTATGTCATAGTTGCACATCTTGCTAGTTGCTGTATGTGGGACGCGACCTCAGCATGGCTGGAGAAGCGGTGCGTTGGTGTGTGCCCGGGATCCGAACCCAGGCTGCCAGTAGCGGAGCGCGCGCATTTAACTGCTAAGCCACGGGGCTGGCCCTGATTGTCTTTTTAATAAACAAAAAAGGATGAGAGTAAGCTTATAAGTGAATGGTAAAACTTAATTTTAAGAAAATTAAAATACTCTCTGAGTGTTGTATTGTTAAACCAGAGATATATTAATAAACGATTAATTGTGTGACTTTTAAAGATGGTTTTTATTTTTAATTTTTTTTGTTTTTAATTTTTTGTTTATTGCAGTAACATTGGTTTATAACATTGTAAAATGTTTTTAATTTTTTAAAATGTTTTATTTTAAAGTAGGAAATGGGAAAAATATGAAGTCTTAAAATGTTTATGAATCTCTGGTCATTCTTTAGTTTTGTCAAGTTTCTCATTTTTTTTTTTCATTTAGTTTTGTTTTTATTTCTAATAAAGTTCCCTTTGAAATATTAAAATAAATATATTGTGGATCATTGGAAGTTATTATTTTCTTATTTTTAGTGTTATTTGGTACTTTACTGCATTATTAATTGTTGCTATTTATTTTTGTTTCATTGATATTTTGCAATACCTTAAGAAGGCTATTCTGCAGATGGTGTATGACAGTATTATCTGCTTCTCAGATGAATGCAAAGACATGAAATCTAAAGTTAGTTCTCATTTTAGTTTTCTGATCATTTGTAATGCAAGTAGTTGTATTCCTCTTTAAATGTTTCACAACTGTGAAACATAGTGTACCTGTAAAAAGTGTATGAAAATGCACAGGTACAGTTTAAGGAATATTATGAAATAAACATCCCTATACTTTTAACCTAGCCAAGAAATAGCATATTACGTTACTCCAGGAGATCTTTGGGTGTTCTTCCGTCACTGACATCTCTTCCTTCTCCCGAGAGGACTACTGTCCTGTATTTTGTGTTAACCATTTCTTTGCTGCTTCTTTTTTTTGTTGAACTTTATATAAGTGGAATCATACTATGTATATTATTTTGAAGCCTGCTTCTCTCTCTCATATTTTTCAGATTCATCCATGTTAATAAATGTAGCTGTAGTTCATTCTTTGTTTTGTGGCAAACTTTTAAAGATTTATTTATTTATTTTCCCCCAAAGCCCCAGTAGATAGTTGTATGTCATAGCTGCACATCCTTCTAGTTGCTGTATGTGGGACGTGGCCTCAGCATGGCGGGAGAAGCGGTGCGTTGGTTCGCGCCCGGGATCCGAACCCGGGCCGCCAGCAGCGGATCACGCACACTTAACCGCTAAGCCACGGGGCCGGCCCCTGGCAAACTTTTAAAATCAATGTATAACATACATACATCAAGACAAACAAATCTTAAGTGTAAAGCTTGATGAAGTTTTACAAAATGAATACATTTATATAACCATCTTCCAGATCAAGATAGAGAACATCTCCAGCTCTCCAGAAACCTCTCTCTTGTTCCCTACCGGTCATTTATCATCCCCCCAAAAGGTAACCACTATTCTGCATTATATCACCGCAGATTAGTTTTAACTATTTTTAATTCGTGAAGTATGTTCACTTTTTTCTAGCTTGTGTTGCTCGGTGTTATGTTGTGAGATTGATCCATGTTGTTGCACTTAGCAATGGATTATTCTTTTTATTACTGTGTGAATATATCACATGTCTATATCCCTTCTACTGTTGTTGGACGTTTGGGTTGTTTCCACTTTTTGGCTGTTACAAATAATTCTACTGTGAACATTCTTTTATATGTCTTTTAGTGCACATATGTATACTGTGTTGACTTGCAAGTGTAATTACAGTAGACACTGCTAAAGAGTTTTCCAAAGTGGTTGTAGCAATTTACCTTTCCACTAATAGGATGTTAAAGTCTGTGGCTCCCCATCTTTACCAACACCTGATTGGTCAGTTTCTTTTAGTTTTAGCAAGTCTAGTATGGCGGATGTGTGTTTTAATTTGCCTTTTCCCTCATGGCTAATGATATTAAGCACCTTTTTCTATGCTGGTTGACCATTTGGGTATCCTCTTTTGTGAAGTTCTTATTTGTCTTTGTTCAGTCTTTAATAAAAAATGGTTTGTCAGTCTTTTCTCTATTGATTTGTTGCATTTCTTTATTGCAATACAATATTCAATACAATCTAATATTCCAATACGAATTTTTTGTTGATATATGTATGTCAGATATCTTCTCCCATTTTCACTGGTTTGTTCTGTTGAACATTACTAATTATATTGTAGTTTTATTTTTCAGTTGTCTCTGATGCTGTTTGTATTTTTAATGTGTCCTGTTTAAGATTTCTTGCCTTGCCTACCCCAAGATCACGGAGATACTTGCCTGTGTTATCTTCTAGAAGCTTTCTTATTTTACCTTTCTCATTTAGGTATGTCCTAAATCTGGAATTAATTTCTGTGTGTGAAGTGTGGTAGGGGTCATTCTTCCCCCCTCCCTGTGGATAGTGGATAGCCATTTGATCCAGCATCACTTAAAAAAAGCCATTCTTTCCCCACCGCTGTAGTTGACACCATTGTTGTAAACCAGGAAATCTTATTTGTGTGGATTTGTTTCTGGACTCTCGTCTCCTCCATTGGTCTGTTTGTCTGTCTGTGTGCTTCTACTACACTGCCTTAGTTACTGTAGCTTTAAAATAAATCTTGATTTTTAGTAGTATAGTATATGCCCTCCAGTTTTCTTCTTCTAGATTGCCTTGGCTCTTCTTGGTCCTTTGCATTCCCATATAAATTTTAGAATTAGCTTGCCAGTTTTTGCACACACACACACACACACACACACCCACCCCTGTTGAGATTTTGATTGGGAATGCATTGAGTCTATAGATCAATTAGGGAAGAATTAATTTCTTTATAATATGGAATTATATTCCAAGCCCCAGGCAAGCAGTGGTCTGCTTTTCGTCTTTGTAGTTTTGCCTTTCTAGAATTTCATATGAGTGGAATCATAAACTATGTAGTCTCATGCATCTGGTTCTTTCACTTAGCATATTTTTTTGGAAGTTAATGTTGCATGTATCAGTAATTCCTTTTTATTCCTCAGTGGTATTTCGTTGATGAGTATATCACATTTTGTTTATCCATTCACCAGTTAATGGATATTTGGATTGTTATTGGTTTTTGGCTGTTATGCGTAATGCTGCTAGCATCATTCATATGCATATTTTTGTTTGGACGTGTGTTTTCATTTCTTTGGAGTAGATATCTAGTAGTGGGTAGTATGGTAAGTACAGTTTGAACTTTTCTAGGAAATTTGATTATCAAACCATTTTCCAAAGCGCCAATACCATTTTACATCCCCATTAGCAATGTATGAGTTTTCTAGTTTCTTCACATCCTCAACTCTTGGTATTGTCAGTGTTTTTGATTTTGGCCATTTTAATGGGCCAATGTAGTGGTATCTCGTTGTGGTTTTAATTTGCATTTCTCTAATGACTTAATGATGCAGAACATCTTTTCATGTGCTTATTGGCCATTTGAATATCTTCTGTAATAATCCTTATAGACTTCTAAAAAGGAGAATAATGGGAGGCACAAAAGAGTCACTGGTCCATAGCAATTCTGAAATCCAGTTGGGCAAATATTGGAAGTTCCTTAATTAAGGCTCAAGACCTGGAAATAATACCCCATGTCTCTTGGCTCCTCCCACTAGGGTCTTAATTCTGTCTTCTGGGTTATCCTTCCTTTCTCATGAAAGATAGCATGTGTTTGCAGTTGAATAGTTTGTGTTCACAGTTGAATAGTTTTCTTGGCCTGCTTCCTTCCAGAAGAATTTTGGGGGTCTAATGGCCCCTTTTCATTTTGTACTCTGTCCCTTTCAGTCCAAGGGGACAGTGATTTTGCTGATAAAATTTTCTCAAAAACTTTGTAGACCTCTTTTGCATCTGATTTGTGTTGACTCCATCAGACAAAAGCTCCATTAGACTTATCTTCAAGATAAGTCCTTTTTACCTTGAGTTGCTTCTGAGAAGGTTGAAGGACAGTGTTCCTAAGCTTTCTAGAGGTCCTGTTGTCTGACTGAAAGGATCTATAAGGCACACCTTTAATCTTTTTAAAGGTCTTTATGTGTGAATGTATAGTACTCTGATGTACCATCTTTGATCTTGTTGATCTTAACAAAAGGTTTTTCATTTATACTCTTGGCTTTATCTCTAGGCAGTGCCCAAACTTTGCTTGGATGCCATTTCTTAATTTAGCATCTTTTGCCATCTGGAGAGACTAAGAATTTTTAAAACCAGGAAGTACTGATTCTTTTTTCTTTAACTGTCGTTCACTTAATTTATTACTCTCCTCTTGCATTTTAACCATGTGCAGCAAGAAATGCTTTGCTTGGAAATCTCCTTAGCTATTATCACCCACCCAATTCATGAGGCATATTTTCTAGTTTACATGTTACTGAAGGTAATGGTGTGGCTTTCTGCCACTATGTAAAAAGGATTCCTCTTCCTCTAGTTTTCAATAACATGTCTCTCACTTCCTCTTGAGCCATTACTAGCAATGTCTTCAAATTCCAGATTTCTACTTACGGCCTGTTTGAGTTAATTTTGTCTTTCTCTAGCACACTACTCAAAATCCTTCTAGCCTCTGACTACTACCTGGTTCAAAAGACACTTCCATGTTTTTAGGCAGCACCTCACTTCCAGGTACCAAAATCTGAATTAGTTAGCTATTGCTGCATAACAAATAACTCCAAATCTTAGCAGCCTAAAACAATAAACATTTGTTATCTCAGGGACATGGCTTAGCTGAGTTTTCTGGCTAAGTTTCTCTTATAAAGCTGCAAACAAAGTATTGGCTAGGGCTGTGGTCTCAATCGAAGGTTTGACTGGGGGGAGAATCCACTTCTTTTCTCACGCATGTGGTTAATAGGATTCAGTTATTTGTGGGCTGTTGGCCCCAGGGCGTCAGTCTTTTATGCCTGTCGTCCAGGGGCCTTCCTTAGTTTCTTGCTGTTTGGACTTCTCCATAGGACAGCCCACAACATGGCAGCTGGCTTCCATCAGAGAGAGTGTGCAAGACAGAAGCCAGAGTTGTTTTGTAAGCCAATCTTGGAAGTGATAGCCAGTTACTTTTGCCAGATTCTGGTTATTAGAAATAAGCCACTAGGTTCAGTCTACCCTCAAGAAAGGGGATTACACGAGGGCATGAATACCAGGAGGTGGGATCATTGGGAGCTATATTAGATGTTGCCTAGCACATACCTAGAACAAGTACTAAAAAATATAATAGACATATAGCTAGAAAGAAATATAAGTATAAGGATTAAAATGAAATACAATGAAATAGTCAATGAACACAAAGAAGGCGGAGAAGGAAGAAAGAGGAGATGGGACAAATACAAAACCAGTAGCAAAATGGCAGACTAAATAGAACCATATTAATAACTACATTAAATGTAAATGGATTAAACACTCCAATCCAAAGGCAGTTATTGTTAGATTGGATAAAAAAACAAGAACAAACTGTATGTTGTCTATAAGAGAGATACTTCAAATAGAAAGACAAGTAAGTTGAAAGTAAAAGGATATAAAGAGATGTACGATGGGAACAATAAGTATAAGAAAGTTGGAATGGTTATATTAAATGTCAGATAAAATAGACTCTAAGACAAGGAGAATTACTCTAAGACAAGGAGAATTATTAGAGACTAATAGAATTATGTTGTAATGTTATAAGGGTCAGTTCATAAGCATGATATAATAATTATAAATATGTATGTAGCAAGTAATAGAGCTTCAGAAATACATGAAGCAAAAAGTAATGGAGCCAAAGAGAGAAATAGACAAATCCACAAATGTTGTTGCAGATTTTAATACCTCTTTCTTAGGAATTGAGGGAGCAACTTGACCAAAAAAAAAATTCAATAAGGATGTAGAAGATTTGAATAATACTCTGAACTACCTCAACCTAATTGACATCTATAAAATACCCCATTCAATAACTGCAGATTACACATTCTTCAAGTGCACGTGGAATGTTCATCCAGATAACTCATATCTGAGTCACAAAAGAAATCTTAATTGGTCTCAAAAGGTGCAAATCACAGAGTGTTTTCTGACCTCATTGGAATTTAGTAATAAATAATAATAATACATCCAGAAAAGCCCTCAAATGTTTATAAATTTAAATAAGTTACTTCTTAGTAACCCGTTGGTCAAGAAAGAAATCACAAGGGAATTTAGAAAATATTTTGAACCAAATAACATATCAAAATTTATGAGGTGTAGCTAAGGCAGTGCGTAGAGGGAAATTTAGAGTTTTTAATCCTTATATCAGAAAAGAAGAAAGATCTAAAATCAATGATCACAGCTTCTCTCTTTGAAAGCTGGGAAAATAAGAGCTCAGTGGACCCAATGTAAGTAGAATGGAAAGAAAGAAAATAGATATGAGTGGAAATTGATGCAACAGAAAAGAATAGAGAAAAATCAATGGAACTAAACATTGATTTTTTTTAGAAAAGTTAAATAAAATTGATAAATTCTAGTTAGATTGATCAAAAAGAGAGAAATACATGGACAAATGTAAAAACCTGTGGAATTGTGATTTTGGTTTATAACTCCACTTTGAATTTTTTTATACAATTAAAAAGAAATGCATAAAGTAATTATAAATATATGTTAATGAGTACACGATATCAATAGCATAAAGCAGGGGTGTGTGGAGCTGTAAAGGAGTAGAGTTTTTGCATGCAATTGAAGTTTATATTGTTATAACTTTAGGATATTTTTTGTAATCCCCATGGTAACCCCCCAAAAATATATGTAGAATATACACAAAAGGCAATGAGAAGGTAATCAAAACATGTCAGTACAAAAAATCAACTAAATACAAAGCCAGGCAGTAAGAGAGGAAATGAAGGACAAAAACGCTATAAAACATACAGAAGACAACAAAATGGCAATAGTAAGTCTTTGCCTATCACTAATTAATTACACTTTAAGTGTAAATGGGTTAAACTCTATAATCAAAAGATGTAACTTGGCAGAATGGCTAGAAAATGCTGGTATTCAACTATATACTGTCTACAGGAGAATTTATCAATTTTACGATCTAAGGGCACACACAGGTTGAAAATGAAAGGATGGAAAAAATATTCAAATAGTATGCAAAAATATGCAAATAGTAACCAAAAGAGAGCAGGGGTAGCTATACATCATACAAAATAGACTTTAAGTAAAAAACTGTTATAAGAGACAAAGAAGGACATATAATGATAAAAGGGTCAATTCACCAAGAAGACATAATATTTATATACGCACCAAACATCTTAAATATATGAGGCAAACATCTTAAAGATATGAGGCAGACAGAACTGAAGGGAGAAATAGCTCTACAGTAATAGTAGGAAACTTAAGTACTCTACATTCAATAATAGATAGAACAATCAGAAGATCAATAAAGAAATAAAGGACTTGAACAACACTGTAGACCAGTTGGACCAAATGATATACAGAGTGTTCCACCCAACAACAGGAGAATACACCTTTTTCTCAAGTGCACATGGCATATTCTCCAGGATAAACCGTATGATAAGCCACAAAACAAGTTTTAATAAATTTGAAAAGATTGAAATCATACAGAGTATCTTTTCTGATCAAAATATAGGTAAACTTAAGAAATCAACAGCAGAAGCAAAACTGGAAAATTCACTTCTATGTGGAAATTAAATTACATGCTCTTAAGCAATGAATCAAAGAAGAAATCACAAGGGAAATTAGAAAATATCTTGAGACAAATGAAAATGGAAACACAACATACCAAAACTTATGGGATATGGTGAAAGTAGTGCTGTGAGGGAAATTTATAGCTGTAATGCTTACATTAAAAAAGAAGAAAGATCTCACATCAACAACCTAAATTTACGCCTTAAGGAACTAGAAAGAGAAGAACAAATGCCAAGCTAGCAGAAGAAAGGAAATAGTGAAAATTAGAGCAGAGATAAAACAAAATAGAGAATGGAAAAACACGAGAGAAAATCAATGAAACCAAGTGGTGTTTTTTTGAAAAAAATCAACAAAATTGACCAACCTTTCTGAATTGACTGGAAAAGAAAGAAGACTCAAGTAACTAAAATAACTAAAATCAGAAATGAAAGAAGGGACATTACAACTGATTTTACAGAAATAGAAAGGATTATAAGTGAGTGTGATGAACAGTTATATGTCAACAAATTGGATAACCTAGATGAAATGAACAAATTCCTAGAAACAATCTACCAAGAAAATATGAGCAGACCTGTAACTAGTAAGATTCAAGCATTATTTCAAAAACCTCGCAATGAAGAAAAGCCTAGGACCAGATGGCTTCAATGGTGAATTCCACCAAATATTTAAAGAATAGTTAACACTAGTCCTCCTCAAACTCTTCTAAAAATTCAAGAGGTGGCATACTTCCAAAGTCGTGGTGTGAGGCCAGCATTACTTGCATATGAAAGGCAGACAGAGACACTTCAAAAAAGAAAACTATGGGCCACTATCCCTGATGAATATTGGTGTAAAAATTCTAAAAAAAAGAAAAAAGAACAAATACTAGCAAGCAGAATTCAGCAGCACATAAAAAGAATTATATACCATGACCAAGTGGAACATATTCCTGGAATGCAAGGATAATTCAATATATGAAAATCAATGTAATGCACCACGTTAAGAGAACGATGGAAAAAAACATCATCTCAATTGATGCAGAAAAAGCATTTGACAAAATTAACATCATTTCATGGTAAAAATATTCAACAAACTAGGAATAGAAGGAAACTACCTCAAAATAATTAGGGCCATATATGAAAAGCCTACAGCTAACATCATACTTAATGGTGAAAAACCAAGCATTTCCTCTAAGATCAGGAACAAGACAAAGAGGCCCACTCATCGTTTCTATCCAACATAGTACTGGAAGTCCTAGCTAGAGCAATTAGGCAAGAAAAAGAAGTAAAAGGCATCCAAATTGGAAAGGAAGAAGTAAAATTATTTTTGTTCACAGATGACATGATCTTATATATAGAAAATGTTAAATATTCCACACACAAAAAATTAGAACTAATAAACAAATTCAACAAAGTAGCAGGATACCAAACCAACACACAAAAATCAGTTGAATTTTTATACACTAACAATGAACAACATGAAAAGGAAATTAAGAAAACAATTCCATTTACAATAGCATCAAAAAGAATAAAATACTTAGGAATAAACTTAACTAAGGAGGCAAAAGAGTCGTACACTGAAAAACTATAAAATGTTGCTGAAAGAAATTAAAGAAGACACCAGTAAATGGAAATACATCCTGTGTTCATGGGTTGGAAGACTTAATATTGGTAGGTTGTCAATACTACCCAAAGTGATACACAGATTCAATGCAATACCTATCAAAGTTCCAGTGAATTTTTTTTTTTCCAGAAATAGAAAAACCCATCCTAAAATTCATATGGAATATCAAGTGACACTGAATAGCCAAAACAGTCTTGGAAAAGAAGAACAAAACTGGAATTCTCATATTTTCTGATTTCAAAACTTAACTGCAAGACCACAGTAATCAAAACAGTGTGGTACTGGCATAGAGACAGACATATAGAGTAATAGAATAGAATGGAGAGCCCAGAAATAAACCCTTGCATACATGGTCACATGATTTTTTTTTTTTCTTTTTGTGAGGAGATCAGCCCTGTGCTAACATCTGCCAATCCTCCTCTTTTTTTTACTCAGGAAGACTGGCCCTGGGCTAACATCCGTGCCCATCTTCCTCCGCTTTGTATGGGATGCCGCCACTGCATGGCTTGCCAAGTGGTGCATCGGTGCGCCCCCCGGCATCCGAACCGGTGAACCCCGGGCCGCCACAGTGGAGCGCGTGCACTTAACTGCTTGCACCACTGGGCCGGCCCCCATGATCAAATGATTTTTGACAAGAGTGCCAAGATCATTCAATAGGAAAAGAATAGTCTTGTCAACAAATGGTGTTGGGAGAACGGGATATCCACATGACAAAGAATCAAGTTGGAGCCTTACCTCACATTATATACAAAAATTAACTCAAAATGGATCAAAGATGTAAACATAAGAGCTACCACTATAAAAGTCCGAGAAGAAAACAGAGAGAAAAGCTTCATGACGATGGATTTGGCAATGATTTATTGGATATGACACCAAAAACACAGACAAAAGAAAAAAATAGATAAATTGGACTACATAAAAATTAAAAACTTTTGTGCATCAAATGACTCAATCAACAGAGTGAAAAGGCAACACACAGAATGAGAGAAAATATTTGCAAATCATATATCTGAAAAAGGGTTAATATCCAGAATATATAAAGAACTCCTACAGCTCGACGACAACAAAAACAACCCAATTGAAAAATGGGCAAAAGACTTGAATAGGCATTTCTCCAAAGAAGATATACAAATGACCAATAAGCACACGAAAAGATGCTTAACATCACTAATAATTCTAGAAATGCAAATCATAACCATAATGAAATACCACCCCACACCTATTAGGATGGCTGCTATTAAAAAAACCCAGAAAATAAGTGTTGGCAAAGATATGAAGAAATTGGAGCCCTTGTGCACTGTTGGTGGAAAGTAAAATGGTGTAACTGCTGTGGAAAATAGTAGCAGTTCCTCAAAAAAATTAAAAGTAGAATTACCATACCATATGATCCAGCAATCCCACTTCTGAGTGTGTTTCCAAAAGAGTTGAAAACGGACTCAAACAAATATTTGTACACCTGTGTTCACAGCGTCATTATATGCAATAGCCAAAAGATGAACGCATCCCAAGTGTCCATCAATGGATGAATGGGTAAACAAAATGTGGTATAGACATACGATGGAATATTATTGAGCCTTAAAAAAGAAGGAAAGTCTGACACATTTTACAAGATGAATGAAACTTGAAGATATTATGCTGAAAGAAATAAACCAGTCACAAAAAGACAAATAGAATTATCCCTCAGTATCTGTGGGGGATTGGTTCCAGGACCACCTACAGATACCAAAATCTGTGGTTGCTCAAGTCTCTTAGTTGTCCCTCCATATCAGTGGGTTCCGCATCTGTGGATTCAACCCAGGAAGAATCATAAACATAATACAAGATCTATGGTTGATTGAATCTGCAAATGTGGAATGGTGGAAATGGAGGGCCGACTGTACTATAGGATTCCACTTATATGACGTACTAAAGTAGTCAAATTTGTAGAGGCAGAAAGTAGAATTGTATTTGCCAGGGGTGAGGGGGAAAGGGGAATGAGGAGTATTAATGGGTACAGAATTTCAGTTTGGGAAGATGAAAAATTTCTAGAGATGGGTGGTGGTAATGGTTGCATGATGATATGAATGTACTTACTACCACTGAACTGTGCACTTAAAAATGGTTAAGGTAGTAAATTTTATGTGTATCTTGCCATAATTAAAAATAAAAAAGAGAAAACACAAATTAGTACTATCAGAAATGAAAGAGGAGGCACCATGCTGATCCTTTAGACATTAAGAATATAACAAGAGAATATTATCAGCAACTTTATAGCAGTGAAAACTTTGATGAAATAGACACGTTCCTTGGAAGACACAAAAACCAATATACTCAAGAAGAAATGGGAAATCTGTGTAGCCCTATATCTACCAAAGACATTTAATTTGAAGTTAACTACCTTTCCACAAAGAAATTTCCAAGCCTAGATAGCTTCCTTGGTGAATTCTATCAGGCTTTTATGGAAGAAATGATATCATCTTACATGAATTTGTTTTTGGAAGTAGATAAAGAGGGAATGCTTCCTAACTCATTTTGTTAAGTCAGTATTACTTTGTTTCCAAAAGAAGACAAAGATATTACAAGAACATAAAACTACATACCAATAGTCCCTCATGAACATAGATTTAAAAATTCTTAATTAGCAAATAGTATCTAGAAAATATAAAAAGGATATTATATCATGACTAGTGGGTTTATCACAGGAATATGAAGTTGTTTGTCGCTTTAATAGTTTAAGAAAGAAAAATCGTGGGATCATCTCAATGGATGCAGAAAAAGCATTTAACAAAATGGAACATCTATCCGTGGTAAAAACTCTCAGCAAATTAGGAATAGAAGGGCGCTTCCTCAGCTTGATTTAAATTATCCATGAAAAAATAAAACAATTACAAAAAAAGGAAAAAAATGTTAAAGGACCTAACATTCCTGATTTTTAGAATTAAAGCTACAATAATAAAGATAGTAGTATTGGTGAAAGGATAGATAGATAGATTCATAGAATAGAATAGAAATGCCAGAAATAGATCTCCACATATATGGTCAATTGATTTTCCACAAAGATGGCAATGGAATTAAATGAGGAAAGAAAGGTCTTTTCATCAAATTATGGTGGAACAACTGGATATCCACATGGGAAAAAGTGAAATGGATTATAGACCTAAATGAGATGCTATAAACTATAGAACTTTTAGAAGAAAACAGAAATCTTTGTGATCTTGGAGTAGGCAAAGATTTCTAAAACAGGATATAAAAAATCACAAATAATGAAGAAAAGAACAGTAAACTGGACTATCAAAATTAAAAGTTTTTTCTTTGAAAGACACCATTTGGAAAATTACCTGACAAGGCACAGAATGGGAGAAAATATTCTAAATACATATATCTGACAAAGGACTTGTGTCTAGAATAAGTAAAGAACTCTTACAACTCAAGAAAAAGTAGACAACAATGTGCAAAAGATTTTACAGACACTTCACAGAAGAAAATATATAAACGGCTAATATAGACATATTGAAAAGATGGTCAGCTTCGTTCTTTATCAGGAAAATACGAATTATAAAGTTCAATGTGATACCACTACACATCCACTAGAATGGCTAAAATGATAGACTGAGAAAACCAAGTATGGTGACAATTTGATGAAACTGCAAGTCCCACGTGGAGACAATCTTAGTGTCCATCTGCACATCAGTAAAAGAACAAATTATGGCCCATCCATATAATGGAGTACTGCTAATAACTAAAAAGAAATGAACTTTTGATACATGCAACAACGTGGCTGAATTTCAAAAACATTTTCCTCAGTGAGGGCAGCCAGACATAAAAACGTACATACTATTTGGTTCCATATGTGTGAGATTCTACAAAATGCAGATTGCCTAGGCTTGTGGGAGGGGGTAGATTGATTCCAAAGGAGCTCAAGAGAACTTCTGGGTGTGATGGAAAGAATCTGTCTTTCTTGTGGTGGTTACACAGGTATATACATTTGTCAAAACCCCTCAAACTGTAAATTTTAAATGGGTATGGTTTCACTGTACATAAATTATACCTCAAAAAACTTATTAAAATCATATCCAGGTGTAGGTGAGGCTTCTTTGGTGTGGCTTCTTCCAATCTAAACACCTGTGAACTAAAGGCGGAAGTTTTCTTCTCCCCACACCCACCCACACAGCCAATGCAGGGTGGTGGCAGAGGGACTGGAGAACTCGCATTCAAATAACAGCGAAAATGAGACACACAGTAATGACAATTCTGTGGCAATTCTGAAATCTAGCCAGGCATATGTAGCTTGTTTCCTTCTTAGGGCTTAGTGCTGCTTCCTGGGAGTGTTCTTCATGCCTCTTTGCTCTGTCATTTGGGCTCTTGGCTTTTCCCTCTGGATTACCTTTTACCTTAAGAAATGAGTAAGTTGCTTTTGCAGGAGAACTTTTGGTTGGTCTTCCTATAGGCTTTTAAATCTTATTATACGTCTTATTGCTTATCTCTTTACAGAGACAAGTCTATGTTTTTCTAGTATTTGCAATCAACAAAGATGCTGAGAGAATGTTTCTGGATTCCTGTTGAAATGTTTTAGCATTAGGAAAAAGTGGAAGGAAAAAATTTATATTTCTATAGTTTTACTCCTCAAGAGGAGTAAAGAGGCATTTGTGTGTCAGGGAATCTACCAATGTACTGAAGCTTTTCTTTCTCTGTTAGTTTTGGCACCCTGAAATTAATTGAGCCACAGTCCCTCTTCTCTAATTGGCACAAGTACCGTAATCACGAGCTTACTATAGTCATGTCCCCTGTACCATTTGTAGGCTGTTTTCATGAGCGCCACGACTTGCTGTTCTGAGTGGCAGGCAGCACCTGCTGTCCTTCATAAAGAGGCTTTTGGGTTGAGCTTTGCCTCCTACCCTCTGTCTCACTGTTCACGCTGACCTTCAGCCCTATCACTGCGAATTTGAGCTGTCTCTGTGCCTACTTAGAGTTCCAGTTAATTGTGTTTATAGCTGGAGACAGTCTCAATGTCAAGAAATGAAACTTCTGTGCCTCATGTACTATGTTCCTTGTGCCGGCCAGGTTTTAGCAGTGATATTGACCTCCTTCTTTAGTTGGCTCAACTGCCTTCGCAAGAAGTCGGCTTCAGCAGGGCCTCTGCTTTACTTGGCCTGCATTGCAGCATGTTTTAGGGACAATATCATGAATTTAGTTTTGAACATGTTGAGTTGGAGGTAGGGCTATTCAGTTTGTATTTGTAATGGGGCTGAAGGCCAAGAGAGCAATTTGGGCTGGAGATGTAGATTTGGTAATCAAAGCTTCTTATTTTTTGAGAAACCAATAGTATATTGGAGTGTCCAGGGAAAGCATGTAAAAGAAAAATAAATAAGGTTAGACACAGAACCCTGGGCTTATAGCATGTATGGGGTGGACAGAGAAAGAAAAGTTAGTGAAAGTGACTGTGAAGGAGATTTCTGAAGGATGGGAGGAGAACCAGGGAAGAATGGTTCTACCGGGCTAGTGAACGTGGCGTCTTTAAAATACCATCCATAATGTTTTAGTGAGATAACTAGGGTGAGGACAGATAACAGCTCATTTGCTTGAGCAACTAGGAGATTGTTGATGACTTTACTTACAGCACTTCCAGGATGAGTGGAAGTTAGATTGTAGTTGATTGAAGAGTATATGGGAGATTAGGACATGGACCCAATAACTTATTTTGAAAATTTATTGTGAAGGGAGAGAGGGAGACTGGTACAGAAGGACAGCTACAAGTGGATTAAAAGGGTGTGTTGTTTTATGTATGCACCCTGTGTAACAAATAGATAAATGTTTTAGTCTTCTTTTTTATTAATATTTTCTATAAAAAATTACTTTTAATATTTAAGCATTTTTCAATTTTTAAGTATACTCTTTTTATGATTATTTAATGTATTCTTAAAGAAGAACAGGCCACTGCTTAGTATGATATTATCAGTTTTCCTCTTCCCACATACTTTTAAATGCTTATATCAGCTCAAGCACATTGACTGATGAAATTAGTCTCAAAATATTACTTTATCTATTTTTCTTATTTGTTTCTAAGTATTTGGATATCTGGGATATTGAATAGGGGTATAAAAAATTAATAGCTCTCTTTAAAACAGCTTTTTCAGACATTCTGAATTACTTAGTAACTAGTCTAAGGAACGTTATTCTATTAGTGTTACTACCAAAAAACACATTCATTTTAATCTTGTCATTTTGAACTACTTTTCTGTCTTTTGGGAATACTTAGTATGGTCCACAATTTGTGAAGGAATGAAGGAAATCCTGATATGGCTTATGGTTGAAAATTAGTGACTTTAATTCATTATATAGTGGTTAGTTTCCATTTCATGTATCTTGAGGCAACTGTTCAAAGAATAGATATTCATAATCATGGAACTTTATTGAAGTAGCTTGAATAAAAATATATGAAAGACTCCAAGCCAAAGTAGAATATTGAGAATGGTATTTTTCTACTCTATTTTATATTGGAGAAAAGTCTTTTTGTTCAAATTCGTTTGGAACCTTGAACTATTATCCTACTTATGCTGAATTTATCACATTTTGCTTGAATTAACATGGCATATTTTTTAATTTAAGACTTTGATTTATCTGTGGTTTCTGACATGGTTTCAAATTAATTCAAACTTTCAGCTACATATAAGTTTTGTTATTGTATGTATTTTAAGGCTTCATCTTGATGTGGAACATGAGTCCAACAAAACTTGCTAACCTTATAAACAGTTATCTTCTCTGAGAAGATATGCTTTCATTTTTCCTCTTCCTACACTTAGGAAAAGGGGAAAGCAGGAGAAAAGATTTAAATGCATGCAGTTTATTATAGTCCCACTTAAAAATAGCATTTGTAAGCGAGTATGTGGCAATTAGGTGATATTTCATTTGTAGTGTGATCTAAATGAAATAAAATGTGAGAAATACAAGTGGTTATTATTTGCATTTATTTTTTTCTTTGCTATTGAAACTTCATTTTTAATATACGCAATCATCTCATTTCCAAAAGAAAAAAATTGATAATCCTAGATTTGAATACCCCTGTGTCCTCCGAATTCCCCAAATTCTGATTGTTACTGTTTTGGTCTGTTAGTAGGGAACAGTACACTACAAAGCTCCAAACAAGATCCCATTCTATGAGCCCAACCTACAGAGAAGATGGACAAAATACCACCCCAGAGAGTTGTGTAAGATCAGATTCTACTTTTGTTTGTTTGTTGTTTTAAAATAACTCCACAGATTTTTAGTTTCATGTTGTCAAAGTTCCAACAATTACTTAAAAACAGCGAATAAAGTCTGAAGATTTTGTTGAACATAATGGTGTCAAAGAAAGTGGTGTATTTGGGATGTTCTACGGTGTTCCTCCTGCTTTCTCAGTGACTCTCAGGCGTCATGTTAATCAGTCTATCGTTTCTCCTGTGTATTGAAGAATAAATTTGGAAAGCTTTGTTTTTTAGTTTATTTTTTTCCTTTTCCTCAATATATGTATAAAAATGATTAGACACCCAGTGAGAGGTCATAAACTTAAGAAATCGGGATTTACTTGTGATGAAATAGGGAGTGCTGCCTTCTGATGAAGGTGAACTGTTTATATCTTGAAATACGAGTGCCTCTCTTACGTCTCATTGCTTAACAGATGTGGTTTGAACAAGGTGCTATTGAGCATTCCAGTTAGCTTTGTGAAGAGAACTCGGCCTGCTCCTGCAGTCTTTCTTCCCGAACCCTGGCTTGTCTTGGGTTACGTGACCTTTAGTTAAAAGGAGATCATGTGTGATGCTTGTCCATTTTAGCACGTATTGCTCTAAATGTAACTTGTTACATTTTCTCCCATGATATTTGGAACTTTCAAAAGATATTTTAATGTGAAGGGCAGCACATTTTAAATATATATATGTTTATTATCAATCATTATATTTACTCAGAATAGACAAAGCAGGTAGATTTTCTTAAGACATTCTTGTTCACAAAGAAGAACACAGAAAGCAGGGGACCAACAGTAAAAGCAATAATGAATTTTAATGTAGTATGTAAATAGTAAATTCAGCATTTTATTCGACAGAAATTTGGAGTCTCAGTGAAATATGAAGAACGTTTTACTGTATTTTTTGTCACTTCAGATAATTTAAATGACCGTAGGTAAATAGATTTATTTGTTAGTAATGAGGTTTTCTAAAAGCACCAAAATGCTATACCAACAAACTTAATTTCAAAATAAATTTTTTTGGTTGGAGAATACTCATTATTATATTCCACAAATCTTTCTAAGATTTGGAGCTTTCAGAGATCATTGTCCATTTCTGGGCACAGATCTTAGGCTGTCCTCAGTTAATTATAGTTTTAATCTGGTTTGATGAATGTGTAATGTAATAAATTATATGGGATGGAAAAAAAGCATGGAATTTTAATTTTTTTAAAAAGTAAAGAATCACCATAACTGTGTTTTCATGATGTGAATCCAAAGCTTATTTCTCTTTATATTCAGTGTATGAATGAGAATTAGTTTAAGAACAAAGAGCTTCTTGGGCATCAACACAAACTTCCCTGTTAACTAATTTTAACGAGAGTAAATAATTCATCTTTTCAAGTCTTCCTGCACTCCCCTTTATAACTACTGTGGTATACCACAATTAAAACTTTTTGTAAAAGAACTTAAACAAAAGAGTCTGGATTAATTTTTAAAATATTCTTTTGATGTTTTTTTTTTTGAAATCTAGTTACTGTGTGAATATATTGTGAAGGCATCTCATAGCCCTAAGCAGCTATAATAAACCGTTATTACTTAGAATAGAGAACTAGCTCAGTTGTAAAGAATCCTGTCCTCTGAGGGCACTAGCTTACTTTTTGAAAAGCTCAGAAAATCTTATTACTCTGAATGACATATATTTTGTCCTGTTTTCTTTCTTTTTTTCCTCCCTCCTTCTCTATTTCCCTTCTTTCCCTTCTTCTTTTATTTCTTCCCTCCTTGCTTCTTGCCTCCATCTCTTCTTCCTTTTTCTTCTTTGTATTTCAGGAAATTCATCCGAAAAAATCTCTTTCCTTGGATGACAGCAACATCGAGGCTCGCCTTAACAGTTGGAATCTTGGGGTAAAAAAAGTATTTGTTTCATGTATGTATATTGATGTGGCAGAATTATATTGTATTTGAAAAACATCTGAATGAGTTTAATTCTATTCAGTGAATACTATTGGATGTTAGACATTTATTACTGTGTTAGCACTGAGAAGGACTTTGAGTACAGGAAAGAGAACATTCCAAAGAAGCATAAAGTAGTCCCTGCCCTTTATAAGCGGACTTTTTTTTGTGTGAAATAAGAGATATACACATAAAATAGTTAAATAATAATTTAAGATAGTATATGATAAAAATACCAAAATGAGTCATATAGAAAGTAGAATACTGAGGTGGAGGAGAGGGGTGGGACAACTTGGAGAAGCAAGTTCTTTTGGGTTAAAAAATATCTCAGGGAGACTTCATGGATGAGCCGCCATCCTGGACAGCAGTTTTCATGTACCAAGGCTGAGGGGCGTGAATGTGTTTGGATAGGTGGAGAGGAGGGGAGCTCGGAATTCAAGGCAGAAATAGGCATGAAGAAAGATGTGGTGGTGTAAGTGAACTGTCATGACTGGATCTTTGGGATTTATGTAGGGGATTTGGGGGTCATCTTATCAGGCTGGATTGTATTGGAGCTTTGAATGCTAAATTGAGAAATTTAGCTTGTTTAAATGCTTTGAGGGAATGAAAAGGGGTTTAAAACAATTTTATCACACTTTGTTATTATAAAAATAATATGTAATTTGAAAATTTGAAAAATACAGAAAGGCAGAGGAATAAGATACACTTTAAAATCTTAACCCTGGGAGATGTGTTAACATTTTATTATATCTATCTTTCTCTCCTTTTCTTCTGTGTATTTATAAAATTAAAATTTAAACAAAATTTGGGTTATATTATAAATACTATTTTATTATATGCTGTTTTAAATTTGGTATAAGTTTATAATAGTTTTATAAACATTAATATTAATGGTAGCACTAATTTTTCATTTGGATGGATATTCCATAACGTATTTAAGCATTCTGCTATTTTTGGACATTTAGGTTGCTCCCACTTTGTTGCTGACATAAGTCATACTGCAATAGAATAACTTACAAGAATCTTCTTGTATTTGGTTACTTTCTTAGGTTACATTACGTGTTGGTACATTGCCCTCCAGAAGGTATATACCAACTTATTCTTCAACCAGCAATACATCGGATTGTCTAGTTCTCACTTCTTCACTGACATTAAGGATCGTTATTTTTAAAAAACCTAAAACCCTTCCTACTAATAATGGTCTTTAGTGAAAGCAGTGCTTTAGGAAAATTGACTTGGTGGCATTATGAAGGTTATGTTGGGTGTGAGTAGAGACAGAGAAAGGGAACCAGTCATCGTTTAGGTGTTTGTAATGGACTCCACATTAGTGTGATTTCTGTGAAGATGGAAAGCGTGGAAAGGAAGAATATTTCAAAGAGAGTAAAGAATGCTTAGTGACTGGTGGGCTGAACAGAAGGGCACCTCAAGGTTTGGTTCTAGGAAGTAGGAACATTGACTTTTTGTCAGATGGGGCAATCCATTTTAGGGGTTTGAAAGTTTTATTTTAGATTGGTGGAGTTTGAAGGGATGGTAGGATTAATTGGAGAGTTCAAGGTTTGGAGCTTCAGGAGTCTCAAGGGCTGGAGTCATATTTCATGGTCAGACTGCTAAAGATGGTATTTGCACCCAGAGACTGGAACTGCTCTAGTCTTTAGAGAGTTCAGAGTGAGGAGGGCTGGATGGAGAGTGCAGAGTGAGGAGGCCTGGCTCGTGCAGTAGCCACAAGTAGAAGGTAGGGAAATGAATAATAATTTAAAGCAATGCGAATCTCCTAGTCACATTGGAAGTGTGTAAGTGAGAAGAGAGAAATAGAATTGATAACAAGAGGGGAAAAGTGAGTCAAAAGAAAAATGTTTTCATGTTTGAAGATGGAGGGGAAGTTGCCATTGGAGGGAGGTCCTAAGTTGCCAGTGTGGGAGAAGAGCCCAGGAAATCCCTCAGAAAGACAAATTTTCTTTGCCAGAAAGCAGTATCAAAGTGAAAAATAAAATTATGGGCTATCCTTTTAAACTGCCTTTGTCCTTAGCCATTTGAAACTTCTGATGTACGTTTCTTAGCATGTAGAATATTTTTCATGATTTTTTAACTGTTCAGAGGATTAAATTTTTCTATTAAAATAAAACATCCAAAATATTTCAAAGTAATGCCTTAAAACTAGGCCTGCCTAGGGTTTTGTTTCACATTTTCATTGTTCAAAGAATGCACTAACAGTGTAAAATATGAAAGTCTTGCATTTTTATATATTTATAACATATATGCATTAATCAAGCTGAACTGTCTCTTGATCACAGTAGAATAATTTAAGTATCCAGTGTATTGAAAAGCTTAGATTTTGCTTTGATTTTAGTTTTGTATGAGAATGCACGATGGGCTTTTTTTTCTTTCTTCCTCTGAATGATCAGTTAATAGGTAGTTAATTTTTGTGCTCTATACTAAGGGTACATTTTTTATATTGCTGTCATGACTGTCAACACCTACATTCTGATGCATTAGATGTTCTAGAATTTGAATTTTCTAGTTTTTGTTAAAAAATATATATATTTTCAAATATATTCTTTATTTTTGCAGGGATGTGTTAATATTTTCTCTAGGACTATGTCATTCAAGTAGAGATTTATTTACTAAATCTAGCAATTAAATTTTCCTCTTGTATTCTTTTTTTCTTTTTAACCTTTACTTTTTGGGAATCTTTCTTGTTTTGTTAATATGTTATATATATATTCCATGCATGAGGGTCTTTATATAAAATTTTTTTCTTTTTTCTTTTTTTCTGGGGACGGAGTGGGGAGTTGGGAGGAGGATGTTACCCGGCCTTCCATCCCGGTCACCGGTCACTATACACCTGTCGGTTCCCACCCTGGGTCTGCAGAGCCTCACTCCCACTAGGAGCAGAGGAACAGTGAGGACTCTAAGTAGACCCCTTAGATCTGGTCCCTGAAAGCAGAGCACAAGAGCAGGATCCGGGCATGTGAGATTTGTGTAGGGAGAGCTCTGAGGACAGGCAGTGGGTCAGTGAATGACCCCGTGGGGAGCTCTGGAGGGTGGACAGTGCCACAAAATCAGGCAGCCTCACCTGGAAGTCAGGGCCCATCAGGAAAAGGTGAACTTCCTTGTTCAGGGCTAGTGGGCACCTGCCAGCTGTTAGCAGCTGGGGCTGCTCCTTTACTCTCCCTGTCAGGCACATGAGAAGCCTGGCTCTTCAACTCACTGTGGCCTTCCTCATTGTGGCCTGTTGAGAACTGTTCTACTCAGTCATCCGGGGCTGCTGTCGTGCTAGTGTAGCAGACACATGAGGAAGTCCAGTTGAGATGAGCTGTTCCCGATGAGCTGCCCAAGTTGCTGACCCACAGAATTCTGAGCTAAATAAAATGGTTGTAGTTTGAAGCCCTGAAGGTTTGGGGTGATTTATTATGCAGCAAAAGCTAGTTGATACAGTAGACACTGCCAAGCAGTTTTCTAAAGTGATTGTGCCAGTTTGCATCCTCATCAGCAGTTTGTGCCAGTTCCTATTCCTCTGCTGTCTCTTCAATACTTGGTATTGTCAGTTAATTTTTTGTGTGTGTGTGAGGAAGATTAGCCCTGAGCTAACATTCGTTGCCAATCCTCCTCTTTTTGCTAAGGAAGATTGGCCCTGGGCTAACATCCGTGCCCATCTTCCTCTACTTTATGTGTGGGACACCTGCCACAGCATGGCTTGATAAGTGGTGCGTAGGTCCGCGCCCGGGATCCAAACCTGTGAATCCTGGCTGCTGAGGCAGAGTGCACGAACTTAACCATTATGCCACCGGGCCAGCCCCCAGTTAATTTTTCTTTTAATTAAAAAAATTCAGGGCCGGCCCTGTGGCTTGGTGGTTAAGTGCGCGCGCTGCAATGCTGGTGGCCCGGGTTCGGATCCCGGGTGCGCATCGAGGCACCACTTCTCCGTCCATCCTGAGGCCGAGTCCCACATACAGCAACTAGAAGGATGTGCAGCTATGACATACAACTATCTACTGGGGCTTTGGGGGGAAAAATTAAATAAATAAAATCTTTAAAAAAAAAAAAAATTCAGCCATTCTTGAGAGTGGTTAGTGACATTGCATTGTGTGTGTGTGTTTTTTTTTTTTTGGTTGAAGAAGACTTGCCCTGAGTTAACATCCATTGCCAATCTTCCTCTTTTTGATTGAGGAAGATTAGCCCTGAGCTAACATCTGTCCCAGTGTTCCTCTACTTTATATGTGGGTCACCGCCACAACATGGCTTCGAGTGGTGTAGGTCCGCGCCTGGGATCTGAACTCGCAAACCTGGGCCACCAAAGCAGAGCCTGCCGAACTTAACCACTGCGCCGTGGGGCTGGCCCTTGTGTTATGTGTATTTTCCTGGTGACTAATAAAGTTAGATGCCTTTAATGTGTTTATTGACAGTTTGGATAACCTTTCACAGTGAAGTGCCTACTTAAGGCTTTGCAAGTTTTTCTGTTGGGTTGTCTGCCTTTTTCTTATTAATATGTAAGTGCTTTGTATCTATTTTGATTAAGAGTCTTTTTGGAATATAGTATTAGAAATATTTTCTTCCTTTTTGTTGCTTTCCTTCATTCTCTTACTGGTATCTTTGATGAACAGAAATTTTAAATTTTAATGCAATTCAGTTTCTTACTTTTTCACTTTATGGTTAATGCTATTTTGTGACCTGCTTAAGATCTTTGACAGTATTAAGGTCTTAAAGATGTTCTCCTATGTTTTCTTCTAGCAACTCTATTTTATTTTTTTCTATTTAGATCTACATACGAGCTGGAGGTGATTTTGGTATATGTTGTAAGATAGGGAGTTAAGATTTGTTTTTGTCCCTTATTTATATTCAGGTGACACTTATTTATTGAAAAGACTATTCTTTTCCTACTGCACTGCAGTGTTATTTCTCTCATAAGTTAAGTGACCAGTACTTGTCTGTTTCCATTCTATTCCTTTGGCTTATTTCCTTTTCCTTGTACCAATGGACTGTGTCTTTATATCTGTATTTTGTTTGTGCTCATTAAATGTTGGTTGAAATGTTGTGAATAAACCAATAAATGAGCCTCTATTTGTAGTATTATTTCTGTGGAAAAATGTTTTTTGAGTTCTAAAATATTAAGTTAAAAACTTTATTTTGGAGCATAATTGATTTTTTTTTAATAATTTTATTTATTTATTTTTTTCCCCCAAAGCCCCAGTAGATAGTTGTATGTCATAGCTGCACATCCTTCTAGTTGCTGTATGTGGGACGCGGCCTCAGCATGGCCGGAGAAGCGGTGCGTCAGTGCACGCCCGGGATCCGAACCCGGGCCGCCAGTAGCAGAGCGCGCGCACTTAACCGCTAAGCCACGGGGCCTGCCCATGGAGCATAATTGATTTGACATTGAGAACTGAATTTATTTTATGCTATAGAGGAGTTTAGGCAGTTCTTCTGACTGATGCTATGACTTAAAAACATTTATTTTAGTTGTTTTCCTAGTAATATATTGCTTGATAATGTCCTTTCCTCTAAGACAGCTAAAATATCAGATAAAATGTCTTTCTATTTTTTTGGAACCCTAGAATATCTCTATTTGATCAACATTTAATCTATAAGCTGGTATTTGGTCAGTCTGACCAACTCCTGAATAATTTGAAGAAACAAACTGATAGAACCATTTGTAACCACACAAACAAATCTGCTAAAAAACTAAACAAAATAAAATGTCAAAAGCCAATTTTCATTAGAGACCATTCAGATATCTGTATTTATTAATTTAAATTATTATATATTTTATTATTGTGGTTCTGTTTGCTTTTTAAACAAGAAATGTTTGGTCATGTGATTTATTCATGCTATTGGAACATAATTATTTTTGGCTTTGCTTTCTGTATAATATTTTGTTAGACTTTAATGTTTCACATAAGGCCTTTTTGTCTTCCATTTTGGACATTCTTTATTGTGGGTTTTTTTTTTTTTTCTTGAGGTATTGTGAGAGAACAAGAAGTTTTCTAAAAGAGCATGAAAAACGTAAATGTTAAGATTGTTTACAGATTGCTTCAAGTCCATGTTACTTGTGGATTACAAAGTGGGAACATTTAACTTCAAAGCACATCTGGCTGCTGTTATAAAATCAGAAAATAGATTGCTTATTTCCCCCAAATAGACTCAAGAACATGCTTTACTATGAATAATTCTCATTACATATTAAAAGTGGCTATGAGACAAGCTGAATGTCCTGCAAATGAAGAACAACAGCAGATTTATACTTGTTTACAGTGTTTATTGTTGCTTTCACATATTAGAATAGACTTTTTCTTTTGTTTTTTTTTTTGATCAACTTGAGAAAGGAAATTTATGATAGCAAAATGAATCCTTAACTTCTGTATTTAATGGCTTTTAAAGATGAAGAGGATGAAATAGGAGTTACTTCTGCCTAGTTGAAAGGCTACATTGTAATTAGCTAAACCAATATTTTATACCCTGCTTATAAATGTAGAGCTGGGTAAAAATAAGTCACAGATGGTTTTCTTGGCTTTTGGTTTTAAATTTTAAGCTTAATTAGAGCTTGAGCGTCTTTGAGAATTCCCTGTTTCCCTCTTCCTTTATTTTTCCCCTTATATTTAATTCTGCTTAGTGAATTATGGTTTTATATGTTTGCAGATTTGCGTGTATCTTTGAAGAACTTACTTTCTATGCTGGTTTTCTTCATTTCAAAAATAGAGAATGGTTACTTTTCATATATATACCTTCAGGCAATAAATATTTATTGAGGTCACTTTGCTGCCTGCTGGAAATTTGCTGCCTCTATTTTTCAAAAAACTGTGTATATATAGTACAGTGTTATTTACTAAAGAATATGCCTCTTTCTCTGGTATAATATTTAAGTGGATTTTAGTATTATCTTTACTTAGTAAATGTTTCCCCTGGTAAATATACTAATTCATACACTCACCAGTAGTGTTCCACATCTGAAACACTTTATTGTCAAATTTTTAACGCATGCCAATCTGGTGGCTGTAAAGTACCATCTCATTGTGGTGTTACTTTACATTTGTCATATTTCCTATCAGATTGAACATATTTTCATATGTTTATTAGTCATTCAGATTTCCTTATCAGTGAAATGTGTCTCAAGTTTTTCCCATTTTTTTCTAATGGGTTGTTCTTTCTTTTATTGATTTTGGAAGATGTTTGTTACACATTTTGGAAACTAATCATTTGTGCAAACATCTCTTCCCGGTTTATGGCTTGTCTTTTCACTTTATTTATGATATCTTTTTTGGAGAGAAGTTCTTACTTAAAGTGGTCAAATTATTAATTTCTTTTTAGTTTATACATTCTTAAGAAATCTTCTCTACTCTGAGGCCATAAAGTCATTCATCTAGATTGTTTTCTGAAAGTTTTTATAATTCTGCTTTTAATTATAAGTATTTAGTCCTTGGGAACTTATTATATATGGTATGAGGAAGAGATCTGATCTTATTTTCTTCCACTTATTGAATACATCTTTGTTTTCTTTTTTTTTTTTTTTTTGTGAGAAAGATCAGCCCTGAGCTAACATCCATGCCTATCCTCCTCTTTTTTTGCTGAGGAAGACTGGTCCTGGGCTAATATCCCTGCCCATCTTCCTCCACTTTATATGGGACGCCGCCACAGCATGGCCTGACAATCGGTGCGTCACTGCACGCCTGGCATCCGAACTGGGGCTGCGAGAAGCGGAGAGTGTGCACTTAACCGCTACGCCACGGGGCCGGCCCCAAGGTTTTTTTTTTTTTTTTTTTGTGGGGAAGATCAGCCCTGTGGTAACATCTGCCAATCCTCCTCTTTTTTGTTGAGGAATACTGGCCCTGGGCTAACCTCTGCGCCCATCTTCCTCCACTTTATATGGGACACCACCACAGCATGGCTTGCCAAGTGGTGTGTCGGTGTGCTCCCGGGATCTGAACCAGCGAACCCGGGCCGCCGCAGCAGAGCGCGCGCACTTAACCGCTTGCGCCACCGGGCCCGCCCCTATTTTCTTAATAATTTACCAATGCTAGCTCTTTCATGAATCATATTCTCATATATATTTGAGTTTCTAGTATTTTCTAGTTGGTTCCGTTGACTTATCTTTATTACTGTTTGTCTTATTATGTTTTTGTAAGTTACCTCACCTTCATTTTTTTCCTTCAGGCATGTCTTGGTTATTCTTGTCCATTGATTTATTTATTTACATTTTATAATGAGCTTATTAAGTTTTCCAAAAACCCTATTGAGATCTTGGTTTGGATAAATTTAGTTACTAGATCAAGTTAAGGAGAATTAACATTTTTACAATATTGAGACTATCCAAAAACATGGTTTCACTCTCTATTTATTTCAGTCTTAATGTCTTTCAAAAAAGCTTAATTTTTTTCTCCATAAAGGGCTTATGTATATTTTCTTAGATTTACTTTTAGGAATTATAGATTGTTTTATGATTATAAATGACATCTTGTAAAATCATCTTTTTTTCTAGATGATTTTTGCTAGTTTACAGAAATGTAGTTGACTTTTACATATTGCTTTGGCATCTGGCAACTTTGCCAAGTTCTTATTTGGTCTCCTGTGTAACATGTTTCTATTTTTTGTCTTTATTTTATAGTGTTCTTTATGAACTCCCTGAAATTATTTAAAAGTTATCCTTGAATACCTATTGACCTAGTGGTGGTGGAGCATAAATATCATCAAATATTCACCTGCAGGAGAGTGGCCTACATGAGGTGGGTTACACAAAAAACCTGACGAATCAGAGTGCTGGGGACAGGGGATTTTTTATTTTTTATGGATATCGGATTCTTTTTTCTGTTCATGATTATTTATGTTAGATTTTTCTGAACAAGCCATAGCCATTGATCATATTGGAGGGGTGATTTGGGTAGTTTTCTTTATTTCTTAGGTCAGGAAGGCCCTCTTCTCCTGCTCCACTGACGTTCAGTTTCTTTAATAAATGGCACCTTTTGTGGTTGCCGTTTTGGCCTGTCATCTTTCGATTCTTTGAGTCTGTCTTATTTCTCTGGGGCCCTTTTCTTCAGCTCCTTTTTTCTTTCCTTTCATTATGGACACACTTCCTCCCAAGGGGCCTCTCTCTACCGCAGAAGTGGTTTCTTCTGAAGATTGCCTTCTCTGGTTCTTCACACTTTCCACGCTCTTCCTTTGACTGCCGTCTCCAGCACTCTGATCCCTCAGTTTTTTTTGTACGACCCACTTAAGGTGGGCCTCTCTCCTTCTACGGGTTGCTATTGGATTCCACCCCCCCCGCCCCCCGCCCCAGGACCTTGGCTCAGGATCTAATTCTGCTGATTTGTGATCTTTCTTTAGCCACATACATGTTAATTGAGGGTTTTAGTAATCTCTTTCTCCTTGTTATGATGTGGGCATGGGTGATGGGTATTTTTATTTGCTCTCTTTGTTGATCTGTATGGGTTTTTAGAGGATTGGGAGAGAAATTTAAATTTAGACAGTTGGCATTACTTTATGGGAACCAGCCTCCAGGTTAAAGAAAATTATTTTATAAATTTCTCCTAATCTAGGTGCTAAAATAAAATCTAAATGCTCTTCAGATCCTATCTGTTGCTATAGAGGCTTTTTTTTTTAAAAAGCTTGAATAAGTTCTATTTTTTTAATTTTATTATTTTTTTGGTGTGGAAGATTCTCTCTAAGCAAATGTCTATTGCCACTCTTCCTCTCTCTCTCTTTTTTTTTTGCTTGAGGAAGATTAGTCCTGAGCTAACATCTGTGCAAGTCTTTCTCTATTTTGTATGCGGGTCACCGCCATAGCATGGCTTGACAAATGGTGTAGGTCTGTGCCTGGGATCTGAACCCATGAACCCAGGCCACGGAAGTGGAGCATGCTGGACTTAACCACTATGCCACGGGGCTGGCCCTGAATAAGTTCTGATTTTAATTTCATTGCCTCTATATTCTTTGATTAATTGATTCTTTGTTCATCCTTAACTTTATTGTCAAGTTGGGTATGGATTGTTCATCTTTTGTGGTTAGTAACTATAGGAAATCATTTGAGGAGCTTTTTGAAAACATAATGGGATTTTGGAGGAGTGGAGCCCAATAATATGTATTTGAAAAAGTTTGTCAGTTGGTGCTAATGGTTTAGTTCAGGGTAAGAAACACTATCCTAGGCTGAAGTCATGGTTAGTGTTATATTTATATTTTTGTACATTTTGAGATTATCCATGTAGTAAATTGTGAGTTTATGATGTCAGGAGATTAGAATTCCATGATAATGATTTTTAATTATCACTTCATTTGTGAATGAAATAGTTGAGATAACAGTGTTTCTAATTTATCATATAGTATATTCATTCAATAAATATTTTACTGAAAGCCTACTACGTGTTAGGTATTGTGCTGGGTACCAGGATTACAAAGTTGAGAAGTCATCATCCTTGCACTCACTGTGCTTAGAGACAGATGTGGAGACCTACTGATAAACACTTAAAATATAATATGAGATCCAAGAGAGGCACACAGGATAGTTTAGGAGCTGATAAGAGGGTGGGATCAGGTACAGTTTGCTCCTTCCTTCTTGACTTCTTTTCTTATTAATGTTTGTTGGGCACCCACTACTTACCAGGCCCTGTGGTGGATGTAGGGATAGGTGGGTTACCAGATAGTCATAATCTGTTCTCAGAGTCCACACTCTTTTGCAGAAGATAGATGTTATGTCATAAAAGGGAATGAGCCTCCAGGGTAACCTGAGTAGCAGAAACTTACCTAAATTTCCTGGGGAAGATAATTCCTGAGCTGAGTGTCCTGAGTAGGTTAACCACATGAAGAAGTTGGGAGAATGATTTCAAAGGTTGATATGGGAGAGAGTGTAGTGCTTTCGGAGAGAGTGTAGTGCTTTCAAGGTAAAACAAGTTGTTTGGTGTCCTTGGAATATAGGGTATGTTGGGGGATGAGCCTGAAAGGTAGATATAGGAGGAGTCCCAAAGGGAAATCTGAATTCTAGTTGTAATTATGGAGGTAAATTTCAGGGTTCTTACATCAAATCTGCCTGGGAGCGTAGTGATTAAATTGAGACTTATAGGAGTTGGAGGGGTGGACAGAGTAATGCATAGAGGTAGAGAGGTGCAAGAAGAAGGTGATATAAATCATTTAGGGTTCTAGGTGTATAAATGTGAAGTGAGGAGCAATGGAGATGAGGTGGGTAGTTAGGCTGTGAGAGGATCATGTAGGTGCATTTGTGTATGCAAAGGAGTTTATGTTTTATATTTCATTTGTTAGTGGGCCACTAAAAATGTACGAGGCAATACCCATTCTAAAAAACAAACTAAATATTAAGGCATATAGAAAAGATTTTCAGGGGCCGGCCCAGTGGTGCAAGCGGTCAAGTGCGTGTGCTCTGCTGCGGCAGCCCGGGGTTTGCGGGTTCGGATCCCGAGCGCGCACTGATGCACCGCTTGTTAAGCCATGCTGTGGTGGCATCCCATATAAAGTAGAGGAAGATGGGCACAGATGTTAGCCCAGGGCCAGTCTTCCTCAGCAAAAAAAAAAAAAAAAAAAAGAGGAGGATTAGCATTGGATGTTACCTCAGGGCTGGTCTTCCTCACAAAAAAAGAAAAAAAAAAGGTTTTCATATAGCAGCTTAATTCTGTATTTTATGAAATAATAATTAAAACTCAAAAATTAATAAGTCCTTATTTTATTTTATTTTTAAATTTTCAGATAGAAAATCCTCGGTACCTGAGACAGAAGCCTCTCCCAGTTTCTCTGGTAGGTGAGAATTTCATTGGACTTTTCCTATGGACAGATATTTTTTAATAAAATAATCACTAAGTTTATAGAAAATAACACAGATCCACTTTATGAAGCATAATAGTTTTATTAATCCTATCACTTGGAAGTGAATAAATCACTTTTTTCCTCCAATGTTGGTATTATTTTGGCATGAACTTCAGGCAGTTTAGAAGTTTACTTTTGGGTTAAGGATAAACCAGGCCTGAAAAGTATTGAATAACTCTTACTCATTCAACAGATGACTCCCAGATTCAGCCTGAGAAAATCCAGCAGTCTTCATGATGATCATTTACTCTCTCGAATGCATGAGAAAGAGGTAGGATTGAGATATTTCTGATGTATTGAATTATTAACACTATTTTTATATTTTATATCATACAAGTTTTCAGGTCCTAGTTAGAATAATGATGCATGGTAGGAAGAGGCTGTCTTTGGTACAAATATTAAATAATGATGCGTGGTGGGCAGGGTTTGTCTTCCTAGTTTTCAATGGCCATCATCCATTTTGTGTGTCCCAGCTTCCTGCCTACTAGCCAGGGCGTGCTGAGGGGCTCTCTCCTGACTGTCAGTTCCCGATTATCACTGGGGTAGCAGAAATGTCAGTTTTTAGAAGCAGTGTCTTTGACCTCAGTGAATCTCTCCATCCTCCCTTTATCTCGTCTTATTTGTAATGTATCTTTTTAGTCTCACTGTTCTTTCTATTTCTACTGTTTAAATTGATCTGCTAAATTAAGCTATGTTATAACTGATACAGGACATTATATACTATCTTTCTTTGGTCATTTGAAAATAGAATTATTAAAGAAGCAGAATTGTTTATTGGTTAAGAGCATAGGCTATGGAGTCAAGAATACCTGGATTTAAATCCTACTTATTAGCTATGTGAAAATGGGCAGGTATTTATTCTCTCTGAATCTTAGTTTCCTCATCTAACTTGGGAGATATCTACTTTACAGGATTAGTTTGAAGATTTTGTAGTGTGTAAGTACCTATATGCTTCACATATAGTAGTCATTAAACAAAGGTTAATTTGCTTTATTATTTTCTTTTTAAAATTTTTATTCTGGGAAATTTAAAAATCACTATTATTATTTTTATTTTTGCTTATGATACTAGTGAAACACTTTGGTCATCTGTGTGGTGTGGTGGAAGACTATTAGATTAGGAACCTGAAAAACTGTGTCTTTAACCTGCCTTCACCATTCTCTAGTCATCTGACCCAGGGAAGTCAAGATTATTAGTTTGGTTTTTGTTTAAAGAGAGGATACTTATTGATCTCACAGGATTGCTACCAAAATCAAATGAGAATAATGAATATGTATGTAACTTGTAAATTGTAATGCACCATTTAAATGTGCAAATGTGAAAAATGTTATTGGACTTAGATTAATGTTTCTAATAAATTTATTTAAATATTATCTTTCATTTTAATGATGCTTATAAGAATTTCTGAAATTTAATTTCAATTTGGATATTTTCAACACGATAGACTTTTCTTACCACTGTATTTATAAAATATCACAAAAGATTTACTTTTTTTCTTAGATATTGCAAACAATATTGTGAGCATAAAAGTTTATTTTTGTTGATAATGGAGGAGGAAGTGCTATTTTTTCTTTTAAATTTCAATCTGGTGAAATATTACTAATTTTAGTAATGTTCTCTCTGTCATTTTGTAGCTCCAATTTAAGGCATGCAAGGTTTTGTTTCTTAGGGCAGTGTTAGTGTTTAAAAAAACTGTTGAAATCAAAAGAAATTACATTCTAAAAAACTTTTTGAGGGTAATACTTCTTATATTCAGATGCACTTTCTTTTGAGCTCTTGTTTTGAATTTCTTTCTTTCCTTTTAAAAATTTTCATTAATTGTTTTCACAAGTCATCTTCAACCATTTTCCTTTTCCTTTTTTTTTTTTTTTTTACTAATTCTTACCATTGAGGCTGCTTCCCACAGAATAAAATAACTGAAAGGAAGTGGTGGCTTTTTGAAAAATGTTTTCGCCTGTCATGAAATAATATCTTGATTCTTTCTGATGACATCTTGGGTCAGGGGTAAACATACCAATGCTACCCATGTATGTGTTGAAAGAAAAAACATTTAAAGCTATCATGTATTGCGTCAGAGATTCATTTTTAAATGTGTGTGGCTTTATTTTTTTCCACGCCCTTATGTTTTTGTTTTTCTTTTTGGCGTACTTTAAAAATATTTGTGGCATCATTGAAACTTTGCATGTAAACATCAACTTACTCCATATCTTAAAATACATCCAGTGTATATTTTGGCTAAAGTAACCCTTTATGCAATTACATAGTTGTCTTTGACTGTTTTTGATGAAATTTTTTGATTATAGTTTTTCTCCATCCTAAAGTATTTAAAAGTGTATACTGAGTCGTCCCAATGTGAGAACTCTTTCAGTGTTATCTTTCTTTTAAAGTGGTATTTGTGATTATAAAATCATTTCTGGGTTTTTATGGAAGAAATTTTGGAAAATATAGACATATGTAAAGAAGGAAATAAAATCACTATGAAATCAACACCTGGAAATAAAAACACTGGTAAAATATCATTGTATTATCTTTTAGTCTTTTCTTTATATATCCTGTAATCACATAATTTCCCTAGAAAACTGACATGATATTATACATATTGTTTTATATATCTTGAGTATTTTTCATGCTATTAAATATTGTTCCTAAGCATCTATTTCTTTCTTTTTATTATTATTTTTTATTGCGGTAACATTGTTTTATAACATTGCATAAATTTCAGGTGTACATCATTATACTTCTATTTCTGCATGGATTATATCATGTTCACCACCCAAAGACTATTACACTCTGTCACCACAGACATGTGCCTAGTTGTCCCTTTCACCCTCCTCCCTCCCCCCTTCCCCTCTGGTAACCACCAATCCAATCTCTGTCACTATGTGTGTGTTTGTTGTTGTCCTAAGCATCTATTTCTAATGGCTGCATTATATTTCATATTATAGAAGTATCCTCAGTTAATTTAACTTATCCCTGTTGTGAGTATTGATATTGTTTATAGTTTTCACTAATATAAATAATTCTGGGAAGAAATTCCTTTTATCTCTATCTTTATATGCATCTTTAAATATTTCTTTGGGGTAATGAATTGTATCTTACGTGATAAAATTGAGATGATGGATTTTTAAATTTAGTATCATAAACAATTTAACTTCTAGAATAAAAATTAATACTTGGAAGCCTATTGAAAATTGTATGTTACTATAAGGTACAAGTAAAGAATTTGTTATGTGCAAAAATGAGAATGAAAATAAAAAAGCAAAGATAATCAGGAGCCATTTGAAGGCAGAGGAAAGTAGCCATTTAGATTGCCTTTGTAGATACAAAGACACTAGTTATATTTTTAATATAGAACAAGTATTTTTCCTAAAAAAATTTTCGGTTTCAGGACAAAATCTTTTCATATTTTCATTTTTGAAATAAAAAATACCAGTCATATTGCTTTATTATTTTTGTCTGTTTTCCAGAGATATTTTTCTAACTTGGATTTTTCCCTAAATTTAAATGCATATATATTGTGTTATTCGTAGTCATTCTTTAGAAGAATAATCTTATGTCTGCTTGCTTAAGTCGCTTTTATTAAAGATTTACTTGTGGGCATGACAATAAATGCTTTCCTGTTTTGAAATTCAGTAGAGCCTTGTGTGTCCACATAAGACAACCCTGTTGTGTCTTGTGCATGTTCTCATCTAAAAACACTTCTGTTGTTGCTGGGTGGTGTTTTAAAAATAGTAAATAACATTGTTTCAAGTGAGTTAACTTTTTTAAATGAAATATTAAATATTAAATTAAATACTGTGTTTAATCTTCATTTTCTCAACACCTAATCTTGATTCTTCAGAGGTAATCATTGCTAAAATTTTAATGTGTATTCTCTTTAAAATTTTCTAGGGATATCTCATTTTTTTTTATACAAATGAGATCATAAATCATATTCTGTATACTGTTTCATTTTGCTTTTTTAACAAATATATATTCTGATGATTTTTCTATATCAGAAATATGGCTTCATTCTTTTAAATAATTGCATCATATTTTAATTTACTGATGTACTACATTTTATTAATATAGTTTCCTATTGAGGGATATAGGTTATGTATTTTGCTATAACAGTGTTTCAAGAACATCCCTGTGTATATATTTGTGTATTGTAATTTTATTCTTATATGATAAATTCTGTGAAATAGAATTACTCATTCACAGGGTTGCACATATAAATTTTTGATTGACATTGACAGATTGCCCTTAAAATAAGATTATGTCTGCCTAGGGCTGCAGGCATGGGAGAGAATGGGGAGTGACGGCTAATGGGTATGAGAGTTCCTTTTTGGGGTGATGAAAATGTTCTAAAATTAGATTGTGGTGATGGTTGCATAATTCTCTGATATATTAAAAACCATTGAATTGTGTACTTTAAATGGGTGAATATTATGGTATGTGAATTATGTATATCTCAATAAGGCTATTAAAAAAAGGTTATGTCTGTTGCACCAATAGATATGAGAATATCTGTTTTCCCATTTCATCAACACTGAGTTATAAGCGTTTTTGATTATCTGTGAGATGACAAATAGTATCTTGTTGTTTTGATATTTACATTTCTTTTATTATAAGTGAGAATGAACTTTTATTATAAGTGAGAATGAATTTTGTGTCTGTTTATTGTCTTTTTAATTTCATTTTTGTGAGCTGTCTCTCCTTACAGTTTTCCATATTTTGATTGAATTTTTTGTCTTCATTGTGATTCCTAAGAGCAGTTTATATGTTACGGAATTCTGGTCTTTGTCATTTATCTTGCAAGTATTTTTCTCTATATGTCTTTTGATTTACTTTTGGTATTTTTTAATGTATACAAGTTTTCTTTTAAATGGTTAGATCTATCAATATTTTCTCTATGGCTTCTGGTTTTTGTGTCATCCGTAGAAAAGCCTTTCTTATTCTAAGATTGTGAAAAAATTAACTCATATTTTTGTCTCTTTTTAAATCTTATTTTTATATTTAAATCTCAAATCCATTTCAGAGGTTTTTGCTGTGGGTAGTGATGTAATCTAGGTTAGTCAGTTTTAATGTTATAAAATAAAAATTTGGGAGGTTAAAATGCTTAAGTTAAAGAACTCAGTAAATGTGGACAGAATTGAATGGTATGAAATTTCATACAGGTTACAGAGTTAATCTGTGTCATGAAGCATTTAATAAAGGATTTATTTATAAAATAAATTTATAAATTATTATTTATAAGTTCTGTTGAAATTTTAGAGTCCTGAAATATTTAATTAGCCTTTAGAAATCAAACTTTATAAATTATAAATTTTATAATTTTAAAATTAAAATATATAATTATAATTTTAAAATTATAAATTTTAACAACTTCCATTTAAAATTTATAATTGTGAAGAAGATACCATAGGTGTTAAATGAGTAATATTTACAATATTATTTTATTAGAATTAAAGAATTGTAGTAGTTTTCTTTTGGTGGCTAAAAATATACTTATAAAATATTTTAAGATGTTCTTTTAAATTTACATTGTATTTTGGGCATTATGGGAAAACATATGTTCAATGACAGATCCTTTATTTTAACTTTAGCCTATCATTCACAAACATACTTGGACTTGTTTGCCTTTGTAATTGCTAACACATTTCCTGTGATATCCACATCACAGAATTGTGTGACAGTGAGTATCATCAAGCAGTGGGTTTTTTTTTTTAGTCTTCTTAAAAAAGGTTTCTGACATAGATTGTCATTTGGAAAACCGTTGTCATTGAAAATGAAAGAAGAGACAACATAACAAGGGAAGATCAATTTTCAGAGCAACCATCAGTTTTCAGAGAACAGATGGTAGAAATTGCTCTTTTTGTGAAATAAAATAGAATATTTCCTTTGAACTTCACCTCTATCCGTATTGAATGTTCCCACCTATTGCCTGGAAAGAGATGTTGCTTCTTTCTTGCATGTAATGTCAATTAGGCATTTTTTTTCCTTTGTGAATCTGCTAGTTAAATGTAGAATTTAAATAATGAAATCCACAGTCAATGACATAATAAATGAGAGAATTGATATTTTTAAACATTTCTTATGAATATAGCATTCAGATACATACAGTCTCATAAAATATAATAAATAATTATACAAAGGAATACCATTGTAAACCATACCCAGGCAAGGATTAGATCATTGCCAATAACCCAGAAGCCTACTGTCTGATGCTTCCCGAACATACTATCTTCCATCTTCCCTAGAAGTAACTATTATCTTGGTTTTTTTGGATAGTTTTCCTCCTTTGTTTTTAAAGTTGATTTTACCATCAATACCTGCATCCTTGAAAAACAAAAATATTTTTATTTTAATAGATTTTGAACTTCATATGAAAAGAACTAAACTTTACATATTCTTTTGTGTTTTGCTATTTTTGCTCAATAGTGTGTTGGTGACGTTCGTCCTTGTGCTGTATAGCTATAGAAGGTTCATTTGCATTGCTTTGTGTTAAATGAATCTGCCACAGTTTCTTGCCATTTTCTTGATGAATCTATTCTAATTTTTGGCTTTTACAAACAATAATCCTGTGAACAGTCTTATACGTGTGTCCTGACACACACATGCAAGTTTCTCTAGGGTAGTGGTTCTCAAAGTGTGGTCCATGAACCCTGTGGTCCCCAAGACTTTTTCATGAGGTCTGTGACGTCAAAATTATTTTTGTAATAATATTTAAATTTTTTTTTTTTTTTTTACTGTGTTGACATTTGCATTGATGGTGCAAACACCATGCTGTATAAAACTATATCTTAGTCCAAATCAAGACAGTGGCACCAAATTTTACTGGTAGTCATTATATTCTTCACTGTCACATGGTAACAGGGAAAAAAATTACCAGTTTTACTTAAGAATGTCCTTGATGAAGCAAGCAGTAAAATTATTAATTTTATTCAATATTTTACCTCAAATATGCATCTTTCTGATATCGGCATGATGAAATGAAACTATTCATAAAGAATTCATGCTGCTTATCAAAGTACGATGGCTGCCCAGAGGAAAACACTTGTGTGATTCTTTGAGTTATGAACTGCAATAGCTGCTGTTTTTGTGGAATATCATTTGAAAGAATGGGATTATTTGAAAGAATGACTGATTGACGGACAGTGGTTATTCAGATTTGGATGTTTGGCAGACATTCTCTCAAAAATAAACAAAATGAGCCTGTCACTTCAAGAAAAACAACTGATAATATTTGTTGCTAATGATAAAATCAGAATTTTGGAAAACTTGTATCAGTCACTGTGAGCTTGAAAGCTTTCCAGTACTAAGACTTCTGATGAGGTCGGTGGTGATATTAACCAATGTGAAGTTTTGATACTGTACCATAAAATTTTCAATATTTGGAAACATACATAACTCATTGAACTGATATTTTCCAAATGAGTAATGCATGATGTTATAAAATCATGCGTGGGTAAAAGATCCATTCCAAGTTCAAGACAGACCAGCAGAACTTCCTGTTACAGAGTATGAAAAGTTTCAGATTCTGCAATGCAAGTAACTTTAAAAACCTAGCATTTGTGAGTGTTGGTTTACTTAAGAAGAATATTTGCAATTATCCCAAAAAGGTACTAAAATACTCCTTCCCTTTACAACTACATGTTTACTTAAGGAAGAATTTAAGGAAGAACTAATTCCAATATTACACAGATTCTTTGGGATAATAGAGGGGGAGGGAATACTTCTCAACTCATTTTATGAGGCAGACCCTGACACCAAAATCAACAAGGACATTACAAAAAAAATTAAATCCCAATACAATAAAAATTTAATAACAAAGTTTGTTATCAATATATGGAAGAAGGACTTTTAGTTAATAAATGATACTGGTACAACCTTTCATTTGCCTGGAAGAAAATGAAATCGAGTCCTCGTCCTCTAAGAACGGAAACAAATGAAAACAAATTCTGAACGTACTAAAAACTCAACCTGTAGTGCCCAAACAAAAAATTTCAAAACAACAAAAATCAGGCAAAAGAAAAACAAATTTAGGAATTGAGAGATCTTTCTAACCCAAAAACCTTTCCAAACCCAGAACGTATAAAAGAAATGATAGAAATCTTTGATTCAAGTGAAATAAAAGACTTTGAATGGTAAAAAATACAACAAACAAGATCAATAGAAAAATAATAGATTTGAGGAAAATATTTGAGACAGACTGTGTTTATGTGTACAGCACACCAGGAGGTCTTACTGACTGATAGACGGAAACATGGATCAAAACTGTGAAACGGCATTTCACAGAAGAGTAAATTCATATGGCCCAGAAACATGTGAAAAGGGGTAAGATACTGTAGTTTTTGGAGAAATTCAAGTTAGAGTAGTAATGAGGCATCTGCTCTTCTGGTGGAAAGGTAAATTTACCTTTAATAGAGGGCAAAATCTATTAAGATATGTCCACCACTGACTCATCTGCGTGTCTTCTGCGAGTCCATCCCATAGAAACTAAAGCTCTAGTATGTAGGATGCATGTATGAGAACACTTTTGTATGGTGTTGTTTGTAGTGGAAGAATACTGAAAATAAAGTGAATATGCATTTAGGGAAAAGGTTGAACAAATTTTTTCTCCTTGTTAAGGAATAGTTGGTACCAATTTAAAAGAATGAATAAAAACTGTAGCAGGTGATTTTAGAGGGATTTCCATAAGGTGTTGTTCAGAGAGAAAAGCAAGATACCGAAAATATACGTGTTTTTTTTGTGTGTGAAACATTCATAAAAAATATATTGCTAAGGGTATAGTGGTTTAAAGAAGAGAATTTATTTACCTTTCATATAACAGTCCAGGGTGTGTAGGGAGTGCTCTGCTCTGTGATGTCATCAGGGACCCAGCTAGTGGGGAAGTTCTGCAGAACATCCTCAGTGTATGGCTTCAGCCTCTGGGTCTGAGGTGTCTGTTGCTCACCAGTATCTAATCTTTTAAGTGCCATCCTTCAGAAACAAAGAGAGCGTGGAGAGAAAGCCACTTTATTTTTAAAGATGTCCAGTCAAAGTTGCCTGTATCATTTCTGTCCCGTCATCCCCCTTAACTATAACTAGTCATCTGGTCACATGCAACCTCACATGATATAGCCGAGCCCAAATTTGATGGTGGTAGTGGGGCCCCAAAGGAAGAAGTGGAAAAGAGATATCTGGGGACACTAGCAGTCTGTGCCACAAAATCCCATAGTGGTGTTTGCATTTTTGCTCGTGTATATTTGTATGATTCTGTGAGCATGGCAGAAGATATGAAAATATACTAGGTTGTTAATATGGAATACCCTCTGCAGACGTTGGATGTAGGAAGAAATGGGGAGGAGAGGGAGAGATTCAAATAAAAAAGGAAACAAACACTAAGGAGTGCAGAGAAGCTAAACAGAATAAACAGAACTCAGTGTGTAATGTGATTGTGATTATGTTTATTTTCATATAAATTCTGCTTGTATATGATGTATAACAAAAATTTAAAATTAGAAAAAAATACTAGCATGCACTATGTATGTTTAAATATCACTTCTTCCTTTAATGTGGTTAATTCTGAGGAGATTAGAAATTATTGTTTAGGAGAATTCCATACATCTCTTAGCCCCAGAGATAAGAAAACAAGAGATGGATGCCTTGTTTTTTGTGCTGTGTTTATAAATAAGCACAATGAATAACAATTGGCATTATGAAATATTACGAATTAACATTTTGAGAATAGAATACACTGGAGATATTAGGAAGAATCTTAATTACTAACATATGATAGTTTTCTTGGACTGGTAACTAACAGAATTTTCTAAAAAGATGATTGTAACAATTAGGTATCTGGGTAAGCAGAGTGATGATTATTTTTATAAATCACTTCTGCAGTTTGCTGTGATGATCGTTGAGATGTAGAAAGAAAGTGTGACTGAGCAAATACATCATTCATTTGTATTGCTTTGGAAATCTCTGGGCCAAGTACAGATGGTTGACATCAGTAATGTTTTCAACCATTTATGCCTTATGATTTAATTTCTACATACGTACAGTAAATAAAGGCAAACAAAAAGTGTTTCAGTAATATTACGATGGCTACATTTTATACTTTATCAAAAACTTGTTCTAGTGTTATTCCCTACATTAAAATAAATCTTGCTTTTTATACAATTTGTTCCTTTTGACATGACTGAAATAATTAATCAACATTAAAGCTTTGAAATAACATTAAAAGGAGTTCCTTGGTATTTTAAAATGTGTAGATGATGCCTGTTAAATAACTTTAATACATTTTTTGCTTACAAACTCATTAACTCATTTTGTTTTGGTATTCTGCTAATTTCGGTATCAACTGTTAAACACAACTTGCACGTGCGAATCTGCTAATAGTAAAAAGTAGCATTTTGAATAAGAAATCTGCTTTTCTGTAGGAGTGAATGTTGAATACCCGAGTGAATCAATTGGTAAGCGTTCCTTTAAAAAAAAACCCTAATTCAAAGTTCGTAAGTATTCAGTTGAGCAAAATGACATTGGTAACTGTCCTAAAATTTAACTAGTTACACTGTAAGTAGAATATTTTTAAACCCAAGGAAATACTGTTATACTAAGTGAGTGACCTCATTCATCAGCTTTATTCATTTGGAAGGAATGTCCAACCTCAGAGCTATTCTTTGACGTAAATACTTCAGAGAAAATGGGGCCCAACGGACTTCGTAAATAAAATTTCTTAAGCTCTTTCTAAATAGAAATTTCAGATATTCTCTTAAAAATAGCTTGTGGGAATGCCCTCTAGAAAGCGAAGCTATCCAATTTCGGTTCCTGTGCTTCAGCAGTAGGCAGTCCGTAGAATGGCTTGTCATCCACTCCTCTTATTCTTGTGGGGTTGTCTCAGTCTCTTGCTGGCTGTCTACTTCTTTTCCTAGAAGGGAGTGGTTTAGCCCTGGGGTGGTTTAAGCAATTGTCTGAGTGGATCTTCTGGTCATGTTGCCCAGGGGCTTGGTCAAATGAAGTCGGGTTTTCCTTTTTCCATTTATCCCAACTGATTCTCACCATAAAATACTTTTGATAGGGCAGATGGCCTAGAGCTGTGTTTCGTTCCAAACCAAACCTCTTTAGCATTAGAGCATTAATAGATGAGAATAAGGCGCATGATTGGCTGATTTTAGAAATGGAATAAGAATACTCACTTTTTTAATGCACTGCTTTAACAAGGCCTTCTCTGCTCATACTGCTTAGTTACTCACTCTGCCTTAGTCTGGCGTTGAAGGTTCTAGAGTTTAGGCTCAGTTATTCATTTATCTAAATTTTAAAACTTAATTTTAATATATGTGCATAGTGTAAAGAGAATATGGATGTGACTACAAAATTAAATTATTCAGCAAACATTATGAGAAAGTCCCCTAAAACTTATTTCAGTTCCTAGGAAAGAAGGAAAGAAAGTATAGTGCAAACCAACTGTGGGCAATATTGAATATGAAGTGTTGTGAGGTATATTGAGGAAGGAAAAACTGCTTTTGTCTGGGGAGCTTGAGGAAGACTTCATGGAGGAAGTGACATTTCAGCCAGAGGTTGAGTCATGTGTGAAATTTTAATAGAGAAGACATGGATATAGGAAACCAGAGTGTGCTTAGCTGGAGCTCCTAGGCCACTTGGCTCTTGCATAGGGAGAAGAAAAAGAAGGGAGTGTGGTCAAGTCAGAAATGTTTGTTGCTGCCAAGCCAAGGCCCAGGGAGCTCCTGAAGTTTTGACCAGAGAATGACATTTTCACAGCTGTGCTTTAGGAAAGTGAATGGGCAGTAGTGTCTCAGATGGATTAGTAGGGCGGAAGATTGGAGTGAGGGGTCCCTAGTGAAGAGGCCATTTAACCTTTGAGGTGAGGGTGAACGAGAAACTCTACTAGAGTGGTCACAGTGGGGCTGAAACGAGACATTGTGGTTGGCGACTCATTGGGTGGCGAGGGTGGGGGAAAAGGAGGAGTCAAAGATAAGGGACTTATTTGTACGTAGTAGGTACTATTTTTTTTTTTTACTGATTATTGAATTCAGTGTCTGGAGGAACATTCATGGAGCTGTGGAGGAGGTGGTTGGAACTTAGGAAAGACATGAGGCCCGGAGATGGAGAATTGTGATTTGTCTACGTAGGAGATTAGAGTTAAACCCGGATAAAATCACCAAAGGTAAATGTTTATGCACAGTGAAGGTGACTGTGGGACTAATGCTACCTTTAGGGACTGGGAGACAAACTGGACAATGCAGAGGAGGTAGAGAAACATCCCTTAGAGTGAGAGGAGAACCAGAATAGCACACTGTCACAGAAGCCAAGGAAAGAAAGACGAGGATCATATTGCAAATTGCGGAAGACAAATGGATGAAGTCTGCCCTTAGATTTGGTGATCAAAGGACCTTTGGTTGAAAAATGAAAATGATGTCACATTGTAACCTTTGAGATTGCAGTTTTAGTAAAAGGTGAAAGGCAAATTATGAAGGGAGGGGAGAAGTGAGAGTAGAAAGTAGGAATACTTATTGGAAAGTTCATTAGTTAAAAAAAAGAAAGAAGAAACGAGAATGATGCTTTGTGGGGCAAATGAATGATGCTTTCACTCAAATATTTAAACAGCAAATTCTGCCAGTAACTCTTAAAATGGGATTTAAGAAAGTCTATTAAATAAATATTGCTGAGGTAAAATGTGGCTTCACACAATGTGTGAAGTCCTAATGGGTCTGAAAAAGGTAGGAACCCTTAATTAATTAAAACAATTAAAAGAGGTCTTTAGGGAGCAAAAGTTGAACCACAGTATGTTTTAGAACAATGTAATGCTTTGTGGGTGTGTGCCTGTTCTTTCTCCACTCCCCAGCTGTGTCGGGTTTTCTGTCTCGGGCAAGCATTCCTTCTTAAAATGATAGATTATTTATTTAGAGAGCATCTTCTTTCCCTCATTTGAGTTCTGTTTACGTATCAAGCTGGTTAAAAGAGGTGAACTCTCGTATTTTAAAAGTCACTCAGCAGTGTTTAGTTTCATTTATTGGCTGGACTCAGACTCCTGAGTATGAACCCAGGCTTTATCCCTCCCTGACTCTGTGACCTGAGCAGGTGCCTCTTTCTGCTTTAGTTTCAGTATCTGTAAAATGGAGATAGTAAAAGTACCCACTTCTGGAGGTTATTGTGAGGATTACATGAAATAATGCACGTGAACTGCTAGGAGCAGTGCTTTGCACATAGTATGTAATCAATCAGATGTTTGTTGTTTTTCTTTTTTTTTTTTTGTGAGGAAGATCAGCCCTGAGCTAACATCTGCCAATCCTCCTCTTTTTGCTGAGGAAGACTGGCCCTGGGCCAACATCTGTGCCTGTCTTCCTCCACTTTATATGGGATGCCGCCACAGCATAGCGCGCCAAGCGGTGCGGGCCCGGGATCAGAACCGGCGAGCTCCAGGCCGCCGCAGCGGAGTGTGCGCACTTAACCGCTTGTGCCACCAGGCCGGCCCTGTTTGTTGTTTTTCTTCTGCGGTTTCTTCTTCTTCCTACTACTTGCTGCTGTTGCTACCGATGCTGCTACCACTTCAACAGTAACTGCTGCTGCTGTTGCTACTCTACTACTACAACTGTTACTACTACTACTGCTTACCACCACCACCACCACCACCACCACCACCACTTACTACTACTGCTCCTTACTGCTGCTGCCACCGTGACTTTCTTGTATCATTCAGAGGCTGGTTTATATTATGGTTTGTCCTTATTGTAATAGCATCTCTTAATTGTTTAAGAATTTTTGCCTTGAAGTGGCTAATACCGTTTTTTCTGTCTTTCTGTCTGTTCCTCTATCTCAGTCTGTGTTAGGTTTCTGTTACTCTATGTGTCACCCAATTTCCTCTTACCCTTTCAAAACTTATTTGTCTTTTATCCAATCAAATTCCTGCTAATTTTATAGATAATTTAATTTTTGGTGTTAATGGCTGATAATGGCGTAATATGTTAAATTTTCTCTAATTTTTACATTGATCCCAGTGACTTTATCATTTTAAATTTCAAGTTAAGAGTATAAAGATGTAATTTATTGCCTGTGATGTTTTCAGCCACTTCATGTGGCTATCTGTATTAAATGTACTCTGTCTAGCCCCAAATAGTATGGATTTTGTAGTTCTTTTTTCTTCCATAGAAAAGTTAGCTTAAATATGTTATATTGTGTATGTATGTTGATTTTTAATGTCCTATATTTGTTGTTGGTTAGAGATATTGACCAAAATTAGAAAAGCAGGGGAAAAATGAAGCAGGATTTGAAGAATTGAGAGATAGGGAAAGAGAATTAGGTTATAAAATTGTTTGGAAGAAAGATAACTAAAATATAAATGAAATAACACATTATTTACTCTTTTTTGTGTCTGGCTTCTTTTGTTCAACATGATGTATTTGAGATTTTTCCATGCCGTATGCATCAGCAGTTTGTCTTTTTTAAAAAATATTTTTTAATATTGTGGAGTAATATTTCATTGTATGAATATGCTGTAATTTGTTTATCCATTGATCTGTTAATCAGCATTTGGTTTGTTGTCAGTTTTGGCTGTTATGGATAAGGCTACTATGCAAATTAGTGTACAAGTTTTTTTGTTGACTTATGTTTTCACTTCTCTTGGATAAAACTGCCAAACTGATTTCCAAGTAGTTGTACTGTTTTATACTCTTATCAGCAATGTATGAGAGTTCAAGTTGTGCCATGTCCCCATCAACACTTGATATTGTCAGTTAAAAAAATTATTTTAGGCGTTATAGTGTTGTGAAGTTGTATCTCGTTGTAGTTTTAAAAAATATTATTAAACTTTATTTTTTTAGAGCAGTTTTAGGTTTTACAGAAAAATTGAGCAGAAAGTACAGGGACTTCCCATATATATATATATACCCACCCACCCCCCGTTTCCTCTATTATCAACATATTGCATTAGTGTAGTACATTTGTTATAGTTGATGAACCAATATTGATACATTATTTTTAACCCAAGACCATAGTTTATATTAATGTCTACTCTTTGTGTTGTACAGTTCAATGGGTTTTAACAAATGTATAATGTCACATATCCACCATTATAGTATCATACAGGATAGTTTCACTGCTCTAAAATCTCCTGTGCTCCACCTTGTCATTCTTCCTCTCCCTCCCCTGCACCTCTAGTAACCACTGATCATTTTACTATCTCTATATTTTGCCCTTTCCGGAATGTCAGAGAGTTGGCCTTTCAGAAGGGCTTCTTTCATTTAGCAGTATGCACTTAAGGTTCCTCTATGTCTTTTTGTGGCTTGATCTCGTGGGTTTTTTTTTTTTTTTTTTTTGTGAGGAAGATTGTCCCTGAGCTAACATCTACTGTCAATCTTCCTCTTTTTGCTTGAGGAAGATTGTCCCTGTGCTAACATCTGTGCCAATCTTCCTCCACTTTGTATGTGGGATGCTGCCACAACATGGCTTGATGAGCAGTGCATAGGTCCATGCCTGGGATGCGAACCCATGAACCCTGGGCCACCAGATTGGAGTGCACAAACTTAACCACTATGCCACCAGGCCAGCCCCTCATGGTTGTTTTAATTTTCATTTCCTGATGACTAATGATGTTATCTTTTCATATGCTTATGGCCTATTTATATATCTTTTTATGCTAAGTGTTCAATGCTGTTACATTTTAAAAGAAATAAGGTTGCCATTTTATTATTACTTTGTAAGAATTCTTTTTTTATTCTGGACACATTATATTTTTTATATTCTAGATACTTTTTGTATTCTGGATACAAATTATATTTTATTTTCTAGATACAAATGGAAACTTTGTTATTAGGTACATACTTAATTAGGATGTCGTTCTGATGAATTTGTCTATCAGTATAAAATATCCTTCTTTATCTTTTATAGTACTCCTTTTCTTGGTTTGTGTGGCGTATCTTTTTGTATTCTTTAATTTTCAACCTATTTGTGCCTTTATATTTATTTTATTTTATTTATTTTTTTTGTAAGGTGATCAGCCCTGTGCTAACATCTGCCAATCCTTCTCTTTATTTGCTGAGGAAGACTGGCCCTGGGCTAACATCCGTGCCCATCTTCCTCCACTTTATATGGGATGCTGCCACAGCATGGCTTGTCAAGCAGTGCGTCGGTCGTGCCTGGGATCCGAAGGAGGGAACCCTGGGCTGCCGCAGCAGAGCACACTCACTTAACCACTTGCACCACCGGGCCAGCCCCTGTACCTTTATATTTAAAATGGATCATTGCTAGACAGCATGTAGTGGGATCATTTTTAAAAAATCCAGTCCAACAGTCTCTATGTTATTAATTGGAGTGTTTAGTCTATTTAAATTAAAGGTAAATTTTTTTTTTCTTTTGGTGAGGAAGATTGTCCCTGAGCTAACATCTGTGCCAGTCTTCCTCTATTTTGTATGTGGGATGCCTCCACAGCGTGGCTTGATGAGCGATGTGTAGGTCCGTGCCCCGGATCCTAATCTGCGAACCTGGGCCGCTGAAGTGGAGCATGTGAACTTAACCACTATGCCACCGGGCTGGCCCCAAATGTAATTATTGGTATGGACGGTTGGCTTTAAATGTACTTTCTGGGGCTGGCCCTGTGGCTTAGCGGTTAAGTGCGTGCACTCCGCTGCTGACGGCCCGGGTTCGGATCCCGGGCGGGCACTGATGCACCGCTTCTCCGGCCATGCCGAGGCCGCGTCCCACATACAGCAACTAGAAGGATGTGCAACTATGACATACAACTATCTCCTGGAGCTGTGGGGGGAAAAAAATAAATAAATAAATTAAAAAATAAATAAATAAATGTACTTTCTTGGTATTTGTTTCCACTGGTACCCTCTTTTTTTTTTTTCCCGCATTCCTCTGTTGCTCCTTTCCTGCCTTGTTTTCAGTTATTTATTTTTAAAATTATTTCATTTTAATTTTTCTGTTGAATTTCTAGCTATATTTCCTTTTATATATTTTTTATTGGTTGTTCTAGGGCTAAAAATATGCATCCTTACCCTATCAAAGTCTATTTGGTGTCAGTTTTGTACCGTTTCACACTGGACTTTTCATACTTTTTACTTTACACGTCACAAATCTTATAACTTTAAAACAGTCTAGTTCAGTTTAACCCCACCCCCACCCTTTGTGCTACAGTTGACATAGTTCTGCGTACATTAAACCCCACCTTTCAGTGTTGTTCTTTTTGCTTTAAATAGTCAGTTGTCTTTTGAGGAATTTATGAGAAAGGAAAAATGGTCTTTTATATTTATCCACTTATTTGCTGTTTCTGGTATTCTTTCCTTTGTATCTGAGTTTGCATCTGGTATCATTTCCTTTCATTCTCAAGAACATCTTTTATTATTTTTCGTGATGCAGTTCTACTGATGACAAATTCTGTCACCTTTTTTTCTTTTCTTTCAGCATTTCTAAGATATTATTCCTTTGTCCTCTGGCCTCCATTGTTTGAGGAGGAGCAAGCAGTAATTCTTAGTATTGTTTCCCTGCGTTTAATGTCTCTTTTCTTCTGGCTGCTTTTAAGATTTTCTCTTTGTCTTTGGTTTTCAGCAGTTGGACTGTAATGTGTCTGGATGTTGTTTTGTTTGTATTTATCCTGCTTAGAGTTCACTGAGCATCTTGGATCTCTAGGTTAGTGTTTTTTATTTTTTATCAAACTTGGGAAACTTTTGGCTGTTATTTCTTTAATTATTTTTCATCCTATTCTCACTCCCCCCCTTAGGTACTCCAATTATAATTATATTAGACTCTGATTTTTGTCCCATAGATTCCTAAAGCTTTATTTATTTTTTATTGGTTCTCTAGGTTATTTTTCTCTCAGGTCGTTGGATTAGATAATTTCTATTGGTCTGTCATCAAATTTGTGGACACTTTCTTCTGCCATCTTGAATCTGCTATTGAGCTTATCTATTGACTTTTTTTCCTTTCAGTTATTATAATTTTCCATTCTGGAATTTACATTTGTTTCCTTTTTATTATTTCCATTTCTCTGCAGAGATTCCTTATCTGTTCTCTCATTAAAATAAATTTTCCTTAATTCTTTGAATATATTTTCCTTTAGTTCTTTGAAGTATTTATATTAACTACTTTAAAGTCTTGTGTGCTAAGTAGGTTCATCTTGGGCCTTATTAACCCCTTTTACTTATTTGTTCTTGCTTATTGATAACATTTTCCTTTTGCATGTTTGTTAATTTCTGTATAAAGGACATTGTGGATGATACATTGTAGAGACCTCTGGATTCTGTTATCTTCCTCCATAGAATAGTGATTTTTTTGTTCTTGTAGGCTGTCCAATTATTGATAAATTACTTTTAACTTGTGTAGACTTGGTTTTATATTCTAATAGGGCAAATATGTGGAAAGCCAAAGATATTTCCCAACTCCTCCAACATGGTGGGATCCAATCTACAAACTCAGTGTCTTCTGAGGATCTTATAAAGGCTTGCTTTTAGGCCTTGTTTGGCAAGTTTAGGGTCATCCTAACTTGTGGCTTTTATGGTGTTTCAGCTGGATGCCCAGGTGTTCCCAAGTTGTTAGAAAGGTGTCTCTACTCTGGTTGGGCTGGGCCTTGAGTATCTCTCAGCACTGTTTAATCTGTAGTATCTGTTACTTTTTCTACTTTGTAGCAGCCATGCTTTGTTCACCCAATGAAGGTACCCAGTGCTCACCCACTGCACCAAATGCACACACATTTCAGCCCATAGTCAAGGACTGGCAGGGGATCCTGCTAGGCAGTTCCCACTTTCCTAGGTCCCTGTGCTTAAGATTCCAGCTTCTTCAAGTGCCCTGAACTCTAACCTCTGCCTTCCTGGTTCAGTAGGGCTGTGGGCTCTACTTGGAACCCAGTTGTTGTGCCCATGCAGAGAGCCAGAACGATAGTGGGATTCAGTTTATGAAGATGGCAGTGTTGCACTGCCTATTTTCTAACACCTGAGAATGGTTATCTCATATATTTTATCCCGTTTTATGGCTATTAGCAGTGGGAGATGAGTTCAGTACTAGTTACTCCATTATAGCCTGGAGTAGATCTCCATGCTTCTTAAGTTTGAAATTGATAGGGTATATTCTGAGCCCAATTAAAGAAAACTTAAATGTTGTTTGGAGTCAGAACTCCTTGGAAGTCAAACGAATTAGAAGTATTATATTCAGTCTTTCAATTTCAGTCTTTTGTGTTAAACTAAATTAAGTTAGGCTATTTACTGTCTTTTCCATATACATATGGGTATGTGTATATAGATGTACACATATGTATACAAATCTTTATTTATATTTATGTCTATTTCTTGTATCCCATATTGTCTTTATATACTATACTAGTAATATTGTTTCTTTATTCTAATCCTGATGATTTATCATGAATCATGCCATAGAGTACAGGGCAGATATATAGACCTATTCTGTGGTGTCAAGGTAAGAGTCTCCAGAAAAGAGATACTCCTTTTTTTTTTAAGGATAGCAATAGAGAAACTTTCTTTTTTTTTTTAATTGATGTTTTAATAGTTTATAACATTGTGAAAATTTGGGTTGTACATTTTTGTTTGTCCATCACCATATATATGTCTCCCTTCATCCCTTGTGCCCACCCCCCTACCCCCATTGACCCTGGTAACCACAATACAGTTTTCTCTGTCCATGTGTTGGTTTATATTCCACATATGAGTGAGATCATACAGTGTTTGTTTTTCTCTTTCTGGCTTACTTCACTTAACATAATACCCTCCAGGCCCATCCATGTTGTTGCAAATGGGATGATTTTGTCTTTTTTTATGGCTAAGTAGTATTCCATTGTATATACATATACCACATCTTCTTGATCCAATCGTCAGTCAAGGGACACTTAGGTTGCTTCCACTTCTTGGCTATAGTGAATAATGCTGCAATGAACATAGGGGTGCATAAGCCTCTTTGGATTGTTGATTTCAGGTTTGTTGGATAGATTCCCAGTAGTGGGATAGCTGGATCATAGGGAATCTCTATTTTTAATTCTTTGAGGCATCTCCATACCATTGTCCATAGAGGCTGCACCAGTTTGCATTCCCACCAGCTGTGTATGAGGGTTCCTGTTTGTCCACATCCTCTCCAACATTTGTTGTTTTTTGTCTTGGTGATTATAGCCATTCTACCGGGCATGAGGTGATATTTTAGTGTTGTTTTGATTTGCATTTCCCTGATGATTAGTGATGTTAAACATCTTTTCATGTGCCTATTGGCCATCTGTATATCTTCTTTGGAGAAGTGTCTGTTCATTTCCTCTGCCCATTTTTTGATCGGGTTGTTTGTCTTTTTGTTGTTCAGCTATGTGAGTTCTTTATATATTATGGAGATCAACCCCTTGTCAGATATATGTTTTGCAAATATTCTCTCCCAGCTGGTGGGTTGTCTGTTCATCTTGATTCTGGTGCACATGGATTGGAAGAATAAACATAGTTAAAACGTCTATATTACCTAAAGCAGTCTACGGATTCAATGCAATCCTAATCAGAATCCCAATGACATTCTTCACGGAAATAGAAAAAAGAATACTAAAATTCATATGGGGCAACCAAAGACCCCAAATAGCTAAAGCAATCCTAAGAAAAAGAACAAAGCTGGAGGCATCACAATCCCTGACTTCAAAACATACTACAAAGCAATAGTAATCAAAACAGCATGGTACTGGTACAAAAAAAGACACACAGATCAATGGAACAGAATTGAAAGCCCAGAAATAAAACCACACATATATGGACAGCTAATTTTTGACAAAGGAGCTAAGAACATACGATGGTGAAAGGAAAGTCTCCAATAAATGATGTTGGGAAAACTGGACAGCCACGTGCAAAAGAATGAAAGTGGACCATCTGCTATCGCCATTCACAAAACTTAACTCAAAATGGATCAAAGACCTGAAGGTGAGACCTGAAACTATAAAACTCATAGAAGAAAATATAGGCCACACACTATTTGACATTGGTCATAAAGGAATCTTTTTGGATGACATGTCTACCCAGACTAGGGAAACTAAAGAAAAAATAAACAAGTGGGACTTGATCAGATTAAAGAGCTTCTACAAGACAAACAAAACGAGAAACTTTCTTTTTAATGATACCCTATTATAATAACTTGCTGTTCACTATCTTAACCAAGTTATCAAACCTTACATTGGCAATATTGGGACAAACTAACCTCCTCCTAATAAGATGGAATGAAAAAGGACAAAACATTAGTTTAGTGTCATTCTTGCCAAAATCCAGTAAGTCTAATCATGAGGAAACATCAGACAAATCCAAATTTAGGGACATTCAATAACTGACGATACTCTGCAAAAGTGTCAAGGTCAAGAAACACAAAGAAAGCCTGTTCCAGATTCAAGGAGATGTAGTTGATATGACAGCTAAAGGCAATGCATGATCCTAAATTGGATCCTGGACTGGGAAAAATATAGCTATAAATGGCATTATTGTGATAATTGGTAAATCTTGACGCTAGACTGTGCATTAGATAATATTATTGTGTAATTTTACGTTTCCTGTGTTTGATAACTGCTGTGGTTATGAAAGACAGTGTCTTGGTTTTAAGGAAATATATACTGAAGTTTCTAGGGATAAAGAGGCATGATGTCTCTAACTTTCTCACAAATGGTTCAGAAAATAGTTTGTATGTATATCTGTGTGTAGATGTAGATATAAAATGATAAAGCACATGAGGCAAAATATAAACACTTGGTGAATCTGGGTAAAGGGTATATGGGAGTTCCTTGTACTATTTATTGCAATTTTTCTTTAAGTTTAATATTATACCAAAGTAAAAAAGGTATACCAAAGATAGATAAATCTCTTTGGTTGGAAGAATAAAGATCCATCAAGCTCCCTAAAATAACAAGGAACTCAGAAATCCTGTCGAATTCAAGTAAGCCTAGTGTCATGGAGCCTCTTAGAGCCTGAGGTCGCTTATTTCATATTTCAGATGCTGTGTGGTTTCTAGTCTTTGCTGTGTTTGTGTATTTGCTCTGCTCTCTTCTGTACCCTGGATTTATCTGCCTTCTCTTGGCTGCTACCCCTCTAGGACTTGGGTTTGTTCCTCAAACTTGCTGTCTTAGTTCAGATTCTTGAGAGAGAGCATCTGAATGGTTATTCTCTAGCTAATAGATTGCATAAGCCTGTGTCAGGTGTTCCTAATCTGGTTGACTGGGACTGAGGTGGAGCAGGTGGGAGGTGGTGGGTTGGGTTATAACAGCACAGTCACGTGGTATTTCGGGCTGACCCTCAGAAGCTGAGGGTATAGGTTCTCTCAAAGGTGTTTTGGGAAGATGGCAATGAACTATTTCCTCATATATCCACCCAGGTTGGTTATATTGCCTTTTGAGTTTGATTCCTTTTTAATAGACCTCAAAAATGCTTCTGTTAAGGACCTTCACATGGACTTAGATCACCCAGCAACCTTTCTTCTAAAATGAGGAAGAAGTATCATGTGATTTAGAGACAGAGATTAGAAACATTCAGAATTTTTCCCTTGTGCATAATAAATGGGTGCCTGCTTCCGTTTCCACCACTCATAACGTATAAAAATCATGAATCTGTGTTAACTTTTGTTTATAAAACTTTTAAATTTAATTTTGATATGTTGATTTGATCATGCATAAGTTCAAACCTATTTTTTTGAAGCAGTAGTTGAAAAATAAAGTATATTTCAAAAGTGCTCAAGAAAAAGTTTTGATAGTACATTTCTAATATTCTAAAAGAAAGTTTTCCTGAAGGTTGTAGACTAATATTTTTGCATACCTACTTTGTGCCAAGTGTTGTACTGAATATGGTTACTTAAAGTATATCATTGAATATAAGTTTCACAACTCATTGAGGTAAGGATAATTAATCTTAATTAGCAGAAGAGGAAATAGTATCTCAAAATGGTAACTTGCCTGAAGTTACAACAGTTAATAGAGTGGGATTAGAATTAGAGTTAGAAATGAGATCTGTCAGACTCTAGTGTACATATAGTAAGGAATCGGGTGGTCAAGTACTTTCACGTATGAGATAATCAATTTTATGTTGTTGTTCTTGAAAACTGTCACTACTATTCTTTTAATTCTAAGATGCACTCATTTTATTATCAACGAGTATTGGTTACGTTTTTGCTGGCTTTGCTCAGAACACTGGTGAATAGGTATTGGGTTGAGGAGGATAGGAGTTGTTAATGAATGCTCAAAAGAAGGTCAAGTCACTACCTTTAGGTAGTCGGGGTCTATGATTCCAGGAGGGAGAACTGGAAAATCTGTTAAGAGAGATGTGCATTTATCAGTAATATGCCATACTTAATGGACATTCATTCTCAAATTGTCATATTTAAGTATGTAGGTAAATAAGAATATTTTTAAGTGAGCATGTAGATATGAGAAAAGAAAAAAGTGTAAAGGTTGAATAGAGACTTAAATAATAAACAAAGGCTTATATACTGAGTGGATTTAGCAAAATATCACTTTAAAATGACTTTTTTAAGGGGGTGGGATGGGATGGGCATAACTGATAAATCTGTGTTTAGTCGACTCAGTTTTGCCTATCAAGTGAAATTTATTTGAAAGACTTTTATTTAGCTTGGAAATAATCAAAGAATGTAACCAACATATTGGTATATGTAATGTGATTGCTAGACCAGTGGCTATAAGGTGAAAGTGGAAAATGATACTGTCTTTCATATGGGGAGTTATTTTAATTATGTATTTTTGCCAAAGGGATGAGTAAATTAATAACACCTTTAAAATATTTTCCTTGAAGTTGGACATGAAAACAAAAATGATGGAAGCTAAATATCATGAAGAGAAGCTTAAACTGCAGCAGAAACATGATGCTGATGTTCAGAAGGTAGGGTGTATACCCTTTATTCTTTTATTAATATTGAATATTTGGAATATGCTTGTGATCACCTATCCATCCAGCCACTTATTTATGTACTTATGATAGTCTATGTTATTTATAAATTGAATTTGCTAAATTAATATCCCAGCAAAAGTTGATCTTTAAGCTTCATTTGCTAAACAAATGTGTTTATGTAAATCCTTATAGTTTACATTACCTTTTGGTTCTTCTTCACCTATTGTTTGATGTCCTTTATAGGGCATCTTGGAGTCCTTTATCTGCATTCTATCATTACCTTTCATAAAAGCTGAAATAAGACATCAACTGTAAATACTAGAGTTTGTTTTGGTCTAATATTCTTTCAATTTTCTGGCAATTAAAATTTCCTTTTTAATTAATTAATTTATTTTTTTGACATATTAATATGTGTGCTTCTTTATCCTTTTTACTTTAAAAAGATACTCTTGGATTTAGTTCTGTTTAGTGTAGAGTGCATTGCATTGTAATGCTAGCACTGACACTGTAGGCTTCTCTTTTTAGTAGCTCATTGGGATTTATGTCTTCCAATGTTTCAATTTGTATTTTTAAATAAAATTTAGTTTTCTTCTTAATAGGCAAAGCAAAAATCATCAATTTATGGTTATCCTACACGGAATTTGAATTGATACTATGTTTTAGTATTGATTTAAAAAATTTGGTGATGTATATTACGTAAAGGTCGATCCAAATAGAAACTTGGCATTTACTGTTTCAAAACTAAGCCTATGATTCTGCCTCACAAAACTGAGTGACAGATGATGGCAGGGGGTTGAGGCCACAGCTTCACATATCTAAGCTTTCTTAAAAGCTGAACATATATTAATATTTATTCAGGTGCATATTTGGCTCATCTTCTTCCAAAGACAAGATGGAAACCACCGATTGAAAGTTAGAAAGAGAAAAAATATTGAATCCTTTTCCTTCTCCTTTGCTTTTTCCCGTTCACACTTTAAAGGCAAATATTACTTTCTGCTCTTACTAGAATTTTTCTTTAGCTTAAATTGGTTAGATAAAAACAGTTCTCTATCATAAATATGTTAGAGATTCAGTAATCTAATGTCAATATAACATAATATATATTCAAATGAAATAGAATCTATTAATGTATAAGATATTGATGTATAAGATAAATGAATATAAAAATATATTTGGAAAAATCATGGTAATAGAGTTTGGAATAGGCTTCTTGGTATGTTATAAAGATCTATTCTAAGGAAAACATTTAATAATAAAATCCTTTCCAGAAATTTCTCTTTTTAAATAAATTCTGCATGAAAAAAGAAAACAGTGCAACTAGTTTGAAATGCCAGGTAAACTATAAATAAAATCCTTGACCTTATGCCAGATTTGGAAAGTACATTCATCAGCTTGTTGCTTATATGACATTTTTGAAGTGTCAGGAATTGGGGAGGAATAAAATTTAGAGTCTTTTCTCTATTTGCATATATTCTTTTCCTTTTTTACTTCTTTATGGACATTAGGATCATCAGACTAGCTCCTTTTCTTATCTGTCAGTCATTCTTAGAGGTGGGACTGAAACAATGAAAGGTAAATAAAATGCTGGTAATAAAAGCACTGAAGAAAAGTTGGTTAGACATTGGTAAATAACTTTTTTTAAGCTGAATTTGGGTATATAGGAAATATACCTCAACCCTTATAAGAAAAGTGGATATTCGTTCTCCTGCCTCAATTTCGTTTGCTTTTTTCCCCTTGGTTAGCACAGTTTTTTTCTTGCTTGCCAACTTTTCTACATTTTGCTTATTTCTTTAGCTTTTTTGAGTGTAGATGTATTTGGGAGTATATAATCATGATTAAATTTTATTAAATGATTCATTTTAAGACATTGACACAATATAAATTAATGATATAAAATATTCATGCAATTTCTGACATATTTTGTGCTGATTTTTCTGATTCACAGTAGCAGAGCTATATATAAAGGAGGCCTATTACATCTCATCTTCCCATATATCTGGGAATTCTTGCTATTGTGCATGAAAATGATAGAAGGACACTAGTGGGAGGGTTCAGGGATATGCTCATCTGACGATGTCCTATTCCAATGCAATGGGGAGGTGAATCGTGCTATACCAACATGTCAAGTTTCTGATAGCTTCTCTCTGCTACTTTATGACAGTTTAATCTCTGAATTATATTTTAGAGAATCACCTAATTTATTATTTATAATCTCCTTAAAAATTGAAACATGAAAATTCAAAGCAGATAACCATAGTTCTTTCAATAATCACTTATTCTAGTATATTTAATATTTTCTCAATGCCCTAAAATGTAATTTTTACATCTTTTTGGGAGACCATTTATGGGATTAGCTGAGATAGACTTACAGAAAATATTGTGCTCATTTAAGAAATTGTGTGTTCTATATGTAAAACAATATAGTATACCAAAATATTTTAAATTTATTTGCAGATTTTAGAAAGAAAGAATAATGAAATAGAAGAATTGAAAACTTTATACAAAAAGAAACAAAATGAAATGGAGGAGACTATTAGAAAACTTGAAAAGAAAGGTGATGTTGTATTGTTACATAAATCTTTTAATAACATTTCCATTTTATTTTAGTGGTTGAATAAAGTAAAATTTTATTTCTGACTTTTTGTAGTATGAGATGGGAATGTTTATGTGGGTTTCAATCAGTGAATGTGTTTATGTGGGCTTCCATATGACTGCGGGAAAACTCTGTGTGTGTGCTTGTGTATGGGTGGTGGTGGCATTGGTGGTTGCCTTTGTTAAGAAGTTGAAAGAATCTGTCACTGTTACTCCCTCTTAACTCTCTCCCTCCTTATTGGGCTGGAGCTGCCATAGGTCAGTCATAGAATTAGAACTTACTGGCTTTCACAGGGAAGTCTAGGGAAATTACTCCTCTTGATCTAATAAAATTCATTACATTAAGTACCTACTTTATGCCTTATGGTATACTAGTATTGTGATTGACAGAACAAACATTTAAATAGTATTCCCCATTTACACTTTCATTACGAAGGAAAAGGAAGCATGTAATCAAGTGTTAAATTGACTACGATTATAGGTCCAAATGTTGAAATGCTACAGGCAGTCATTAGAGAGAGTGTTGAAAATATTTTTTGGAGAAAAGAACTTGAAAAGTTTTGTAAGATTTGATTAGTTGGAGAGAAGAGTTCCAGGTACTGGAATGGGAGTGCTGATACTGGTAAGTTGTGGGAAGGATGCTGAAAAACATTTAGCTAGAGTGGATATCCTATGCATTAAGAGATAGATTGAAAAAAATTAAGATAGGTGAGTTGGCATGACTTAAGCATGACCTTGAATTTCAGATTTAGAAGTTTCAAGTTTATCCTGTAGATGCTATGGAGTCAGGGAAAATTTTGAGAGGTGGGTTTTAGGACCTCCTGTTTTAGGAGGAGTAGCCTGGTAATGGTGGGTGTGCCAAAAGTGGTGAGGCCAATTCCCAGTCCGTTATAATAGTCAGAGGCAGAATGGAGTGAGAGAGAGAGAGAGAGCGAGAGCGAGCATTACATTTATTAGAAAACATGGGCTCTAATCTCAGCCCTGCTATTCATTGTCTGCTATATGACATCAGGAAGTCTCTAGGCCTTTGCTTATTCATTATGAAATGATGAGGTTGGAATAAATAATATATAAAGTCCCTTCCAACTCAAGGATGTTATGTTTCCATGCTTCTGTAATTTTGTGTGTAAAATAATAAGGACTTAGAATATCTGAATGGTGGTAGTGGGAGTAGTGAGAATGGAACTGAAGAAGAAATTCTGAAGGATTTGGTGAATGATAAGATATAAATGACGAGTAAGAGGACAGAGGAGAGGTTTTCATTTAGGGTTTCCATATGGAATATACTGGCTCTCTCCCAAGCCACCAGACCTGAGTGTGTTTGAGAGAGTGGTTATGCCCTTGAAATTTAGGGTGGCAATTACGTGTATAAGTTAGCTAATGAAATAGATATTTTTAGGTTTTTTCCGTTCTTAAATGTTGGTGAAAATAATTAGAAATTTGTTCGAGTTCTTTCTCCAAGTATCAGTGGCTACAAAAATATTTTAAATTTATTTCTAGGTTTCCATTTCTTCCTCTGATTCAAAGCAGACAATTTAAACAAGCCTAAGGTTTAAAAATGATATTTCTTGGGGTGGCCCGGTGGTGTAGTGGTTAAGTTTGCACGCTTTGCTTCGGTGGCCTGGGGTTTGCAGGTTCAGACCCTGGGTGTGGACTGACGCACTGCTTATCACGCCATGCTGAGGCGGCGTTCCACATACAGAAAAATAGAGGAAGATGGGTATAGATGTTAGCTCAGGGCCAATCTTCCTCAACAAAAAGAGGAAGATTGGCAACAGATGTTAGCTCAGGACCAATCTTACCAAAAAAAATAAAATAAAATAAACATTTCTTAAGGCTTTTTGAATTGATTTTGGAATTGTGAAGTAAAATGTTGTAGATGATAAGGACTAATATGAGGTTAACTTGGATTCTTCTCCTTCTCCCCTTATTTTTTGCATAGTTGGGATATAAGAGTGAAAGAAATTTCTGTGTTAATATTTATGAAAATTCTGCTATCTTTAAGTGAATAAGAACATATTCAGTCAGCTAACAAAATATTACATTCAAGCAAACATAACAACTGAATTTATTTTACCATCCAGATGACATGAATATATTAAATAAATTTTCACTTAAATAGTGACAGTTTAAATCATTTTTAAAAAGAAGATAGAAATTTAAATGATTTATAAGGGAAATGTTTTATATAATTTAAAGCATATTTTGTTTCAGTAACGTAATCCTTGGCAACAATTTTAATGTATCAAGGAGCAACAATATGTTGAAATGATGGGTTCCTTTATCTATTTATTCAGCATACATCTTTTTGAGTACTTGCCTATGTGGCACTGTTATACTCTGTATATAAAAAGTTGAAATATCTTCCTCCTCGGGAAATAGGCATGTAAATCGTTATAACGCATAATGTAGTAAGTGATTTAATGGAGAAATATATGAGGTTCCCTGGCAATAAAGCGGAGTTTCTTTCTGCCTCTGCAAGAGGAAGAATCTGGTTGGTGAATGGTTCATAAAGAAGGTGATACTTGAATTGAGATTAAGAATGAGTAGGAGGGGGCCTGCCAGTGGTGCAAGCAGTTAAGTGCACATGCTCCGCTGCGGTGGCCCGAGGTTCACTGGTTTGGATCCTGGGCGCGCACCAACGCACCTCTTGGCAAGCCATGCTGTGGTGGCGTCCCATATAAAGTGGAGGAAGATGGGCACAGATGTTAGCCCAGGGCCAGTCTTCCTCAGCAAAAAAAAAAAAAAAAAAAGAGGATTGGCAGATGTTAGCACAGGGCTGATTTTCCTCACCAAAAAAAAAAACAAAACAGTAGGAGTTTTTCAACAAGGGAGGGAGGGGCATTCCAGGTAGATAAATGATCGTATTTAGACAGTGATATGTAAAAGAATATGGCCTCAGGAATGTGCAGATAGGTTGGTGTATTTGCAAGTTTAAAAATTTGGAAGTGGCAAAGATATGGCCAGAAAGCATTCAGATTCTGAGGAGCTGTTTTCCATGTTAGAGGTTTTTGGCCTTTATCTATTAGGTGAAGGGAACTGAAGAATGATTTTAAGTCTGGGAGTAACATTACTGGATTTGCACTGTAGCAAGGCCTAATCTTTAAAGCAATGGGGGACACACTGGAGGGAAATGATGCTGAGGCCAGCACACCTTTAAAATTATCTAGGGAGTGAGTGAAGATGAATTCAGCCAAGGCTGTGGTGGTAGAAATGGAGAAAAATAGAGGAAAGAGTACAAGTTATTTTAGAAGAGAGAAATGAGAAGCCTTGGAGAAAAATGGAATTGTCTATTAACTGGTACACTATATTTTTAATCATCAAACTCTTATGTGGTAGCTAGAACTGGTTTAACTATGTTTTCATCATTTTTGACAGTTCAGACCCTTATACGAGACTGTCAAGTTATCAGAGAGACTAAAGAAAACCAGATTGCAGAGCTCAAAAAGATATGTGAACAAAGTACGGAATCTCTGAATAATGACTGGGAAAAAAAGGTAAGCTTCATAAAATAAAATAGTAATAGAAAATATTAAGGTTTATGCTTCAAAGTAACATATTTAATTCTAAAAATAATGGATGTTCACAGAATATACAGAAAAGTATGAAAAAAGAAAATAAAAATAAGTTAAAATTCTAGACTGTCTAGAAATAGCTGCTATTTATGTTTTGGTATATTTTACTTCAGAAGTCTAATGGTTTAAAAAATAGTTTTCATTTAGAAAGCTTACTTTTGACTAATTCTTGAATTTAACTAATGTTCTGAATTTTCTATCCTAGCAAATATATTTTAAGCAATTTTAGTAGGGAAATAGCAGTAGGATAAATAGCAGTCGGAAATTGAACCTTTTTAATTTTGGATTTAGGCCGTTGGATCATTTCTTTCCTGAAATTTCAGATAACACAATATTTATAGTATAAGCTTGTTTTTTGATGTAAACAAAATCAGTAGTGGATGGTCATTCTTGGAGGAGCATTTAATTTAGTTAATAAAAATATTTTCATATAATTTAGCAGTGCCGAGAGTAATATAATAAAAATACTCATTATGAACGAGTCTCACATAGTCATATAGTACTTTCACTTAGGAGCCCTTAGCCATTAGTTCAAATTACAATATGTGTTAAAGAGAAATAAACATGTTACTTCCTTTGAAGTATTCTGTTATAAAGATCTTCAGTTAACTCATGCTGATATTCTCTCAATTAGTCTGGGTATAAAATATTTTACTGAAAGGTAGAAATGCCTTCCTGCAGGTAGTGTTGGTCTGACATATGTCCTGGTGATGGTAGCTTCAGGACCAGTCTGGGAAGTGCACTGCAGATAGGTAGAGTTAGCGCTTTTCTAGTTTTATATCGTTGATTTATGTGGTTTTTCTCTTTCTCACATTTTAGTTTTATCTTTTCTATAAATATAACATATTTTTGTGTTTGCTGCAGGACATTGTGTACATAGCAGGCTCCCTTCCTCCCTTGTCTGAATTCCCTAGTTCCTTATTTCCCAGTGTAAATTGTCAGGTGTTTGAAGAGAAAAGTTTTCTGCCTTCTACCATGTACAAGGATACCTCTTACACTTTCCGCTGGATTAGTAAATCTTTCTGACAGATTCACGATAATTAGTGGATGTATAAGCACTGCAAACATGGTTGAAGGTCTTTTTGTGAAGTACAGCTGCATGACAATCTGGGCAGAGATGAAAACCTGGTGTGAGCAGGATAGGTACCAAAAATTAGCAAGCAGATGATAGATTTACTTTGTGATTTATGCATTCATTCAGAAATTATTAAGTATTTGTATGGACAGGGTGATGTGATGGATATGTCTGTGTATGTATACTCCCTATAAAAATCTCCATCCAACATCTCTCACTATAAGTCCCAGTTATCCAACTACCCATGTAATATCTCTCCTTCATCTGAGTTCCATCATTCTCCCCAAACTCTGTCTTTTTCAGCTTTGTTGCTAAAACACTCTCTTAGTAAGGATATTCTCTATTTCCTATTCCCTGTAGTAGTGTATCTACCCAGCTGCTCAAAGACTCTTTTGGCCTCACCTCTCACATCTAATCAGTTGCCAAGTTCTGTTCTTTCTACTTCTTTTGAATTGATTCGCCACTGTCCTTTCCCTAGTTCAGGAGACGGTCGTCTCTTGCCTACATATACTGTAACTGGACTCTCTGCTCCTCTTCAGTCCATGCCCCAGAATACAGCCACATTGATGGTCTTTCTAAAACACAAGCCTGGTTTACCTCACCACGTTTAAATCACTCCAGTGGTTTCCAGGTGCCCTTAGATTTAGAAGGCTCTGCGTGAGTGAGGTTCTGGTGATCTTTCAAGCCTCACGATCCAACTCGCCTTCTTATACTTTTGTACTAGCTGAACAAAGCTTTTTCCAGTTTTCTGACTTACCAGGCTGCTTCTAATCTGCGGGCCTTAAAAAAATTGAGTTGTGATTCATATACCATAAAATTCACCCTCTTAAAGTGTACTGCTCAGTGGTTTTCAATATAGTCAGAAAGTTGTGCAACCATCACCACTGTATAATTTCCAAGACATTTCTGTCACCTCAGAAAGAAACCTTGTACCCATTAGCAGTCACTCCCCATTTCCCCTTCCCTCAGCCGCTTGCAACCACTAATCCACTTTCTGTCTCTATAGTTTTGCCTATAGAATCATACAATACTTTGCGTTTTGTGACTGGCTTCTTTCCCTTACCATCATGTGTTTAAGTTTCATCCACGTTGTAGCATGAGTCAATCAGTATTATGTAGCATGTTCAATCAGTATTATGGCCAAATAATATTCCATTATATTGATATACCACATTTTGTTTATCCATTCATCAGTTGATGGACGTCTGAGTTGATTTCACTTTTTGGATATCATGAATAATGCTGCTATAAAAATTTGCATACAAGTTTTTGTGTTCATATGTTTTCATTTCTCTTGGCTCTTGTGTAGGGAAAAACACTGCCTGTGTTTTCCTTTATTCACACACTCATAATACTTCTGACACCTGATATGTGGGTTTTCCACACGTCAAGCAATTCTCTTTGACACCAGCTGGATGTCCTATAATTCAATTAAATTTTGACACTCTTTACCTGGAGTTGGCATCAGATCCCACAAGTTAAGGGCTCAATCTCACAAGACTGCCCCCACTTCAGACATCAATCTGAAGTCTCAGGTTGTTACTGTACTTCTGACCAAGCAGCTATAAATGGGAGTTCCCACGAACCCCTCCCTGGGTTCTGTGTTTTGCTAGAGTGGCTCACAGAACTTAAGGAAGTACTTATGTTTACTGTTTCATTATAAAAGATACAGATGAACAGTAGATAAAGAGATACACAGGGCCAGGTATGTTGGGAGGGGCATGGAACTTCCATGCCCTGTCCAGGCACACCACTCTCCCAGCACCTCCGTGTATTCACCAACCTCGAAGCTCTCTGAACGCTGTACTTTTGGGATTTTTGTGGAAGCTTCATTATGTAGGCTTGATCGATCATAAACTCAATCTCCAGACCCTCTCCCCTTCCCAGAGGATGGGGGGTGGGGCTGAAAGTTCCCCGTTTCTAATCATGGCTTGATCTTTCGGGTGACCATCCCCCATCCTGCAGCTAACAGGAGCCCATCAAGAGTCACTTCATTAGAACAAAAGACGCTCCCATCACCCAGGAAATTCCAAGGAATTTAGGAACTCTGTGCCAGGAACCAAGATCAAAGACCAAATATTAGAACAAAAGATGCTCATAGTGCTGTTGTCACTTAGGAAATTATAAGAGATTTAGGAGCTCTGTGCCAGGAACTAGGGGCAGAAACCAATATGTATATTTTCTGTTATTTCACAGGTGTATACCTAGGAGTGGAATTTCTGGGTTATATGGTAATTCTATGTTTCGCGTTTCAAGGAACTGCCAGACTGTTTTCCAAAGTGGCTGCACCATTAACCTGTGGGTTTTACAATACTTTCTTTCTATTGGGACAGATTCCTGATTCCTCTGGGTCTCCTCTGGCATGAGGCAACTAAGTGGTCCAATGTTCAGGCTAAAGGCTGATATGTAGGATGCTAGGAAGGCCTTTTACATCTCCTGTACCCATTGCCAAACCCTGACTAAAAAAATCTCCTTGGGCATTTATAGATCCTCTCATTATCAGGGCCATGATAGCATCCTTATGGTTTAATAAACCCTAGCAAGGCTTGTACTTTTGAGCATGTCTAGTAATATTTGCTGCTAAAACACTTTATCCCTCAGGGAGTGTTTGCCCTTTAAAGCCTCCCAGACCAAGTGACTGGACTCCAATCATTGCCAGGTTTGGGAAAGCTGTCAGTGATGAGTTGTGCCTGGTACATGGTCAATACTAATCAAATTGGTTGGGTGAATACATAAGTATTAGTTGTCTCCAATCAGATCACCTATTTGATTCTCACACAAATCAGCAAAGTTATAGCATACTTGTTTTTGCCAGTGTCATGTTTACCCTTGTAGTCTCAACTGTAAATTCCCTGGATGAGTTTTAAATGACTGTCTGACTTACAGATACTCTTCCAACTTCAACAGACACATCCCTTTATAAAGCAATTGTGGGATGCACCTGAAAAACCACTTTGTATTAATGGGCTACTAATTATAGTAGATTTTTGACATTCCGTAGGTGTATGTCCTAGGACCTTTGGAAGAACATAAGTATGAGGAAACCACTACAACATAAGTACAGCTACGAAATCCTAAGTGACTCCTTTAGATCCCTTTGTCAGAATTGCTGTGCATGCCTATTGACAGCTACGAAGCAGCACTGAAGTTTAGGTGCTGTGGGCTTGCCTATATTCCTGTACCAGCTGTGACTGACTTTTTTTTTTTGCATCTTTATTTTATTTATTTATTTATTTATTGATGTTTTAATGGTTTTTAACATTGTGAAATTTTGGGTTGTGCATTTTTGTTTGTCCATCACCATATATATGACTCCCTTCACCCCTTGTGCCCACCCCCACCCCCACTGCCCCTGGTAACCACAGTACAGTTTTCTCTGTGTGACTGACTTTTGAATACCAGACATAACACCAGTTTGAAACGTGTACTTTGGCAAAAATATAAATACAACATATTAGGGATTTAGGGACAACTTACAGATAGTCAAAATTGCCTGTGTTAAATTTGTGAAACCTGAGGTTCTTCTGTGTGGCTGTTATTGAGCTATTCTCACTCTTTCTGTTCAGCTAGAAACTAGAAGAAGAAAAGTTCTTGGTACCCTCACCAATAATTAGCATAATTATTTCCTGCATTCTGCCTCTAGTTTTCACCATGTCTGAGGATTTTCCCTGTTCCTCGAATATCTTCCTAGTCAAATAAGAGCCTATACATCTGTGTCATATCTTTGTCACTCCTGTTTGTGGATGGAAAATCAAATATATCATTTAGACTGTTTTGGACTCCTGCCCTCCCCACCTATTAGACTCAGAATTCTACTTCCATTAAGATAAGTGAAGGAATGCCCACAAGGCTGAGAGCACAGATTTTCAACTCCTTTTGGAAGCTGTCCATTGAGCCTTGTTTTCTTTACCTTAGTTACATAGATATTTTAGAGCTTCATGCATTTAAACAGTGTATACATCATCTTTATAAAGAAAGACCTGTGTAAATGAGGACATACAGTATACAGTTCTCCTTAGAGTACTCTTTGTCTATTTGATTTATAAATGCTATCTTTGGTCCACTTTTGTATAGATTATGGAATGGATAGAAATAGTTTCTTGTTGGAGGTTAGGGTGAAGGAGAAAGCATTTTGTAACATTACTCTTATGCAAAATTTCCTGAAAATAAGATGAAAATACAGACAATGAGATAATATTCCTAATGAATATTATAAATATTTCTGATTTTGATTTCAGGCTAATATTAGTGATGTTTAGCTGAGGCATGCATTGCATTATCTGTCTGATTTATTTACTGTTCTGTCCGAGGCAGATAATTGCCTTTAATATTTGTTGATCCATTAAAATTTTCAATTCAGGAAAGTAAAGAAAAAAATTGTTTCTTATCGTGCTCTTATGTGATATCTTTACTTTGAATATTTATTTATGAGTTTTATATCTTTTGTTGTTCAGGTCACCATATAAATAAGTAGAGAAATATAGGAAAACATTTTTTTTCTGAATTCCAAAATAGTCTATTCCACAGTAGTGAAAGAGTCAATTCTTGATTTCACTGTGTAGCTTCACAATGCTGTAGCAGAAATGGAAAAGGAGAAGTTTGATCTTCAAAGGCGGCACACTGAAAATATTCAAGAATTGCTTGAGGATACAAATGTACGTCTGAATAAAATGGAGGGTGAATACTTGGCACAAACACAGTCCACAGTAAGTCTTTCTTTTTCTTTTATTGCCATTTTTAGAAATTGTCTTCTTACTTTCCATGTCCCCATGCTTCCGTGACGTGTGCAGTGCATAAATAAGTCTTAGGGAATTACAAGAAAGCATTTTACTTTCCCACTTGATATAGATTTATTTGTGACAATGGACAGTCCATTGAAGTTTGCTGTGGGATTTTACTCTGAATTGTTTGATGCCACTTTCTTTTTAATCTCCCAGAAGCCTTTACAAATCTTTTGTCTTGTTTTTTTCATTGACTTTCAGTACAGAGGTAATTTTTATTTCTTTCTGTTTTTTTAATTCTTTTTATCTGAAGACTTGATTGTTTTTCTGGAAATACTTTATGCTACTTTGAAGGAAATCTTATGTGCACATATTGATAGTATGACCACTCTAAGACAGATTTTCTTAGTAGATTTGTCTTGACTGAGGGACCACATGCAGACATCACATGGGTAAACCCAAAAAGTCCCTTCCAGAAAGGATGCAGAAGGAGGTCACCATAGTCCAGCTACACAGCGGAGAGACCAGTAGCTTTCTCCAAGGAGCAATGGAGGATTCCCTAAAGAGCCTCCTCAGTGAGCACCTAGTTGCAGAGGATAGGTCTGAGGGAGTGAATGTCTTCAGATTTTTAGAAGCCCAACTGACTTCCTAAAATACATAAGCCTGGAACAATTCTATAGGTAGGCTAATGGGCATGTTGAACAGGGCTCCTCACGTCTGATACAAGTGCACTTCATCAATCTGGTTCCTAATATATATGACCTCATAGAATGGTAGAGCCCTGTATCCCAGTTATGAAGCCAGGCCTCATTTAATGCTCTCAGCCCACCCAGGCCAGCCTGGCTTGGTCCAAGTATTTCTTTGAATTTAAAGCTGTGGAATTTGAACAAGAGTAGTTACTCAGGCGTATCTTAGAGACCACTAGACTGGCTCTAGGCCCTATCTCACAGGGTTAAAGAAACAGGAAGCAGGATCCACAGTGATTTGGAACCTGTACTTTAGGATCTTGGGTTCAAATCCCAGCTCCTTAACAGCTTGAGTGCCATGTAAGCTCTTCAAATGTTAATTTTCCTCTACTGTCGGATAGGGTAGCAGTAATATAGTGTAATTAATATATGTTGTTGAGGGGCCAGCCCAGTGGCGTAGTAGTTAAGTTTGTGCGCCCTGCTTCAGTGGCCTGGGGTTCATGGGTTTGGATCCAGGGTGCGGACCTGTGCGCCACTCATCAAGCCATGCTGCAGAGGCATCCCATATATAAAGTGGAGGAAGATGAGCACGGATGTTAGCTCAGTGACAATCTTCCTCACCAAAAAAAAAAATTATGTATGTTGTTGGAAATATTAAATAAATGAATATACATAAATTAAGTTACATAATAAGTGCTCAATAGATAATTGGTAATATTTGAAAATGTAACATACAGGAATAATAATCAACAGAGACATATAAATGAGAAAAGAAGGACTCAGTTCAAGAAGTTAATCTACATTTCCTTGAAGATGGCAGGTTGAACACAGTGTTGGCCTCCATTCCCTCCCACAAAAATGAGAGGTAAGGGATAAAGAAAAAAGCATAAACCCAGAGGGACAAACAGAACAGGAGAGCAATAAAATTCTTGGAGATGGAAAGGTGATGGATGAGTTGAAACTGACCTGGCCAGTTCAAGAAAGCAAAACCCTAAATTAGCATTAAAAAAATCTAAGAAGCAAACTGAATTACACATGGGTCTTCTAGAGGCTCAGGACTTGTTAGCACTGGTCACCTCTGGAAGAGGGAGTGCAAGTGGTGCTTCAACACGTGGATTGCTAGATAGTCTAAGTGGCAGCTAGTTGTTGAATTTGGGTGATGGATACAAATGGGTTTATTATACTGTTTTTTCTACTTTTGTATATGTTTGACATATTCTGTAATAAAACTTTATTTTTTTTTGGTGAGGAAGATTAGCCCTGAGCTCACATCTGTTGCCAATCCTTCTCTTTTTGCTGAGGAAGATTGGCCCTGAGCTAACATCCGTGCCCATCTTCCTCTGCTTTATATGTGGGACACTGCCACAGCATGGCTTGATAAGGGGCGCGTAGGTCCGTGCCCGGGATCTGAACCTGTGAACCCCAGGCCGCCGAAGCGGAGCGCGCAAACTTAACCACTATGCCACCTGGCTGGCCCCCATAATAAAACTTTTTTTAAGGTTAAAATTAACAACAAGAAACAACCAGATCTTTATATCCATCCTCGACTTCATGAAGCATGGGGCTGTCTCCCATTCACCTCAGCAGAAGACATGAGGTTATTTTCTGAAGAGAATGAAGCAGTCTCTGGATTGGGAAACGTCAGACACAGTTGAGATTTCTTACCACAGCGGTTCTTCAAGTGTGGTGAGCACATCCTGGGGAGTCCTTGAGACCCTTTAGAATCCTTTGAGTGACCAGATTGTAAGCCCTTTCCCCTCACCAAAGAAAAATAACAAAACTCAAGTCACTTATAAGGGAAAAAATATTAAGCTGCCCTCAGATTTCTTTACCTTAATACTCAACGGCAGAAGACAATGCAGCAACACTAAAAGATAAACATGAGAAAAAGTATGGCCTAGGGTGGTTTTCAAGTTTAAAGGGTACAGGCAGTTTTGAACATCAATAAATATATGTTCAAGGTCACTCTAATGTCTCTGGGTGTGAGTTTTTTAGTATTTGAGCCCTTTAAATCTGTTTTCCATTTTTCTTTAGAAAAATACCCAGTATTTTCATTTGGCTTTTCTTTTTCTTCTATTGTTTTTTTAATAAAGAATTTCTTATTGTTTTACATTGTTAATATATTCTTTATCTTCTTAAATATATTTATTAGGCTTATTTAAAGCCCTTGGTCCATCTGTTCTAATAATTTGTCTTCACTCTTATATATTACATATTATTATATTATCATGTATTACAAATTATAATGTGCTGTGTATTTTACTATTATTTATATACACACGTGTATTGCTGGCTTTTTCTCATAGTTTTCTGAAGGTGTCTAGTTATTTTGGCCCATGAGCTCATGTCTTTGGGTTTATCAGTTATTCCACTGTGTATTGGGGAAAAGCTGGAAGACCAGATCCTTGTGTGGATCAATTGTAGTTTAAATAGTGAGGAAGGGGTGAGCCTCAGGGTAGAGAGCCCAGAAAGCACAGGACCACTGCTGGACTCCCACTGGCAGGTTCCCATCTATAACACCCAAACCTCACTAATCCTAAGGGAAATGCAGCTTTGGAGAGAGGGCGTCTTCCTAGATTGTAATTTAGCAATTCTCAGGATTTGGAGGGAAAGATGATCTTTTGATGAAGGAAGGTCTTATTTTTAACTTAGTCAACTTTATCAATCTTTTGTAATTAGTGCTTTTTGTGTCTTGTTAGGCAGATCTTCCTCTAGTCCAAGTGCAGAAAGGTTCACCTATGTATTCTACTAAAAGCTTTAAAGTTTTGCTTTTAACATTGAGTCCTTAATCCGGCTGGAGTTATTTTTGTTATTAGTGTGAGATAGGATCTAATTTCATTATTTTCTATGTGGATGACCTTTTCCCCCCAGTTCTGCTTTTGAGTAATTCCTTCTTTGTTCATTGATCTGCCATGCCAACTGTCAGGTATTAAACTTCCATTTATACGAAAGTGTCTATTCTAGGTGGTTGGCTAATTTCTCTGGCTCTGCTAGTATCATACTGTCATCATTATTATAGCTTCATAATTACTCTTGATGTCTGGGAGGGAAGTCTTCCTTTCCTTGTCCATCGGAAGAGTCTTGGTTACTCTGAGTCCTTTCCTTTTATATATACATTTAGAATTAGCTTACCAAGATCATAAAGAAAACAAAATCTTGGAGTCTCTTGAACATCTTTTGTGATGTTTATTCCTGAGTCTTTTATGCTTTTGTCATGTAAAAGTTTTATACTTTTGTTGTATAAAAGACTCAGGAATAAACGAATAAGTCTTATAGATTTTAACTCTTAACATGTATGTAGTAAATATTTTATTACAGTTTGTTGTACCTTGACTAGAACTTGCAGAAATTGTTAAATAATGGTGATGATAGTGGATTTAAAAATAAAATTTTTCTCTTACTGAAAAAAAAATATATGTGTTCTGTCTATTGAAAATTTAGAAAAGAGATAGATATAGCCAAAAATAAAAAAATTAATGTTATATAATAAAATTACTCTTATTGGAGGTGCATGAGAGTGCCCATTCTTCTACATTTCAGGAACAATAATGGGTGTTTTAAATAAAAACAAACAAACCAAAACTTTGCCGATTTTATAGGTGTGTTAGTTTTCTAGGGCTGCTGTAACACATTACCACAAACCCGGTGTCTCAGAACAACAGAAATTTATCGTCTCACAGTTCTGGAGGCTAGAAGTCTGAAATCAAGGTGTCAGCAGAGCCCGGCCCTCTCTGAAGTCTCTAGAGGAAGATCCTTGCTTGCCTTTTCCTATCTTCTGGTAGTTGCAGGCAATCCTTGGCACTCTGGCTGACATCTACAGCACTCCAGTCTCTGCCTCTGTCGTTGCTTGGTGTTCTCCCTGTGTGTCTCCATGTCCTGGTGTCTTTACGTGGCCTTCTTATAAGGACACCGATTATTGGATTTAGGGCCCACCCTAGTCCAGTATGACTCCTTCTTAACTAATTATATCTGCAAGGACCGTATTACAAATAAGGTCATATTCACAGGTACTGGCGTATAGGTCTTCAATGTTATCTTCTTGGAGGACACAATTCAACCCACAATAATAGGTAAGAAAGGTTATTTCATTTTGTTTTAATTATATATCAATTTTTAAAATGAAAATTTTGAAGATTAAATCATTGTAATTAAAAAGAAGAAAGGCTTAATATACACATACTAGATCCCTAAATGATCCTGTTTTCTACTTTGTTACAGCAGCTAGGATGCTCAAGGTCAAATTTGGGATCTATCTTCAGCACTTAAACCAGTATGGCTTACATTTTTTTTTTTTTTAGTTACATTTTTTTATACTTTAAAAAGCTTTATAATTCATTTAAAATTAATAACAAACCCTTTAAGTGTTAACATAAACAACAATATTTTAATAACTATAAAATAGTACTGTGAAATATATATTATGTATACTAAATATACATATATATACATATGTAAAATATACACATATACATGTGTAAAATGTATATACGCATACATATATACATATGTAAAATGTATATACATATATGCACATATATTTTCATATATACATATGTAAAAATATATATGTATACTATAAATAATTATGTTTTACAAAAAACTTTAGTGAGAAATGTGGCACTGCTTTATATTTTTGTAAATCTCTTTAATGTCTGGCTTAATAGGAGGCAGCTGGATTCTCATAGCTGCTTTTGCATTTATTCTATTGTGATATCATATGCCATGTAGCCTCTGGAAGGTATACTCCACTGTACACTTGTGAAAAATGAGAATGAAAAAGGCAAATAATGTCTCAGTACTATTATAAAGATAATTTTGACCTTGTAGATCCACTGAAAGAGTCTTGGGACCTTCAGGAGTTTCTGGACCACTCTGAGGACTACTGCTCTAAGCCATTGGCTTTCAAATATTTTTGACCGTGACTCCCAGTAAGAAGTAAATTGTTTATATTCTGCCCAGAACACACGTATAAGCATACACCCACCTTCATATTTATAACTCAAACAAAAGTTTCACAAAATGATACTTACTTTTATTATTTGCTATGTGCTCTGATATATCCTATTCTTTTTATTTTGTTTTATTTCATTAAAAAAATTTGTAGTTGTGATTTACAACTTATTTTCATGTGTTGAAATCCACAGTTTGAAAATCACTACTATAGGAAGTATATATTTAAGAGTGTAATTTCTGTGTCCTTAGTACACTTTCCAAAGTGGTTATATCCATTTATGCCCCTGCTCAGAGTATGAGTCATCTCTCCACATCCCTGCTAACACTTATAATTGTCAGACTTTTAAATTTTGTTCTAATCTGAGGAATGTCAGATTTTAATCTGCATTTCCATGATGGCTAGTTTATATGTTTCTTAGTCACTGTAAGTTGCTTGTCCATACCCTTTGTCCATTTTGAAATTTGGTTATTTACCTTTTTCCTTGATTTGCAGGAGTGTTTTATTTATTTATTATTCAAGTCCATTGTCGGGTTGTTTTTTTTTGCTCTCACTTTTTTTATTGTGATAAATTATACATAACATAAAATTTACCATTTTAATCATTTTAAGCGTATAGTTCAGTGGCATTAAATACATTCACATTGTTGTACAAACTTCACCACCATCCTTCTCCAGAACTTTCTTCATTTACCAAAACTGAAACTCCTTACACATTAAACAAGAACTCCTCCATCCACCTTCCCCCAGTTCTTGGCAACTACCATTCTACTTTCTGTCTCTGTGAATTTGACTACTCTAGGGACCTCATGTAAGTCGAATCATACAGCATTTGTATGTTTGTGATTGGCTTATTTCATTTTAGCATAACAGCCTCGAGGTTTATCCATGTTGTATTGTGTGTCAGAATTGCATTCCTTTTTAAGGCTGAATAATATTCCATTGTATGTATATACCACTTTTGTTAGTCTGTTCATCCATTTACGAACACTTGGATTGCTTCCACCTTTTGGTTTTGTGACTAATGCTGCTGTCTGTTACAAATATCTGTTCAATTCTCTGCTTTCAGTGCTTTTGGGTAAATATCCAGAGATGGAATTACTGGGTTATGTGGTAATTTTATATTTAATTTTTTGAGGAATCATCATACCATTCTTCACAGTGGCTATACCATTTTATATTCCCACCAGCAATGCACATGGGTTCCATTTGCTCTACATCCTCGACAACATTTGTAATTTTCTTTTCTTTTTTTGGATAATAGTCACCCTAATGGGCACAAAGTGGTGGCTCATTGTGGTTTTGATTTGCATTTCCCTAATGATTAGTGATGTTTAGCATCTTCTCCTGTGCTTATTGATTATTGTATATCATCTTTGGAGAAATGTCTATTCAAGCCCTTGGCCCGTTCTTTGATTGGATTGTTTTGGTTTTTTTGGTTTTTTGTTGTTGAGTTGCAGGAGTTCTTTATATATTCTGGATGTCAATCTTTTATCAGATAAGTGATTTTCAAATGTATTCTCCTATTATGCAGGTTGGTTTTTCACTCTATTGATGGTGTCCTTTGATACACAGAAGTTTTAAATTTTGATGTAGTCCAATTTGTCTTTTTCTTTTGTTGCCTATGCTTTTGGTGTCATATCTAAGAACTCATCGCCAAATCCAATATCATGAAGCTTTTCACCTATGTTTTCTCTTATGAGTTTTATAGTGTTAGGTCTTACGTTTAGGTCTTTAATCCATTCTGAGTTAATTTTTGTGTATGGTGTAAGGTAAGGGTCCACCTTTATTACTTTGCATGTGGATACCCAGTTTTGACAACACCATTTGTTTAAAAGACTATCCTTTCTCCATTGAATGGTCTTGGCACCCTTTTTGAAATTCATTTGACCATATATGTGAGGGTTTATTTCTGGGCTCTATTCTATTCTGTTGGTCTATATGTCTGTCTTTATGCCAGTACCACATTGTTTTGATTAGTGTGGCTTTGCAGTAAGTTTTGAAATCAGGAAGTGTGAGATCTCCAGCTTTGTTCTTTTTAAGGATTGTTTTGGCTGTTCAGGGTCTCTTGAGATTCCATATGAGTCTTGGGATGGATTTTTCTATTTCTGAAAAAAACACCCATGGAATTTTGATAGGAATTGCACTGAATCTGTAGATCACTCTGGGGACTATTGACCACATGACAATGTTAGATCTTCCAATCCATGAACACAGGACGTCTTTCCACTTACTGATATCTTTAGTTTCTTTCAGCAACATTTTGTAGTTTTCAGTGTAAAGTATTTCATTGTCTTGGTTAATTTTATTCCTAAGTATTATTCTTTTTGATGCTTTGTAAATGGAAGTGTTTTCTTAATTTCCTTTTTGGATTGCTTATCATTAGTTGGCATGTGCTGTTAAGTATCAGTCTTACCCTTGAGGTTGTTTTATCTGTCCTTACTTTTCCTTTTTTACAATGTCCTCATTGATTACTATACTATATCGTTGTATTAGTTTGCTAGGCTGCCATAACAAAATACCACAGACTGTGTGGCTTAGATAACAGATATTTATTTTCTCACAATTCTGGAGGTTAGAAGTTTGAGATTAAGGTGTTGAAAGATTTGATTTCTTCGGAGGCCTCTCCTTGGCTTGTAGATAGCTATCTTCTCCCTGTGTCATCACATGGTCTTCCCTCTGTGTGTGTCTGTGTCCTAATCTCTTCTTATAAGGACACCAGTCATATTGGATTTGGGCCCACCTTTTTGACTTCATTTTTACTAATTACCTCTTTAAAGACCCTGTCTCCAAATACAGTCACATTTTGAGGTACTGGGAGTTAGGACTTCAATGTATGAATTTGAAGTGGGACACAATTTAGTCCACAACAATTGTATAAGTTAACAAAAATGAAGCATACTATACAAAAATGAAAAAGCTTAAGTAATTTTTGGCTAACATAAGTTAGCAATATTTAGAAATTACATTTATTCCTATACAACAAACATTTACTGAGCACCTCACATGTGCAGGCGTTACACTGGGTACTGGAGACACAGTGGTGAGCAAGAAGTCCCTGTCCACAATGTTCACGTTTCTGTGGCCGTGACAGCCAGTAAGCCACCACAAATGTCCAGTACTGTTAAGTGGTATGAGGAAAAGGAAATCAGTGTTAGACATGCATTATAAATGGGGGTGATTTCGTCCTCTAGGAGGCAGAAATTGGTTCTTGGGATAAAAAAAGAACTTAGGTATTACAGTGGTTTGTGACCCCCACAGTGGGCAGAGTTTATGAAAAGTAATTCTGTGGTGTTAGAATTTCATGGTAGGGGCCAATTAGAAGAGAAATATATAAAAAGGCTCCTTAATTAGGGGAGCAATAGTAGAAACAAAAGTCGAGCAATACTGGGGTGAGGGAATGCCGTGGAGGAGAGTGCTGCTTCAGATGAGGTGGTCAGTAAAAGCCTTTTGCAGACGGGACGTTAGCATAGAGACCTGCAGAAGCGTGGGAGGAAGCCACGTGATCAGCTGGGAAGAGCCTTTCAGGCAGAAGGAACAGCCAGTGCAAAGATCCCAAAACAGGGATGTGTTGGCCAAGTTCAGAGAACAGCAACGGGTCGGTGTGGACACTGTGAGCAAGAAGGAGAGTGGTAGGAAAAGTAGTCAGGGACACATCGGAGAAAGCCACGTAGATCATTGCATTTAATCCTTTTGTAAAAGCAGCTTTATTAAGGTATAATTTATAGACCATAAAATTTAACTTTTTTAAAGTCTACAATTCAGTGAATTTTTAGTATATTTGTATTCAATTTTTAATGGGTTGAGCACATGGAAGTGATTCTGTCTGACATATTTTAAAAGTATCTCTCTGGACCCAGCCCCGATGGCTTAGTGATTCAAGTTCGGTGTACTCTGCTTCGGCAGCCTGGGTTCAGTTCCCAGGCACAGAACCACACCACTTGTCTGTCAGTAGCCATTCTGTGGCAGCGGCTCACATAGAAAAACAGAAGGACTTACAGCTAGAATATACAACTGTGTACTGGGGCTTTGAGGAGGGAAAAAAGAAAGAGAGAGAGGAAGATTGGCAACAGATGTCAGCTCAATGTGAATCTTTCCCAGCCAAAAGAAAAATTAAATTCTCCTTCTCATTAAAATTAATTAATTAATTAATTAAAAAAAAAGTATCTCTCTGGCTCTATGCAGAGAACAAACTGTAGGGGCCAGGAACGGGAGCTGGAAGACCAAATAAGAGGCTGTTGTTGTAGCAGTCCGGGCAAGAGCGGGGTGTGGCTTGGATTTGGGTATCAATCTAGAGCTGAGAACTGGCAGTGATGCTGCTGTTCAATGAGATGGAAAAGACTGAAGGTAGATCAGGTTTAGTGGGGAGAAAAGTAAAAAATGTATCATCTGGATAATCAGCATAAAGATGATATTCGAAGCCATGGACAAAACCCAAATCTATATCTGAAATACATTTTTGTCATCTCAACAGCCTAAATTTTCACATAAGTGAGTTAAATATGTTAAGTAATTTTAAAATTGAAATTTGTGAAACATATTGATTGCCTAAAATGTTTGCTACATTGTTTTATGTAATTAATTAAATGGTATTAAGAGGGCAGTATCTCTCACAGTGGAATTAGTTTTTCTAAATTGGGGATGTAAAGAAAAGTGATACTTTGGAGTCAGGAAGTCCCTGTCAGAGAAACTTGATTCTATTCTTAATGAAAGTTGAATTTAAAAATTAGCCTTCAGACCTTGTCATTAGGTAATAGTAAATATGGAGAAAAACAGACAGTCTGTCAGCAGGATTGAATTTAAGAATCATCAACACTGGACAGATCTTGCTGAGCAGCTCCTGATTTAATAATTAAACAAGGGAGAGTTCAAGGCATGGCTTCAGATGAAAGACAAGACTGTCACTGAGAATTATCTTCTCTATTTTGTTGTTCTTTCAGGCTTTTTTCTTTTTTTGTTGAGTCTTGTTTTGTTTTAGTGCCATTATTGTAAGCAGACGCTGCTATAGATTATTAGACTTAACGTCTTGTGGTGTTGGCCGAGATTTTCTTGTGTGAAACTCATAGTTAAAACATGTAAACACTGAATTTTTAAAACCATATATTAGAACTTTTAAATATGAAAATTATAGCAAAATTATTAGATACTTGGGGAGGTGACAGGTGTAACATATAGGGCTCTGTTCATATCAGGGTTTAGACACACTGAAAGTCTGTGGATGGCTTTATTGAGATTTTAGGCTTTATTACTGGAGTTCTTTACCTTTTTCTGTACCATGTATCCCGCTGGCAATCTTGTGAAGTCTATGCAGTCTTTCTCAGAATAATATTTTTGAATTTAATAAAATATATAAGATGACAAAGAAAAGAAATATCAAGATTTAGTCGTGGACCTTATTACTATTATACTATATATTAGTGTATATATATTACTATATATTATATAGTAATTATTATAATATACTATATAACTATATTATGATAGTTATTAATCTTATAATTTATGAACAATGGTGAGGATAAACAGTATTTAATGATTATCTAACGCTGTAATGAACTATAAAAATATCTGTGATTTCTGTTAGTCACAGGTGTTGCTAACGTTACCTTGGTTTGTCGACTATATTTATAATTGAAGTTTCCCTGAAAATTGGTTAGGGGAATGAAAATAGAGATGAGCTCTTTTTTTCCATTCAAATTCTCTGACACCCTGAATTCTATTGTGGACCTGTGTCAAGGTTAAGGGCCCCAACCTTAAAGAGTATCAAAAGGCCTTTGTATTAGTGTTGTTGTTTGTGCTGCCCAGTGGATTCAGACTCCTAGCACCCTGTGTACAGCAGAGCGGAACACTGCCTGGTTTTTTTGTGCCATCCTCTCACTTTCTGTTGTTATATTAGATGATGCTTCCCTGCTATGCATAAGGTTTTCAGGCCAATTTTTTCAGAAGGGGGTGGCCAGGACCTTTTTCTTACTCTGTCTTAGTCTGGAAGCTCCACTGAAACCTTTCCACCGTGGATGACCCTGCCGGTATTTGAAATACCAGTGGCATAACTTTCTGCGTCACGGCAACCGCCACAGTATGACAACCGATAGGCAAGTGGTGTGGTTCTCTGACCAGGGAATGAAGCTGGGCTGCAGCAGTGAGAGCGCCAGTCTTAACCACTAGATCATTAGGGCTGGCCACCTGAAAAGGCCTTAGACAGCAGAAATATTTTGTTACTAACTTTTATTAACTATTACTGTTAGCAATGACATGCAATAATTCATAGAGCAACTCACCTACTCTCTGAGATAGCTAGAATTTGTCATTTTATAGTCATCACCAGCCTTTCGTCTCCCAGCCTTGCAATTATAAAGAAGAAACCCCCAAATAGCACCAGTTCATTTTGAATAAGATGACCATTTAAAAAATATATATTTTTGGGCCGGCCCGGTGGCTTAGCGGTTGTGTGCGCGCTCCACTACTGGCGGCCCAGGTTCGGATCCCAGGCGCACACTGATGCACCGCTTGTCTGGCCATGCTGAGGCCGCGTCCCACATACAGCAACTAGAAGGATGTGCAACTATGATATACAACTATCTGCTGGTGCTTTGGGGAGAAAAAAAAGGAGGAGGATTGGCAATAGATGTTAGCTCAGAGCCGGTCTTCCTCAGCAAAAAAGGAGGATTAGCACGGATGTTAGCTCAGGGCTGATCTCCCTCACACACACACACACACAAATATATATATATATATATATATATTTTTTTTTTTTTTAGAACAGTTTTAGATTTACAGAAAATTTGAGAAGATAGTACAGAGAGTTCCCATATATCCTACATCCAATTTCCCGTATTAGTAACATCTTACATTATTTTGGTACACTTATTATAATAAATGAATCAATATTAATAAAATTTGAGAAGATAGTACAGAGAGTTCCCATATACCCTACACCCAATTCCCGTGTTAGTAACATCTTACATTACTTTGGTATACTTGTTACAATAAATGCATCAATATTAATACATTATTATTAACTAAAGTCTATAGTTTATTCACTTTTCCTGAAGTTTTTACCTAATGTCCTTTTTCTTTTTCAGGATCTCATTCAGGATGTCACATTACATTTAGTTGTTATGTCTCCTTAGATTCCTCTTTCTTTGTTTTTCATGACCTTGACAGTTTTGAGGATACGGTCAGGAGTATTGTAGAATGCCTCTCTATTGGATTTTTGTCTCATGTTTTTCTTGTGATTAGACTGGGGTTATGGGTTGAGATAGTAAGATCACGGAGGTAAAATGCTACTGTCGTCACATCATATCAATGGTACATACTGTTAATGACTTATCACTGTCGATATTAACCTTGATCACCTGGCTGAGGTAGTTTTTGTTAGGTTTTCCACTCTCAAGTTACTCCCCACCTTTCCGTACTGTCCTGTTTGGAAGGAGTTACTATATGCAGCCCATGCTTAAGAAGTGGGGAGTTATGCTCTCCCTACTTGAAGGCGGAGTAGCTATATAAATTATTTGGAGTTTTTCTGCATGGGAGATTTGTCTCTTTTCCTTCATTTATTAATATAATCAATCATTTATATCAGTATGGACTCATGGAAATTATTTATTTTATACTCTGGGTTATAATCCAGTACTCTTTTATTTTGTTGCTCACATTGGTCCAGCTTTGGCCACTGGCAGATCTCTCAGTGGGCTCCTGTGCCTCTTTAACATACCCCCATCAATATGGATTACATGGAGAATGGCATTAGAAATCGAAATCTATGTTCTAGGTGTGTGCTGCTGGGGTGTTGTTTCTTTTATGCCCTTTTACCTGACAGAGCAAGGGAGTATATGTGTATATACTAACTTTGTATATATGCATATCTATAAACATTTGTACATGTAACCATCTGTATCTATATTAAGCTAAACATAATTTTTTACTGAAGTCTGTAACTCTAATCCATTACCACATGGATTATTCTAGCTTCCTCCCCTTGCATATCCCTAATTCTCAATCCAACAGTGGAAACTTGGCTTCCACCATCCTCCATCCCTTTACTTAATTGTTCAGTTCCAGTATGCAGTCACGCGTTGCTTAACAATGGTGATATGTGCTGAGAAATACGTCATTAGGAGATTTTGTCGTTGTGCGTACATCATAGAGTGTACTTACACAAACCTAGATGGTATACCTACTACACACCTAGGTTATATGGTACTAATCTTATGGGTCCACCGTCATATATGCGGTCAGTGGTTGACTGAAATGTTATGTGACGCATGACTGTATGTGTGTACCAGTATCAGAGTTATTAATCCATGCGCCCGTGGGAACCAGCTTTGTCAACCAGAGCACAGTGCTTATGTGTAGTTCCTTCTGCCTTTGGTCTTACAGACTCCACTCATTTAGAAATTGCTTGGATCATCACCTTTTCCCTGGTCCCTTCAATGAGGTTTATTTGTGTATTTGTAATATAAATAGATTCTCTTGTCACAGTCTGCATTTCTTCCTGGGATCCCCCAAACTCCTAAATGATTTTTTAAAATTCGCATAAAATAAGGTCCATTCTTTGTGCTTTAAAATTCCATGGGTCTTGACAAATGCATTTTGTCGCATATCCACGTATCATACATGATATCTTCTCTGTCCTAAAAATCACCTGTGCTTCACCCTATTCATCCCTTGCCCCTCTTCCTAGGATACCATACAGCCAGTGATCTTTTTTACTGTCTGTATAGTTTTGTCTTTTCCAAAATGTCATATAATTGGAATCATATAGTATATAGGCTTCTCACGCTGGCTTCTTTCATTAGGCAGTTATACATTTAAGATTTTTCCATGTCTTTTTGTGGCTTGATAGCTCATTTATTTTTATTGCTGAATAATATTCAATTATATGGATGTACCATAGTTTGTTTATCCATGTACCTTTGAAGGACATCTTGATTATATCCACTTTTGGCAATTATGAATAAAGCTGTTATAAACATTTGCTTACAGGTTTTTGCATGGACATAGTTTTCAAATTAATTGTGACTTAGCAATTACACCACAGGAAATATAACCAAAAGAAATGTGCATATATGTACCATAAAACATCTATGAAAGTGTCCATAGTAATGTTGTTTTTAATAGCCAAACACGGAAACAACCCATCAATAAAATGGATGCATTATTTTAGATATATTCACATGGTAGAAAACTGTATAACAGGAATGAAAAAATTTCAACTATTGCTATACCCCGTGACATGGATGAATCTCACAGACATGTAATATGCATGATGAGGCCTCACCCAAAAGAGTACATACTCGATGATTCCATTTATAGAAAGTTCAATGAAAGGCAAAGTTAAGTTTTTGTGATGGAAGTCAGAATAGTGGTTACTTTCGTGTAGAGGATGGCCAATAAGGCTTCAGAGCAGCTACTAATGTTTATGTCTTGTAGTGGCTCATGAGTTTTCAATTTGTAAAAAATTATCAAAATATATACTTTAGATTTGTGAATCTTTTTGTGTGTATGTCATATTTCCATAAGAAGTTTATGATATAAGATAAAACGTGTTGCTCTTTTTGCCATAGGAGTTGAACTTTGGACTCTAAATAGTTGCCAAATAATAACCCTTTTTAATTTTTGACTCCTATAGGATTTCAAACTAAGTTTGTGTGTAAAACTCCATCATCTATGTCTCCAGTCCTGATTTCTTCTTCTGTCTGTTGGTTGTATAACTGAAGGTCCATGGGATATTTTATAATTTCCTAATACTTAACTTGTTGAAAATCATGCCTACATTTCCTACCAAAATAATACCCTTTCTCAAACTGTCTCTTAATTCCCAATGTGCCAATTCTCTTGGCGTTTTAGATTTTGAATCTGGAAGATTCCTGATTTTTGCCACTTTTCATCTCCCTCAATTGGTATTTTACTTACCCAATACTGTTTACCTCTCTGAAAATTATTTAGGATCTGCTCTCTTTCCTTTTGTTTCCACAGCTACCACTTGAATTCAGGCCATTGTTGCCTCATTCTGGGACTCTTCCCGTAAGCTGCCAGTTGCTCTCCCTGTCTCCTCTTGTTCCATATCCCACAAATGCAATTTGTCCCACTTTCCCATGATCAAGAACCTCAGTTACTAATCTAATGCCTGTTATAACTTCTGCTTACAAGCCATGTTTATTCAAGAACTCCAACCCAGTCTTCCGAGTGCTACCTTTGAGTTCACAATGTGGGAAGTTATTCTCGGCACCCAAGGTAATCTGTTTGTCATTAACTATGCAGTTACTTGTTCCTTCTCTGATCCTGCTGTTATATATCCCTGAATTCCCTCTCTACTCTGTCCTTTACAGCCTATACAATATGATTCCACATGAGTATCTTTTTTCCTGAATGACTTTTTGCCCCATTTTGAGGCCTCCACTATATTATATCTCCTCAGTTCTTTGTGTTAAGTTTAAAAAAGATTATTTTGGCTAAATATTTATCCTTAAGGTATTTTATATATATCTATAGGATTTTCCTTGACATTATAAGTTTTTTTGTGTGTGTGAGGAAGATTGGCCCTGAGCTAACATCTGTTGCCAGTCCTCCTCTTTTTGCTTGAGGAAGATTGTCACTTAGCTAACAGTGCCAGTCTTCCTCTACTTTATATATGGGGTGCCACTGCAGCATGGCTTGATGAGCAGTGCACATGTCTGCGCCCAGGTTCCGAATCCACAAACCCTGGGCCGCCAAAGTGGAGTGCGTGAACTTAACCACTACATCACTGGGCTGGCCCCATGACATTATAAGTTTTAAATTTCTTTTATTTAATTTCTGCCTACTTTATTTTGTGTAAGACACAGTGAGTATTAAGAAAATGCTTTAAAAATAAATAATACAGGGGCTGGCCCCGTGGCTTAGCGGTTAAGTGCGCGTGCTCCGCTGCTGGCAGCCCGGGTTCGGATCCCGGGCGCGCACCGACACACTGCTTCTCCGGCCATGCTGAGGCCACGTCCCACATACAGCAACTAGAAGGATGTGCAGCTATGACACACAACTATCTACTGGGGCTTTGGGGGGAAAATAAATAAATAAATAAAATCTTTAAAAAAAATAAAAAATAAAAATAAAAAATAATACAAATAAAATAATAATAAATAAAAATAAATAATAAAATGAATAACTGTCATCACGTATTTTGCTTCTTGAGTCAGAAAGTTTGTATCAGTATATATAAAAGTAGTTGTTCAATAAATATAGATCTTAATGCAGAAGCCACTTTTTCATTTCGTATATACTTATCTGCATAATAGGGCCGCCTTTAATAGTGTCCTTGCAGAAGAAGCCGTGCCAGCTTCTAATAACACAGATGTTAAACATAGACGCTCAGTGTTTGAGGCTTAGTATCAGAACCATCCTGTTTTTGGTTTAAACTTGCTTATCCCTGACCCTGTTTCTTCTGCTGTTACTCTCACTCCTCTTTTACCTTGTCTTTCCAGTTTGATTGACTGCTATCTGGTTTTTCTACTCTTGAATCCTTTTCTTAACTTTCAGTCTTTGTCTTCACTCTGGTGACTTCTGTTTGGCACAGCCCCAGGACTTCCTAATCTTGTGCCCATCTTCACAGGTGGTACCAAGTAGGCTGGTTTTGCCCATTTCGTGGGCCTCATGTATTTATATGTATATGTACATATACAGTGTGATATACATGTACATTCTTTGAATTAATTGCTAAAGGACTCTCAGGAGAAATAAGTCTTTGACAATATGGTAAAGTTTGATGTTAATATGTTGGAATTAGCATGGACGTCATGTAAAATTTATTTTCAAAAGTAGTATGAGCCTGAGGAAATGAGTTGAGTAGTGTGTTAAAATCAATGGTTTGGGGGCCCATTTTTTTTTAGACTTAATTTTTTTTAGAGCGGTTTTATTCACAGCAAAATTGAGAGGAAGGTACAGAGATTTCCCATATACTCCCTGTCCCCACACATGCATAGCCTCCCCCATTATTGGCATCCCCTACTGGAGTATTACATTTGTTACAATTTATGAACCTATGTTGACACATCATCACCCAAAGTCCATAGTTTACATTAGAGTTCACTCTTGGTGTTGTACATTCTATGGACTTGGACAAATGTATAATGACATGTATTGATCATTATAGTGTCATATGTAGTATTTTCACTGCCCTAAAAACTTCTGTTCTCTGCCTATTCATCCCTCCCTTCCCCCTCAACCCTGGCAACCACTGATCTTTTTACTGTCTCCATTGTTTTCCCTTTTCCAGAATATCATATAGTTGGAGTGATACAGTATGTAGACTTTTCAGATTGCCTTCTTTCACTTATTAATAGGCACTTAAGTTTCCTCCATGTTTTTTCATGGCTTGATAGCTAATTTCTTTTTAGTATTGTCTAATATTCCGTTGTCTGGATGTACCACAGTTTATTTATCCATTCACCTACTGAAGAACATCTTAGTTGACTGCAGGTTTTGGCAATTATGAATATAAAGCTGCTATAACATCTGTGTGCAGGTTGTTGTGTGGACACAAGTTTTTAACAATTTGGGTAAATATCAGGGAGCATGTTTGCTGGATTGTATAATAAGAGTATGTTTAGTGTTTTTTTTTTTTTTATTTATTTTTCCCCCAAAGCCCCAGTAGATAGTTGTATGTCATAGCTGCACATCCTTCCAGTTGCTGTACGTGGGACGTGGCCTCAGCATGGCCGGAGAAGCAGTGCATCGGTGTGCGCCTGGGATCTGAACCCGGGCCGCCAGCAGCGGAGCACGTGCACTCAACCGCTAAGCCACGGGGCCGGCCCAGAGTATGTTTAGTTTTGTAAGAAACTTCCAAACTGTCTTCCAAAGTGACTGTACTATTTTGCATTCCTACCAGTAATGAATGAGAGTTCCTGTTCTTCCACATAGTTGTCAGCATTTGATGTTGTCAGTGTTCTGGATTTTGGCCCTTCTAGTGGGTGTGAAGTGGTATCTCATTGTTGTTTTAATTTGTATTTCCCTGATAAGATATGATAAGACATCTTTTCATATGCTTATTTATCATCTGTATATCTATTTTGGTGAGATGTCTGTTAAAGTCTTTGGTCTATTTTTTAATTGGGTTGTTTATTTTCTAATTGTTGAATTTTAAGAGTTCTTTATATATTTTAGACAACAGTCCTTAATCAGATTTTTTTTTGCAAATATTCCCTCCCAGTCTGTGGCTTTTCTTCTGTTGCTCTTGGTATTGTCTTTCACAGAGCAGAAATTTTCAATTTTAATGAAATCCAGCTTATCAATTATTTGTTTCATGCATTATGCCTTGGGTGTTGTATCTAAAAAGGCATTGCCAACCTTAAGTTCATCTAGATTTTTCCTATGTTGTATTCTAAGAGTTTTATAGTTTTGCATTTTACATTTAGGTTTGTGATCTATTTTGAGTTAATTTTTATGAAGGGTATAAGATCTGTGTTTAGATTCATTTTTTTTTTTGCATATGGATATCCATTTGTTCCAGCACCATTTGTTGAAGAGACTATCTTTGCTCCATTTTATTGCCTTTTCTCCTTTGTCAAAGATCAGTTGACTATATTTATGGGGGCCTATTTCTAGTCTCTCTATTCTGTTCCATTGATCTGTTTGTCTGTTCTTTTGATGATACCACACTGTCTTGATTACTGTAGCTTTATAATAAGTCTTAAAGTAGGCCATGTGAGTCCTCCAACTTTGTTCAGCTCTTTGAATATCGTGTTGGCTATTCTGTGTCTTTTGTCTCTCCATATAAACTTTAGAATTAGTTTGTCCATATCTATAAAATAATCTGCTGGGATTTTGATTGGGATTGCATTAAGTCTATAGGTGAGGTTGGGAAAAACTGACATCTTGACAATATTGAGTCTTCCTATCCATGAACATGGAATATCTCTCCATTTATTGTAGTTATTTGATTTCTTTCATCAGAGTTTTATAGTTTTCCTCATATAGATTTTGTGCTTATTTTGTTAGATTTATACATAAGAATTTCATTTTTTGGGGTGCTAAGGTAAGTAGTATTGTGTGTTTCAATGTCAAATTCCCCTTATTCATTGTTAGTATATAGGAAAGTGATTGACTTTTATATATTAACCTTATATCTTGCTAGATTGCTTTAATGTCTTATTAGTTCCAAGAACTTTTTGATAGATGCTTTCAGATTTTCTACCTAGATGATCGTGTTTTCTGTGAACAAAGACAGTTTTATGTCTTCCTTTCAAATCAGTATACCTTTTATTGCATTAGCCAGGACTTTGAGTATGATGTTGAAAAGGAGCAGTGGGAGAGAACGTCCGTTTCTTCTTCCTGATCTTAGTTGGAAAGCTTCTACTTTCTGTTAGCTGTAGGTCTTTTTGTAGATATTTTTTCTCAAGTTGAAGAAGTTCACCTGTATTCCTAGTTTACTGAGAGTTTTTATCATGAATGGGTGTTGGATTTTGTCAAATGCTTTTTATGCATGTAATTTTTCTTCTTTAACCTATTGATGTGCTGGATTACATTAATTGATTTTCGAATGTTGAACCAGCTTTGCATACCTGGGGGGATGCCTATTCTTTTTATTTCTACTATTTATGAAGTAATTGGGAGTATATGCTTCATACTTGTATGGTGCTAGAGTAAGAATTGTTGTTATAAAAAGGTAAACATAATCTTATTGAATTAGAAAAATCATCCTGTGATAAAATTCAGGATGGATAGCCTGATTTGTTCAAATGGGAGAAAGACTATATACAAATATTATTAAATGAGATGATTTAATTGTTAGTCATCATTGTAGTGCTTTTATGGATATAAAAAACAAAACATGGAAAAGGTTATTCAATGCCATTTGAAATGCAAGAGCCGGAAGGTAATCATATGATACCTCAGTCACATTGCCACTACCTATTAGAGAGAGAGATTGAGATTTTATCTTGAGAGCATTCAACTTGTGTATTTTAAAACTGATTTCTTAAGGATTATTTTTGTCATATTTTAAAACTGATGATTTTTGATTTAATTTAAACTAATTATAGTATATATTTAAGAAATCACTGAGTAATGAGCCATCTTTATTTAAATAGGATGTTCAGGAGACATTTTCTGGTAATAGGTTGTTATTTTTACAGTTCTATTTCCTTAGCAGATTATAACACCATGTGTGTGTGTCTCATTTCTTTTGTAATGAGTGTTCCTAATAAAGGGCCCAAGAAATGAACAGACTTTCAATATGCTGCCCTTTATTATCATGAATTATTCTAGCTAAGAAACACTACAACCTGCAAATTACAGAATTAAAAAAAAAATCTTATGTTGGGTATGGTTAACAATAGCAATAATAATTTGGGAGACAAAGAATAGAGACTTCAAGTATTCCGGTATTACATTTTAGATTTTCTTATTTTTACCTTATGTTTTGAAATAATATGTCTGCCTGAGATATTTCTGCAAATTCGTGCTATGTTAACCTCATGAGCAGAATATCATAGTCTTGGAGGCAGTATAATGCAGTGAAGTAGGTTTTGGGTCATGGTGATCTTGGATCAGATTCTCTTCTGCTGCTTACCAGCTTACCAGTGGGTGAGTATGGGCAAGTTAATTAATTTTGCTAAATTTCATTTTTCTCATATTTAAAATGATGTCAGTAATACTTAACTCATAGTTTTAGGGGGAAGATTGCATGGCCTGAGGCTTGTAGAACGCTTAGCACAGTGCCTTATCTATAATAAACACTGAGAGGTGGCTGTATCTTCTTCATCAAAATATGTTGGTTGTCCATGAAGTTTTCCGTGTTTAAGTGCAGAAGAATTTTACATATATTCTCATTTAATGTGTTAAATTATATTTATTGTTTTTGGCTTTCAAGATATTTTCTGTTATAGATTTTTTTATAACTTTGATTTGTTTGAATCCCTTTTTAAAATTTTGGTCAGATGATACTAATTCTCTGATTTATATAACTAATAAAAATTTTTATAGGATAGGGCTGTCTTAATTTCATACTGAACCTCTAGCCAGCTCTGTCTTGAATTAATCTTTGTCATACTTTTGTTGACTTGGCTACTAATTCCATAATTATGGGATCTTCCATCTCAGATTTCTCCATTTAGTCCACTGAGGTTTCAAGAGAAACTTTATGAAATAAATGCCTTTTATAAATTTTAGAAATCCACATAAATTCATCTTATCCTCATTACCTATCAATTTATTTACCCTTTCAAAATAAAATAAAATAAATCAGGTTAATCCATCATAACTTTTTCTTAATGGTGGTTCTAATTGGTCAGGCTTTCTAATAATCCCTTTACCAATTCATTTTAGAACCATGGTAATTATCCTCATCAAACTGGTTAGTCTTTGTCAGATGAAGTCAACCTTCTTTCTCTTTTTGTAAATTAAAATTTGTCTGTTTTGAGACATTGGAACGTTTGCGGTGATCCATGATTCCTTAATGACTTCTGGTTCAGTGATCTTATTGGCAGGTATTTTCAGTATAGCTTTTAGGATAATTCACTTGGTTGTGGTTAGGTATGGTCTTTTCAACTGGCAGGACCTCTCTATTTCTCTGCTTCCATCACCTCTCTACAAGCTACTTCTGACTTATAGGCACTAGTTTTTTCTCACATTTTGAAACTGTTCCTTCTGTTTGTCAGAGAAAATGTGGTTAGCAATAGTTCCATATTCAGATGATTCAAAATCAAATTATCTTTTTTACTAGAATCTTTTTGTGTAACCTGGTTCTAGTACCCAAGCTTCATATTTATAGTTGAGATCAAATTGCTAGTTTGTAATTAACTTCTGATCCTTCCTTTGTCTCCCTGTGCCTAAATCCTTGTCTTGGTTATCTTCCTCTGAGCCCAGTCTTTGTGGGGCTTGTTGGTCCCTCCACACAGGGACCTTCAACATCCTTCACTTTCTTCTCTGACTTGTTGGATACCTTTCCCTGTGACCTATATTTTTTTGTCTTTGTTTTTTTTTTTTTTTGAGGAAGATTGGCTCTGAGCTAACATCTGTTGCCAATCCTCCTCATTTTGCTGAGGAAGATTAGCCCTGAGCTAACATCTGTGTCCATCTCCCTCTATTTTGTATGTGGGATGCCGCCACACATGGCTTGATGTATGGGGTGTGGGTCCGCACCTGGGATTTGAACATGTGAACCCCGGTCTGCTGAAGTGGAGCACACGAACTTAACCACTACACCACAAGGCCAGCCCCTGTCTTTCTCTTTTTTTTTTTTTTAAAGATTTTATTTATTTATTTATTCCCCCCCCCCAAAGCCCCAGTAGATAGTTGTATGTCATAGCTGCACATCCTTCTAGTTGCTGTATGTGGGACGCGGCCTCAGCATGGCCGGAGAAGCGGTGCGTCGGTGCGCGCCCGGGATCCGAACCCGGGCCGCCAGCAGCGGAGCACGCGCACTTAACTGCTAAGCCACGGGGCCTGCCCTGTCTTTCTCTTATAATAAACACTTTTATACTTTTATCTGAGCATTTTCTCTCATGTCTACTGTATTCAGTATTCATATTGTAGAAAGAGGGCTGTCTGGTTTTCTGGCTGATAGAAACCCTTTTTCCTTAGCAAAGTCTGGAGACTTCCTTATTTGTATCCATTCAACACTCTTTGCCTCAGTTTCTTTAACAAGTAGATATTTTCTGATATTTTATAATGATCACATATTTATTTTGCATTAAGAACAAGAACAAAAAGAAATAGATTTTCAAAAATTCTTTTAATATTGGGGAATATCTTTATCCCTGCTTTGAATTTCTTGTATTTTCTCTCTATCTTTTATAACACAAAAAGAACCTTTTTGGTATATTCTATGAAGAACAAAATGTAATTTTCTCATTATAATCCAATTATAACCTTATATGATGTGCTAATGTTTTTCTATAATGTGGCCAGAAATCACTCCAGTTTTGAGTATGGGATGAAGATTTTGAAAATTTAACAATTATTCTGTTTTTATTTTTAAAAAATATCGATAGTCCACAAATGTTTATTGAGTGCTTACTATAAGCCAAATACTGTTCTAGAAACAAGAGACCTAGAATGAACAAAGCAATGTCTTGAGCTTACAGTTTACTGGGGAGGATAGGCGACAAAGAAACAAATACATCAGTTGGTGATAAGTACTAAAAAGAAAAATAAAGGCTAAGGGACCAGAGAGAGATGGGGGTTGGAGGTCTGGTTATTTAAATAGAATGATCACGGAGGGATTCCTATATAAGGTGGCCTTTAGGCAGAGAACTGAAAGAAGGAGGGCGGTGGGCTCTGCAGACACCTGGGGGAAGAGTGCTCTAGGCAGAGAGAACAGTGACAGGGCTAGCTTGGCGATTTTGAGAAACATCAAGAAGGCCAACATGGCTGGAGTGCAGTAAATGAGCAGGGAGAGTGGCAGGAGATGAGATCAGAGAGGCTGTGATAATCACTTTTTCTCTGAGAAGGAGGGGTAGCCATTGGAAGGTTTGGAGCAGAAGAATGACATATTTGATAACGTTTAAAAAAGATCATTTCCTCAAAGTTCAATAACTTTACCATATATCTTGGCATTCTTCACCTGTGTCAGTTTTATAGTGTGCTCTTTTAATCAGTATATGTTTCTCTTGTTGTTTTCTTGTAGTATGTCTTTTATTTATTACACTTTGCTGTTTTACCATTTAGTCCTGTTCTTCAGGTACACCAATTATGTACATGTGAGCTTTTTCCTCTTTTCTCTGTGTATAGTTTGCTCTTGTGTTTAATTTTTGCTCATTCCCGTTTTTGTTTTGCTTGCTTTCCACAAGCTTTTCCTTCATGTTTCTTACTGTCTCTCCCATACACATTCTTTTTTTAAGAGCTATTTTCATTTTAGCTTTCATTTTCATGATGTTTTCTTCTCCTTCCCCCTTTTCCTCAGATCTGTGTGTTCATGTTTTATTGCTTTTTGTATCTCAACCATAGCTTCCCTGGGATCTTATAGTTTTTCTTTGACCTATTTCTTTTTAGAGGTGAGGTTTGTTACATTTTTTATGGATATTTCATCTTTTTGCAAATTGTAAAAACTATTGCTTATGATGCATTTGGTATTGATGTTGTTCTGTCACATGTAAGTGACTTTTGTGTGTGTGAATGTTATCTTCCTCCGGAGAGGCTCCGCCCTCACCTCTGAGAGGTGGCTAGTGTGTAGACAGCCCACCTTGATCCATTCAGAGACTGAACTGGCTCAAGGCTGGGTTGCAGTCTTTCTAATCTTGGGTCTACCGCTGCCTCCCTTCCACTCCCAGTTGTAGCCCTCAACACATGTCCCCAGTGAAAGCCTGTGATATTAGTAGGGGCCCTCCTCCTTGAATAATAAATATACAGTTATTTGCTCCTAAGTCCAGTGATACTGCTGAAAACTCTAGTCTGCTTTTCAGAGTATTTGCCCTTGGTTTCTTAGCCTCCTGCCCTGTGAATGTTAAGAATTTGGCAAATCCTTGAGGAGAAAACTGCTTGTGTGGAGCTCACTTCTCTATGCACCCCTTCTCTCAGGGATCTTGGTTCCTCATTCCTAGCTGCCTTGGCCACCCTCTGCTCTGATTTCCTTGCTGCATCCTCATTCTCCAAGATTGGAAATGCCTCAGAGGGGAAAGCAGCTTACAGAATGTTGACTCATCTCTCTGAGGTTTCTTTCTCTGGCACCCCTTAAGTCTTAGCTGCCTTGGAAGTTCTCCAGTGCCTTCAAATTGATTTCTTTTGTATCTTTTTGGTTTTTCAGTTGTTCTCAGGGAGAGTGTAATATGCTGCAAGGTACTCCTTCATAACCGGAAATAGAAGTTCCTCTCTTAGAGTTTATTAAGATGGAGTTTCATTTTTGTTTCTGGTACATCTTGTCTCTTTTTGATAATTTCCACGAGAGGAAGGAATATAGATCATCTTTATTCCATGATTTAAAACTGGAAGGCAAAGGGTGTATTCTTTTCTTTGTTTCTTCCAGTCAATTAATATTTAGGAAACAAGCAGAGTTTATAATATGTATTGGAAAATTGAAACTATCATCTGAAAGGAACTCCTGAAGCAGAGGGATCATTAATAAAGAAGCAAAGTGAATAGCTGTATAGAGAAGAAATCTGAGCATCTGCTGTGTGTCAGGCTCTGAGCTAGGAATTCTATGTATTTTAAAAAGTTAACCTACATACCATGTTTGTAAGTTAGATATAATTATTTCCGTTTCTCATATTTGGAAGTGATTGCACCAAAATTTAAATTATATACCTAATCCATATTATAATGAAGAAAGGATGATATGAATAAAGGATGGTGGGGCTGTAATATTATTTAGTTGTTAAACTTTATTTTAAATATTTATCTTAGAAAGAGTATAAAAGGATACTAATTAATTGGAATATCATCCTAACCTTTTTGAATTACTCACACTTCCTGGAAGTAATTGTTAAAATGAAAATCAGTTGTCCCTGTAGCTAATGCTTGCTTACCCTAATTTTAGATAGAGTACCTAGTCATAAACACCTCTATTTAGTTCTATAAAGATGAAAAATTCAAAATAACTTAAATATCAAATAATAGGGAAATGATTTAATTATGTGATAATTTTGAAGACTGTGGAAAAATGAAGTGCTTTTGGTAAAATGATAAGTATATAAAAAAATGCAACAAATGAAAATTTTGTGCACTAACATTGTGACTATGTAATAAAATATTCCTGTACAGTTACGTGTATCACTTATGTAATAACCCCTGTATTAAAATATTTGGGTTATGAATTTCCATTTTAAAAATATTATTGTGTTGCTTTCATAATTTGGAAAAGTTTCTAAAACTTCAAAAGAAGAGTAAAGAACACTGCTGATTACTAACCTAACAAATATAAATTTCTTCAGTTGCATAGAGAGAATGTAACGTTCCTTAGAGTAGGGACTTTGTCTCTCTTATTTACTGCCATGTCACTAGATCCTGGAATAGTACCAGATTCAGTAAATCTTCGTTGAATGAATGAATAAATGAATGGCTAAAAGCGTATAAACATGATGGTCTTTTATGGTAGAAAGCATTGTTTTTGTTTTTTTTAAAGACTTGGTTAATTTAAAGGTTGGTTTAATTTTTATTAGTATGGTTTATGATACATTTGTTTTCTGTATTTCTATCTTTAATAGGATATATATTTTCTTCAGGCTACTTAATGATACAGAAGTGTTATGAAGTCAGTCAGAGGCTTCTTTAACAATGGTCTATTCTTTCAGAACCAGATGGTCAAGGAACTGGAGTCCCGTGTCCAGCAGCTGACTGGAGAAGCAGAGAACAGTAATTTACAGAAGCAGAAATTAATTCAAGAAAAATTGGAACTTGAGAGATGTTACCAGATAACATGTAGTGAATTACAAGAAGTAAAGGCAAGGTATTGTCTAAAGTCAGATCTCTCTCAGGTGTGGCTGTGAAGTACTACTGTATATTAACTCTATAAATTATCTGCCAAAATTAATCACACCTTGTGCATTTAACCTTGGAAGATTTCTAACCTAAATGCTGCCATTTGTTTATTTTTTTTAAGTCCAATGTAACATAAGAAGCATAATGTTTAAAAACACTTGATAAAAATGTGGATAATTGATATATTGAGAAATAATGCATTTGGATTTGGTTGACTAAAAAATTCCATTTTAGAGATTGATTCTAAATATATTAGAAGTATTTTTTATTCTCTTATTGTTTTTAGGCGCAACACACTGCATAAAGAGAAAGATCATCTTGTAAATGATTATGAACAAAACATGAAACTATTACAAACCAAATATGATGCTGATATAAACCTTCTGAAAAAGGAACATGCCATTTCAGCTTCTAAGGTATTGTATATGCTGGTAGATATAGCCATACAAAGTAGTTATTTACTTTACTCAGCATATAGCCATAGATAGCCATGGAGAAGTGATTTGGCTGTTGAAATTAATCTCTCCTTTGTTTTATTCTTGAACTCACTGAAAAAATTTTTATTGGTATTTAAGATACTGAAAATGCTAAATGTCTAATATATAGCATGACATAAATATTTAATAAACTAAATTCTGCTATAATAAGTTAACCCTTTTAAGTACCAAAGGTTTTTTTTTTTTTTTTCTGAGGAAGATCGGTCCTGAGCTAACATCCAATGCCAATCCTCCTCTTTTTCGCTGAGGAAGATTGGCCCTGGGCTAACATCTGTACCCATCTTGCTCTACTTTCTATGGGATGCCGCCACAGCATGGCTTGACAAGCGGTGCTTCGGTGCACGCCCAGGATCTGAACCTGTGAACCCCTGGGCCGCTGAAGCGGAGTCTGAGCACTTAACCACGGCGCCACTGGGCTGGCGGTGTACCAGAGTTTTTAAAGGAGGAAACATAAAAATCTGAGAAGAAATGCTCAGTTGTGTTAATAATACATTTTTAGAGTAACTATATACATTATTATTGTTATTTGGAAATCTTGGTTAAGCTTTAGTTTTCCTTTCATCACATACCCATTTTTGAGCCCATAGACACCCTCAGCAACACCCATACACTTTTGTGTCTGGGAATTGACACTTTCTGCAAGAGAATCCTATATGTACAATTCTAAGGTAGTCAATTACTTGATATTTCATGAATTAAATGTTCCAGTGGATTTGGTTTTAAAATTAAAATTTGAAAAGTTTTCTGTAAACTTATTATTTTTACATCAGTATTATATTTTCATAACTTTAAATACTATGCAGAATTTAATTTATATTTTAACTTTAAAAGATTAATTTTTTTACTTTTTTTTAAAAACAATTTTTGTTCAGATTTATAGATAATTTTAATTCTGATTGAACCTTAAGGGGGGAAAAAAGGTAAATTTATTCAACCAGAAGTAGAATGGTACAAAAATCAATATTCTGTTTTTTATTCTTCTTCTTAAAATCCTTCTAGGCATCTGATATGATTCAAGAATTAGAACAGAACATCTGTCAATTGAAACAGCAGTTACAGGAATCAGAACTTCAAAGAAAGCAACAACTAAGGGTGAGTCCTGTATTTTTACACAGAACAATGGCTAAAACTCACCTTCCCTTCTCTTGATTTTTATGTATAAATGAGAGTCAATTTAACAAAACTCAGAAATGCAAGTAGCCATTTCTGATTCTTTTATTTCATTGTATCATTTTTCATCTTATTTATTTTAACAAAAGGAGATGCTAATGGGATATAGAGAATAAAGAACAATAATTTTAGTTTGAATAATCTCCTTTTTTGAGATTAGTTTAAAAATAACCTTATTTAAATATATTATTATTTTAGAATACTTCCCTCCTTTTATTATTTGCCAATCTTCATAATTTCTCTCTCTCTCTCTTTCACACTTTTTAGATCTTTCCTTTTCCCTCCTGGTCAAAAAGTACCAGGGACTGGGATATTGATATAACTTCAGATTTATTATTTCCATATTGATTCGGTTGATCGTTTTTAAGTAATCCCCCAATCCTAAGGGTCAGAAAGTATCTCTTCCACTGTAATGTAGGTACTTTTGAGAGTAGCAACGTCTTCACATAACTAAGGTTTTATGGCCTCTACGAAAGCTACTCATGTTTCTGTTTGTAGTTTAGCCAATGGGACAGGTAGAGCTTCTTACTAATGTGGAAAATTCGAATAACGTTTGTCATCAAGTAGATTGATTTATTTCATTGCATTACTAATTTTATTGACTCTAGTAACAATTTTAAGTATAATAAAAGTAAACATTTATCATTCACAGGATCAAGAAAATAAGTTTCAGATGGAGAAAAGTCATTTAAAATGCACCTATGAAAAAAAGGTAATGTGTTTTGTGAGAAGCTGTAAGACATTTAAATAGCAAATGAGGCAATTAAGAATGTGGGCTCGGGGCCCGCCCTGTGGCTTAGCGGTTAAGTGCTTGCGCTCCACTACCTGCGGCCCAGGTTCGGATCCCGGGCGCACACCGGTGCACCACTTGTCCAGCCATGCTGAGGCAGCGTCCCACATACACCAACTAGAAGGATGTGCAACTATGACATACAACTATCTACTGAGGCTTTGGGGAGAAAAAGGGAAAAAAAGAAGGAGGATTGGCAATAGATGTTAGCTCAGGGCTGGTCGTCCTCAGCAAAAAAGAGGAGGATTGGCATAGCTCAGGGCTGATCTTCCTCACACACACACACACACAAATAAATAAAGGAGGCATTAACTACTGGTAGGCAAAAAAGAAAGAGAAGAATGTTTAAAAAACAAAAAAGAATGTGGCCTCGTTTTTATAGTCATACATTCTAGCCCTTAAAGAATAATTTTTCTAAGTTCATTTCAGCTATCCAGTAATCAAATTTTGCTTCATTTTTCGTATTTATAAACAGCTTCTTCGGTTTGATTAATTATATCAATATTAAAACATCAGCTGTATGTTATATTTAATGAGTGAAGAGTATTATTACGTTAACCTCTCATAACACTTTGAAATTATATTTTCTTTCTACCAGTTTGAAAATATGATACAATCGATGGGAGTTATTTTGTATTCTGTTGTATCATATGTGTAATAAGAACTTTAAATATTTAACCAAAGAATATAAAACAATGAAAGAATTGTCTACTACTTTAAAAATTGATTAGGGCCGGCCCCATGGCTTAGTGGTTAAGTGCGCGCGCTCCGCTACTGGCAGCCTGGGTTCGGATCCTGGGCGTGCACTGATGCACTGCTTCTCTGGCCATGCTGAGGCCGCATCCCACATACAGCAACTAGAAGGATGTGCAGCTATGACATACAACTATCTACTGGGGCTTTGGGGAGAAAAAAAGGAGGAGGATTGGCAATAGATGTTAGCTCAGAGCCGGTCTTCCTCAGCAAAAAAAAAAAAAATTGATTAATAATTGTTTCTTGTCATTTCAAGTAGAGAATATTTCTACTGATATATGCTAGTATCCCTGTTACCAGTAATAACTGGGTTTTTTTTGACACACTGTTAACACTTTTGGCAATAACGTGCAGTGTTCTATAGGTTTGTGCCTATTAAACTTCAGCTTTGAAATTGTTGTTTGCTATAACACATAGAAAGTAAAAGAGTAGTTGAAATAGCAAAGATTTTGTTGCTGCTTTTATAATTATTTACTGTGCTAACATTTACTAAATTAATCCACTTGTAAAGTATGCAGATAATAAAAAATGAGAAAGGTGAACCCTTCAACTAATTAAAATACATACAAAATTAAAATTAAAAAAATTTTATAGCACAAAATTCCCAAGGCTCTTTGTAATATCACATCTTATCTATCCACATAGTCACTCAGCAGATATTCATTAAATGCTTCTGTTGGGCACGGTATTGTACGAGGTCCTGGGATGGGGGAGAGGGGTTGAAGATGAATTAGACGTAGACTGTGCCCTCCAGGAGCTTAATGTCTAGGAAGAAGAATGTGTCATTTGGAAAAGTATTTCTACTGACATATATTGAGCTGAATATGTGCTCTTTAAAATTATAATAAATTTTCTTATTGTTGAAGTTTTTTTTTTTTTTTTTTGCTGCCATTTTGATACAGGTCAATGCAAGGTCTCAAAATATTTCATGTCTACAAAATGATACCTGAACAGGAGAGGGAAATATTGCTTTTATTGAAATAAAGAATTTTTTTCAGTTTCTACTGTTGAGCCATGCAGCTTCATAAATATTTTACTTACCAAAAGAAGACTATGCATTATCATAAGCCTCGCTCCCCCATGTGCAAGACGTCTGCATCCTCTGGGTATACTTTAGTTAGTTCAATGTTCATTTTTTGGGCAGATATCTGGCTTCCTGTCCATTAAGGAACACCTTCCTGGCCTTCTGCTCCATTATAGTCTGTGGTGAGCCCTCTTCTTAAGAAGTGGTGTCTGTGTACCTGTGAGACAGAGAGAGGGCTGGTAGCAAGGAGAAAGGCACGCACTGACTAATTTTAAAAGAATGTATTCCTATCTCAAACTTTAGTGCTACTGAGGACTGTTAGATAGAGAGGTAGAGCTGGAAAGACACTCTTTCTCCTACCACTATCTTTTCTTGGGTATTTCTCCACCAAGTAATTAAGTTTTTTAGGTCAGCCCGTCTGCCTGATGAACACACACAAGAAACAGAATTTTAGAGCTCAATTCAATCTCATCCAGTAAACTTCCAGCCATTCCTGTTCTATTTCACTTCAGGGAGCAGACCTCAGTCCTTTCTATTAGGAATCATATCTATAGCTTTTGCCTTTCCATGAGGTATCAATTGGTCTAGCTTTTTAATAATGTAACTAAAGTGTGTTATTTTCAATGTAAATAAGACGTGTTTAAAATGATAGCAATCTTTAAAAGAAAAATAAGCATATTTGTTCATATTGCATATGTTCTAACATTTATTTATATTGGAAGAAAATGTTGCTCAGCATGTCACTTTTTGTTTTACAATTAATTCCATAATCTTCCCCTTTTAAAATGACATCTGTTCTTCTTTCTTTATTAAACCTGCTGTGATCTCAGGCCATGAAGATTTGATGTCTTGTACCCCCCTCAGGGAATATCCTTTTTGCCTGCTCAAAGAGCTGCCATAAATCTTACATAGCCCTGGACTGTGTAACTGGATAGCTAAATGGGATGTATAGGGCTTTTGTTTGTTATACAGTGTTACAGGTGTGCACATTCAATAACTTTTGGTATAAAACTTAGTTCTGAATATCTCCTCAGGAGGAGGAAATGCCATCTGAATGACATTATTTCCTCATGCCAATAAGAAAGCAGCATGAGAGATTCTAACTTATCTTTGAGGTAAGAGAAACAGCATCAGATGCTGTCCCTATTTTAAGTACACACACATTATCTAATGTTCTTTATTGATCTCTAGTGGCTATTGCCTGCTCTTAAGATCTTTGAACATCAAACAAATGATAGGTAGTAAAACTAAATGTCATTGTTTGATGAAGTGTCCTAATCTGTTCAATCAGGAAATGGTTAGGCTAAATGATTTTACTAGTGAGGAAACACCTGCCTCCTACAAATAGCGTAGTGCTTGTTTTCCAAACAGCCACCAGAGTGAAAGATGGTGCTGTTTTAGAGAAACTCAGGAGACAGATGTCAAGCATGTATATTCTAAAATGTGCTAGAATTGAAATATGTACTTATAATAATTCTCATGTAACTGTGTAACAAATGAGATATAAAGTCTGGTGGAGTTCAAAACCATTGAAAAGAGTTATTCCAGTGTTTAGCATTCATATGTAATACTTTTAATTAGGTTAAAAATAATTTAAAATTTCTAGTTTTACATATAATGTATTGTGTAATATTTTCTAGCTACTACTGGCATGATTTTCTTGAGGACATGTGCCTTGAGTGAAGTTTCAAAACATGAAATTGTGCAGTGAAATGATTTATACAAGTCATGCAGCCCAATGCCCCATATTTTTCATATTGGGAAACAGAGGTTAGAATGGTTAAGAGACATGGTGGAGTTACCCAGCTGGTTGGTCGGTGGGTCAGCAGCAGTTAGGGCTCTTTCTTATGCCGTGAGGTCTACCACTGTATATCTATTTCCTTATATATAGCAAATCTCTTGCTTATTTATGCAAATACTCCATTCTTGATTACTTAAATTCTTGGGCTGCAGGGGAGTAAAATATACATTTAGTAAATGTTCAGTAAATGTGCTTATGGCTGCTTAAGTCAATTATTTATGACAAACTCATGTTTGAGAATATATGCTGTATCTTTGACTATCTGGTTTGTATTTTCATTATTTAAATTCATTATTTAAATTGTTGAAATTCATTTTTGGTATTAACAATATATAGTGGGGAAAGGATTACAAGCAAATCGATTCAAGCCTTATTCCTCACTGCCATTAGTACACTGAAAAGGAAAAACTGACAATACATTATCTCTATCACCCTCAACTACCTGGAATATAGGTAAAAACTAAAAGTATAATCTAAAAAGGCCCTTAAGCATACAATACAAATATATTCAATTAAGAACAAATAAACAAACCCAGAACAGCATTTATCAACTATTCTGGTGTGGGCCGGGGATTGTGCTAGGTGCTGAGGATATAAAAATAAATGAGAAACAGCTTCTAGAAACCCCTAACTCGAAAGTCTGTACATTGACACATGCGTGTTTAACTCAGAGGGAAGGCGCTCATTCTCCCACCCAGGTAGTCCCATTCCTGCTTTAGAAATGGTTCTAAAGGTTTTGGAAGCAATAAATTAGATCAAGGTGCTTGAGTTAGCACACTAACTGGGAAGTGGCAGCTGAAAACTTGACAGAGCTTAAGATTGAATAGCAAGTGAGAAAAGGCACGTACAAGAGCTCAATGCCTAGCAGTTCGGGGGCCGTGTTCTGGAAGGGCCAGTAGTACATCTAAGGGAATTACCATTTTGTGGCACACCGTGACTTTGGGTGTTCATAGTGACCTTGAGTTTTCAAGAACCTGTTTGTGTAGAGAATGTTCAATCTGAGAGGGCAATGATGATAATCTTTAACATTGTGACCATTTATTATGTTCTTGACATTGTTCTAAGAGCTTTACATGGAGTAACTTACTAACTCATCACAATCTTGTTTATATACTCACTGTTGTCCCCATTTTTCAGAGGATGCAACTGAGGTACAGAGGGTTAAGTGACCTGAGAAGGGGTAGGGATACAAACCCATGCAGTCTGACTCCAGAGCTTGCACTCATCCTCACCATGTAATTTTAGATATATTTTTCTCAAAAATGGTTAATATTTTGAAGTTTTCACTTAAAGGGGTAAATCTCAATTATGCTTGCATGCAGGGAGTTCTGAGTCCCAGAAAAAAACTGACCAGGAAATAGAGGGGAAACCTTGGTAGCACAGTATATTGGAGGTACAGTCCCAATATGTAAAATACTGTTGACTTATCAGTAACTCTGATAGCACCTCCTTGTCTGTTTGCTGTGTAATGTATTGTTTCAGAGTACTGGGAAGTAGGCTATGGGGTGTGGAGAAAACTCCTCCTCAGGAGAAATCTCCAGACCCTCCTGGGGATTTCCTGGGAACTGGATTTTAGCTGCAGCTCTAAGAAGGAGACCACACCAGGAGACATGGAATAGAGGCAAGGTTATGCCCTGTGTATTTTTTGCCAAGCACCAAATCTGAACAGATAATTCTGTTTATGAATGAGTAGGAGGAAAAAGCCAAAATGGGGTCTGTGGAAAAATAGTATAGAGCAAAAGAATGAGAGCATTATACAGAAGACTCAGAGAAAGGAGTTTCTTCTGAAAACGTAGTACTCCAAAAGAAAACATCAAGAAAGTCATCAGTAGAATACCAGAAGATATGATGTCTATGAAAGAGGAACAGATATCATAAGGAAAGAAAAGGAGGAAGTGAAAATGGGGGTACTGTCACGGGAAGGATTGTAAAGACCCTAAAAATATGATAGCAGATTTAAAATCCACATAGGAGCTGGTTAGGGGTAGAACAGATGTTGTAAAGAATTAAATCAGTGATATGAAGGACATACCATTACTTTCAAACTGCAAAGTAAAAGGGCAAAGAATAAAAAATTTTGAGAAAGGAGATGGATATTAACGCAGAAAATAGAAAAAAGAGTGCTGTAAAACAATTGATATTCCCAAAGGGAGGCTAAGAATAAATCAACATAAAAATAAAGGTATGAGAAAACTTTTCTGAAGGTCTGTTTATGAAAATTTAGAAGATTCTCCCTGTATCAGGGAGATGTTGCAAATCTAAATGTCATAAAACAATAGAGTGACATATGCTCTGTGTTTAGGCCAAATGTTGTGACTCAAGAATCTTATGCACACGCTTGCCTTTGTGTGTGCAGGCAGCAGAATGACATTCTTGAATATGTAAAGCCTCAGGGATACATCACTCAGATATTCTTTTTGAAAATAAAATTACTGATGATGTACTTTAATCAACTTAAAGATAAGCAAAAACGCAAATCAAAACAATACAACAAAGAAAAGAATACAAAAGGAGTAATAGTAAAGGCCAAAATTAACTAAAATAGAGGTGAATTTAAATATTTATTGTGTACATGATATAAAACAATGCAAATGTCAAAAAATTCTTGAGAGAAGGGATGTAAAGTTAAAAAAATATTAAAATGGCTATCTAGATCAACATTCTCAGATTGTTTAAAATAAAGCTAAAATGGACAGGAGAAGGAGAAGTAAGCATGTGCTAAGCTATTATTTAAAAAGATAGGACAGAAGTTAATTTTTTACTTGCTGAATATTAGAGAATTATATGTTAAAAATAATTATGAAATATTTATAGTATCACTGGTGAAATTAAAACCTGTCTGTCTCTGTCTATCAATCTATCAGAACATGGAGGAGTTTGGAACCAAAAAAAGCCATATAAAAAAGGAACATAAAAAACTAGGAAGCATAAAGAAAAATTCCATAAATAAGAATATTTTAGTGATAGCAACAAATCCAATAATCTCCCTTATTAAAAAAATAAAATGTATAATTTGAGTTAAAAGCCAAATCTGTGTGATATTTACAAGAGACTTAAAATTGATTAACAGAGAAAGAATAAAGCAAAAGAATAGGTAAATATGTATAAGTGACACCGTTGAAAGTAACAGTCGAGATATTAACTGAGCTTATACTAGTCTCTCCCATTAACTTTGTTCCCAACTGTCATTCCCCACCTTCCACTCAAACAGATTTGCTTTTCTTTGTGTTTTTTAAGTTGGTGTTTTGGTTTGCATTGAAGATTTTATTTCAAGAAAGGATTTTACTGATATAAAAACATGTGTTTCCAAAATGTCGGCATTAGGTCATTTCTGAGTTTAATTTTGGAGCTTTGATTCTGTAATTCTATACATTAAAGAGACCAGATCAGTGTCGGAATGGTGCTTCTGTTGCCCCTTTGATGTACTTACTCCAATTTCTCATGCCTACTATATGCCAAGCACTGTAGTACATACTAGGGATCCAAGATAGGTAAGACAGTAATTTTGATCTTGAATCTGGTAAAATTTTGGACAATAGACTTTTCTCCCCCCATGTAAAGTAAAATAAATGTCGTGGAAAAAATTTGCAAGGCAAGTTAGTTGCTCTTTCTCTTCCTAATAAGGTAGGTATTTGTGAAGTGTTTTGATTTTGCCATTTAAAATATGGAGGAGAGGGCCTCCCATCTCCTAATTCTCCCGGTAGTCCACGCTCCCAGCCACCGTGCATGTTCCTCTCTATTTCTTAGTTTTTTCTCAGCTTGGTGATGGCCATCATAGCAGCTAGTAGAAACTTTTTGATGCTCTCATGGAAAATTTCCTCTCTACTTTCAGTTTACAAGCATTTTATTTATTTTACTAAAAGACCAAGAGAAAAAAATAGAAGAGAATTATAAAAGGAAAAGACCAAAGAATATAGGATTTTTGAGTTAAATAGGTCTCCAGCCAAACTAATATAAATAGCTGAATACAAGTATTTTTAGCTAGCACTGATTCATTGTTTGAAAAGGTTTGTGATTGTGTGTGTGTGTGTGTGTTTATGTGTTGTTGGTTTTGTTGTTGTCATTCCTTCCCCATTCCCTGTACCTGTCAGTTGCCCTTTCAGCCTCATTTGGGTTGCCAGCAGATGTGTAGCCGGTATCCTCACCCCACTAAGTGACTTGAGTTTTCTTACCTACTGGCGAGGCTCTGTACCCTCAATTGCCATGTATGTGGAACCATGGCTGCTGTTTTACTCCCTCCTTCCCTCCAGCTGTACCAGCGTTTCCTTTTCCTACTTTTAGATCCGTATAATGTCCATGTTGGGTATGCTTATCTGCATTTGCATGCGAAGAACTTTCTGTGAAGAGAAATTTTCATTTAGCGCTCATTATTCGTGCTGCCATCCCACCTACTCAAAGGATGCCACGTTTAGGAAAGAGATACTTATGGTGGGGGGATTTCCTCCCGAACTCTGTAAATGCTTATACAAATCATTCCTAACAGTGGAAGAGAAGGCTGCTTCATCATAAGCTGTATGTGTTTGGGGAATATACACACATTATTTATTGTATTCTCCTAAATCTTGTGTGATTCCTTTCCTTTGGCTAATAGGTAATTTAAAAAAATTTCAAAAGTGATTGCTCCCTTTTTGAGTTTCTTACATATCAGTTTATTTTACAGGGAATCCACATGCAGGTAGATTCAAACAATTATTAACTTTGACCAGAAAATTGGTATTGGAAGTATAGTATTGAAATAATTACATGGTAAATGATTATGGTTAACCAAGTCTCTGTCTTGAAATATCTAATTTTATATTAAAAATAAGTTTAAGATTACTGCTTCATTGTTTGTATTTCTCCTTTAAGTAAACTTTACTTGTCTTCTGGTAAATTTTACATGTCTTCATCATGGCAGGTTCATGACTTGCAGAGTGAACTTGATAAAGAAAAAGAAGATGCTCAAAAGAAAATCCAAAAATTGGAGGAAGCTTTGAAGTGAGTAAAATTGTAATATATTTAATTTAAAAAATACTCCTGTTCTAAACTGTGAGCTAAGTTAAGTAACCAGAACCTAAACATATTTTTATAATAGGCGTGCTACAGTTTAGTTTGAGTCAGTTTTCCATCACAGATCTCTATTTTCAGAATTTTATTACTAGCTAGAAATTTTTTTAAAAAAGGAAACAATCAGTTTAGCTGTTTTTAAGTAATGGGAATGTAAGAAAATAGAACTTAGTGATTTCAGATGTTTTCTTCCTCTTAAATGAAAACAGATTAAAAAAAACCCAAAACAACATTTAGGCCTTAGGATATTTGGAAATTCCTCTGTAGATTTTTTTGAGAAATTTGGGTAATGAAATGGTCTAGGTGTTATATCTGAAAATGGACTAATGGACTACTATACAGGCATTGTTTAGGAAAGGTTTTGTCTCATGATATAATACTTAAATATACACATTGAAGTGTTAGATTTTATTTGTCTTCTCCATTCATTTACTAAGTTGATTAGACTCTACTTATCACTAAGTTTTATCTTGCAGTTTTTAGTTGGAAAACATTGATTTTTTTCAATAAATATTGAGTTCCCACCATGTGTCAGACAATGTGTAGTCCCTTCCCAGAGGACCTTATAGTCCAGTTGGAAAGAACTTTGGCAATTATACTACAGAATGATAAGAACTTTAATAGGAGACAGGTCAACAGGGTACCTGACCCGAGAAAGTGATTTAAGAAGGAAAGCTTACTTGAGTGCAGAGTATCTAGCTAACTCCCAGAGAATCAGGCAGTTTCATTTTTCTTGCTGCCCCAAACCTCCAAGCAGGAATAACTTACAGAAAGGCCAAAAAGAACACCCAACATCAAACAAACGTAGTATCAAATTCTGCCTGGGAAGATTGCATAACCATTCCTTCTCCCTCACTTTGCTTGTTAGTAAAATGTATTGGCTGAGTTGCTGAATATAACATCTTAAAATAATTTATGTGCTGTGGCATCACAGGATATCAATTTTTTTTTGTACAGAAGGACTTACTGCTTATTTTTGTTTGCATGGCAACATATGAATTAGATGAAATCAGAAGAGAACTATAGGGCTGGCCCCGTGGCTTAGCGGTTAAGTGCGCGCTCTCCGCTGCTGGTGGCCTGGGTTCGGATCCCGGGCGTGCACCAACGCACCGCTTGTCCGGCCATGCTGAGGCCACGTCCCACATACAGCAACTAGAATGAAGTGCAGCTATGACAGACAACTATCTACTGGGGCTTTGGGGGAAAAAATAAATAAAAATTATAAAAAAAAAAAAAAGAAGAGCACTATAATACTCATTAAACGTTAAGTCAAATAATGGTATTTTATACTCCAGCTTGAATAATGACAAAACTGGAGCATCCTTGCTTTCTTTAAGGATGGGATACCCTCTCTTTATTCCTCATTAATTCATTTTATCCTTAAAATATTGGTTAACTTTCTTCATCTATTCAGTTTACCACACTTTTGTTCTACTTTGTCTCTGTTCTTTTATAATTTCTTTATACTTTTTTCATTGGTTTGTTGACTTGTATTTTATATCCCTAAATGAAGAGATAATCTCTTTTAAATAACAGTAAATCAACAAATATTTGTTCAGTACCTACAATGTCTATATATTGTAGTATCAAACTAAGAGAAATAGAAGGTTTAGAAGATAAAGCTCAAGACAGCTCTGTTCTTATCGATCTTAAAGTCCAGGTCAGGCATTTGAAGTACTTAGAGTTGACAGTAAGTGCAGTGGGAATTCAGAAAGATTTTTTCAGTGAGATGTTGGGAGTTTATGTGTAAAACTGTATAGTATCTTTTAATGTTCACTGATAGATAATGAAAGAACCCTGAAACCTCTGTAGTTTCCTATATGCAACATAATCATTTTCTGAGCCGAGAAACACTCTTTAAGGCTTTAAAAGTCTTTACCAAAATACCAAATTTTACCTGGAGTTAAAAAAGCTAGTTTAGATTTTTTAGTAAAATTCCCCTGTAGATCTATTTCTCCATTCCCTATGTAGGTGATGTCTTCATTTTGACTACATGTCTAGATGATTCCAACAAGATAGCACCTCGTATAGCAGGAGAAATCTGGTCTGAAAGTAGCAGAGTAAGTTATTTTGTGGTCTGAACTTCAAAGTAAACAGCACAAGCTGACTATTTTCCCTAAAGGAAAATATTCTGGGGAGGCAACTGTTACTGGTTTTGAATCTAAGAATAGTGGTAAACTCAGTTGGTCCAGAGAAAATTCGATTTTTCTAAAAGACAAATAACTACATTTGTTATAGAAATTTGCCTTGATTATTAGCAAAATTTTTTCTTTAATAAATATACACAAAGGTAAAAAATCTCACTTTTAGAATGTGGTGGTATTCATTCATTTAATCATTCTTTCATTCACTCAGTAAAGGTTATTTCTTGTGTGCATGTTGAATGTATAGTAGATGATATCAGAGAACAGGAATATATACATATGAATTCATATACATATGAATACATGATAAATTATTCAACTCAATCTTTGGTTTAGGGCTCAAGTTGATACTTCAGAACCAATCCTTATTTAAGAGGAATACTGGTTTGAAGTCAGCATTTTAAATGCTAACTCCTTAAAGCAAATTTGCCTATTGTTATTGTTTTTCAGAAATAAAACTAGTCTAATATTACTGCCCTATTACTATTTACAATTTTTATTCCACACATATCCTAAATTTGCTTCCTACTTCATTTTTATTGTAGAAAATAATTTTAATAGCTTCCAGTAACTGAAAATTATCTGAAACTATAACTGTAAATGGTATGAATTGTATGTGTTCATTTTTCATTTTTCAAAGACAAGTAATTAAAGTATCTAGGAAACTCAGTAGACTAATGAATGGAAAATGACCATATATAACAAAATAATTTGGTGTAACTCTTTGAAGGACTAACACTGAAAAAGTATATGGTGTTTTTGGAGGAGTTAAAATCTATAATCAACAGATGTAGATAGTATAGATTTGGTTTATTCCTTTTTCAATATTCATATGTTTGCCAGATTTGATTTCTAAGTTTTTGTTGCTATAAAAATAATAAAGCATTGTTCAGAGATGTTGTGTAAATTGTCTATTTTAAGGTATTCAATGAAACATTCCAAGGTCATCTTTTCAATTGATACCTTTTTCAAACTCCTCTTTGGCGGTAAAATACAAAACTGCCTTGAAACAGATTTATTCTGATCCGTTTTACCTTTTTTGCATTGTCAAATTGTAAACATTATAAATATTTCTCCTCTGACACTGATATATGTAAGCTTTCTGTTTTTCAATTAATATTGAAAATATGTAGTGGTAATTTCACTAGAACATATGATAATATTGGTCTTTACATGATATGGTTATAAATGACCCTAGAGGAAGCAAGCCCTTGTTTAACTAAAACATATTGTTTTGATTGTGGTGCTGTATGTACATATGTATGTATATGTGACTGTGTGTGAATATATACACTACAGATAAAACTTTTACTGGTTTTTAAAAAAAATACAGAGAGAGAAAACAAATTCAAATCTGGGCTATAACCTCGCAGGCCAGAGGCCCCTTGACATTACTAAAACAAATTCATCATGCATTTTTGTTCAAAGGAGGCATGTCATGAAACTGAATATTCCATTAGTCTCCTTTTCAATCATTACTTTGAATTTTTGTCACAATTACTTTATAACCCTGAAACATATGTTTAGCTGACTTTTTGTAAATTTATATACTATATAAAATGTGGATATATAAGATATTTAATTACATAAGTATTTAAAAATATCGGTTAGGTTTGCTCTTGCTTAGACTTTGCTATAAATAAATATACTGTAAGGAAAGGTGAAACAGTGGCTAATTGTACCCTTATAATTTTTTAATAATTTTTAAAGCTAGGTAATATAGTCCTATGGTTAAAAATCTGAAAGATGGGAAAAGAGCATGTTGGAGAAAGCCCCCTTCCGTACGAGCCCTCTAGCTGCACATTTTTCCTCTTTGAAAGAAGCATTGTCTCAATTCCTTGTGTCTCCTTTCATGTGCAGTTATTCTTTCCCCATCATCTTTTCTCCTTACACTCCACATACACCCTGATCTTTGTTTTGTTTTCTGCTTTTCACTTATCGATATGTCTTGGAGATTGTTTCATGTAAGGACATAAAGAGCTTCCTCGTTCTATTTTGTGTATTTGGTGTAATTTATTTTACCAGTTCTCTATTGATGAATGCCAGCGCTGGTGGTCTAGTGGTTAAGATTGGGCACTGTCATCCACAGGACCTGGGTTCGCATCCCAGTCAGGGAACCACACGACCTGTCTGTCATTATCATATTGTGGCAGCTGTGTATTGCTGTGATGCTGAAAGCTATGCCACCGGTATTTCAAATACCAGGAGGGTCACCCGTGGTGGACAGGTTTCAGTGGGGCTTCCAGACTAAGAGAGACTAGGAAGAAGGACCTGGTCACCACCTTGGGAAATAATTGGCCATGAAAACCCTATGAAATACAGCGGAGCATTGTCTGATATAGCACCAGAAGGTGAGAGGATGGTGCAAAAAGACCAGGCAGGGTTCTGTTCTGCTGTCCACAGGGCGCTAGGAGTCTGAATTCTCTCCATGGCACTAACAACAACTATTGATGAACACAGGATGAAAATTCTTCCATGTGTCTTCTAGGACATGTATGGTTTGATTTTAACACTTAAAACTGTGATCTATTTGGAGTGTATCCAGTGTAGGTTGTGAAGTATGGACCTCTTGTTTTTGTTTTTTGTCAAATGGTTGCCCAATTACCTCAACATCATTTATTTGAAATAATAAATAAGTAATAAGGGAAAAAGGAGTAAGTAATAAGGGACAAGATCTTAGTAGTTATTTTGTAGAAAATGCTAACTAACCACTTCTTATTTTGACCCTCAATAAAAGCTGAAGTCTTAATATTAAGAGGTGTTTTGGCATTTTGTGGTGACCTAAGCTAATTTAGCCCTAATATGTTTCTTCTGGGTTATTTAATTTCCCGATATTTTAACTGTGATACAAGGATGAATTTAAAAAATAGATTCTGTGTGTGTGTGTGTGTATAAATACAGTGAAAGGGACCTGGAAATATATATATATATATGTGCCAAAGTGTATGGAGTGAGAGAAGGGGAGATATTCGTGTTTTCCTCTCTGTATTTGTATAGAGTTAGAATCTTTTCCAATAAGAATATTGTTTATTACTTTTGTAGCTTAAAACAATAATAAAGGCAAAAGAAACCAATAAAGATTTTAGAAGGAAGAATTATAAAACATTAATAATGGCTACCCCTAGTTAGTGAGCGTATAGGATTTAAAAAAATTTCTCTGCACTTTATATATTCTAAAGTAAATGTGTCCTGCAACTCCTCAGGGTCTGGAGACACTTTCAGCTTGTCCCAGATCACTTAGCTAGCACGGGGTGGAGCGGCTGTAAACCCAGACAGTCTCTGGAAATATCTGAAGTCTAATTATTTTGAGTTTTTGGCTGAGAAAACCTTTTATGTATTTCATATAATAAATGGATAGGTGATAAGGTTAACATCCCTTTTTTTTAACAAGTGAGAATTTTTCTCATCTAGAATGGAAGGACACCCTGCCACAGCCTTTTAAGACAGTTTGTTAGGAGGCCATTGGAATATAGAATAGGAAATACAGCTTTTTAATAAGTGTACAATTGGGGTATTTTTAATGAAAATAAAAGATATTCTGCATGATGATTATAGTATATTTTAGAGATGTTTTAAGTTTTCTTCTTGTGGGAATTCGCAATACATAGGTAGTAATATATAAATTCATTTTCCACTTTTAGTTTATCAATCTTATTTTATAAACTTGAATCTGACTGTAGCACACACATTTTGATTCCTAATGGCACAGCAGATTACCGTGCACTGGTTATCAATTTTAAGAGTGTAAGGCACTGTGCACTGGTTACCCATCCCTGGGGAGGACTCAAACTATATGGAGGATGGCAAAGATCATCACAATGCCAGCCACCAGGAATAGAAGTCCAAACACTTGTGCCCACTGCATCTTAGTACGGAGTCACCGGGAACACAATGCAATCAAGCACTGAATGGAACAATGCTTTACTCACACCGTGAAGAGACAGAGCAAGATCAGCTTTAGTAGTGGGCGTCGGTCCTCCATGAGCAATGGGTCTCTCCTGATGGCTGACACAGGGCAATTTGCCTACCTGTCCTGTGCTGCAGTCTAAATATCCCGTCCCCTCCCTGCAGAGATATAACAGTGGAGTTGGCTAGGGGCCATGTGATGCATACACTTCAAACAAAGACAAAAGAGCATTTAGGGGTCAGCCTGGTGGCGCAAGCGGTTAAGTGCACACGCTGCACTGCCGCGGCCCAGGGTTCGCTGGTTCAGATCCTGGGTGCGCGCAATGACGCACTGCCATTGCTTGCCAAGCCATGCTGTGGCGACGTCCCATATAAAGCGGAGGAAGATGGGCACGGATGTTAGCCCAGGGCCAGTTTTCCTCAGCAAAAAAAGAGGAGGATTGGCAGATGTTAGCACAGGGCTGATCTCCTCACACACACACAAAAAAAAGCATTCAGGGAAAGATATTCTCACACAAGATGATAAAGCCAGCACAGGCTTTGTGGGCTCTTTATCTCTGGGTAAGGAAGTGTTCCAAGCCGAAGGCCCATTCTTCTGTGGCTGAGTGGGGGCCGAAAGATTGCGTGCACGAGACTACCTTTCCCAATGCCTAAATATTCTCCTATTTCAGGGTAGGTAAATCTCATGCCTGAACTGTACTTTCAGGAGATTATCCTGGCAAGAGTGAGAATATCATAAATTTGAGTAACAAGAAATTGGAGGCAGGAAAAGAGGGAAGATGAGGCTACAGTAACAGTCCATGTAAGAGACGTGACTCTGCGAAGGTGATGAGTCTGTGATGAAGATTATAAATGCAGCGTCCAGGAAAAACAGCTTTTCTGGAACTATTCAGTGTCATCTAAGCACCTTTTTAAAAAATTCAGTCAGAATGATCTTCCACAAATAATTTCCAAGAGATAAGCGGACAGAAAAGTTACATGGTTTTATATTTTTATTCAATGTAGGAGCAACATAGATTGTTGAGTAAATGGAAACATGAAGTACAAATATTGAATTTTTAAATACCATTTCATGATTTCAGAAGATAAAAATTTAAAGATGTTTAACTTTTATTATTAAATTTTTTCCAGCTTTATCGAGGTGTAATTGATATATAACATTGTGTAAATTTAAGGTGTTCAACATGTTGATTTGATACACTTATATATTGCGGAATGATTACCACCTTAGTGTTAGTGAACACCTCCATCAGCTTACATAGTTACCATTTCTTTTTTGTGGTGAGAACATTTAAGATCTACTTTCTTAGCAACTTTCAAGTATATAACACAGTATTGTTAACTGTAATCACCATGCTGTACATTAGATCTCAGGAACTTATTCATCTTATAACTGGAAGTTTGTACTCTTTTACAAACATCATGTCATTCCCCTTGCCTCCCGTTCCCTGGTATCCACCATTCTACTCTGTTTCCATGAGTTGGGCTTTTTGGATTCCACATATAAGGAATGTCATACAGTATTTGTCTTTCTCTGTGTGACTTATTTCACTCAGCAGAGATCATACAGTATGTGTCTTTCTCTGACTTATTTCACTTAGCATAATGCCATCAAGATCCAGCCATGATGTTGCAAATGGCAGGAATTCCTTCTTTTTTATAGCTGAATAATATTCCACTGTATATATATATACATACCACATCTTCTTTATCCATTCACCTATTGATGGACACTTAGGTTGTTTCCTTATCTTGACTATTGTGAATAATGCTGCAATGGGAGTACAGATACTTCTTCAAGGCCCTGATTTCTTTTCTTTTGGATATATACTCAGAAGTGGGATTGCTGGATCATATGGTGGTTCTATTTTTAATTTCTTGAGGAACCTCTATACTCCTTTCCATAGTGGTTGTACCAGTTTCCCACCAACAGAATAAAGGGTTTCCTTTTCTCCATGTCCTCGCCAACACTTGTTATCTCTTGTCTTTTCGATAATAGCTATTCTAACAGGTGTGGGGTGATATCTCATTGTGCTTTTGATTTGCATTTCGCTAATGATTGAGCATCTTTTCATGCACCTGTTGGCCGCTTGTATGTCTTCTTTGGAAAAATGTCTATTCAGTTCCTCTGTGGGTTTTTAATTCAGATTGTTTGGTTTTTTTGCTATTGAGTTGTATGAGTTCTTCATATATTTTGGATATTAACCCCTTATCAGATATATGGTTGGCAAATATTTTCTCCCTATCCATAGTTTGCCTTTTCATTTTATTGATTGTTTCTTTTGCTGTGCAGAAGCTTTTTAATTTGATGTAGTTCCATTTATTAATTTTTGCTTTTGTTGCTTTGGCTTTTGGTGTCATATCCAGTGTCAAGGAGCTTTTTCCCTATGTTTCCGTCTAGGAGTTTTTCTAAGTCTTTAATCCAAATCTTCCTCCAGATTTGGGAAGTTCTCAGCCATTATTTCTTTTTAATTTAATTTAATTAATTAATTAAATTTTTTTTTTTTTTTTTTTAGTTTTATTGAGACCTAGTTGACGTGTATCACTGTATGGGTTTCAGAAGCACAGCGTAAAGGTTTGACTTATATATATTGTGAAATGATTACTACAATGAGTTTGTTTAGCATCCATCATCTCATAGATACAATAAAAAGAAATGGACATGGGCCGGTCCGTGGTTTAGCGGTTAAGTGTGCGCGCTCTGCTGCTGGCGGCCCGGGTTCGGATCCCGGGTGCGCACCGATGCACCGCTTGTCCGGCCATGCTGAGGCTGCGTCCCACATACAGCAACTAGAAGGTTGTGCAACTATGACATACAACTATCTACTGGGGCTTTGGTGGGGAAAAATAAATAAATAAAATCTTTAAAAAAAAAAAAAAGAAATGGGCAAAAAAAAAATTATTGTAATGAGAACTCTTAAGATTTACTGTCTTAACAGCTTTCATACATGTCATACAGCAGTGGTAAGTCTAGTCGTCAAGTTGTACATTACATCCGTAGTACTTATTTATATTATAACTGGGAGTTTGTACCTTTTGACCACCTTCCTCCAATTCCATCTACCCCCACCCCCCACCTCTGGTAACCACAAATCTGATCTCTTTTTCTATGAGTTTGGATTTTTTTTTTTCTTTTTTAGATTCCACATAAGTGAGATCATACAGTGTTTGTATTCTCTGTCTGACTTATTTCACCCAGCACAGTGCCCTCAAGGTCCATGCAAGTTGTCACAAATGGCAGGATTTCCTCATTTTTTATGGCTGAATAATATTCTATTGTATATATATATACCACAACTTCTTTATTCGTTCATCTGTCCATGGACACTTAGGTTGTTTCCATGTCCTGGCTGTTATAAATAATACTGCTATGAACATGGGTGTGCAGATATCTTTTTGAATTAGTGTTTTTGTTTCCTTTGTGTATATTCCTAGAAGTAGAATTGCTGGATCAAATGGTGGTTTTATTTTTAATTTTTTGAGAATCCTCCATACTGTTTTCCATAGTTTAGCCGTTATTTCTTTAAATAAGCTTCCTCCTCTGTTCTCCCTGTCTCCTCCTTCTGAAACTCCCATAATTCACGAGTTGGATCTTTTGGCCGTATCCCATAGCTCACGTAGGCTTTCTTCACTCTTTTTCATTCATTTTTTTTTGTTTCTTTCTGACTGGGTAATTTCAAAGTTCCTATCTTCTGTCTCACAGATTATTTCTTTTGCTTGATCCATTCTGTTGTTGATGCTCTCTATTGCCCTTTTCATTTCATTCATTGTATTCTTCAAGTGCAGAATTTCTGTTTGGTTCTTTTTTATGATTTCTCTTTGTTAAATTTCTCATTTTGTTTGTGTGTTTTCCTGATTTCATTGAATTGTCTTTCTGTGTTTTCTTGTATTTCATTGAGTTTCCTTAAAATAGTTATTTTGTATTCTTTATCAGATAAATTACAGATCCTCATGTCTTTGGATCAGTTACTAGAAGATTATTGTGATCCTTTGGTAGTGTCATGTTTCCTTGATTTTTCATGTTCCTTGAAGTTTTGTGTTGCTGTCCTTGCATTTGAAGAAGGAGTCACCTAGTAGAAGTCTTTATTAACGGCCTTTAGGAGAGAAATAACTTTCTTTAGCCCTGCTACTTATTCTGAGAAGCCCTCAAAATAAGTACACCTGATCCACGCTTCTTCCTCCCTCTTGTGGCAGAATTCTTAAGCTTGTGTGCTTTTTCTCGATCCTGCAACATATCAGGCCAAGTGCTGACAGCTTCTCTTTTGTTTTTACAAAAGTGGTGCTGAAGCTCAAGTTTGTGGTCTCTCCCTGGCCCTCAGGTTGGGACTGGCTTTCTGTGCATTCTCACTTGCCATCTGCTAAGGCTCGCTCTGGCTGCCACCATTGTGAGCGCGCACAGGGAACTGACCACAGGGTGTCGGTGTGTGTAGGTAAGGCACACAGAGTGTGGGGGTGACTGTGGGCCTGTTGGGGGTCTGTGGGTAGCGCATTCCCAGTAGCTCATAGGCAGGCTTCTTGATGGAGTCTATGATGCATTTAATGCCTTCTGAGAGTCCCATCTGCTGTTCTTCCAGCCACTTCCTGCCCCCAATCATGCAGCTCACAATTCAATACTCTGGATGAGAGGAGAGAGAAATGAGCTGCTTTTGTTCAACATTTAGGTTTGTAAGATATGTTATAGTTACATATCATTGTAGTTTATTCATTTTTGTTTGTTGAATAGCATTCCAAAGTGAACATATCACAATATGTTTATCTATTCAGTCAGTGTTTAGGCAGTGCCTAGTTTGGGGATATTATTAATAGTGCTGCTATGAGCATTCTTATTATGTTTCTTTTGGTAAACACATTTATCTTAGATGTAAAACGCCATCTAATTTTTATTTTGTGCCAAGTAAGACATGTATGTGGGGAGGATAGGCCTTTAGACTATTCAGTGGCATTATCAAAGAACCAGTTGACATTAGTGGGGATTCAAGTTGGTTTGGGACCAAACGGAAGAAGTTATTGAGTTTCCTCACTTTTACTTCACCCTAGTGTGGTTTTGAACTTCCAATTCTGAAAACATAGTCATTATATCAACTTTGTTTGTTTAGGAGGATCTAAGACATGAGTGATCTGATTCATGGACCTGCTAGTTGGTAGATGGGTGATTATAAGCTAATTGAGCAAGAATTACAGGTATGGAAAAAAATGTGAAAATTTCTTAAGGAATTATTTTACTATATTCTTGATGTTTTTTTATATTCCTCCCTCCAATAAAGATTTCAAGGTTTCTGTTAATGGTAGCTGTTTTTTTAAAAAATATGTAATAATATTTCCATATATCATTGCTTTTACAAGTGTAATTTCACTTGCACATGGAATTACTAGAAAAAAATTCTTGATGTTTTCTAAAGTAATTCAGAATGTTCTTGAATTATATTTTTATTTGACCGCTTTTGAAGCCAACTCTCAATGCTAGTAATATTCAGCAAATGTTCACCATTGAAAGTCATTCTATAAAATTATTTATTTATACAAAAATCAGCAGCACCACTTCTTTTTCCTGGCCTTATCTATCGTTTTGTTTAAAATGAGGAAATTTATGAAATAGTTTTGGAGTGTTATTTTTCTGAGAAACTGACATATAGCTTTTAAAAAACAGTCTGTTCTTGCTCAATATACATAGTATTTATAATCTCTCATTACAGTGGAAAACAGATTATTTACCCCTAAAGTTATATTTTTAAAGGAGTTATATTTTTAAACATGAGTGGAAAAGCTTTCCTATAAGGTTCTTTTAAATCTCCTTCATTTATCTTTGGTTGCTAGTTTGTTGTTATAAATCAACATTTATAATATTAGTAGGAACAGGGATTAATCTTCAAATAGGAATGCCTTAAAGATAATAAAACTGCAAAGTTATAATGACAGTGTTTTTGCACTTTCATTTGCTAGAAACTAATCTTAAAAGAAGACTTAAATGGAATACTAAACAATCTTGTGATTATTCAAAGAGGGAGTGGACTACATTTTGATTAGGTTTGTTTTTAGTGGAACATTGCCTACTGCAACAATTTGGATGAAGTTGCATTAAAAGCAGATAACTTTCCAGTTTACCCAGGAGCTTGAATTTTGAGTTTTGGTAGAAAGAGAGAGCTAGGTTAAATCAGTCTTGTGTAGGAATTTGAAAGTATAGCTGAGTAGCATAATTCTAAATTTAGTTTTATACATTGCTGAAGTGAGGAACTGTGGCTTGATCATTTTGTTTGTAAGATTGATAAAAAATATATTAAAGAATTAATGGTGATACATACTTTAAAATGGAAAAAATTTGAATTAAGGGGCTATCTGGAAAGAAGCTAAAAGGAAGCCTGCAAACTTGAATCGTCAATCTAAAGATTTCTGTGCCTAATAAGTGAATGAAAACATCTTTACAGAGTCACCTTGGTAAGAAATTTTATTCCATTTAGAAAACAAATTTGGACTTTCAAAAAGTTTTCTTGGAAGATTAATTATAAAAACTGTTCCACTGTAATATAAAAATAGCCTGTAACTTATGATACTATTAAAGAAGATGTGGTTTTAATTGAGAATATATGAATTTAAAGACCAGTTGAGTTTGTAAATTTTCAGGATATTTTTTCTATTATTATTATTACTAAAGTTAACAGATACAATTTATATTCAATCAAAATATGTCAAATTTTCATATCTGCCTATAATGTTACTTTTAACAACCTAGATATTGTGTAGCATCGGGGAGCAAGAAGAAATTATTTAACGTGCATGAAATCATTTTAGATTTTATGTAACTAGAATTAGATTAATTATATCAAAGTAGGATAAAATACAACCAGAATCTGTGGATGTAACCAAATGTAAATGTAACCAAAACCTGTGAATATGGAGGGCTGACAGTATTCATGGTACTACGCCATTTTATATAAGGAAGTTGAGCATCTGTGGATGCTGGTGTCCACTGGGGTTCCTGAAACCAATCCCCTGTGGATACCCAGGGACGACTGTAGTTCTATTTTTAATTTCTTGAGAAACTTCCATACTGTTTTCCATAGTGGCTGTACCAGTTGACAGTCCCACCAGCAGTGTAAAGGTTTCCCTTTTCTCCACATCCTTGTCAACACTCGTTATCACTTATCTTTTTTTTAAGAAATTATTTTATTGAGGTCATGTTGGCTTATAACATTGTGTACATTGTTATATTTCTGTTTCTGTATAGACTGCGTCGTGTTCGCCACCAGTAGACTAGTTCTCATCTGTCATCATACGTATGTGCCCCTTCACCCCTTTTGCCCTCCCCCCATACCTGCCCCTCTGGTAACCACCAATCTTTTCTCCTTATCTGTGTATGTTTTGGTTTGTTTATCTTCCTCTTATGACTGATATCATACTTGAAATCAAACAAATCGTATTTGTTTTTGTCTGTCTGACTTATTTCACTTAGGATAATACCCTCAAGGTCCATCCATGTTGTTGCAAATGGCATGATTTTGTCTTTTTTTATGGTTGAACAGTATTCCATTGTGTATATAGATATATATATACCACATCTTCTTTTTCCATTCATCTGTTGATGGGCACTTGGGTTGCTTCCAGGTCTTGGCTATTGTGAATAACGCTGCGATGAACATAGGGCTACATATCCTTTTGAATTATTGATTTCATATTCTTTGGATAAATACTCAGTAGTAAGATAGCTGGATCATATGGTATTTCTATTTTTAATTTTTGGAGAAATCTCTGTACTGCTTTCCATAGTGGCTGCACCAGTTTGCCTTCCCACCAACAGTGTATGAGAGTTCCCTTTTCTCCACATCCTCTCCAACACTTGTTATTTCTTGTCTTGTTAATTATAGCCATTCTGACAGGTGTGAAGTGATATCTCATTGTAGTTTTGATTTGCATCTCCCTAATAATTAGTGATGTTGAACATCTTTTCATGTGCATATTGGCTATCTATATATCTTCTTTAGAAAAATGTCTATTCAAATCCTCTGCCCATTTGTTGATTGGGTTGTTCATTTTTTTGTTGCTGAGTTGTATGAGTTCTTTATATATTTTGGAAATTAACCCCTTGTCGGATATATGATTTGCAAATATTTTCTCCCAGGTGGTGGCTTGTCTTTTCATTTTGTTCATGGTTTCCTTTGCTGTGCAGAAGCTTTTAAGTCTGATGTAGTCCCATTTGTTTATTTTTTCTTTTATTTCCCTTGCCTGAGTAGACAACACATCAAAGAGCATACTGCCTATATTTTCTTCTAGGAGTTTTATGGTTTCAGGTCTTAGCTTCAAGTCTTTAATCCATTTTGAGTTAATTTTTGTGTGTGGTATAAGATTATGGTCTACTTTCTTTCTTTTGCACGTGGCTGTCCAGTTTTCCCAGCACCATTTATTGAAGAGACTTTGGTTTCTCCATTGTATGTTCTTGGATCCTTTGTCGAAGATCAGCTGTCCATAGATGTGTTATTTTATTTTTGGGCTCTCAATTCTGTTCTGTTGATCTGTATGTCTGTTTTTCTGTCATTACCATGCTGTTTTGATTAGTATGGCTTTGTATTATATTTTGAATTCAGAGTGTGTGATACCTTCAACTTTGTTCTTTTTTCTCAGAATTGCTTGGGCTATTCAGGGTCTTTTGTTGTTCCATATAAATTTTGGGATTCTTTGTTCTATTTCCGTGAAGAATGTCATTGGGATTCTGATTGGGATTGCATTGAATCTCTAGGTTGCTTTAGGTAATATGGATGTTTTAACTATGTTTATTCTTCCAATCCATAAGCACAAAACGTCTTTCCATTTCCTTATGTCTTCTTAGATTTCTTTCAATAATGTCTTATAGTTTTCAGTGTATAGGTCTTTCACCTTCTTGGTTAAATTTACTCGTGAGTTGTGATTGTAAATTGGACTGTATTCTCGATTTCTCTTTCTGCTAGTTCGTTATTGTTGTATAGAAACGCAACTGGTTTTTTTTGTGTGTGTGTGTGAGGAAGATCAGCCCTGAGCTGACATCCATGCCAATCCTCCTCTTTTTGCTGAGGAAGACTGGCCCTTGGCTAACTTCTGTGCTCATCTTCTTCCACTTTATATGGGATGCCGCCACAACATCAGTGCTGTGGTGCATCAGTGCACATCTGGGATCTGAACCTGGGCTGCCAGCAGTGGAGTGGGTGCACTTAACCGCTACGCCATGGGGCCAGCCCCAAAATGCAACTGATTTTTATATGTTGATTTTGTACTCCACAACTTTGCTGTATTTGTTAATTATTTCTAATAGTTTAGTTTTGTGGATTCTTTAGGATTTTCTATATGTAGAATCATGTCATCTGCAAATAGGACAGTTTCACTTCTTCTTTTCCAGTGTGGATCCCTTTTATTTCTTTTTCTTGCCTAATTGCTCTGGCTAAAACTTCCAGTACTATGCTGAATAAAAGTGGTGAGAGTGGGCATCTTTGTTTTGTTCCTGTTCTCAGAGGAATGGCTTTGAGTTTTTCTCCATTGAGTGTAATGTTGGCTGTGTGTTTGTCATATATGGCCTTTATTATGTTGAGGTACTTTCCTTCTATATGCATTTTATTGAGAGTTTTTATCATAAATGGGTGTTAGATCTTGTCAGATGCTTTCTCTGCATCTATTGAGATGATCATGTGATTTTTATTTTTCATTTTGTTAATGTGGTGTATCATGTTGATTGATTTATGGATGTCGAACCATCCTTTCATCCCTGGAATAAATCCCACCTGATTGTGGTGTATGATCCTTTTAATGTATTGTTGTATTTGATTTGCTGGTATTTTGTTGAGGATTTTTGCGTCTATGTTCATGAGTGATATTGGGCTATAATTTTCCTTTTTTGTGTTGTCCTTGTCTGGTTTTGGTATCAGGGTAATGTTGGCCTCATAAAATGAGTTAGGATGCGTCAAACTCACTAAAAAGAAAAGAGAGAAGGCTCAAATAAATAAAATCAGAAATGAAAGAGGAGAAATTACAATGGACACCACAGAAATACAAAGGATTATGAGAGAATACTGTGAAAAGCTATATGCCAACAAATTGGATGGGTAAATTCTTAGAATCATGCAATCTCCCAAAAATGAATCAAGAAGAATTAGAGAATCTGAATAGACCAATCACAACTAAAGAGATTGAAACAGTAATCAAAACCCTCCCCAAAACCAAAATTCCAGGACCAGAGGGCTTCTCTGGAAAATTCTACCAAACATTCAAAGAAGATTTAATACCTATCCTTCTTAAACTATTATCTTTTTGATAATAACCATTCTAACAGATTTGTGGTGATATTCACTGTGTGGTTTTGATTTGCATTTCCCTGATCATTAGTGGTATTGAGCAACTTTTTATATAAATTCACGTTTTTTTGAGACCTTTCTTTTTTCTTTTTTTTTTATTTTTATTTTTTTTTTAATTTTTTGTTTATTGCAGTAACATTGGTTTATAACATTGTAGAAATTTCAGGTGTACATCATTGTACTTCTATTTCTGCATGGACTACATCATGTTCACCACCAAAATACTAATTACAACCCATCACCACACACATAATGTAGATGGTTATCACTCTAAATTTTCTTCTTAGAACTGCTGTTGCTGCATCCTGTAGTTTTTGTTGTTGTGTTTCCATTTTCATTTGTCTCAAGATATTTTTTGATTTCTCTTTTGATTTCTTCTTTGAGCCATTGGTTGTTCAGTAGCAAATTAATCTCCACCTATTTATGAATTTTCCAGTTTTCTTCTTGTAATTGATTTCCAGTTTCATATTATTGTGGTTGCAAAGATGCTTGATATGGTTTTAATCTTCTTAAATTTATTAAGACTTGTTTTGTGGATTAACATTTGATCTGTCCTGGAGAATGTTTCATGTGCACTTGAGAAGAATGTGTATTCTGCTACTGTTTGATGGAATGTTCTGTAAATGTCTATTAGGTCCATCTAATCTAAAACACAGTTTGATTCCATTGTTTCCTTATTGACTTCCTCTCTGGATGATCTATCCATTGTTGAAAGTAGGGTATTGATATCCCTACTATTATTGTATTGTTGTGTATTTCTCCCTTCAGATCTGTTAATATTTGCTTTATGTATTTCTTTCCTCTTGTGTTAGGTGTATAAATATTTACTAATGTTATATCCTCTTGATGAATTAACCCCCTTATCATTATATAATGACCTTCTTTATCTCTTGTTATGGTCTCTGTCTTAAGGTCTGTTTTGTGTGATATAAGTATAGCTACCCTTGCTCTCTTTTGGTTTCCATTTGCATGGAATATCTTTTTCTATCCCTTCACTTTCAGTCTTTATATGTCCTTAAAGCTAAAATGAATGTCTTGTAGGCAGCTTATGGTTGAGTCTTGGTTTTTATTGTCCATTCAGCCACTCTGTGTTTTTATGTTGGAATATTTAATCCATTTACATTTAAAGTAATTTTTGATAGTTGTAGACTTACTATTGCTGTTTTGTTCATTGTTTTCTGGTTGTTTTGTTATTTCTTTGTTTCTCTCTTGCTCTCTTCCTTTGTGATTTGATGATTTTTTTCTGTAGTGGTATGCTTTGATTCCTTTCTCCTTATCTTTTGTGTATCTGTGGGGTCCAAATCCTTTGCTCCTCAGAGAGAAGCTGGAAGTTGGGAGTTTCCTCCCAATTATATGGCAGTACAGCAGGGGTGGTGTTTATGGCAAGAGTATGTCTCGGCCTTTCTTAGCTGATTCATTGTAGCCCAGATGTATAGCCACAGGTTGTTCCTGTGCCCATTAAGAACTGCTTCTTTGTTTGCTGCAGTCCTGTGGGACTGGTAAATGCAAGTCTCCTGCCCTGCAACCCCCGCCCCCCGGCCCCCAGAGCCAGGCAATGTGTAGGAGTTACTCAACTAGTTTCTGGGCTTCTTTCAGAGTTAATTACTCCATGTGTAGCTGTACATTCAGTGTGTCTGTGGGAGGAGGGGCATCCCGTCGACCCCTTCTAGTTTGGAGTTCTTTTTCTTCCTGACATTCTTTCTTTCCTATGCTTTCATGGTACCAGAAGCATCTGATGGTTTTCTGCCTAACTGATTGGGCACTCCTTTTCAATCTCCTTTGAACTGAGTCCTCCTTTTCCACCAGGATTCTGTATTTTAGTTTCCCAGGTGCAGTCCTTGACCATCTTTTCTTCTCTGTTTGCACCCACTTCTTGAATGATCTCATTAAGCCCTCTAGCTTCAAATACCATATATTTAATAAATCTTGTATCTTTATCTCTGGCCCAGAGTTGTCTGTTATACTCCAGAATCTTTTATTCAACATCTTTATTGGGTTGTTTATTTTCTATTTTTTAGCATCTTCTTTCCGTATCCATTTTTGGATCTTTTATTATTCCTTCATATTTCTAATTTTCTGTCTTATGTTTTATCTGGGTTTTTTTTTTTTTTGTCCTCTGGGTATATGTTTAAGATAGTTTATAACATCCTTGATTTGATTTTCTGCACCTGTGTTTCTGTTCTTTTCCACTTCCATTATGAATTTTTATTCTGCTCTAATTTTTTCTTTCTTTTTTATCACTTCTTTATCTTAATCATTCCCTATTTTTAATCTTATTGTATTCTTTTTATCTTAGATAATTCTTAAAACTTTACCCCCTATTTCATAGAGACTGTCTTCTATCATTCAGGTACCTCTCGGTTTTCCTGATATTTTCTTCTGGATATTGTATTAGATCATTTTGACAGTAGATTTTTCTTTTTCTTTTTTTTTTTCTGTGAGGAAGATGAGCCCTGAGCTAACATCCATTGCCAATCCTCCTCTTTTTGTTGAGGAAGACTGGCCCTGGGCTAACGTCTGTGCCCATCCTCCTCTACTTTATATGGGACACCACCACAGCATGGCTTGACAAGCGGTGTGTGGGTGTGCACCCGGGATCTGAACCTGCGAACCCCGGGCTGCCAAAGCGGAGCACATGCACTTAACCGCTATGCCACTGGGCCAGCCCCGACAGTAGATTTTTCTTGTGTGTATCTCGAATGTTTCTTTTCACTGGTTTTTATTCCTAGGTTCTGCAATAGCTTTCAGACTCCAATTGGTATTTTTCTACCTTGTTACTCAATCTCGAACAAGGTAAATTTTGTCTGTCTTGATGTTTTATTTATTTAACAAACACTTATTGATTTTCTACTGTGTGCACACTTTTGTAGATACCATCTGACATTAGTGTATTATGTATTTTGGGTATGGATTGTCCTGTCTGTGCTCCATGTCGACTTGTATAATGTTCATATTCTCTTGAAGATCTCCAGCTGGATAAAAACATTATTTGTCAGTTGTCAGTGAAGTTCCAAGTTTCTAGGAAAATATCACCTGTAGAAACTCTGCTTTACTGATGGGATACTTTTTCATAACTTACATGGTGAGTCTCTGTTTTTCTGAACAGCTGTGAATCCTATAGTTCTCAGTTTATTTTGAACTCAGGTTTCTTCCTATTTTGGTATCCATCTATATTACTTAGCTGTGGAAATTACAGCTCCCTGCATACAATACACCATTATTCATCCTTTACTCTCAACCCAGATGTTTTCTGGGGGGTACTGGCTCTGAATGGATGTATATAAAACATCAACAGATGTTACTCTGATGTTCCCTGTTATATGGAAGAATCCCAGCTACCAAAATTTTTGATTTTTTTAGACACAGAGTCTTTGACATGAGGGAGGAAGAACGTGTCTTCCTACCTCATTTTTCTCAGGTTTCGTTTCCTGAAACCAATTGACATTTGCTTTTTTATTTTATTTATTTATTTATTTTTTTGTGAGGAAGATCAGCCCTGAGTTAACATCCACGCTAATCTTCCTCTTTTTGCTCAGGAAGACTGGCTCTGAGCTAACATCTATTGCCAATCCTCCTCCTTTTTTTTTTTCCCCAAAGCCCCAGTAGATAGGTGTATGTCATAGTTGCACATCCTTCTAGTTGCTGTATGTGGGACCTGGCCTCAGCATGGCCGGAGAAGCAGTGCGTCAGTGCGCGCCGGGGATCTGAACCCGGGCCGCCAGTAGCAGAGCATGTGCACTTAACCACTAAGCCACAGGGCCAGCCCAACATTTGCTTTCAGGTGGACCTGTAGAGATATTTTTTATCAATCCCCTTCCATTTGCTTTGTATTTATTAGTGATTTCTCCTAGGTTCTTTTGTTGGGTTGTTTGTTTATCTAAGTTCTTGTTGTTATTGGGATTTTTTTTCCACTTTTTCTCTCTTTCTCTTTCTAGGTATTTTAGTGAGCATTTGAGAGAGATTATTCAGGAGATGCTAGACAGATGTCATTTTGTGTATGAAGACTAGAACTATTCTTAACTTGTTTTTTGAAAGAATTCTTTTTGAAATGTAATATATACACTTCCATCCTTTTTATCATTGCCCAATAAAAACAATTTATGGTAAATTGGCATCATCATTTTTGGAATGAATTATTGTGGTTTGCTGTAGATTCAATTATAGATTAGTTTGTGTGACTAAAATCTAAATACACAGTGACCTTCTCATGACCTTGAAACTTGATTTTAAAAAGTCCTTGATCTCAGCTTGCTTTGTGGTCTTTTGCCTCTTTTTCAAGAGGATAGTGAGCCATATGGAGCTGTATGACCTCCTGAGCAGTGTAATGCTGTTAGCTTTCTGCAAAATTAATAAGTGAATCAAAGGCTGACTCAGATCTTCCAAATGTTTTTTTTTAACTCCAGAAAGTCATCATATTCTCTGTTGCCATGAGTGTTCTTTGATTTTCCCACCATTGATATATGCTTTATTAATATAATAGACCACAGTCAACTCGATCTGAGCTTTTATCCCTATTTTCTTTATTCCTGACATGATTTGTTCATGGAGTATGTAGGGAAGCCTTTGTCATCATCTCCTCCTCCTCTCCAGTCTCCTGTCACTAATTACATGTAAAATTGGTGCTGTTTCTATTCTTGCCACTCCAAATGAAAATACTGTTTCTAATTTCATTAACATCCTTGTTTTTAACCCTTACTTTCTTGTATTCTGTTAACTTATAAGGTGCGTCCCTGGACCAATCCTTCCATCAATTCTTTGCCTCCTCTCATGATTATTTTATGTTTCTCCATTATGCAGCCTAATTCAAGACCCCCTTGTTATCTCTCAACTGCATTGGTCCTTATAACATTTACGTAAGAGTAGGCATCCATCTTAAAAACCCCTTTCTCAACCTCAGTTGCTGCCCTCCCTGCCGCCATCTGTGACCCTTTCTCCCTCTTTGCTTTTACAGTCAGGTTTCTTTAAAGTTATTTTACTTATCGCCTCCATTTCGTCATCCTCCACTTCCATCCTTTAGCCCAATCCGGTCTGGCTTCTTTCCTCGTGTTACCGAAACTTTTTCCAAGTTTACAGTGATCTCCAATCTGGGTTTTGTTCAGTTCCCCTTCCTTACAACATTCTCTTCTTCAGTTTTTCTGACACACATTCTCCTAATTTTCTTCCTTGCACTCAGTCTTCTTTCCATGTTTATCCTATTCTCTGCTCACTCTAGATTCTCTCCTTAGATAATTCAATCCAAGACCACAGCTTTAGAAACCATTATTCTATACCATCCTTATAGCAATGATTTACAAATGCATATCTTAATCTCAGACCATTTACTTCCTTAATTTTCTTTATAGCGCTTATTACTATATGACATTTTAATATTTTTATTTATTTTCCACTTTTTTTCCTTTGGTGAGGAAGATTAGCCCTGAGCTAACATCTGTTGCCAGTCTTCCTCTTTTTGCTAAGGAGGATTGGCTCTGAGCTAACGTCTGTGCCCATCTTCCGCTATTTTTTATGTGAGATGCCGCCAGAACATGGCTTGATGAGCGTTACGTTGGTCCGCGCCCAGGATTCAAACCTGCAAACCGCAGGCCACCAAAGCGGAGAGCGTGAACTTAACACTACGCCACCAGGCCAGCCCCTATTTTCCGCTTTTAAGTTCACTTTCTACAGAGTTCCAGGATGTCATATAAGCCTTTCTTTCCTTTCATCTTTTCTCCTACGTGGTGCTCTTATCTTTGCTGCTTCTGTGGTTTTTTTCTTGTCCATTTTGATGTTCTTCTGTTCAAGTTCGTGTTTTCCAGTAGGTGTTCCAAATTCCTGGGCTGCAGGTGGAGTTATTCTGCACATGTGTTCAGATTGGCATGCAAAATACTTTGAAATTTTTGAATTAGTTGGGAACATTATAACATCAGGAAATGTCACATGAAATTTGGATTTCTAGTTTGTCTTGAAGCACACAAGATCTGGCAGCACTAAGCCATCTTCTCTGCTGGCAACAAGTAGCTCAGGCTGATTGGATGGGGCTTGGGTTGAGTCATAAAGGAAGTCACAACAGTTCTCAGAAGAGTCACTGTCATTGAGACCACGTTTTCTGTCTTGGTGCAATTAAATTAGTAATCGATAATAAGCAGCCAGTTTTCTTTTTAAACGCTCATGTTTGGAAACTTAAAATTATACTTTTAAATAACTTAGGGTTAAAAAGGAAATCATAATAAAAATTTTTGAACATTTAAAACGGAAAGATAATGAAAGTATTACTCATCAGATGTTGTGAAGTATCCCTAATCTGGTATCTAGACTGAAATGAGCTAAGCCTTCACCTCAGGAACCTAGATAAACACAACAAAGTAAATATAAAGAAAATACAAGAAATAAAGCTAAGCGTAGACATCAGTGAAATGGGACACACAATGCAGAGTATCACCAAAACCGCTTTGAAAAGAAGTTAATAAATTATACAGGTTTCTATTAGACTGGTCAAGAAAAGAAGAGAAAAGACTAAAAGGAAAAAATTAAACAATGTTAAGGGAAAAAAAAAAACCCCAAACCAGGAACATAACTACATGCTGACCATGTTGTTTTTGGCTCACTCCTCTCATTTTTGTTACCTGGCCCCTGTAGGCATTTTAATTTGGACGCCTGCTCCACGGTTTTAGTTACTGGTTGTTTTTTTCTTTTTAATTGAGGTGAAATTCACCTAATGTAAAATTAACCATTTTAAGGTGAACAATTCAGTGACATTTAGTACATTCAGAGGGTTGTGCAACCACCACCTATATCTAGTTCCAAAACATTTTCATCACCCCAAAATAAAACTCGATATTCATTAAGCAAGTTAGTCCCCATTCTCACCCCGTCCCAGACCCTCGGAACCACCAATCTGCGTTCTGCCTCCGTGGATTTACCTATTCTGGATATTTCATATAAATGGAACCATAATATATGTGACCTTTTGTGTCTGGCTTATTTCACTTAGCATAGTGTTTTCCAGATTCGTCCACGTCGTAGCATGTATCATTATTTCATCCCTTTTTATGGCTGAATAACATCTCATTGTGTGTATATACCATGATTTTTTATCCATTCATCTGTTGATGGACATTTGGGTTTCCACCTTTAGGCTATTGTGAATAGTGCTGCTGTGAACACTCATGTATAAGTATTTGTTTGAGTACCTATTTTGAGTTCTTTGGGTGTATACCTAGGAGTGGAGTTGCTGAGAAAGCTATTTGTTCATGTACTTGATTTCTATTATTGGTCTTCAAAATGATACTCTGGCAGGTGCACACTTACTTGCCTTTTACCTTACTTGCAGCTGCTGCTATAGCCCACAAAAGGAGAATAGTCACTGAGAATTATGTAAAGGCTTCTAGGCATTTGTTAAGAATATTCTTTTCTAGGGGCTGGCCTGGTGGCGCAAGTGGTTAAGTGTGTGTGCTCCGCTGCGGCAGCCTAGTGTTCGCTGGTTTGGATCCCGGGCGTGCACCGACGCACTGCTTGGCAAGCCATGCTGTGGCAGCGTCCCATATAAAGTGGAGGAAGATGGGCACGGAGGTTAGCCCAGGGCCAGTCTTCCTCAGCAAAAAAAAAAAAAAAAAAGGAGGAGGATTGGCAGATGTTAGCACAGGGCTGATCTCCTCACAAAAAAAAAAAAAAAAAAAGAATATTCTTTTCTAGTGGACTAGTCTATCCCAGAATTCAACCCATTGATTAAAGTATTGTGTGATAACCATAAGATTATAACTAAGAGAGTTGGGTGTTCTTGAGTGGCATTTTTATCAAATTAGGATAAGTAGTAAAGTTGAGTAAGTTGCCCTTCCCTACTTTGGGGATATTTTGATTGTATCTCCTTTGCTGGGGTTCATAAACAAAATTTTTCTCTGCTAATCAGTGCTAAAAGTACTCTGACAGATTTTTACCTTCCATATCTATTCATGTATAATCATCATCGTAAAAAATAGTAAATTAAAAACATCACCACCTTATACCAGGCGAGTTACAATAGAGTTGTTAGGTTGTTACACCTGCTGGCCATTGGGCAGTATGTGAATATTGTCTCCTTTTGATATAGCAGCTCATTTATATAATCATTTTATTTTTTTATTATATTTTTGCAAATCAGAAAAATAGCTCCAATGCCAGAGCTAAGAAATCAAATCTTACAAACAAAACAATTAATTGAGACAAGATAGAAATCATTGGCCATGTTGAAAACAATGCTTCTTTAATCTCAATTAATTTCACATTAAACTTAAGCCTGTGTGTTTAATTATAAAGGAAGAAAGCAAAAATAAATAACACATCTAAAATACTGGAAAACCATTGTCAGTGATGGTAACTTCTCACAGTTATGTTGGCTCTTAGCTATCAGATACTTTGGTTTCTTCAAAGAGACCCCAGAAAATAAGTTTCATCAGTAATACATTTGTATAAACTAACTCTCAGTCTGATATTAATTTTAATAGTAGATCTCTTTCCAGTGGTGTCCCCAAGGTATATTCTGAACACAATGGCTTATGTACCTGATATATTTATTCTTATGTATAGTAAGAGTCATTCAGGAAGTTGGAGGAGTATGAACTAATATGTAGGGATGGAGAGAGTGCAGAGTGTATGTGAAGAAACCTGAGAAGATGAGCCCAGCTGAAACAGAAAGTACAGGAGACTGATGGTCCACATTGAGGAGGACCCTAACTCCCCCCAAAAATGGAGAAAGAAGATTATACTTTTTCCCGTAGGGGGCAGGGAATGGTTGAAGAATTGGTAGCGGTGTGCCATATGATGAAAGTGACATTGGAGGAAGGCTTACTTTCCTGAACATTTCTCTGCAATAAACTAGGTTTTGGAGGAAGGTCAGAAAATGAGCTGGTGGAGACGAGAGAATTTCCCTGCCAGAAGGAATAAAATGTTTCAAGGACAGGCATCTGGTAACGTGTTAATGTCCAAGCATGAGATTAGGAGCAAAGCAAACAGACCTGATTTTCTGGAAGAAAGATTTTGTCAGACTATAATAAACAACAGATAAGCAAATGTCAAACATTTCCATCCTTAAGAAAAACATACTTTTATTTCCTTACCGAATTTCTTTTATTCCTCCCTAAATCATGGTCCCTGAAGTTTGATGTGATGAAATTTAACGAGGGAATTTTAAAATTGGTGACTATGTTAAAATTTAAATCCTCTGGTTTTTTATTACTTGATATAAAATTTATTCATTTTAGGTGTGGCATACACAAATGTCAAGGAACTTTGAAGAAACTTGCAGTAATTTGAACCATATATCTCTATTCTTAGTGAAAAATGAAAACACCCCAAAGGACGTTTTATGTGGAGTAAACTAGGTCTGGAAATAGTCTATATTGAAAGACCTAATGGCCTTTTGATGTCTGATTCTTTGATTTTGCCTTTTCTTTTTAAAGGGTGCTATGTGATTATAATTAGAAACATCTCAAGTTCTTTACTTGGGAAGTTAATTGTTCCTTAGCTTGCTCTATTATGACTAATCATGTAGTTTTGCATGGTAGTAGGGTTTGAAATTATTGCTAAGGAGATTCACCTTGTTTAGTGGAGAAAGTCCAATCCATCACGGAAGTTTTATCACACCATAATGTGTAGTCATTTGTTTTGCAGGTGATGGCTGTGATGTGAACATATATTTATTATTATTATTATTATTTTTTTGTGTGTGTGAGGAAGACCACCCTGAGCTAACATCCGATGCCAATCCTCCTCTTTTTTTTTTTTTTTTTGCTGAGGAAGACTGGCCATGGGCTAACATCCGTGTCCATCTTCCTCTACTTTATATGGGATGCCGCCACAGCATGGCTTAACAAGCGGTGCGTCGGTGCGCGCCCGGGATCCGAACCAGTGAACCCCGGGCCGCCACAGTGGAGTGCGCGCAACCACTTGCGCCACCGGGCTGACCCCTATTTATTATATTTTTAAGATGTTTCATTTTCATAATTTTCTAAGTAATTAATGAGGCTATAATAGTTTGTTTTTCTTGCAACTGGTACCATTATATTTGAAGTTGGAAATTATGGATATATTACTAGAAGGCGCTGCCAAAAATTTACATTCCTTTTTTTAGGTGATCTAAAAAATATTCAGTTTTGCATTGATACAAACATTTGTGTCATCTTGAGAAAAGTTATCCCTACACTTTGGAAAATGCCTGAGAACTCTGTATATAATTTTCTTTTTAAAAATAGCTCTCTTAAGTATCAATGGTGGCGGTGGTGGGGACCCATCTGTTCTCTTTTCTGCACTCTGCTTGAGCATCTGAAACCATTTTAGATGGAAGGCAGTCAAAGTTTCCAGTTTACTGTAAGCATTCCTTAGCCCCAGTGAGCATGCTGACATAACCTTCCCTCTAAGAAGCACGATAGAAAGCTTCAAGAGAGGACAGAAGTATGTGGTGACCTTGTTTAAAGTTGAAAAGGAAATTTCTATTCTATTAAGCATTTCTTTCTAGATATGTCTTCATAGAAGTTTGCATTTCTTCTCACAAGAACACACTGCTTTATATGAGTGTCAGTATAATATGACGGTCAAGAGGCCTCTTATTGACGAAAGTTGCGACACTATTTCACATAATAGTTTTAATTTGTAACATGAGATTTTTAGATTTATTGGATTCTTTCTTCAGGAATTGAGTTTGCAAAACTCTTCTTTAGCAGTTTATATATTTAGCTTCTTGAGTTTTACTACAATCAAAATTTACTTTAGCTATGAAGTATGGTGAAATAAATATAATCTTGGTGGGGAGTTGATAAACCAATAAAAGATAGCAATACTTTAATGTTTTATGGTTAAAATGATTTTAATATATATTCTCTTAATTTATCCTCAAAGGAATCTTATGTGATTGTTGTTATCTGTATTTTAAAAGGAGAAACTGAGGTTCAAAGAGATTAAGCAATTTAACTGATATGGCATAGCTAACATGTGGCTGAGCTGGACTTAAACTTAGGTCTTCTGATTCCTAATTCAGTGCTGTTTTCCTGGTAGAACACTGACGTTTACCTTTTGTGTCACTCAGTAGATTTCTTTTTGTGCTTTTTTAATGACTTGATCCAAATGATTCATAGATGACAACATATACTAGGTATATCATTACTTATTCTTCTGTAATTCCCAAATGAGGGAATACGCCTTACCCACAGCTTCTGACAACCACCCACCGTGTTCTCTGCGTAGGCCTCCTTCCCCTTCTCTGCCGTGCTCATTGGTCTGGAGTGGACACCTGATCCAAAGGTAGTAAATGCATTTTACTCTGAGGTACAAAGAGCTTAAGGTCACAAAACTAAGTGGAAATGCCAGGATTTGGAATTGTGTGTGTTTGACTCTAAAACCCCTATTCTTAACCGTGGTGCTCTACCGCGCTGCTCTTCTCCCTGAGCTTGGGAGTCTGGAAACCCTAGAGACTAACTCAGTCAATGCAGAAGCTGAAAATGTGGAATGTTACCATGAGGAAGATTGGCTAGGCAGCCACCGTGGCCCATATGCAACCTAAAGTTTTGAGTAGTTATGTTGATGCCAAGAAGAAAATGGAGCAAACGCACAGAGAGAAGCAGAGAAGCTCTGAGGAACGGAGCCTCTGCGTGGAAAAGCTGTGTCTGTTCCAGTTCCGTCTCAAGAGAGACACTTCCCTGAGGTCTTGCGTCTTTGTGGTATACAGCCATTTTATTCAGGTAGTGGGAGTTGGAAAGTATTTCAAAAATTTATTTAAACAGTTATGTTTACTTTTAAAAATAGATTAAATGTGGCCTGTATAATGTTATTACAAAACGTATGTATTACAAAATGACGTTTATCTTAGAACAAATAAAGGTGAACTTAAATGTCCCCTCTGTCAAAATTATCACAAATTCTTACAAAGTCTGAATTAGTATGGGAATGGTATACTTTTATAGATTCCTTAGGAATTTTAAGGAAGATTATTCATGAAAATAAAATTAATGATACTGCTTTATTAGGAACACCTAGGGTTTATTTAGTAGGAATAAATTCTTAATGTAAATTTGTATAAAATCTGAAAAATTTATAACATTTTTTGAGAGAGATTAAAGGCCAATAAATAACACTTCTCTTCCCTCTCAAATTTAGAACTAATTTGAAAAAATAGAAGAGTCAGATAGTTGGAGTTGTGGCTTAGGTGTGTGGCCAATGTGAGGCTCGGGAATCCTCCCGCATTGGATTCAATATACTCACCTGGTCCCGCCAGAGCCAAGAATCTGTGCACAGCAGAGGAGGACATTCCTTCCAGAGAAGAAAGGGGCTGATCAGTGCATTTACAATCGCTTCTCCCAAAGCCAGTGATTGTGAGTGTGTGTGGTAGAGCGCAGGGTGAAAATGGCCCGTTCTTTTCTTGTCAAAAGAGCTGAAGGGCTTATGTAATGGGCCAAGTTAGGGACGGCAGGAGGAGAGCGTAACATACTCAGCCCGCAAGTATGCATTTAACAAAGGGTAGCATTTTGTAATTGTTACTTCAGATCCTTTTTGTTTAAAGGAAAAAAAATGTTATAGGTAAGGCTTTTCTCTCCTTCTCCAGAGATAGTCATATCTTTCTTGTCCACATTTTATGCTTTTACCATGTCTTTTCAGGGGTGTGTTACTCCCTTGAAAAGGTATCTGATTTTCATTAGGATGAGTTCTCTTCAAGGAGAATTGTCTGTCCCCTATGCAAATAGACCTTTGATAGTCATAACTGAGCAGTTTATCACACAGACCAGGAGATGCATGAATCTCACAGCTGAAATCACAGATTAGTCCCAAATTAGGACTCCCACTATAGTATTTTAAGTAAAACAGCATAATTCCAAAAAAGATCTCAATTGCTTTTCTTGTTCTAACTTATACATCCAAGGTTTTAAATTGTTTTAAGAAATGCTTAAGTTGTATCCTACATATTTTTATATGTAGTATTTTCCTTGTGGTTCAGTTACAAGTATACTAATTCATGATTTTCAATATAATTTCTTGTTAAACACTTAGAAATTACATCAAGGTGTTTTTTCCTTTCCAAAGAAATTGCTTTTAGCCCCTCTCAGCAGAGATAGGAAACAGATGAATGTATACATCCACACATGCATATATGTGTGTGCATATATACATGTATGTATACATGTGTGTTTTTATATCATGTACATATACACATATACACATACCTATCTTTATTTCTATATCTAGCTAAATATATTAAAATCATGCATTCACACTAATTCTAGTTCCAATCAAATACCACAGAGTTTTTTTGCTTTTGTTTTTGTTTTTCTATTTTTCCCTCGTTTCCTTATTTGTTGTGCTCTTTTCTGACAGGGAAAAACTTGACTTCCATTATATATTTAGTTATTTGCTCAAACCTGGACTGATAAACCATTGATAAACCATAATTTTTGGTTTTTTGAATTGATAAACCATACCTCTGTGAAAAAGAAACCTAAAACTAGAATTTAATACTTTTTTTGAGCTCTTTTTGTCTTTAGCCTGAGAGCATATGATCCAAATATTGTGTTTGAAAGTTAATTTGGTTATTTCTTGGCCCCCTTTCAGTGTGATTATGTTATTAATCATTTGAAGTATTATTAGATTTTTTCTATTGTTATTTTGTTAGAATTTCCCTCCTCCATCCTTGTTTATTTTATTCTTTATTTTTTGAGTAAATGGAACAGTAACATGATTTCAAAAAATCAGACCTGTACTGAAAGGTATATTCACGGAAGTATTGCCCCACTCCCGTTCCTTCTGTCCTTTCTTCTCCATTCCCAGCCTCCCCTGTAGATATGTGATCTCATCAGTCTCTGGCTGATACTTTTGGTGTTTGATTTGGCTCAAATGAGCAGATACGTGTATATCTCATTATTTTCTCTTCTTTTTTACACTTTCCTGTTTTCATTTATTATAAACTTGGAGGCCATTCATTTGCTTTACATCAGCATAGTACGCTAATGTGTGGATGAATCATAGTTCAGGCAACAGCTGTCCTACCTCTGGGCATGCGGGTTGTTTCCAGTATTTGCAATTACAAATGATGCTGTAATGAATAACCTAGTAGATATGTAGTTTCATATTGTTGAAAATATATATTCAGGGTAACTTTTTAGGAGTGGGAATGCTGGGTCAAAAAATAAACATATATTTAGTTTTGTTATATATTGCCAAATTCCCCTCCATGGAGGTTGTACTGATTGAATTTCTTCTGGCTACATATTAGAATGACTTTGACCCACAGCCTCCCAAGTAGAATGGCTTGTTATATTTTTAAAATTTTTGTAAATCTGATAGGTAATAAATAGTATCTCAATATAGTTTTAATTTTCATTTTTCATATAATAAGTGAGAATAAGCATATTTTCATATATTCAAGGGCCATTTTAACAGCTTTACTGAGTTATAATTGAAATACAATAAATTTCACATATTTAAATTTGACATATGTATACACTTGTGAAACTACCAACACAAAAACGATGTCCATGTGAGCATATGATTATTCCCAAAAGTTTCCTCATGCCCTTGTGTAATCTCTCCTGCCCACCCTTCTACCTTCTCTGCATGTAGGCAATCACTAAATCTCCTTTCTGTCACTATATTTTAATTTCTAGAATTTTAAATAAATGGAAGCATATAGTATGTATACTTTTTGGTCTCACTTTTTGGTCTCACTTTGATCTCACATGTTGAGATTCATCATGTTGTATAGTATATCAATAATTCATTCCTTTTTATTTTTGAGTAATATTCCATTGTATGGGTATACCGTAATTTGTTGATCCAGATACCTGTTGATAGACATTTGGACTGTTTTCAATTTTGGGCTATTACAGGTAAAGTTTCTATGAAAATTAGTGTCCAAGTCTTTCTGTGGACGTTTGCTTTTTGTTCTCTTGGATAAAAACCTAAAAGTCAAATGTCTAGATCATATGGTAAGTGTATGTTTAATAAGAAACTGCCAAACTGTTCTCCAGTGTGGTTGTGCTATGTTAGAATCCCACCAGCAGCGTATGAGATTTCTAGTTCCTCCACGTCCTTGCCAAAACTTGATATGTTCAGTGCTTTTATTTTCACAATTCTAACAGGTATGTACAACTATTTCGTTGTGGTTTTAATTTGCATTTCCCTAGTGACTAATTTTGAAAAACTTTCCATGTCTTTTTTTGCCATAAGTATATCTACTTTGGTAAGTGTCTGTTCAAATTTTAGCCTATTTTTAAACTGGGTTGGTTGTTTTCTTATTATTGAGTTTTGAGAATTCTTTGTATATATTGGATACAAGTCCTTTAACAGATAGATGATTTGCAAATATTTTCTCCCAGTGTGTGGCTTTCCTTTTCATTCTTTTAATGGTCTTTTTCAAAGAGCAGGTGTTTTTAATTTTGATGAAGTCCAATTCATTTATTTGTTCTTTTATGGATTGTGCTTTTGCTGTCATGTCTAAGAAATCTTTCCCTAGCTCCAGGTCACAAAGATTTTTCTCTGGGAGGTTTTATAGTTTTGGGTTTTACATTTATGACTGTGACCCATTTTTTAAGTTAATTTTTTATATGCTTGGAATTATGGATTGAAATTCTTTTTTCTCTTTCTTTAATAATATTGCCTGCTTGTCTTTTTAATACCTATAAATCTGTAATGACATAACCTCTCTCATTTGTAATACTGTTAATTTGTGTTGCCTCTTTTTCCTTATCGGTCTGGCTGGAGGTTTGTCAATTTTATTGATCTTCTGAAAGAACCTGTTTTTGGTTTCATTGATTTTTGTCTAATGTTTTTTGCTCCTATTTTATTTATTTCTGTTCTGATTTTTATTATTTCCTTTTTCTACTTACTTTGTATTTAATTTGCTCGTCTTTTTCTAGTTGATTAAGGTGAAAGCTGTTTCCAATTGATTTGAAACCTGTATATTGTTTTCAAACATAGATGTTTAGTTCTATAAAATCTCCCCCAACTATAGCTTTAGCAGCATCTCTCTAATTTTGATGTTTTATGTTCATTTTCATTAAGTTCAAAATACTTTCTAATTTCTCATTTTATTTTTTAAGTGACCTGTGAAGTAAATAGAAGAGTGTTAGTTTCCAGTTATTTGGGGTTTTTCCAGAAATATTTCTTTTATAGATTTTTAACTTAATTCTACTGTGATCAGAGGGTATAGATGGCATGACTTGAATCCTTTAAAATTTATTGAGAATTGTTTTATTTTCCAGAATATAGTTTGTTTTGGTAAGTGTTCCATGCACTCTTGAAATTAACATGTATTCTGCTGTGGAGGGGAGAATGCTCTATAAGTGTCAATTTAGGTCATGTTGGTTGATAATGTTATTCAAGTTCTGTTATCCTTGTCTGTCTGCTTCTCCTATCACTTATTTTTTTTCCTATCAGTTATTGATAGAGAGGGATATTGAGATCTCTAATTGTCATTGTGTGTATGTTTATTCATCCTTGAAGTTCTGTAAGTTTTTACTTCTTGTATTTAGAAGATTTGTGTCCTGTTGATAAATTGACTACTTGATTATTGTGAAATGACCTTCTTTCCTGTTGGCAATATTCTTTGCTCTGAAACCTACTTGGGCTGATATTAATATATCCACTCCAGCTTTCTTTTGATTAGTGTTGATATGGTATATCTGTTTTAATACTTTTAACTTATTGTCCTCTTTAAAATATATTTCTTATTGGAAGCATGTGGTTGGCTCTTGCTTTTCCATCAGTTAAACAATCACTGTCTTTTATTTGGAAATTTAGACTATTTACATTTAATGTGACTAATGATATGGTTAATTTTAAATCCAGCATCTTACTATTTGTTTCTGTTTATTCTATCTGTCCATTGTTTCCCTTTTTATTTTTTTCTGCTTTCTTTTGGATTGATTGAACTTTTTTTTTTTTTTTTTGCTGAGGAAGATTGGCCCTGGGCTAACATCCATGCCCATCTTCCTCTAATTTATATGTGGGACACCTGCCACAGCATGGCTTGATAAGCAGTGTATAGATCCACACCTTGGATCCGAACCTGCAAACCCCGGGCCACTGAAACAGAATGCGTGAATTTAACCACTGCGCCACCAGGCCAGCCCCTGATTGAACATTTTTATCTTTTATTTCCTTTATTGGCCTGTTAGTTGTAACTAATGTCTTTGTTATTTTAGTGACCACTTCAGAGTTTAGAGTTTACATTTTAACGTTATCACAGTCTACTCTCAAGTGATATTATACTAGTTCATGTATAAGAATCTTGCAATTGTTTACTGCCATTTCTACTCCTCTGACCCTCATGGTATTCCTGTCATACATTCTACTTTTACATGTTGTAAACCTCACACTACATTATTATTTTTATTTAAACAGTGAGTTATTTTTAGAGAGACTTAAATAATGGGTACTTGACACAGTAAGGGTAAATGAATTAATGAATACCACATGGTAGCAGATGAACAGATGGCTGAACTTATTATTGAGCACATGTAAGGTAATCACTGGAGCCTTTACAAAAGTTTAGTGTGAGGTGGGGAGAAATGTCAGTGAAACGTGGATGATGTATGTTTATAAATAAAGATCAGTATCTTACAACTGACATAAACTCAGTAACACTGTTATGCACTTGCCAATAGAGTGTATGCTTTTCATAATTAGTAAACATGGTTGTATATTTTATTATATCTCAAAGAAAACTTTACTCCTATCTTTAGAAATCTATTGCCCCTACCATATTCATCTTCCTCTTGAAATAAATAAAAATTTTCTGGTGGAGATTTGCTTTCTTCATGGAAATCATGATAGTAAGGAGGAAAATAAAAGAGATTTTACAAGTATCAAATACAAATATGTATTTTACAAATACATATACATTTTATATATGTATAGTTAACATTATATATGTAATATGCTTATATATAGCATATATATAATATATATATGTTATACCTCTTAAACATTCTCAGTGATGATCTTACCAAAATGACATGCCTTTTATGAAGCTTTTCTATGTAACTCTAAGCACAGTGAATTCCTCTGGCCCTTCTTTGCTCATAGTATTGTGCTTATATCATTGTGTAGCTTTTATCACACTGAAAACAGTATGGAGTCTGTCTTCTTTTCCATATTGGAAGCAGGGATAATGTCTTGATTATTTTTGTATTTCTAGCACCAAGCACAGATCCTGGCATATAATAGGTGTTAAGTAAATGCTTGGTGAACATTTTAGCTTTCAAATGTTCTACAAGTAATTTGGTATGAAATATTAATGTTATGTAAGGATAAATTACAATAAAGCCCTCGTTGTAAGTTCAATTAATTAATATAAAACAGTAATTTAGTAAAAATAATGTGTGTGCGTATATGTGTGTATATACATATATACTTCATCATTTGCAAAGTCATTTAACAATTATGGTTATACTATAAATGTTATAGATTGTGGCAGCACCATTCGCTAACAGTATTGGAAAATATCTGTTGTGACTTTAAAATATATTTCACGTAATTTAGAAATCATTTATGGTAAGGCTAAAAACTTCTCTTAGTGATAAATATTACATTTATATTTGGTAAATAAAGAGAAAATCTGCCTACTTAAAATTTGATCTATTTGTGCATAGTGATGAATGTAAGTGAGAATATTTTCCAGCCACTTTGAAATATTGAACTGCCCAGGGACAAGGCATGGATGATGTTTTGAAGGAAATAAATATTTCAGCTTCATATTTCAACCTTTCTTCTTTATTCCTTTGATCTGGCTTTAGTTTACTTATCATTCTGTTTGGATGACTTCGCATCGCCTTTTTCCTCTCCCTGGTAACAAGAAGTGGTCCTGTGCCTGTTTCAAAATATTTAGGCTTTGTCATTGTACCGGATGAACATGTATTTCCTTATTGTTTACTGATAGAGTACTGCCTCTAAAATAAGATGTATTGGTGGGTATGTATGTAGCTTTGCATATATGATGTATAATTTATGTAAGTAACTTTTAATTAGTAATTTTTTTAAATATAGGAAACATAAAAGGAAGCAACATTAGATTTGGGATTTATTTTGAAGTTGAAAGAATTTAAAGATTTTAAAGGAATTTTTCTTCACTATTCACTGTAGCTGTTTGATCTTTAAGGATTATTTTTCAAGGTTTTCGTATTTTGCCATAAAAATATTAATTGCTTTTCTATTTGCTGAGGTAGAGTTCTGTTAATCTATTTATAGACCCATATTATTCTAACTAACTTCTAACTATAGAAGTTAGTTTAGCACAAAATTATTATGTAACACTTTAAACTGTTTAATTGTTTCATTAAATTTACCTATATCCTTTATTTTTTACTTTACACAGAAATATTCTGATCTTCCGAGATTGATTTTCTTATACAGACTCTCACTGCCTCTCCATTTTTTGTATTCCTATAGCATTTAGAATTTGTCACAAAATATATATAATATTACACTACTATTTGATTTTTTTCTTTGCATTTTTCTCTTTCCCTTAATCAGATTGTACTTTCTCCAAGGTAAGAACCATTTCTTGCACTTCTAAGTTTTCTGCAGTATTTGATGGAGTAGATATCAGAGTTTGCTGCCCGGATCCTGCATCAGCCCCTAGAACACGACTAGGTTACTGAGAATGAAGGGTGGGAGGTTGATGCCAGGATCAGTTCTTCTGAATCGTGATTCAAATCCAGTTGATTTCAAAGGGTTTATGGACCTCTCAGCTGAAATGCATATGTTCTTAAGAGATTTTTGGTAGTTAAGGAAGATTCCTCATTCTTATTCGTAACTAACATGCTTCAGCCAATGATGATTCTTTAAGACTGAAGTTTGTCTCTGGGATCCTGGGAGCATGCTCTCGGGGTAAGCCAAAATCATAGACAATAAAAGGTCCTTGTCAGAAGAGAGTTCCATGAGACTTCTTTATCCTGTTACATACATTTTTGAGCTTTTTCCCTGGTAGTGAGAGAAAAACCTTAGCTGGTTTAGTTCTGGATCATCACAGTTTTATTGAGCCTTATTGCGTGTTTGCCTGTGGTTGTATCAGTGCAGTTCTGGTTGAGCCGGGATTATGCTTCATCTGCTTCTGACACTGAGAACTGCTGGCTTGCTTTGTTCTAACTTTACTGCTGCTGTATGTAAGTCCACTTACCCCAGAGGGGCTTCTGAGAAGGTTGTTCTGATCCACCATAGTAGGATGGAGATTCCTGCGGTAGAGACCTGCTTCCTACAGACCCATCTCTTTCGTTAAATGGAGCAGAATGAAATTTCTCTGAACCCTCTCCTTCTGTGTTCAAACTTATGTTATAATGCTTAGTATTTGTCTTTATCTTTTTCTTTTACTTGATGGGGTCCTCTTAGAAAGACAGGTTTCTCATTTAGCTTTGTTCTGTAGTGTAAGTTAGTGGCTAATGTGTGTAGGTCTTAACCAGTGTTTGATGAATGAGTCAATAAAAGGTTGAATGACTCTGTTGTAAGCTCAAAATATTATGTTCTTTTAGGAGGAAGAAGAGTGGAGAAAATCTTCTCAGGTTTTCTATGGCCATTATAAACATAGTTTTGTTATGTATCCTTAGAAGCACTCTTTTTATCTTCCAATGTATTACAAAAGATGTATTTATAGTAGGGTTTTTCGGCTTCAGTGGCTATATGATTATCTTACATGCTGCCTCCTCTGTGACTCAGGATACCACTTTGTTCCTGTGTATTTTGAATTGGACTAGCACCCTGAACACCCACACTATGTGTCAAAATTGTGATATGTCTTTAATGTGAGCAGTGCAGAAATGTTTGGAAGCATCATTTCTTTGTAAGACTTTAAAACTTTCCCTAAAAAGTCACCTTAGCTGTGAACTGACATTCTCCTTCAGTAGTTGATAATCTCTGGGACTCCCTGAGGTTTTTAACAGCTACTCATTCCTCATTATCCATTGCACAATTCTTTGCTACGTTGGCTTCTAATCTTCTGAACTTACCTTGGAAGAACTGAAACTTTCTTTGGTCACTTCTTTCTTATACAAGTCTTAGTGGTCATTGGTCTACAGAAATTTTGGTTCATAACCATACGATTCTTTGTACTTTACCAAACTTTGAGTTTGCTTGTTTGGACAGATGCGTCTTAGTCAGGGGCATGTCTGGAGCTAACTAAAGAGTCTTCGGGCAGTTTCACCCTGGGCCTTATCTCATTCAAACTTGCCACTGTTAAGTGTAAATATTCCCTTTGGGAGAACGAATTTGGCTTTTTAGGTTGTCTTTTAAACCTGGTAACATTACTTAAAGGGAGTCAAGTAACTGAGCAAACACAAAAACTTTAAATCCTTAAAGGCTGTGTTCAACAAAATTTAGCCTATGAATTTTTTCTTTGCGTAATTTAACTTTTAAATTTGCCCTATTCCCAACTCCTATTTTTTCTTCTCATAGCATTGTTAAGGAAATTATAAATGTTATATACTAAGCACCTTAGACAACCCTAGATATATTGTAAGTTTTAAAAAATACTAGCATCATTATTTGTATTAGTTTCCTATCACTGCTTTAACAAAATACTGCAAACTTTGTGTCTTAAAACAATTCACATTTATTATCTTACAGTTTTGGAGATCAGAAGTCCAAAATAGGACTTAGGGGCCTAAAGTCAAGGTGTCGTCAGGACTGGTTCCTTTGGGAGGCTCTAGGGAGCAATCTATTCCTTGCTTTTCCATCTTCTAGAGGCTGTCTTCATTCCTTGGTTTGTGGCCCTGCATCATATTGCCGTTTCTCCTTCTACTTCCTCTCTCGTATTTCCTTATCTTTCCTTTGACCTTTCTGTTTCTCTTTTATAAGGAACTTGTGATTACATATGAGGCTTACCCAGATAATCTAGGATAATCTCTCCATCTCAAAATTTTAACTTAATCGCATCTACAAAGTTCCTTTTGCTATATAAGGTAGCATTTCTACAGGTTCCAAGGATTAGGAAGGATACGGACGTCTTTGGAGAGCCATTATTCAGCCTACCACATTAGTACTGTTTCAAACCTTATGGGCTGATATACTCTGTAGGATACTAGAGTTCATATCAATGATAGAAGAAATGACTCTGATCTTCCTAAAAATGTATCTACAGTCATGTGCCACATAATGACATTTTGGTCAATGACACACCACATATACACCGGTAGTCCCATAAGGTTATAATGGAGCTGAAAAGTTCCCATTGGCTAGTGACGTTGTAGCCATCATAATGTCATAGTGCAATGCATTACTCATATGTTTGTGGTGATGCTGGTGTAAACAAACCTATTGCACTGCCAGTTGTATTTTCTGCTGTGTTTGATGTAATCTCATGTTGTTTTATTCATCGTGGCCCCTAAGCTTACAAAATCCACTGCTGATGTTGCCAGCAAGAGGTCACATTGAGTGGACCTGGAAATGAAATTAGAAGTGATTAAGGACTACGAAGGTGGAAAATCAGTGATGGTTATTGCTTGCCATTTAGGCATGTCCTATGTCAATCAGGCATAGCTATTTCATAGCTATGATCTTGAAGAACAAGAAAAGGTGATGAAGCTGTTAAAGGGTCTGCTTCCTTGAAGGCAATGAGACTAACAAAAATTCGAGAAAGGCCTATAGCAGACGTGGAGAAACTTTTAATGCCCTGGATTGAAGACCAGACACAGAAGCGTATCCCTCTTAGCACCGTGACAATAATGGCCAAAGCATGAAGTTTGTTCGTGATGTTGAAAGAAAAGGCTGGATCCGACTATGATGTTGAATTTACTGCTAGCTCTGGGTGGTTTAAACAATTCAAGAATCATTATTCATTACATAATGTGAAAGTGAGTGGTAGGTCTGTGAGTGCTGATGTGAAGGCAGCTGAAGAATTTTTGGAAATTCTAGATAAGCTGATTGTGGAGGAAAATTACTTGCCAGAGCAAATATTCAATATGGATGAAACCTCCCTATTCTGGAAGTGGATGCCTAAATTTAGGACTTTCATGCTTAAGGAGGCCAAGTCAATGCCAGGTTTCAAGGCTTTTAAGGACAGGACAACAGTCTTGCTTAGTGGCAGTGTTGCAGGCTACAAATTGAAACCCTTTGAGATCTGGCACAGTGAGAACCCCAGGGCCTTCAAGCATATCAATAAACACACACTGCCAGTGTACCACAGGAGCAATAAGAAGTCATGGATCACCCAGTTCCTTTTCCAAGATGTACTCGTGAATTGTTATGCCAGCGAAATGGAGAAGTACTGTTTGGAGAATAACATACCTTTCAAGATTTTGCTTGTTGTTTGTAATGCTCCCAGACACCCTCCTTTTGTTGGTGATCTTCATCCCAATATCAAAGCTATGTTTCTCCCTTCAAACACCACCTCTTTGATCCAAACAATAGCTCAAGGAGTTACAGCAGCTTTTAAAGCCTACTACCCGAGGAGGACCTTTGCCCAGGCTATTGCTGAAACTGAGGAAGACACTGAGAAGACACTGATGCAATTCTGGAAGGATTACAACTTCTGTGACTGCATCAAGAACCTTGCCTGGACTTGGGGTGATGTCACCAAAGAGTCTATGAATGGCATCTGCAAGAAGACACTCAAGAGGTTCATCCATGATTTCAAAGGATTTGCCAAGAATGAGGCAGTTGCAAAAATCAACAAGGTTCTGGTTGAGGTGGGAAACAACTTTAACTTGGGTGTGGATGAGGAGCTCCTAGAAGTGGTCCCTGAGGAATTGACTAATGAGTTGTTATTGGAACTGGAACAGGAATGCATTGCTAAAGAATAGGCAAGAGAAAAGGAAACTACAGGAGAAGAATATAAGAAACCCCAAGAAAATTCACAGTGAAGGGTTTAGCAGACCTCAGCAAGCTCCTTAAAAAGTTTAAAAACAGGAACCCCAACACCGAAAGATTTTCATTAATAGAGAGGAATGTTCATGGTGCATTATCTGCTTACAAGCAAATCTATGATGATAAAAAGAAACAAACCAAGAAAACCATCATGGACATATTTCTGAAAAGGGTGACACCTCCTCAAGAAGGGCCTCAGGCAGGAGCTTCAGGAGGTATTCAGAAGAAGGCATTGTTATCCTAGGAGATAACAGCTCCATGGGTGTTATTGCCCCTGAAGACCTTCCAGTGGGACGAGATAGAAGACAGTGATATTGATGATCCTGACCCTGTGTAGGTCAAGGTTAACGTGTGTGTTTGTGTATTTGTTTTCAACAAAAAAGTTTAAAAAGTAAAAAAAAAAAATTTTTTTTAATAGAAAAAAGCTTATAGAATTAGGTTATAATGAAAGAAAATATTTCTGTACAGCTGTACAACCTGTTTGTGTTTTAAGTATTATTACAAAAGAGTCAAAAAGTTAAAAAAAGTTAATGAAGTAAAAAAGCTACAGAATGCTAAGGTTAATTTATTATTGAAGAAAGAAAAATTTTTTTAATAAGTTTAGTGTAACCTAAGTGTACAGTGTTAGTCCACAGTGGTGTACAGCAATGTCCTAGGCCTTCACAGTTAGTCCCCACTCACTGGCTCACCCAGAGCAGCTTCCAGTCCTTCAGGCTCCATTCATGGTCAGTGCCCTATACAGGTGCACCATTTTTTATCTTTTATATCATATTTTTACTGTACCTTTTCTTTGTTTAGATATGTTTAGATACACAAATATTTACCATTGTGTTACAGTTGCCTACAGTATTCAGTTAATGCTGTACAAGTTTTGTAGCCTAGGAGCAATAGGCTATACCATATAATGTAGGTGTGTAGTAGGGTATACTATCTAGATTTGTGTAAGTGCACTCTATGATGTTTGCACGATGAAATCATCTAATGATGCACTTCCCGGAACATATCCCCGTCGTTAAGTGACGCATGACTCTGTTATTGTTTTCCACCCATACCCCTTATAGCTAATTAATGAATGTCAGAACAAGTAGGCTAGTCTACCCAGGGATAATAAGATGTGGATGCATCTTAATCAAGGAGTAATGGAGTAATGTTTCCTCTTAAATGGGCTCTTTTCTCCCCAGCCTTATTGAGATATGATTGACATATAACTTGTGTAAGTTTAAGATGTACAACAGAATGATTTGACATATGTATATATTGCAGAGTGATTACCACAATAAGATTAGTTGACACATCCATCACCTCACATAGTTAAATTTTTTTGTGTGATGAGAATTTTTAAGATTTATTCTGTTAGCACCTTTCAGATATACAGTGCAGTATTGTTAAGTGTAGTCACCATACTGCACATTATATCCCCAGGACTTATTCATCTTATAACTGGAACTTTGTATCCCTCTAACTCCTTTACCCGTTTCTTTCACCGCCCCCCCCGCCATCCCACACTGACAACCATCAGTCTGCTCTCTGTTTCTATGAGTTGGGTTTTTAGATTCCACAAATATATACAGTATTTGTCTTTCTCTGTCTTACTTATTTCATTTAGCATAATGCCATCAAGGTCCATCCATGTTGTTGCAAATGGCAGAATTTCTTTTTTTATGGCTGAATAATATTCCATTGTATATATATATACCACATTATCTTTATCTGTTCTTCTGTCGATTGAGCACTTAACGTTTTTTTCTATGTCTTGGCTATTATAAATAATGCTGCAAGGAACATGGGGGTGCAGATATCTCTTTGAGATAGTGATTTCATCACCTTCAGATATATGCCCAGAAATGGAATTGCTGGATCATACGGTAGTTATGTTTTTAATTTTTTGAGGAAGCTTCATACTGTTTTCCGTAGTGGTTTTACCAATTTACATTCCCACCAACACTGTAAAGGGTTCCCTTTTCTCCACATCCTCACCGACACTTGCTATCTCTTGTCTTTTTTGATAATAGCCCTTCTAATGGGGTGTAAGGTGATATCTCATTGTGGTTTTGATTTGCATTTCCCTGATGATTAGTGATGCTCAGCACCTTTTCATGTTGCTGGCTGGGCTCCTTGCCTAGGTGAGGCTGCAGGTTGTGTTCAGCAGTTGGGCAGGGCCATAAATTGGGCTCTGTTATGGGACCAGGCTTTAGGCTGGGCTGCAAGGCTGCCAAGGGTCACTGTTCAGGCTCGCTGGTTATGTGGGGTCTGATGCTATACTTAACAGTTGGGCAGGGCTGCTAACCTGGCTCCCTGCCCAAGTGGGACTGTGGAATGGGCTGTGCAGCTGCTGGGGTTCTTTGGCCAGGCTTCCTGGCGGGGTGGAATTGGAGACTAGACTCTATAGTTGGGTGGGGCTGTGAATTTGCTTCCCTTCCCAGGAGGGGCCATGAAATGGTTTCCCCGGCTGGTAAGGCTTGTTGGCTCACCCAAATCAGGAAGAACTGCCTACCAAGCTCCTTGGCTAGATGGGACTACCAGTTTGGCTCTGCCGATGGGCAGAGCTGCTGGCTGGATCTCTGTGTGGGTGCCACTGCAAGCGGGAATGTGGTCTGCCAAGATGTGAGCACTCCTTGCTGTAAGCTTCATTGCCCTTCTCAGTCTTTATCTAATCCCCAGTGATTGAGTCCCACAGATTCCCCCAGTGATCCCCATGAGATGAATCCCAAGGAGTCTTCCCAAGAAGCATCCTGCAACACTGGGGGAGCTGGATGTCCACCTCAGGCTCTCTTTTTTCCACTGGAGAGACCAGGGTGGCCCTCTTGTTGTGGCGCTGTGCTGGCCGTGGGGGAGGGGCGATGCAGCCAGAGTGTAACTGTTCCTCTTACCCTTTTAATGTGCTCCTTCTCAGTCTCTGTGGTCCAAGATGGTACCTCAGCCTCACTCTTGGGTTCTGGGATTCTTCACAATGGTGTCTTGTCTATGGATAGTTCCTAGTTGGTCTTTTGGTGAGGGGGACTGAAGTTGGGAATGACCTATGTTGCCATCTTGATGACATCAGTCCAAATAGGCTCTTTGATATAAGCATGTTTAAAGTGAAGGCTTTTGTATTCCAGAGATGAAAAGATGGTTAATCTCCTAGAGCTGAGAACCAGCACTCTAAAACAGAGAGCAGACTGTACCTTATCAACCCATGGGTAGTGGGCTGCTTGGTACCCCCAAAAGATATGTCTGTGTCCTAATCCCCAGGACCTGTGAATGTTACTTTATTTGGAAAGAGAATCTTTGCAGATGTAACTAAATTAAGAATCTTGAGATGAGGAGATCCTCCTGGAATATCCAAGTGGATCCTAAAACCGATCACAAGTATCATTATAAGAGAGAGACAGTGGAGAAGAAACAAAGAGAAGGTGATGTGAAGATGGGGCAGAGAGAGATGCAGCCACAAGCCAAGGAATGCCAGCAGCCTCCAGAAGCTGGAAGTGGCAAGAAACGGATTCTCCCCTAGAGTCTCCAGAGGGAGTAAAGCCCTGCTGACACCTTGATTTTAGACTTCTGGCCTCCAGAACTCTGAGACAATAAATTCCTGTTGTTTTAAATTACTCAGTTTGTGGTAATTTGTTACAGCAGCTGCAGGAAATTAATATGCCAAGCTACCCTCACATACAGTGCCATGGACGTCATTACTGAATTCCCTCTATCTCTTCCCTTCATCATGTTCATACTGCTGAGTAATCTCAACAATTGCCCCTTCCTTCTGTGCAACAAGAACTTTTAGCTACCAACATTCTCTTGTTCATATATGAGCTATTCCTCCACTTGATATTTTGGATATGATTCTGTTTGCCTTTCATAGTTTGCCTTCTCAAGACTTAACTACTTCTCTTCCTTCTGTATCTGAATTCACTTCCTCCTGCCACCTTTAGAAGGTCAGTTGACAAACTGAAGAAACAAATTGTATTGTCTATCAATCCAACTAAATAATTTCAAAACATTTCTTCCTTGACACTGAAAAACTATACATATTAAGTACAATGCCTATGCAGAGTATGCTCGCTTAATAATAGTTATCAGTTTTGCCCCTTACTAGCTTTTACTTTCTCTTTAACATTTTCCATTAGAAAGAATTACTTGGTTGGGAAAATGCATGCAAAAATTCATAAGCTATAAAGAGCTATACAGGCATATCATCATCAACAACATCATCATCATCATCATCATCAACTTAGAGTTATCTCTGAGTCTGCTTCCTCTAGGTCAAAAGCACCTCTAAGACACATGCTGTAAGAACAAGTAGATTCCTGGTGGTGGAGCCATTATAATCATCTATAAGCATTGTATGACATTGAGTTCTTTAAGAAGTTAGATGACAATTGCTTTCTCAGGTCATTCTCCATTACCAGTATCCTAAACACTGTTCAAAAATCAAATTCACACCCTCAAACCAAATAATAAGCCTTCTTTCACTTCATGTAATTTGCTAAAGAACCATGCATTCCGGCCTAGTAGTTCTCAATCAGGCATGATTTTGTCCCTCTAGGGGACGTTTGGCATGTCTAGAGACATTTTTGGGTTGTCAGAATTCGGGTAGGGACATTGTCACTGGGATCAAGTGAGTAGAGGCCAGGGATGCTGATAAATATATCACAATGCATAGGACAGGTTCCTGTGGCAAAGAATTATCTGGCCCAAAATGTCAGAAGTTCTGAGGTTGATAAATTTGTTCTGTTCCATGGTTTTGCTCTGGTTCCAACTAGATGATATAATAATATTGAATAACTCTATACATGTAGTATGCTAATAGTATATAATATAAATATAAAGAAGACACTGTTCTGTCCCCATACATTCCCCTGGCCTCAAAAAGACTTGATTATTCTGGAAAAGATAAATATATAAGTTAACAACTGCAGTAGTGTATATTAAATGCTATAGTAGCAGTATATACAAAGGGCTGACAAGGACAAAGAAGTAGCTAGCAACTCTGAGGAGTTGACGTTTTAGCCCCTAAAGGATGAATAGTAATCTTGCAGTCAAAATGACCAAGAAGGGAAGTTCCAGTTTATATTATGGCTGAATAAGCTCCTATCAGATTAGTTCTCCCACAAATATAAATTCTGTACAAAATATAAAATACAACTACCTGAAGGCCCTGGAGAATGAATAAGCACAAAGAGAGTGGAAAGGAATGCACAGTTGGAAAAAGGGAAGATGGGTTTCCCATTTTTTTTTTTTTTAATTTTTTTTTGTGAGGAAGATCAGCCCTGAGCTAACATTCGTGCCCATCTTCCTCTACTTTATGTGGGACGCCGCCACAGTGTGGCTTGACAAGCGGTACGTCAGTGCTCGCCCGGGATCTGAACTGGCAAACCCTGGGCCGCCAAAGCAGAGTGCGTGCACTTAGCCACTACGCCACTGGGCAGGCCCTGGGTTTCCCATTTTTATAGCATTTGTCCAGCCACATTGGTGCCATGTAGGACAGCTAGAATTTGGGTAGATACTTGTGGTCTTGGTGCTTGAAGAACCAGATGAAAGAATGTGGCAACCACAGCCACTGGCAAACTAAGATGGAGAGACACCCAGGAAAGAAATGAGCCAGAGAGGGGGAGCCCAAATACTTCATATAATCTCCGTTACTATTTCCGACTGACCCCTGAAACATGCGTGCTTGGAGAAAACTCCAAACAGCCCAAATGAGGCTAAAAGACCTAAATTTATATATGACCTTCTTGTCTACCGCAGGGGGAGACAGAATTTATAGTTTGAATTCAGCCAAGTTAACTGCCTGCTAAAAACAATTAAAATTATCAATCAATACTATTCAGAGGAAAATAACAGAATCCAGACTCTCTACAGTGTATCATTCATAATGATACAAGCCAAAATTACTTGACATATGAAGAAACAGGAAAACATGACCTATTTATTCTCAATAGATAATGCAATCAATGGAGATTACCCCAGGATGAATTAGATGCTGGAATTAGCAGATAAAAATTTTAAAGTAGCCATAATAATTATGCTCAAGGACATTAAGAAAAATTGGTGTTAATGAGTGAAAAGCTAGGAAATCTCAACAGAAAAACAGTGAAAAATATAGCATTTGAAATTTAAAATGTGGGGGAATATAACAATAGAATAGAGATGACAAGATTCAATGAACTTGAAGATAAATCAATAGAAGTTAGCCAATTTGAGGACAAAGAAAAACGTACTGAAAAAAAAAGAGCTGCAGAGACTTGTGGGAAAATACAATTTTATTTGTGTAAAATAGAATGTTTAATTTGAGTCACAGAAGTAGAGGGAAGAGAGTAATAGAGCAGAAAAATATTTGAATAAATAATAGCCCCGAATTATCCAGTTTTCATGAAAGATAGTTTATACTGATTTAAGAAGCTCAGCAAAGCCCAAGCGGGATAAATGGAAAACAAAACAAAACAAAGCAAGCAATACTTGTTATTATGTGTCTTTTGATTCTAGCCATATTAGAGGTTGTGTAGTGGTATCTCTTTGTGGTTTTGATGTGCATTTTCCTGATGACTAATGATATTAAGCTTCTTTTCATATGCTTATTGGCCATTTGTATATTTTCTTTGGAGAAATGTCTATTCCGATTCTTCACCCATTTTTAACTTGTGTTCTTTGTCTTTTTATTATTGGTTTGTAAGAGTTCTTTATATATTCTTGATACAAGTCTCTTTTCAGATGTATGAATTACAAATATTTTCTCCCTTGCTGTGAATTGTCTTTTTACTTTTTGATGATATACCTAGCAGCACATTTTAAATTTGATGAAGTCCAGTTTATCTGTGGTTCCTTTTTTTGTTGATACTTTTGGTGTTACATCTGAGAAGGCTTTGCTTAGCTCAAGGCACAAAGATTTACTTCTGTGTTTTCTTCTAAGAGTTTTATAGTTTTAGCTCTTATATTTAGGTCTGTGGCCCATCTCGAGTTAATTTTTGTATATTGTGTAAGAAAGGAATCCAATCTTATTCTTTTGCATATTGATATCCAGTTGTCCCAGCACATTTATTATAAAGGCTTTCCTTTTCCACTGAGTTTTCTTGGCACCCTTGTGGAAAATCAACTGATCATCAATGTAAGGGTCTATTTTTGGAATCTTAATCCTATTCCGTTGATTTATATGTCTCTCCTTATGCCAGTAGCACACTGTTTTGATTACTCTAGCTTTGTAATAAGTTTTGAAATCAGCAAATGTGAGTCCTCCGACTTTGTTCTTCTTTTTGGGTAGTCTGGGTCCCTTGCATTTCCATATGAATTTTAGGGTCAGCGTGTCAATTTCTGCAAAATTCCACCAGGGATTTTCATGGGGATTGTATTGAATCTGTAGATCAATTTGGGAAGTATTGGCATTTTTCCACTATTAAGGCAAAAACTAATTTCCATTTTACTGGATATTCCTTTCTGACTCTTGAAGTATCGAATGTTTAGATGTCCACAGTGTTTACCATTTTTTACGAGAATTTAGCAGAGACTACTAGTCTTAGCAGTCATGTGAAGAAGAGGCCAAAGAAATTTATTCATTTATCATGCTTAGTGAAAGGTATTATTTTTAATACCTTTTAAGTCATAGTTGTATCTTAATGTTTTTGGCTGACTAACTTTGATCAATTTAAGTACCAAAAAGCAGCCATGAACGTAGGTGATGGAGCTGCTTGGAAGCTTTGTTTTCCAGCCCAGCTGGAAAAGGAATGGAGACTCTTCTAGCTGTTTTTCAGACTTGTTTGAAGTTTTTTGTTTTGTTTTGTTTTTCTTGGAGTTTCCAGTGGAGATGCCAAGCTGGCAGCAAATGAAGTATACTGTAACGTGAAGCCTTATAAATATATGTGGATCACTGCCATCATTATCAAAAGTGCTGGTACAGAAATGTGCAAGGGGAAGATTTTCAAGTTAAGGTTGGCCTGTACATATAAATGTTAGCTTGTAAAGCTCAAGAAATACTAAATTGTAGTCCATTAGTCCCCTACATTTTATTGCCTTTTTGGAATAATCATGTACTTAAGAACATCCTTTAATCTGAGCTGGGTTGTGGTTGTATAAGAATGCAGCTTCTTTTTTCTTTGTCCTTTATATGCTCAGATGAAGAAGATTTACTGCATTTTATAAATAAATCAGAGCTGAAAAGCAAATTTTCTTCTCACCTTTTTATCTCCATGGAGGCCCAGCTTTAAGATATGTAAATGATGCATTTATACTTGGCCCCACAACTAGTTCTACTGAAAAAAATAAACTTCAAAGTCACATTTTTTTTTTCACTACTTATAGGACATAGTATTCAGAATCATGCTTAAAAAGGAATACTGTTCTTATGTTAGTGAGGAGCAGACCTTTCTCTTTTTCAAACTCGCAAAATTTTCACTTCTACTTCATCATTTTATCGAAATTAAAATGGATCGCTCATTAAAATGATTATCACCTCTTTGTTTAAATTAAGATAGATGATTCCTAAATATTAGTGGAGCTCAATGTATATGTCATGTTTAACTGCACAAGAACACTGGTTTACAGTGAATGAGGCCTTCATTGATTTTTAACTTTACTGCTAAATTAGCACAGCAGGTGTGATGGGACTGGAAACTGGAAGATTTCACACGTTTCCCCAGGCTTGCTATTTAATATAAAACAATATTTGCTATTTGTAAATCAGGATAGAAATTATTAATTAAAAGCAATGTGTTTTATTGCACAATATATATATATATTTTTTTGTGAAGAGATCAGCCCTGTGCTAACATCTGCCAATCCTCCTCTTTTTGCTGAGGAAGACGGGCCCTGGGCTAACATCCGTGCCCATCTTCCTCCACTTTATATGAGATGCCGTCACAGCATGGGTTGACAAGTGGTGCGTTGGTGTGTGCCTGGGATTTGAACCGGCGAACCTCGCGCCGCCGCAGCGGAGCGCGCGCGCCCAACCGCTTGCGCCACTGGGCTGGCCCTGCACAATATTTTTAATATGGTCTCTAATAAGTGATTATAGCTAAAGTTTATGACTGATTTTTGTGGTCATAAGTTAGTTATAAAGTAAATTAACTAAATTTGGTAGGTAAGAATGGTAGGTAAAAGAAATATTTGTTCTATTAAATTGAAAGTATTTAAATAGTTCATGTGAATTATTGGACAAAAATTGTAAAACAACTGACTTTCAACATTCATAGAACAAAGTGGATATTTTAACCAGAAGTCATGTATGTTTATAAAATGTGTTAGCAAAATTTTAAATTATATGATATGTAAATTTTTAAAGTTTTCAAATATTGTCCAATATGCTTTCTTTTCTATTTATAGACAGACTGACCAAGCAAAGGTAAACCTTTGAAAAATTGTAATCCTAATTGTGAAATAGTCTTCCCAAGTGCTTTTAGGAGGACCTCAAAGATAAGAGTATCATAGGATGAACCAGTCACTGTAGTCCCTGTATGGCAGAGAATTAGCTCCTTCACCACCTAACCCAGCCCTCTGCAATGTGGACATTGGTCATCAACCACAGCACCTTTTCCCCTGAGCCTGGTCTCAGGATCCTTTTAATAGAGCATTCTAGGCAATGCCTTCCAGTCAACTGGGTCCATTCACCAAAGCAAATGTCCATCAAACATTTGTGACAAAGTGTTTGTGGCAAATGTCCATCACATTTGCCAACCTAGGTCTAGGCCCTGGTACCCAGTATAACTTATATCACTTTATAAGTTTGTAAGTTCTCATATGCTGTTTGAATATTCAGTGTTTGTATCAGGGAAACCCTACACACAACTCATGGCTTCCTGCTTCCTGGACAGAATAATGTAAGAAGGATGAAAATGCACCGGACCAAATTAAAATTCTCTATTGCCTTTAGAGTGCTGAGTCTTTTATGTAGTGATGTCCCTTGAATCAGTCTTCAGTATGACATCCAGTTATTAATCACCATTGTCTATGAGCTAATATTAACATTAAGTGGCAAAAAAGCATCAATAATATTAAGGCCTTGGAATTTGGCAACAAGTTAACATTAAAGACATTTTAACAACATGTAAGAAAAATGGAGGACAACAAGAGATTCAGCTTCCTGTTAAATAGTTAACTAAAGTTGACAACTTAAAGAAAAGCTTTAAAAAAGTTCCAGAAGTCTGTATCACATTGCTGTAAAATGCAATAGCTAGGGGCTACATCTGGCATGCAGCGTGACCTGGGATGGCTTCTTTCTCATACAGAGCACTACACACCTTGGGGCAGAATATTACACTCTGGAGCCCATTAAAATGGGGGCTATGCCTGTGAATTAGACACGTAGAAGAAAAAGGCTTTCAGTGGAAAAACTGCTTTGTTTATCATGGGGATGTATTGATTATTGTCATGTTCACATAGAAGGATGTGTGGCTGGATATGAAGAGATAAGTAAAGTGGTACTTAAAATGAAAAATAAAGGAAAGATGGATACAGAGTATGTTCTTTCAGCCCATATACGGAGAGCTGCCTATTTGCAGATATGCCATGTCCTAACATAGTGGGGGAACTCTACATACGCATTGCTACATTACTTTACAAAGGGACAGGAGAGTTCTGCTGAAATGGAAAGTAGGTGACACTTTTTCTATCAGTCTTGTTGCCATTTAAGCTTCGAAAAAAGTTTTACTTTTTTTTGCAGAAAGTTTGGTATTTTAATATTTTATATGACATATATGTTCTTATTGGAAAGCCTAGAAATTAACTGTGTTAGAGAGGATTTTAAACTTAGATCTGACTAACTCCAAAAAGCTCAATTACTTTTTGCCCACATCTTGAAAGATAGTGGCATCATTGTTGGGAAATGTCTTTTCCCCCCATTACGATGTTTCTCTAAAATTTGATTTTTGTGATTTAAATTACCCCATCCCTCAACATTCTTCAGTATTGTAGTTAATAATAAAATAATGTTTTATATATGTGTAAACTTTCCCATTTAGGGACAGAGAGCCAAGTTATTCTTCCTTAGGATATCCCAGTCCATTTGGGCTGCTATACCAAAATGCCGCAGGCTGGGTGGCTTATAAACAACATAAATTTATTTCTCACAGTTTTGGAGGCTGGGAAGTCCAAGATCACGTTTTGGTCAGAGCCCTGTCCCTTGTTCATAGCCAGTGCCTTCTCACTGTATCCTCACATGGTGGGAGGGGCAAGGGATCTCTCTGGAGCCTGTTTTATAAGGACACTAATCTCATTTTGGACATTCAGACCACAGAATATGGAGTCTGGAAAATCAGGGAAGCAGCATAGTGTAGTAGCCAACAGCATGAGCTCTAGAAGCAGACTGCCAGGACTGGAATCCTGGCTTGACCTATTACTAGATGTATAGCCTTGGAAATATTCTTTAAGCCCCATGTCCTGTTCTGTTAAACTAGGGGATATAATAATATTCTTATACAAGTTTACTGTGAGAATAAACAAGAGAAGACATAACAATATTTTGCACAGTGCCCAGTACCTAGTCAGAACTCAATGTCAACAATTATTCAATGTCAACAATCAATGTCAACAATCAAGGGGTATGGGTGGACAATTATTGACTTTCGTGTATTTATAACCTAAAGCTTTTATTTTTTTTCTTCTATCAACATGCAAAGATTTCTTTTGTTTTGTAGGACCCTTTTGACTATATAATTTTAATTCAAGGTATAAAGAAATGAGATGGTTATCAGTTCTTTTAGGCAAGTCTGCTAGAGGGCAGTAGAATAATTTCAGGTCATCATGTTGCTCTGTTGCACCCATCACTCTACAGGTGAACTTCTGCTAGACATGCATATTAAAGATATTTCTATTGGTACATTGGTTTTTTAACAGATTGAGAAATAATTCACATACTGTAAAATTCATGCTTTTAAAGTGTACAATTTGGCAGATTTTAGTATATTCACAAGGATGTGCAACCATCACCACTATCTAATACCAGAACATTTTCATCATCAAAAAAGAAATCCCGTATGCATTAGCAATAACTCCCTGTTCCCCTTGTCCCCCCGTCCCTTAGCAACCACTAATCTACTTTCTGTCTCTATAGATTTATCTATTCTATATATTTCACATAAATAGAATCATACAATATGTGAATTTTTGTGACTGGCTTCTTTCACTTAGCGTAATGTTTTTGAGATTCATCCAGGTGGTAGCATGTATCAGAACTTCATTCCTTCTTAGGGCTGAATAGTATTCTATTGTATGGATATACAACATTTTGCTTATCCATTTATGTTAATGGAGATACATGGTTTTAAACAGTTTTGTTTTTAGAAAAATCTTTGAAAGTAGTTATGCCTTCATCAGAACATATATTATATGTTTATACCCTTTTTCTCCTGAAACAAATTATGTTATTGTCACCTTTTTAAAGGGAATTTTATAGAATTTGGATCAAAAAATTGAAATCTGAATTTTATTTTAGAAAAGGTTAAATATTGTTCTTTCATTCAGGTCCAATTCTTTTACTTTATATTTTAACTCTGAAGTTTTTCTGAACTTTTCTAGGGAAAAAGAGGAGCAGCTAACCCGTGTGACTGAAGTTCAGAGGTTGCAGGCCCAGCAGGCAGATGCTGCTCTAGAAGAGTTTAAGCGGCAGGTGGAACTGAACTCAGAGAAAGTCTACGCCGAAATGAAAGAGCAGGTGAGGAGGCCACCACACCATCTTTTTTGAAAGTCTCTTTCTCAGAAGGAAGGTACATTCTGATCTTAAATATGACAGACACATATTTCCTTTTTAAAAAAGCTTATCAAAATTAGCCATACACTTGGGTCAGGGATTCAGAATGAGAAAGGGATAATAGGCCTGGCAGAGGAGATCACCCACCTCCACTAGAGCCTCAAAAGAAAGAGAGCCCTGATGGAGAGGGCTCAGCTGACAGGCTCACCTTGTTCCTGGCAGAGCATGTGAAGGAAAGGCTATGGTGTCTGTCTCTGGAGTGCCTGCCCTGTGCTGCTCCTAGGCCACTGGGTGGGTACTCATCAGCAGCTCTTTGGTGGCAGTGGGGAGAGGGGTGGAGAACCACCTGGAACTGTGCAGACAAGGAGATGAGTCCTTCTTCCTCCTTTAGGATCCATTGATTCATCCTTAAAGCAATGCCAGTATAACCATTTTAAAGTCCTATCTACAAATGTGGTAATGGCAAAAGTGTATCTCACTCTTGGAGCATGGATCAGCCTACAGGTAAAATCCCATGACCAATCAGCTTCTGTAGAGCCAGGGCTCAAGTTAACCATGTCTGTGTTTGTTCATGTTCCATAAATAGTGTTTTATTGATCAGTTACAGCAAATTATTTTCAACTGGCATTTCAAGAGGACAGAAGCTCTCTCCAGTTCTTGTACAAGTTAAGTGGTATGTTTTTTAGTTTTGAGAGAAAATAAAAAGTTTGTAAAAGAATAAAGAGAACAAACACCCAGGTACCCATCATGAAGAGTCAACAACTATTAACTTTCTGTTTATTTAAGCTAAAACATTACAGATGAAGTCTTAGTTTGCTTTGTTATTCATGTCTAATAACATTACTCTCTCCTCTCTGCCTCTGAGAAAAACACTGTAATTAATTTAGTGTGTATTATTTCAGTCTATTTTATACTTTTATATGCATACATAATGTTCATGTATGCTATATGTGTATGTTATATATGCCTATATTTTATTTGCATATATAATTTTTGTGCTTCTATTTTTAAAAAGTTAGATAAGTACTACAGATTATATGTATTAGTCTTGTTTGCTCTTTTATATTTAATTTTATGTCTGTGCCCTATTTATGTTAATTTAGTGCAGTCCTTTTAACACTGAGTATATTTTATCATATGAATATGCCATATTTTATTTATCAGCTCCACTATTCAAAGGTATTTAGTTTATTTTCAAGTTTTCTTGATTATAAAGAATGTTGCAATCTTTGTTTTTGATTTCATTTTCAGCTGGAGTTATCTTCCTTAGGAGTCCCATACACACACTGGATGGTAGAAACATTCCTATGGAAGATTTTATGACTGAGCCCTGTAGGATTTACTAGTTTGGAACTGTTTTCTTATTGTTATTTTCTTGATTCAGATTTCCGCTCATATTGAGTTGTGTGAATTTGGGTCCTGAGAGTGGGGTCTGAGATCCCATTCTCTGTGTTTCTCCACTCACTGCCAACGGCAAAAGCTAGATTTCTGCTGAGAGTTTGTGCTGGAAAGTGGAGACTTTCAGTCCCTACTACATGAATGTGCTCTCTTCCCAGCTCCCTGCTCTGATCAGAGCCCAGGCCCTAGGATGTGTATCTGGTCCAAATATGCAGTGTTGCTGCTCGGAAACTCTCTGATTGCTTAACATTTAAAGGAATACAGAAAATATTGAAGGAGGGGATCCATGGCAAAAAGTTTTAAGTATACAGTTAAGAAGGCTAAAAATGAGGGGCTGGAAAGTGCTAAGGCTGACAGTGCAACTTTCTGACAAAAGCTGAGACTATGACAGGCACCTTTGGCTCAATAAATGACCTCTTGGGGCTGATGATGTATTAACAGATCACAGAATTCATGGATAAGTAAGTGATAAAACAAGAAAACAATGTATGAAACATGCTATAGAACAAGAAAAAAGACATTTGTATTTAGCAGTTACAGAATAAAAGCATACTTCTGAAAACAAGCTACTGTAGAATTCAGAAAAAAATTCAGAAAAGTAGTACCTTTATAAGAAGACATGTTCTATACGAAAGAGGCCACACATATCAAGTAAAATTAATGCAGTAAAACTTGGATACATTCTGGAAAAATAATTGAATCTCAAGAGTAAAATGAAATCCTACCAATTTCTAGGCAGGATGAAAATGGCAAAGAAAATAGAAAAATAATGGAGTAATGCTTCAAGAGTTTTGAAGGAGAAAGAGTGTGATCCAATTTTATACATAATCAACTTAACTAATTGTTACAAATCTGCTTATAAGATGGAATGCTAATGTTTATTGATTCTTTAAAAAGATGTATGAAGTAGAAAATACAAATTTAATAACAATAACTTAAATCTAAATCCTTATATTACATTAACAAAAATCAAGAGGTAGGTGGATGGTGAGAGGCTAAGAGGAGCACAGTATGCTAAAACTCTGCCGTGAATATGTGGGACTCAACAGATTCTTAACACTAGGGAAATGTAGGTTAGAATAATTTTGAAATATATAAACATAGACATTAATAAAATTAACAAGATGTTAACATTCTCATAAAATCTTGAGAAGATAAAAGCAAAACCTGAGAGGAGATATTACCAAAGGAACAGAAGCACAAGCAGAACAAAATGTCCAAAATACAACAGAGTATATAATTGTAATATTAAATATTAATAGGTTAAATTTTTCTATAAAATAAAAGGTATTGATTAGCTGACTTAAATCCACGTATGTGCTATTTATAAAGGACACAACTAAAAGTTACACAAAAATTATATTAAGGAGATGAAAATATATCACTTATTTTTAGAAAAAAAGTAAGAGTATAATACTATCATAGAAGTTAGCATCACTACAAGTCATTAAACTGGACAAAGGAATATATTTTGGCATGCTAAAGGCAAGTGTACTTAATCAAATATGAAAAGGTGTTAGGAAAACGGAGAAATTGGCATCAGTAGTCATGAGGTGCTTTAATCTATTTTTCTCCATCTTTGACGGATCGGGGGGGCAAAAACCAAACAAATAGGAAGTCTAAATAACAGTTTATAGGATAGCTATATTTCTACTTTCTACCTTTTAAATATGACACATTGAATTTCTACTCCCATGGAACAGTCATAAAACTCAGTAGACCATAAAGAAACACTGAATATATTTCTAAAACTTGGCATGACAGAAAGCACATATTTTTTACCACAATGCAGTAAAACCAGAAATTAAATTTCAATTAAAATTGCCACATTGGACTTCACCAAAATTAAAAACTTTTGCTCTTTGAAAGACACCGTTAACAAAAACAACAAAAAGAAGTAAGGCAGCCAGAGAATGGGAGAAAAGATTGACAAATATTTCCAAGAACTTGTACCTAAAATATAAAAGAAATCTCACAACTTAGTAAGAAGAAGAAAAACAACTCAGTTAAAAATAGGCAAAATATTTGGACACCTCACAGAAGAAGATACTAAACAAATGACTAATAAGCACATGAAAAGATGTCCAATATCATCATTCATCAGGGAAATGAAAATTAAAACCAAAATGAAATGCCACTACATGCTCCTTAGAATGGTTAAAATTATAAAGATTGGTTGACAATGCCAAGTGTTGGTGAAGACGTGGTCAAATGGAGCTCTTAGACACTGCGAGTGGGCAAACTGCCAGTTTCTTAAAAAGTTAAACGTACAGTGACCATATGTCAGACATTCCATTCCTACGGGTTTAACCAAGAGAAAGGAAGACAAAGACTTGTATGCAAATGTCGACAGCAGCTTTATTCCCAAAAGCCCAAAACTCCAACAACCCAAATATTCCTCAAAAGTTGAAAGGGCAATCAAAATACAGTATGAACAATGGCATACTACTCAACAATAAAAAGGAACGAACTACTGATACCCGCAACAACAGGATGAGTCTCAAAATCCTGCTGAATGAAAGAAGCTGAAAGCAGAAGAGTACACGCTGCATGTTGTGTACTGTCTGGGTAACGTTAGAATTCCCTAGATAAGGTCGAGTTTTTTGTTTTAGCAGATTATCGACCCAGTTCTTTTCAGAACATCTCATCTTCTGTGGGCAGGTTTCAGTTTCAGTTAAGTTCCGAAGCCTTTGCCCTGCTGCTTTGGGTCTGTTTGGACTGTGCCACTCAGGAGTGAGTCTGAGACTTGGGTGGTGTCTAAATCACTCCACCTGATGACTGCAGGCACTCCTGGAACATTCTCCAGGATAGACCATGTGCTTTGCCACAAAACAATTCTCAATAAATTTTAAAAGGATTAAAATCATATGAAATGTGTTCTTTGACCCTAATGATAATACATTAGAAATAAACAACAGTAAGAAATCTGGGAAATCCCCACGTATTTGGAAATTAAATAACACTTATAAATAACTTGTGGGTCAAAGAAGATATTACAAGGAAAATTAGAAAATATTTTGAACTGAATTAAAACAAAAATATGGCATATCAAAATTTATATAATGCAGCTATAGCAGTATTTAGAGAAAAGTTTATGTCTTTAAGCATCTATATCCAGAGCGAAAGTTCTCAAATCGGTAACCTAAACTTCATCTTAAGAAACCAGAAAAAGAAAAGCAAGCTTCTGCCCAAGGAAACAGAAGACGGGAAATAACAAATATTTTTATATATTTGCAGAAAGCAAAGAAGTAGAAAACAGAAAAATAGAGAAAATAAGTGAAGCCAAAAGTTGGTTCTTTGAAAGGATCGACAAAGTTAACTAATCTTTAGCTTGACTGATGGAAAAAAATAGTGAGGAGAAAAAAATTACCAAAGTTAGGAATTAAAAAGGAGAGGACACCACTGTTGATCCTATAGAAAATGAAAGAATTATAAGATGATATTTTAAAAACTTTATGCCAAGAAATTACACAAATTAAGTGAAATGGACAAATTCCTAGAAAGATGCAGATTACTAACAATTAAAAATCTTCTCACAAAGAAAAGCCCAGGACCAGATGGCTTCACTGGTGAATTCCATCAAATATTAAACAAAAAATAATTTTAGGTCTTTGAAAGCTCTTTTAGAAAATTGAGGTGGAAGGAACACTTCCCAGTTCATTCTGTAAGGCCAGTATTACTCTACTATCAAAGCCAAAGACACCACAAGAAAACTACAGAGTGATATCTGTCCTGAGTGTAGACACAAAACCCCTGAATAATATTTTAGTAAACTGAGTCTAGAGACATAAAAATGATTATACACCACGACCACGTGGGATTTATCCCAGGAATCCAAGGTTGTTTTAACATTTTAAAATCACTTAATATCATACAGTGTATTAATAGAATAAAGGACAAACCACATGATCATCTCAACAGAAGCAGAAAAAGCATTTGAAAAAGTTCAACACCATTCATGATTAAAAAAAATTCTTGGCAAATTAGGACTATAAGCGAACTTAGGTTAATAAAGGACATCTATGAAAAACCTACGGCTAATATACTTAATGTTGAAAGACATAACGCTTTTCCTCCTAAGAACAAGGAAAAGATGCCTGCTTTTGTCACCTCCCCTCAACATTGTATTGGAGATTCTAGCTAGTACACTAGACCAAAAAAAAAAAATTAAAAAAATAAAAAGAAAAGAAAACACATACAGATTGGAAAGGAAGAAGTACAAATGTCTTCAGATGACATGATCCTGTATGGTGAAAATCCACAAAAGAAGTGCTAGAACTAATAAATGATTAAAGTTTGCAGGATACAAGATCAATATACAAAACTCAGTCATACTTCTATATACTAGCAATGAAATATCTAAAAATGAGATTTAAAAAACCATTTAATTCACAATAGCACAAAAAGAGTATTTACAAATTAATGAAACAATATGAGGACTTACACGTTGAAAACTATAAAATAGTGTTGAGAGAAATTTTTAAAGATCTAAATAAATGGAGAGCTAGCTATTCTATGTTCATAGGTTGGAAAACTCAGTTGTCAAGATGGCAGTTTTCCACAAATGTACATATAAATTCAATACAATCACTGTCAAAATCCCAATTACACTTTTTTTGTAGAAATTGACAATAAGAAATGTTTATTTTCACTAGTAAATTTTTTAAAAAGTAAATTAAAATAGCAGTGGGCTGTTTTCCGACTAACACAGGTAGAAATCCGAGAAGGCCAGAGGAAACAGGCAGCGACATACATTTCTGGTGGGAATGTAAAGTGATGTAACCTTTCTGGAGGACTGATTTGACACTGGGCTTGTCATTTACCTGGTAGTCCTACTTCTAGGACTTTATTTTTCAGGAATACAGCGTGTGCCAGATGTGTGTTCAAGGATGTTTATTGTGATGTTATTTATTAATGATGAAAAATTAGAAAATATATGTCAAAACAGGTTGGAGAGAATGTAGAAATTGATAAAAATTTTTAAGGTAAGAAAGAAGTCTGAGTTGTGTGACAGAACTGAAAGCCCTGGAGATAATGTCATCTCAGGAACCATTAAATTAAGAACCCTACCCAGCCGCAAAATGAGACTGCCATAACTTAAGGAAAGGCAGGGATGAAAGTATTTGTGGAATTGATTCTGGAACCACCCTTTCAACTGGTCCACGTGTCTCTGACTGTTCTGTTCTGTGCCTGGTTCATGTCTGTCTTCTATCTTACTTCACCAGTCCTGCCAGACCTACTTGACTCTCCCACTTCTTGACCTTAAGAGTTCATGTGTTCCTGCCTTCTAGATATCACATCTCTGTTGACTGGTTAAATGATCTGATGAAGGACCCTATTTGGTGCATGCCTCTGGCATCCCCTTTCTTCCCCCATGTACCCTACACCTGTGTCCTGTGAGCAGTCCTCACCAGATCTGATCTGTGCGGTGGTGCTAGATTCAGACTCCTTGAAAAGTAATAGTGATGGCAACCAAAGAGCAGGAAATTCTTTTGTTTTCTGTTGAAGAAATGTTCTTCAGTGATTTCAGTCATAGATTTGCCAAATGCAATTGAGTTTTTGAAATGAAAAAAGCACCTTTGGTGTGATTATAATAATAAAGAACCCCATTTATAATGGAATCCTTATAGCTGGGCTCATTTACAAATCAAAAAATTCTGACATGGCAAATTTTAACAGATGTTAAATAAAAAATATATATCAAAACATGGTAAATTAGAAGTCCTCAATTCCAGATTATCAGTTGATTGAATGTGTGAGTCTGATGTAGCTCCAAGTCTAAAAGAAAATCAATCAATAGATTCATTATTTGGAGAATCATAATGTTTTCAGATTTTTCCGTAGTCCATATTTTTAACAGTCTTCTTTTTCTGTTGTTTTGAAGTACTCCTTTCTCTTCTTACTAAAATCTTTTATGTAAAAGCCAGAAGAACTGTAGGGCATCTTTTTCCATTTGGAAGCTGCTGCAGGTAGCAGACAATGAGAATTTGAGTTAAAAAATAAAAGCTTTGAGTTTGTTTTTCAAAGGGAATTGCTGTTTTAAAAATGAGACCCATGAGAAAAAATGGAACAGACTTAGACTTTTTAAAACAATTGCTTCATACTGTTTCTTTCACTTTGAAGAACTTTTTATCTCATTTAAGATTGCTTAAATAACCTAATTTTTACTCCAATGGTGAAGTCCATTGTAAGTGTTAGCTGTGAGCAATTAGTTGTGTAAAATATGCATATTTTAATTGTGAAAATGTATTACTCAGAATTATTTCTGTATATATGTATATAATTGTATTTTTTAAAGAAATAGTGTTTTATATTTACCTATTCTCTGTGAAACAAATAAATGACTGAAAAAGACAGCTATGTTTTTTGAAGTATTGGCAGCAATTCTAAAGTGAAATTTTGTAATCTTATAAACTGACTGCGTGAATGTCAGCTAACTTGTTCCTCCTGGGGGCTTCCACTAACCACTTGACTTTTCTAGTTAATTTTTCTTCTCTTGAAGTTACATCCTCATTAAGTGGTATTTGCTGCTAAATGTCTGACTTTAAATTCTATTCCTTTTTCTTTGCAGTCATGAGCTACCCGATATTAGCTTTATGCTTGGAAAACCCACTGGTTTACCATGAAAACAAAATTCTGAAACACTGCTGTTGACCAGTGAGATTGCTTCTGGCTCCTAGTATGTTCGAAACTGGTTAGCAGTTTCTTACATTCTTAGAGATTATAAGTTTAGTTCATCATCCTATTATTGCTGTTGAATTAATGAAAAAAAATTTCAAGTTACAAGGAAGGAAGAATGCCATCTGGATATATTTGTGCCTTTAAGTGTAAATGGATAACAAGCAGACTTAAAGAAAGGAAAAATCATCATACAAATCATTCATTGTGACTTATACCTTTGTCCTTTTGTCCTTTAAAGGTCATGCTGGCTCATGAAATTTTAAATGTTTTTTTAGACCAGTTTTAAAATAATAAAAGATCCAACATAAATAGAAGCATTTTCTCTCAGTTACTTTTTGATGACAATGGAGAAATCTCTCTACCCTTTTAACATTTGGAATTTGTCTTTAAATGAGATGAGGTAGCAGAGGTAAAATTCTAGAATTATATTTAAATGTTTCAATAGAGGCTATTGTGATAATTAATCAATTTCAAATGATAACATATTCCAAAGACTATATATATTTGTCTTTGAAAAACAAAATTAAACAAAAAATCAAACAAAACAAATAATTAAAAGAAATCTTAACTTTTATCCTTAAATACTTAATGGAGTAGTAAGTGAAACTTTCTCCTAATAATATTTATCAATGACTGATATCTTTTGCAGAAGAAGAAGAAGCCAAAAAATATATATACTGAGAACATTGGACCAGAAAATATGTCATTCTTTCCATATTTGGCTGATTTGCAGGGTTATTAATTGTGAAAATAGTAATGTTATTATTTTTTAATACCTCAACTATTTTATTGACTTACAGGCCAGGGATTCAACAGACTTATTTCTTCTTTCATTCATTTATAAAAAATTTATGAATACTTGCTCTGTACCAGCCATTGTTGTAGATTCTGGGAATTCAGAGATTATTAAGACATATTTGTGGCATGTGTGATAGACCAATGCATAAAATTGTGTGATTATAATAGATGGTATAACTGGTGGAACAAATAGGTCATTAAGAGAACACAGAGGAGGGACATCTAAGGTAGCCGAGTGAGTTATGCATTTATCTGCAATTATGGCATCTTTGTGTAACTATGAATTTCTCAAATGTTTATTTGTTAAAATGTTATTGGTAATGAATTTGGCAAGGTCACTAAAAATAAAGTCAGATATACAAATCAGTTTTATTTCTATATACCAGCAACCGACAAATAGAAAATAAACTTTGAAAAAGTTTATTTTATGCCAAAAAGCTTCAGTTACCTAAGCATACATCTCACAAAAGATGTGCAAGACCTCTGTTTTGAAAACTAGAAAACATTATTGACAGAAATCAAAGAAGACCTAAATAAATTGAGGGGTGTATCATGTGTATGGATTTGAAAACTCGACGTTATAAAAATGTCAGTTCTCCCCAAATTAATCTATAGGATCAACACAGTTCTACAAATCAAAATGTTAGCAGTGCTTTTTTGGTGGGAGAGTGACTGACAAGCTGATTCTAAAATGTATATGAAAATGCAACGGGCTAAGAAAGTAGCTATGGCAATCAGGAAGAACACAACTGGAGAACTTACACTACCAGATATCAAGACTAATATTAAGCTATAGTAATTAATATAGTGTGATTTTGGCACAAGAATGACCATTGTTATAGAAGAAAGAGGCTAAAAACAGACTCACATGTATATGATCAATCTGATTCATGTCAAAGGAAGTATTGCAGTGCAGCAAGGAAAAATGACCGTTTCAATAAATCCTGCTGTGTCAATTGGATAACCATGTGGAAAAAAAAGAATCTTGCTCTTTATTTTACCCCATTCACAAAATTAATTTGAGGATTATAGATATACAAATAATAGGCAAAACAATAAAACTTTCAGAAGAAAATGTAGGAACATTTTTTTAAATTTAATTTGTTTTTGTTTTTGTTTTTTTTGCTAAGGAAGAGTCACCCTGAGTTAACATCTGTTGCCCGTGTTCTCCTTTTTTTGCTTGAGGAAGATTAGCCCTGAGCTAATGTCTGTGCCAATCTTCCTCTATTTTGTATGTGGGTTGCCACCATAGCATGGCTGATGAGTGGTGTAGCTCCGTGCCTGGGATCCAAACCTGTGAACCCAGGCCACAAAAGCAGAGCGTGCCAAACTTTACCATTACACCATGGGGCCAGCCCCTGGAACATTTTTGATAGTTGGAACTAGGCAAAGATTTTCTAAATAGGAAACAGGCATAAAAAACAAAATGTTGTTAAATTTAACTTCATTAAAATAAAAAACTTCATCAAGAGACCAATAGAAAATGAAAAGGCAACTTCAGAGTGGGAGGAGATATTTGCAATTCAGATATTGAACAAAGAATTCATATCCAAAATAAGGAAATCCTACAAATCAATAAGAAAAGGATACCAGACATATTGTCTGTCTTATATCACTTAATGATTATCTCCCACAAAAGAACTATAGATATAATCAGTTAATGTGTTAATTGTTTTTCTCTGTTAGGTTATTAGTTCCTACTGAGTCTTTAGCCAAGCACAGAAATAATTGTTTATCTGTCTTTCTGCCGTTTATATCTATCTGCCTGCCTGCCTATCTCTATGTATCTATCTATGTATCTATCATCTATCTGTATGTTTCTTTGGTACTCTAAGACAAACGTTATGTTCTGTCTCTCTCTCTCTACATATTTCTGAAAATATTTGAAGGACAGTTTCTTTTAGTTAATCTAAATATGTATTAATTACAACAAAATATATTTTGAATTGTATATTTCTATACAGTTGTATAATATGAATTGTACATGTCAGATTACTCAGAATATAATAACACAAGCGTATTTTAGTAGAGAAAGAACAATAACTTATTATGACCATATTTGATGGAGACTGCCAGATGTCGGCCCAATGTCCATTCCTACTTTCTTACTAATAGAGCCCTGATTTTATTTAGGGCAGCGTAAGACACAGTTTTAAAGCTGCAGTCTCTTACTTTGCAGATGGAGCTTGCCTTTTAATGTAGTTCTAGTGAATGAGATGCGAACAGCGTAATTAATTTGCTATTGACAGGAACTTGGAGGAGAGCCCCTTGAAAGGGTATTTGACCCACCTAATACGGACCCTTTGCCCTTCTGTCTTTACCCTTCACTCTTTGCCCTTCCCTGCCCAGATGTTCAGAGCTGCAGAAGCCATTTCGCAACCATTATGGGAAGGTTGAATTGCAGAGACCTTAACCCTGACATTTTTGAACTGCTGATGTGACAGCCTATTTCTGAACTTTTTGTTACACAAGGAAAATATAAAGGGCCTATGTTGTTTAAGCTGTGGACACTGGGGTTTTCTCTTACATGTAGCTAAATAAATGCCTGAGGTACCATATAAGGAAAAATCAGTACCCTTTTTTTCTCTCTCTTTCTCACTTTCTTTAAACACTAAACATTCACAGAAGTACAACCAAGCCCTTTTCTGCCCTGAATTTGACACCAAGTTTTACTCTTAGGTATTTTGGAAGCCAGAGTTACACAATAAAGGAGGGTTTTTTTTTTTTATACTTGAAGTTGAATGGAATATGGAATGATGTATGTTGAATGAGAATCTTCTGTATCTATGGCAACCGAGAACCCGGTGTTTCTGTACAGACTAAGTATTTTACAAGACCTGTTTTTTGATTTTTTTTTGTTAAGTTGTGGAAGGAGAATGGAGTGGGGTCTTGCATTTTCGGTCAGTATAATCTAAAATAACATATGTATTTTGTTTTCTTATAATATCAGTTATTATCTACTTTGAATTTTTCTTAATGTTTAATATGAAAGATCTTTTCATGTGCTTTAAATTGTTTTCTATTTTGATTATAGAAGATAATTCTGTTTTTTTGATAGAAGATATCTATTTTTATAAACTTTGAATACATAAAATTCTTAATATTTTAAATATTTTAATATCATTATTTATTTTTAATATTCGATCTGTGCTGAGGTAAAATAAGAACCAAAAATCAATTTCATATGAAGATCTGTCTTAAAAATACTAAATAAACCAGGTCTTCCCTCCTTGACTTATCTTTTTTCTTCCCCTTCTGCTTTTGCCTACCTTTCCATTCATCCTTAAGAATTTAATACGTATTTATTCTGCCTACCATGGCAATTAGTTAATAGTTAAGATACTAAAGAAAGAATTATATCATAGTTCCTTTTATTTGGGAGCTCATGTTCTAGATGAATAAACAAAGCTAACACATTTGAAACACTTTCTTACTATAGAGAAAAACAAAATATGCTAGGAACATAAAGATGTTAAGTCCAAGAGCATGGAGAGAAGGAAGACATTTACATCAGTTGGTGGGATTAAAGAACCCTTCAGACGGGAGAGGAGACTTAAGTCACCTTGAAGATTGACCATTTGGATGAGGAAAAAAATGAAAAGGCTTTCCAGAAAGTGTGAAGAGCAAAAGGCTGAAGAATCAAGAACAGCCAGGGCTTGTTTGGGAAATGCCAAGGCTATTGGAGTAGAGGGAGGGGAGACTACTGAGGACAAGTTAAGGAGCCTTCTCCTTGAGGTCTGGTGTGAAAAGCATTGAAGGAGAGAGAGCCCTAAAACCTGCATCTTGAGACAAGACAAACTGGGCTTAGCTATGCTTCCTTCAATAATTCCTTAGCAAATTTATTCTCAGCCACAGTACTGATTACCTATGGATCAATAATCTTAGAACTCTGACCATTGAATTTGGAAGCCGATGGCTTAGTATTATCAGGGTTGTGATCTCTGGTATTTATGAGGAAATACTTAGGTGCTGAATATCATGCATAATCCAGATACTCCAAACGTCAGCACAAGAAGCAGAGTGAAAGGTGTTACATCGCAGTAGTGGGTGGCAACACGTGTTTTGTTCTGATCCGGTGAAATTGGCTGCTTTTCATTGAACACCTTCACTCTTAGAAACTTAAAGTTTAATCATGTCTGAGTAAATGCATTTGAATGTTTTTTTTCCCCCCAAATGTAATGTGAAGAACTGTGAAGGAAGCATTTTCATGGTTCATTTCCCCTCATATTCATGTTTTATCTAATCTTAGCACTTACCAAAAGGTAACCTGAAAGAGGGCATTGTATACAAGTTGAAACAAAGAGATATCTCAAAATATCAATGAAACAGAATAATAAGTAATATAATATAGCCAGGGATAGAATGATTGTCACGTTAACTGACAATCACCTCAGAAAAAATATTTTCCAAACTTAAACCAGGAATAGAAGACAAATGAAATAGTGCGCTACTTTGAACAAAAGGTACCATTTTCATGTTACCAATATAGAGAGCTTTTTTCATTAATGTATGTAAGAATATCTCTTTCCTGTCACATATAAAAGAGCATCTGATAAGAGCAAGGACAATAATATATCATTTATCTAATTTTCTAAGTGATAGAAAACATTAGATTCAACAGTATTTTATTTATTTTGTATGTTTTATAAAGAATTTGGCACTATTAAATGTTGAAAGTTGTTCATTCAGCAAATTTAAAACTAATTTGGGTACACTCTGTCTTTTTTTTCATTTCATTAGTATTTATTGAGTCCCTGTATGTGCCAGGGAGTGTGCTAAATGCTTGGGATACATGAGTGAATGTGGGGTTACATTCCGACGAGGGAGACAGACATTAAAAACAGCCTTAATGAGGGGCCAGCCCTGTGGCATAGTGGTTGGGTTCGGCATGCTCTGTTTGGCAGCCCAGGTTCGCGGGTTTGGATCCTGGGCACGGACCTACACCATTCGTCAGCCGTGCTGTAGCAGTGAACCACATACAAAATAGAGGGAGATTGGTATGGATATTAGCTCAGGGCTAATCTTCCTCAAGCTAAAAAAGGGGAAGATTGGCAACAGATGTTAGTGCAGGGTGACTCTTCTTCAGCAAAGAAACCCCCAAAAAACCAGCCCTAATGAATAAATAAGTTATACAGTGCACCTGAAGGTGATGTGTCCTATGGTAAAACGGAACAGCAAAGCAAGGAAAAGGAGACTGGGAGGACTGGGGGCTAGGCTGCAGTTTAAAATAGGGTGGTCAAGGAGGCCTCAGATCAAAGGTGACATTTAAACAAAACTTTAAGACTTGGGAAAAGAAGCCGTGTGAATATCTGGGGGGGAGGATTGTAGACCCCCAAGGTGAGAGCATTTCTGGCATGTTTTAGGCCTAGCAAGAAGGCAGGTGGGCTGGAGTGGTGGTGGTGGTGGAGGTATAGGGTAGTAGAGATAACTGAAAAAGGTAACTGAGACTGGATCATGTGAGGCCTCATAGAATGTGGTAGAGCCGTTGACTTTCACTTTTTATAACAGCTTTATTGAGATATAATTCACATACCAACAATTCACTCATTGTAAGTGTACAATCCAGTGGTTTTTAATATATTCACAGAGTTGTACAACCATTGTCACAATCAGTTTTAGAAGATTTCACCCCAAAAAGAAACCTCATACCCTTTAGCAGTCACCCCCTTAACCGCCTCTCACCCTAGGCAACCACTACTCTACTTTCTGTTTCTGTGGATTTGCCTATTCTGGAAATTTAGTATAAATGGAACCATAAAATACATGGTCTTTTCTGACTGCCTTCTATAGTGTTTTCAAGGTTCATCCATGTTGTAACGTGTTAGTGCTTCATTCCTTTTTATGGCTGAATAACGTTCCATTGTATGGATGTTCCACATTTTGTTTATACATTTTTTAATTGATGGATATTTGGGTTGTTTGCTCTTTTTTGGCAATTATGAATAATACTGCTATGAGCATTTGTATATAAGTTTTTGTGTGGATGTATGTTTTCATTTCTCACCTAGGAGTGGAATTCCTGGTTCATATGGTAACTCTATGTTTAACCTTTTAAGGAACTGCCAAACTCACTTCCAGAATGGCTTCACCATTTTACATTTCGACCAGCAGTGTATGAGGGTTCTGATTTCTTCACATCTTCACCAACACTTGTTATTATTTGTCTTTTTGATTATAGTCATCTTGGTGGGTGTGAAGTGGTATGGCATAGTTGGTTTAATTTGAAATTGCCTAATGACAATGATCTTTAGCATCTTTTCATGTGCTTTTTGGCCATCCTTATGTCTTCTTTAGAGAAATGTCTCTTCAGTTTCTTTGCCCATTTTATTTTTTTAATCATTTATATTGTGTTTAAATTTTAAAAAGTTGTGATAAAATACATGTTACATCAAAATTACCATTTTAAAGTGTACAGTTCAGTGGCATTTGGTACATTCACAATGTTGTGCAACCATGACCACTGTTTAGTTCCTGAACATTTCCATCACCTCAAAAGGAAACCCTGTACCCACTGAGTAGTCACTCTCCATTTCTCCCTCCCTCCAGCCACTGGCAACCGCTAATCTGCTTTCTGCCTCTATGGATTTGCCTATTTTGGATATTTCATATGAATGGAATCATACAATATGTGGCCTTTTTTGTCTGGCTTCTTGTACTTAGCATAATGTTTTCAAGGTTCATCCATGTTGTCATGTATCAGTACTTATTCCTTTTTAAGATTGCATAGTATTCCATCATATTGAAATGCAGCATTTTGTTTATCCACTCATCAGCTGATGTCCTTTATGTATGTATTTTTTTGTTTAGGTAACATTGGTTTATAACATTATATAAATTTCAGGTGTACATCATTATATTTCAATTTCTGTGTAGACTGCATCGTGTTCACCACCCAAAGACTAATTACCACGCATTGCCGTACACATGTGCCCTGTCACCCCTTTCACCCCTACTCCCTCCCCACTTCCTCTCTGGTAACCAGCAATCTAATCTCTGTATCTCTGTGTTTGTTCATTGTTGTTGTTGTTGTTTTTATCTTCTACTTATGAGTGAGATCATATGTTATTTGACTTTCTCCGTCTGACTTATTTCACTTAGCATATTACCCTCAAGGTCCATCCATGTTTTTGCAAATGGCAAGATTTCATCCTTGTTTATAGCTGGGTAGTATTGCATTGTGTATATATATACCACATCTTCTTTATCCGTTCATCCCTTGATGGGCACTTAGGTTGTTGCTAAGTCTTGGCTATTGTGAATAATGCTGCAATGAACATAGGAGTGCATATATCTTTACAAATTGGTGTTTTCATGTTCTTTGGATAAATACCCAGCAGTGGAATAGCTGGATCATATGGTAGTTCTATTCTTACTTTTGTGAGGAATATCCATACTGTTTTCCATAGTGTCTGCACCTGGTGTTTTCATTCCCACCAGCAGTGTATGAGAGTTCCCTTTTCTCCACGTCCTCTCCAACACTTGTTATTTCTTGTTTTGTTAATTATAGCCATTCTCATGGGTGTGAGGTGATATTTCATTATAGTTTTGATTTGCATTTCCCTAATAATGAGTGATGTTTAACATCTTTTCATGTGCCTGTTGACCATCTGTATATCTTCTTTGGAAAAATGTCTGTTCAGATCCTTTGCCTATTTTTTAATCGGGTTGTTTGTTTCTTTGTTGTTGAGATATATGAGTTCTTTATATATTTTGGATATAAACCTCTTATCAGATATGTGGTTTGAAAATATCTTCTCCGAATTGTTAGGTTGTCTTTTCATTTTGTTGATGGTCTCCTTTGCCATGCAGAAGCTTTTTAGTTTGATGTACTCCCATTTGTTTATTTTTTCTTTTGTTTCTCTTGCCTAGTCAGACATGGTATTTGAAAATATGCTGCTAAGACTGATATCAAAGAGCGTACTGCCTATGTTTTCTTCTAGAAGTTTTATGGTTTCAGGTCTCACATTCAAGTCTTTAATCCATTTTGAGTTAATTTTTGTGTGTGATGTAAGATAATGGTCTACTTTCATTCTTTTGCTTGTGACTCTCCAGTTTTCCCCGTACCATTTATTAAAGAGACTTTCCTTTCCCCATTGTATGTTCTTGGCTCCTTTGTTGAAAATTAGCTGTCCATAGATGTGTGATTTTATTTCTTGGCTTTCAATACTGTTTCATCGATCTTTGTGTCTGTTTTTTTTTTGCCAGTACCATGCTGTTTTGATTCTTATAGCTTTGTAGTATATTTTGAAATTAGGGAGTGTGATACCTCCAGCTTTCTTTCTCTCAGGATTCCTTTGGCTATTTAGGGTCTATTGTTGTTCCATATAAATTTTAGGATTCTTTGCTCTATTTCTGTGAAAAATGTTGTTGGAACTTTGATAGAGATTGCATTGAATCTGTAGATCTCTTTGGGAAGTATGGTCATTTTAACTATGTTAATTCTTCCAATCCAAGAGCATGGAATATCTTTCCACTTCTTTATGTCTTCTTCAGTTTCTTTCAACAACGTTTTATAGTTTTCAGTGTACAAGTCTTTCATCTCTTTGGTTAAATTTATTCCTAGGTATTTTATTATTTTGTTGCAGTTGTAAATGGAATTGTATTATTTCTTCTTCTGCTATTTCATTGTTAGTGTATAGAAACGCAACTGATTTTTGTATGTTGATTTTGTATCCTGCAACTTTACTGTATTCATTTATTATTTCTAATAGTTTTTTTAATGGATTCTTTAGGGTTTTCTATATATAAAATCATGTCATCTGCAAATAGTGCCCATTTTAAAATTGAATTTAATCGCCCATTTATTGTTGAGTTATAAGAGTTCTTGATATATTCTAGGTACAAGTCCCTTATCAGATATATGGTTTGCAGATATTTTCTCCCATTCAGCACATACCAAGGCCTTAATAAAATCTTGTTGAATAAGTATTTGAACGTTCAATATTATGTTTCCATTACAATATTATTATAACATTAGAATTTAGTCAATTATATACCAATTTTAATTTCCCTGACTTAAAACTATTAAAATGTATCTTTCATTATTTTGTCATTATTAAATTCACCATTATGATTGGTGAGGTGTTTAAAATCTGTCATTTTAATGAATGGACAAATTACAAAAACATGGAATATAATTTTTTCTTTAAAAAATTTCATATTTGATTTTTAAATTTTATAGATGGAAAAAGTGGAAGCAGATCTAACTAGATCCAAGTCTCTTCGTGAGAAACAATCAAAGGAGTTTTTATGGCAGCTGGAAGATGTCAAGCAACGATACGAACAGCAGGTTGGTCTTTCATTTTTATGATGCCATTTAATTTTTTAATGCATGTATAACCTCTCTTTAAATATATCTATATTCCAAAATCTCTCCATGATGAAAATATTACTAAGAACGTTATTACCAATATATTTGAGATATTTAAAATAATATTTGTTTCGATAAAATCCAGAAACAGAGAATTTTAACTTTCCACTGAAGTCTGTTCTGACAGTTTGTTAATCTGAATGTTTAATTGAAACATTTATTGTGATTCTTGAGTTCTTCTATTCCTGTTAGAGTATCAGTTTGATTTATTTAAGAAATAGTTTTAGGTCCCTACTATGTACCAAGTACTTTGTCCACACTGGGCAGGGTAGTAAGCAGGACCATCAAGGTTCCTTTTTGCACAAAGCTTACATTTTGGTGGACAGTCAGCCCATAAATAAAAAATGAAATGATTTCAAAATATGGCTTGCGAAGAAGGAAAGAGGGTGTGTACATAGACCTTGCTGGGTGGTGGGTGGGAAGGGGATTACCAGCATTGATAGGGGGTCATTTGTCCACAGCCGTGGACATTTGTGCTGTGAATCCTGAAAACTAGGGACGAGCTAGCCGTGAAGTCTTGGGAGAAATAGTATTCTAGACTAGGAGAACAGCAAGTTCAAAGATCCTGAGATGAGTGCAAGCTGGGAGTGTTCAAGGAACAAGAAGGACAATAAAGACTGGTTTAACAGGAGTACAGAGAGGAAGGTTCCAGCTGTGGGGATGATGGGGGAGAGTTAGGCTAGGACCAGGACGTGCAGGACAGCATAAGGGGTTTAGATTTTCTTCTCAGTGCCCTGCCTCGTATTTATTAATCAAGAAAGGTTTTATTTTTGTCTTTTTAAAAACATATTCTGGCTGATTCTTGGAATATTTAAAGTGGCTCTTAATTTTTAGTTGTTTGTCTAATTTGCTTGCTTTGTTTTCTTAGCATCTAGAAAAATGTTAATTAGCTTAATCACTTAGTTAAGAAAAATTTTTCTAAAGACGATATTTGAATCTTTTTATTCTGGAAACCTGAATAATTTTTTCTCGTTATTATATTTTTAATCCCTTATTAAGTGGGTAGTACATCAAAAACTCATTAATCCCTTGTGATTACTGAATTGTATCCCCTCTCCTAAGTGATAGCAGTTAGTGAATCACTTGAGTTCCATGGAAAGGAAGTCAGATCTGACATGTGACCTTATGATTGTTGTGTGGTTGTTGTTTTAATCTTAAATGTTGGTAAAAATACCTGAGTCACTTCATAGGAATGGTGTAAAGCCAAAATAGTTATAAAGACAAAAGTTTGCAAATTGGCCCTTCTTTGTTGTTTTCAGTAGCTGGACTGTCTTGCTCTGTTATGTCCAAGAAAATCATGTCCATCTTTCAAGACTCACTTCAACACTTCCATCAAATGTTACATGACGTTTCAGCCCACACCCATTTCTTCTTTCTCTGAAATTACAGCATTAATCTTCTCACTGTTCTATACACTTAAATCAGTTCTTGTATTATAAGTTCTTGTATATAAAGCTGTTTTTATTCAGAACAAAGTACAGTCTACAAGACAACAGAAACTTTCTCCTGTATTTCTTTCAACCTCTATTACATTATGTTTCTGTGATTGAGTTGTTAATGGACATACAATTCATTATTGTTGAATTGATTTGAATTTTGATCAATATACATCGGTCTACTATCTCTACATAAGAAGGTAGGAATTTCAGCGTCCTTAATGTGATCACCAGTGAAAACATCACGCATTATCACCTGTTTGGTTTTGTGTGTGTGCGTATTTTATTTCCCCCCAAAATTGGGCTTATATGACTATATGTTATTAATACTAGGTAGTGAAATGACTTGCTCAAGGTCACAAGCTAAATAGTCCACAGTCTTAAGGATAGTCCAAGTTCCTAATTTCTCTGGGATTCTTTCCGTTTTGCCAAGCTATCTATATGATCTTTCTCTGATACCTTTAGAAAGATTTAGATACTTTTGATTGAAAGGTTTTTAATAGTCATAAATATAAAAGATATATCCAATTTTCATAACTCTTGCTTGATACCACTTTAAAATTACTTTATTATGTAGTAAGTATGAAGATTGCATACCACAAAGAAATAAGAAAATGTTTGAATTGAATAAAAATGAAAACACAACGCCAAAGCTCATGGGATGTTGAAAAGTAGTGCTTTTAGGGAAATTTATAGCATTATATGCTTATATTAGAAAAAAAGAAAGGTCTCAAATCAATGACTTAAGCTTCTACCTTACAAAGCTAGAAAAAGATGATCAAATTAAGCCCAAAACAACAAGAAGGAAGAAAATAACATAACAGCAAAAATCAATGAGCAGAAAACAGAGCAATAGAGATAGGTACTATTATTATGTCCATTTAACAGTTGAGGAAACTGAGGCACAGAGAACATAAGTACCTTGCCCAGAGTCATACTCTTAGTCACAGAGCCATGATTTGAACCCAGGCTTTCTGGATCTAAGCCCTTGCTCATAACTGTCCTGCTACACTCACCACAGACAAATTTGAGGAAATCTCCCAGAAAACGGTACAAAATGCCAAGAGATAGAATAGGTGAGAAGCTGAGCAAATCATTCAGAGAGGATGAACATTGCTGTCTTGTTAGGAGTCCAAGAGTGAGAACAGGGAAATAAGGGGAAGGGAAATTCTTAAGGAAATAACACAGGAGATTTTCACAGAGCTAGAGGTGGAAGGGTTGAATGAATATACCTCTGCGGCATTCTATGGCACTAAGGACAAAGGGAAATCCTGAACCAGAGGTGACAAACTGGCTGATTTCAGGCCCTCAAACTTGTTTTTGTTTGGCCAGCCCTGGGTTTCTAAAATTAATTTTTAAATGAGTTCTTACCATTTAAAATATACACGATTTGGGGCCGACCTGGTGGCATAGTGGTTAAGTTCTCGTGCTCCACTTCAGCGGCCTGGGGTTCGCAGGTTTGGATCCCAGGTGCAGACCTATGGACTGCTTATCAAGCCATGCTGTGGCAGGCGTCCCACATATAAAATAGAGGAAGATGGGCACGGATGTTAGCCCAGGGCCAATCTTCCTCAGCAAAAAGAGGAGGATTGTCAACAGATGTTAGCTCAGGGCTTATCTTCCTCATTAAAAAAAAAAAGAATAAAATACACATGATTTGTTCAGAGTGATGTCAGTATCTGGCAGAATGAGCTCTTCCCTTAGACTCTCCCCACTAAGATACAACAAAAAGGACCTTCACATACCAATGGAGGACATTCACACAACACAAAAGACATGTGCGAGACCCACACAGCCATACATCTGATGGTAGAGTTGCTCAGTTCCCCGGAGGAAGTGGAAGGAGGTAAGGGGATCTCCTCTCCTTCCCCCAGTGGCAGTGACCCAGAGCACGGGACTGCATGTGGCTCTGAGAGGAGAGAGGGGAGGGGCTGCCCTCTGCAGGAACACTTTTTCTCTCCAAGTTTCCTCACAGCCCATGGGAAAGCCCCACACAGAAGTGACTAAGCTATTGTGGGGGTGTCTTCGTCGAGGCAGCACCCCAGGAGAGAAGATAGTGAGGACAGAGCAAGAATGCCCCTGGGATTGCGCAGGTGAAAGAAAGTTCCCTTCCCTTTGCCTGGCTCTCCGTCTCAGCTGGTCAGCCAGAGCTCCCGCACATACGATAGAACAGCAGCAGCTGTGAGTGAGTGAGCCTGGGATCGTAGCTGGCTCAGAATACACAGCTCTTGACTCCCACTCAGTGGTGGCAGGTGGGAGCTGTGACCAGATACTGTCACTATGTGGTGGCACAAATCCACACTGTCAAACAGTATGAAGAAATATATTATACTCCAGACCAGAAGGGAAATGATAAGCACCCAGAAATCAATCCTGAAGGCACAGAAATTTATAATCTAACTGATAGAGAATTCAAAATAGCTGTCATAAAAAAAAACTCAATGAGTTACAAGAAAGTACAGATAGACAGTTCAATGAAATCAGGAGCTTGTTCACAAAAGAGATTCAAAGTATAAAGAAAAACCAATCAGAAATGTAGGAGATGAAAAACACAATGGATGATGTAAAAATCTGGATTCCCTGAATAACAGAGCTGATATTATGGAGGAGAGAATCAGCAGTCTGGAGGACAGAAATATAGAAAGGCTTCAGATGGAGGCAGAGAGAGAACTAAGACTAAAACAAAATGAAGAAATTCTCCAAGAAATATCCAACTCAGTTAGGAAATGCAACTTAAGGATTACAGGTATTCCAGAGGAAGAAGAGAAGGAGAATAGAGCAGAAATCTTTTTCAAAGAAATAACAGCAGAGAACTTCACAAACCTGGGAAATGAGCTGGACATACAAGTGAAAGAAGCTAATAGAACTCCTAACTATCTCAATGTAGAAAGACCTTCTCCAAGGCATATAGTAGTAAAGTTGGCAAAAGTCAATGGCAAAGAAAAAATATTAAGGGCAGCAAGGCAGAAGACAATATCTTACAAAAGAACCCATATCAGGCTTTCAGCAGCTTTCTCAGCAGAAACCTTACAGGGTAGGAGAGTGGAATGATATATTCAAAATTCTGAAACACAAATACTTTTAGCCAAGAATACTCCATCCAGTGAAAATATCCTTCAGATATGATGGAGAAATTAAAACTTTCCCAGATAAACAAAAGCTAAGGGAGTTCATCACCACAAGATCCCCGCCTACAAAAGTACTCAAGAAGGCCCTCATAGCTGAGGAAAAAAAGAAAGGCATTACAAAGCCTTGACCAAGGAGATAAATAGGTAGTCAAAATCTGAAAATTGCAGCTTTCTATCAGAACAGGTTAGCAAACAATTATAACATTAAAGATGCAAGGAAAACATCAAAAATAAATATAATCTCATTATTTTAACTACAAACTCACAACACAAGATGGAATAAGTTGTGACAATAATAACTTAGAAGGGGAAGAGGAAAACGATGGAATTGGCTGAGTCTAAGGAAATAAGAGGACATCAGAAAATGGACTATCTCATCTATGAGATTTTTTTATAGAAACCTCATGGTAGCCACTAAACAAATAATCAGAATAGAGATACAAATGATAAATAAAGACAAAACTAAGAAAACTGTCATAGAGAACAACCAAACTGAATTGGTAGTCCAAAATATATGGGACAACAAACAAGGGAAATGCAGAAGAAGCGGAAAACGAGCCATAAAATGGCAACATTAAACCCTCATATATCAATAATCACTCTAAATGTAAATGGATTGAATTCTCCAACCAAAAGACACAGAGTGGCAGGATGGATTAAAAAGCAAGACCCAACAATATGCTGCCTCCAGGAAACACATCTCAGCTTTGAAGGCTCAGAGTGAAGGGATGGAAGACGATACTCCAAGCTAATGGCAAACAAAAGAAGGCAGATGTTGCCGTACTTATATCAGACAAAGAAGACTTCAAGACAAAACAGGTAATGAGAGACAAAGAGGGCAGTATATAGTGATAAAAGGGACACTCCACCAAGAAGACATAACACTTATAAATATATATGCACCCAACACAGGAGCACCAAAGTACATGAAGTTACTATTAACAAACCTAAAAGGAGATATTAACAACAACACAATAATAGTAGGGGACCTTAACACCCCACTTACATCAGTGAATAGATCATCCAGACAAAGTCAACAAGGAAGTAGTGGATTTAAATGAAAAACTAGACCAGTTAGACTTAATAGATATATGTAGAACACTCCATCCCAAAACAGCAGAATACATGTTCTTCTCAAGTGCACATGTTACATTCTCAAGGATAGACCATATGTTGGGAAACAGGCAAGCCTTAATAAATTTAAGAAGATTGAAATCATAACAATTATCTTTTCTGACCATAATACTATGAAACTAGAAATCAACTACAAGAAAAAAACTGGGAAAGTGACAAATATGTGGAGACTAAACAACATGCTACTGAACAATCAATGGGTCATGGAAAAAATTAAAGGAGAAGCAAAATAATATCTAGAGACATATGAGAATGAAAGCACACCATACCAGCTCATATGGGAGGGAGCAAAAGCGGTTGTAAGAGGGAAATTCATAGTAATACAGGCCCACCTTAATAAACAAGAAAAATCTCAAATAAGCAATCTTAAACTACACCTAATAGAATTATAAAAAGAAGAACAAACAAAACCCACAGTCAGCAGAAAGAGGGAAATAATAAAAATTAGAGGAGAAATAAATGAAATTGAAACAAAAAAAAGTAGAAGGGGTCAATGAAATAAAGAGCTGGTTCTTTGAGAAGATAAACAAAATTAACAAACCCTTAGCCAGACTCAAGAAAAAAAGAGAGAAGTCTCAAATAAATTAAATTAGAAATTAAAGAGGAGAAATTACAACAGATACCACAGAAATACAAAGGATTATAAGAGAATACTATGAAAAACTATATGCCAAAAAATTGGACAATCTAGAAGAAACAGATAAATTCTTAGACTCATACAACCACCCAAAACTGAAGGAAGATGAAATAGAGAATATGACATAAAGAATTGGAAAGATATTCCATGCACATGGATTGAAAGAATAAACATAGCTGAAATGTCCATATTACTTAAAGCAATCTGCTGATTCAGTGCAATCCCAGTCAGAATTCCAATGACATTCTTCACAGAAATAGAACAAAGAATCCTAAAATTGGTATGCAGCAACAAAGACTCCAAATGGTTAAAGCAATCCCGAGAAAAAAGAACAAAACTGGAGGCCTCACAATCCCTGACTTCAAAATATACTACAAAGCTATAGTAATCAAAACAGCATGGTTCTGGTACAAAAACAGACACACAGTCAATGGAACAGAATTGAAAGCCCAGAAATAAAACCACACGTCTACAGACAGCTAATCTTCAACAAAGGAGCTAAGAACATACAATAGAGAAAGGAAAGTCTCTTCAATAAATGGTGTTAGGAAAACTGGACAGCCACATGGAAAAGAATGAAAGTAGACCATTATCTTTTGCCATTCACAAAAATTAACTCAAAATGGATCAAAGACTTGAAGGCAAGACCTGAAACCATAAAACTCCTAGAAAAGAATATATGTAGTACACTCTTGGACATCGGTCTCAGAAGGATCTTTTCGAATACCATGTCTACTCGGGCAAGGGAAACAAAAGAAATAATAAACAAGTGGGACTTCTTCTGACTAAAGAGCTTCTGCAAGGCAAAAAAAAACAGGAACAAAATGAAAAGAAAACCCAGCAACTGGGAGAAAGTATTTGCAAATCATATATCTGACAAGAGGTTAATCTCCAAAATATATAAAGAACTCATGCAACTCAACAACAACAAAAACAAACAACCTGCTCAAAAAGTGGGCAGAGGATATGCATAGATGTTTTTCCAATGAAGATACACAGATGGTCAGTAGGCACAAGAAAAGATGTTCAACATCACTAATCATCAGGGAAATGCAAATCAAAACTACACCAAGATATCACCTTACACCAGTTAGAATGGCTATAATCACCAAGGCAAAAAATAACAGATGTTGGAGACAATGTGGAGAAAAGGAAATCCTCATACATGCTGGGTGGGAATGCAAACTGGTGCAGCCACTATGGGAAACAGTATGGAGATTTCTCAAGAAGTTAAAAATAGAAATACCATATGACCCAGATATCCCACTACTGGGTATTTGTGCAAAGAACTCGAATCAACAATTCAAAGAGACTTATGCATCCCTCTGTTCATTGCAGCATTATTCACTATAGCCAAGAAGTGGAAGCAACCCAAGTGCCCATCGACTGATGATTGGATAAAGAAGAGGTGGTATATATATATATACACACACACACACACACATATATATATACACACACACACACACAATGGAATACTACTCAGCCATAAAAAAAGGCAAAATTATCCCATTCAAAACAACATGGATGGATCTCGAGGGTATTGTGTTAAGCAAAATAAGCCAGACAGAGAAAGACAAACACCGTTTGAGTGAAGTGAGACACCATACGTCTGAGTGTTTCATGAGTGAAAACTCATATGTGGGAGATAAACTAACACACAGACAAAGTGAATAGTTTAGTGGTTACCAGAGGGGAAGGCTGTTGGCGGGTAGGCACAAGGGGTGAAGGGGCTCTTTTATATGGTGACTGACAAATAATAATGTACAACTGAAATTTCACAATGTTGTAAACTATTATGACCTCAATAAAAAAAATAAAATACACATGATTTTATACAAAAATACAGATTTCAGGCTTATCTTGCAACACTAGTAAATCTGGCAACTATAGGCCCACATTTTCCCATAGCGGCAATCAGCTGGAGTGGAGAGACAGTTACCTCTTTTCTGTGGGGCTGGTCCTTGTCAATTCACTATATCCTTTTATTCTCCGTGTGTTTTATAGACACTGCTTCACACAGTTGTGTTATAGGCCTTTTCTCTGTAGCCATGTGAATTGAATCCCTCTAAAATTTTCAGAGAAAAAAGAGACCACCTACAAAGGAATAAGAATCAAACTGACTTCAGACTTTTAATCAGCAAAACTGGATCCTCAAAGAGAATGCCTTCAAAATTCTAAAGTCAATTGATTTATCCAGTCAAATTATCAGTCATGTGGGCAGCACAAAGAAACTCCTAGACTTGGACTCACAAAGTTTACTTTCCATGTGCTCTTTCTTAGGAAGTTACTTAGAGATGTTTTCTAGAAAAACAAGAGAATAAACTGAGGAAAATGAGGATGTGGGATCCAGCAATTGGAAGAACAGTGTGGGGACGTGGTAGGATGAGCGCTGTTCAGAGGCCATCAGGGCAGTGAGTGCATTTGGAATCAGGAAAGTGGAATGCAGGATATATGGCTGTCTTGGTTTTGCTTTGGTAAACATGATCCGAAATCTCAGTGGCTTGGAACAACAAAGGTTTATTTCTTGCTCATGCCACATGTCCTTTGAGGGTTGGCTACAGTCTGATTTATGTCATGTCATCTTGAGTCTAGTTTCCAAAATGAACTATTTGGAACATTGCCATGGGAAATGGTTGAACAGATGCTGGCTCTTAAAGCTTGCTCAGAAGTAAGTACAGTGGTAGTTCCACTCACATCGCATTGGCCAAAGCAAGTCACAAGACCTGCCTGTGCAGTCCTCCTGTGGGAAGGGGCGTCACAGGGAAGAGCATCAAATAGGGATAAGCATGAAACCACTTGCCACACGTGTTATGCTTATGAAATGTAGAGTATGTAAAAAAGGAGAAAACACTGGAACTTAATTCTAGAAATAGTCTCCATCGAGCAGCACAGGTGCTATGACATTGGACCAGTAAGGAAAGAAATGTAGTCTTAGCAAAATAAGGCTTTTCTGTGAACAATATGTACATAGTCATAATAATTAGATGTCATTTATTGGTGTTCCACTTTCAGATCTAATTTATGGTTACAGAACAGCATAAATATTGTCATCCTTGCTATTGTAACAGTAAAGGTAGAGGTGGCATAGGTATGGAATTGGGAGAAAGGGACAGAAGGAGAGGAAGGGGGAAGGGTGAAAGTACCGAGGCGTCAACATTATGAAGTAGAGTTTTAAGGTGCTGCCCCAGTGATGAAACAAGACGTGGAGATTTTAGTATAGTCTTTAAAGTTACAGGGTTGACCAGTGGAGGAACTGAGAAGAATTATCGTCACAATTTTAGTTTTTAAAATCATCTATCTGTAGTCTATTGATTAAAAAATTTAATTCATATAGTCCTTAATGCAAAAATTTCATTTCTTGGAACCTATCCTATAGAAATATTTGCATGTGCAAAAAGATATACGTTCATGGATGATTATTTGGAATAATGAAAAAAGGTTATAAATAAAGCCAATGATTAAATAAATTATTCAAAATCTATACTATGGAATACTATGTACTTATTAAAAACATTGATATAAATTTGTAGGAGCAGACATACACAGATTTCTAAGGCTTAATTTTAAGGGGGGAATAAAGCACATCACAGAACAATTTTTCTATTATGCTCTCATTTATGTAAAATTATAACATATGTGTCATATGTAAATTTAGTTTAAAAATTCTACAAGTTAACACACGTCTATAGAATGGGCATGGAATTATGGGTTAAAGTTATAATAAATTGAGAATTTCATTGTATGCTTTAAATAAACTGTTTTTACTTAAAATTCCACCAAGAGCTTGTGTGTTGCATTACTTGCATAATTAAAACATTAACGTTATGAATGCTAAGAAACAATAGAGTAGAATAAATATAGAACATTTATGGGGCCGGCCCCATGGCTTAGCGGCTAAGTGCGTGCACTCCTCTGCTGGTGGCTCGGGTTCGGATCCTGGGTGCGCACCGATGCACTGCTTGTCCAGCCATGCTGAGGCGGCATCCCACATACAGCAACTAGAAGGATGTGCAACTATGACATACAACTATCTACTGGGGCTTTGGGGAAAAAAAGGAGGAAGATTGGCAATAGATGTTAGCTCAGAGCCGGTCTTCCTCAGCAAAAAGAGGAAGATTGGCATGGATGTTAGCTCAGGGCTGATCTTCCTCACAAAACAAAAAAAAAACCCAAAAAAAAAGAACATTTATATTATATTCTATAGCATTTTAAGTGGGTAATAAATTTGGATTAATGAAATACAAAATCAATTCAGACAATTTCTATGCAGTACAAAATTACCTGAGAGGAAAAGCCTGAAAGATAAGAAAAGACATAGAAGAAAGAGCATTAGCAGATTATTTCAAAGGTGCCAGGTTTCCCAACTGCAAAAGCCAATGCAATAGAATTATTTTGTCAGAATTTTTAAAAAAAATGGTGTAATTTAAGAATGAAGTACCTAACTTCTGATTAATAGGTGATGGCAACTGAAAGTCATTCTGACGTATGCCAACTTAAAAGCATATATTTCCACTGAAGCACACTTTCTCTAAAGAGCCATGGAAGATGTTTTCCAGAACTTGAATGCTGGAATGGAGGTTGCTTGGGAAACCAGCTTTAGAAACTAGGTTGTAGAAACTTATATCAAGAAATGCAGCCGGCAATTGGCGAGTGGGTATAGGAGGAAAACTGAGGTAATAATTCATCAAATATAAATGAGAATATTAAGGAAAGACAAGAAGTGTTGCTTGTTTTTTTTTTAATTTTTTGTTTATTGCAGTAACATTGGTTTATAACATTGTAAAAATTTCAGGTGTACATCATTGTACTTCTATTTCTGCATGGACTACATCATGTTCACCACCAAAATACTAATTACAACCCATCACCACACACATGTACCGAATTATCCCTTTCACCCTCCTCCCTCCCCTCTTCCCCTCTGGTAACCACCAATCCAATCTCTGTCCCTATGTGTTTGTTTATTGTTGTTATTATCTACTACTTAATGAAGGAAATCATACGGTATTTGACCTTCTCCCTCTGACTTATTTCACTTTGCATTATACCCTCAATGTCCATCCATGTTGTCACAAATGGCTGGATTTAAGATTTCTTATGGCTGAGTAGTATTCCATTGTGTATATATACCACAGCTTCTTTATCCATTCGTCCCTTGATGGGCACTTAGGTTGCTTCCAAGTCTTGGCTATCGTGAATAAGGCTGCAATGAACACAGGGGTGCATGTACCTTTGCAAATTGGTGTTTTCAAGTTCTTTGGATAAATACCCAACAGTGGAATAGCTGGATCATATGGTAGTTCTATCGTTGATCTTTTGAGGAATCTCCATACTGTTTTCCATAGTGGCTGCACCAGTTTGCACTCCCACCAGCAGTGTATGAGAGTTCCCTTCTCTCCACAACCTCTCCAACACATGTTGTTTCCTGTCTTGTTAATTATAGCCATTCTGACAGGCGTGAGGTGATATCTCATTGTAGTTTTGATTTGCATTTCCCTGATAGTTAGTGATTTTGAACATCTTTTCATGTGTCTGTTGGCCATCTGTATATCTTCTTTGGAGAAATGTCTGTTCAGGTCTTTTGCCCATTTTTTAATTGGGTTGGTAGTTTTGTTGTTGAGATGCATGAGTTCTTTATATATTTTGGAGATTAAGCCCTTATCAGATGTATGGTTTGCAAATATCTTCTCCCAATTGTTAGGTTGTCTTTTCGTTTTGTTGATGGTTTCCTTTGCTGTGCAGAAGCTTTTTAGTTTGATGTAGTCCCATTTGTTTATTTTTTCTATTGTTTCTCTTGCCTGGTCAGATGTGGTGTTTGAAAAAGATGTTGCTAAGACTGATGTGGAAGAGCGTACTGCCTATGTTTTCTTCTAGAAGTTTCACAGTTTCAGGTCTTACATTCAAGTCTTTAATCCATTTGGAGTTAATTTTTGTGTATGGTGTAAGGTAAGGGTCTACTTTCATTTTTTTGCATGTGGCTATCCAGTTTTCCCAACACCATTTGTTGAAGAGACTTTCTTTTCCCCATTGTATGTTCTTGGCTCCTTTGTCGAAGATTAGCTGTCCATAGATGTGTGGGTTTATTTCTGGGCTTTCGATTCTATTCCATTGATCTGTGTGTCTGTTTTTGTGCCAGTACCATGCTGTTTTGGTTACTATAGCTTTGTAGTATATTTTGAAATCAGGGAGTGTGATACCTCCAGCTTTGTTCTTTTTCTCAGGATTCCTTTAGCTATTCGGGTCTTTTGTTGTTCCATATAAATTTTAGGATTCTTTGTTCTATTTCTGTGAAAAATGTTGTTGGAACTTTGATAGGGATTGCATTGAATCTATAGATGGCTTTAGGAAGTATGGACATCTTAACTATGTTAATTCTTCCAATCCAAGAGCACGGAATATCTTTCCATTTCTTTGTGTCCTCTTCAATTTCTTTCAGCAATGTTTTATAGTTTTCGTGTACAGATCTTTCACCTCTTTGGTTAAGTTTATTCCTAGGTATTTTATTCTTTTTGTTGCAATTGTAAATGGGATGGTATTCTTAATTTCTCTTTCTGCTACTTCGTTGTTAGTGTACAGAAATGCAACTGATTTTTGTATGTTGATTTTGTATCCTGCAACTTTACCATAGTCGTTTATTACTTCTAAAAGTTTTCTGGTGGATTCTTTAGGGTTTTCTATATATAAAATCATGTCATCTGCAAATAGTGACAGTTTCACTTCTTCCTTTCCAATTTGGATCCCTTTTATTTCTTTCTCTTGCCTGATTGCTCTGGCTAGGACTTCCAATACTATGTTAAATAGGAGTGGTGACAGTGGGCATCCTTGTCTGGTTCCTGTTCTTAGAGGGATAGCTTTCAGTTTTTCACCATTGAGGATGATATTAGCTGTGGGTTTGTCATATATGGTCTTTATTATGTTGAGGTACTTTCCTTCTATACCCATTTTATTCAGAGTTTTTATCATAAATGGATGCTGTATCTTGTCAAATGCTTTCTCTGCATCTATTGAGATGATCATGTGATTTTTATTCTTCATTTTATTAATGTGGTGTATTACGTTGATTGATTTGCGAATGTTAAACCATCCCTGCATACCTGGAATAAATCCCACTTGATCATGGTGTATAATCTTTTAACATATTGTTGTATGCGATTTGCTAGTATTTTGTTGAGGATTTTCGATCGATGTTCATCAGTGATATTGGCCTGTAATTTTCTTTTTTGTGTTGTCCTTGTCTGGTTTTGGTATCAGGGTAATGTCAGCTTCGTAGAATGAGTTAGGAGCTTCCCCCTCCTCAATTGTTTGGAAGAGTTTGAGAAGGATAGGTATTAACTCTTCTTTGAATGTTTGGTAGAATTCACCAGGGAAGCCATCTGGTCCTGGACTTTTATTTTTGGGGAGGTTTTTGATTACTGTTTCGATCTCCTTACTGGTGATTGGTCTATTCAAATTCTCTACTTCTTCTTGATCCAGTTTTGGAAGGTTGTATGATTCTAAGAATTTATCCATTTCTTCCAGATTGTCGAATTGGTTGGCATATAGTTTTTCATAGTATTCTCTTATAATCTTTTGTATTTCTGAGGTGTCTGTTGTAACCTCTCCTCTTTCATTTCTGATTTTACTTATTTGTGCCTTCTCTCTTTTTTTCTTGGTGAGTCTAGCTAAAGGTTTGTCAATTTTGTTGATCTTTTCAAAGAACCAGCTCTTGGTTTTATTAATTTTTCTATTGTTTTTTTGGTCTCTATTTCATTTATTTCTGCTCTGATTTTTATTATTTCCCTTCTTCTACTGATTTTGGGCTTTGTTTGTTCTTCTTTTTCCAGTTCCTTTAGGTGCATTGTTAGATTGTTTATTTGAGATTTTTCTTGTTTGTTGAGATAGGCCTGTATTGCTATAAACTTCCCTCTTAGAACCGCTTTTGCTGTATCCCATAAATTCTGGCATGTCGTATTTTCATTTTCATTTGTCTCCAGGTATTTTTTGATTTCTTCTTTGATTTCTTCATTAACCCAATCGTTGTTCAGTAGCATTTTGTTTAATCTCCATGTATTTGTGGCTTTTCTGATTTTCTTCCTATAGTTGATTTCTAGTTTCATACTGTTGTGGTCAGAAAAGATGGTTGGTATTATTTCAATCTTCTTAAATTTATGGAGACTTGTTTTGTGGCCTAATATGTGATCAATCCTGGAGAATGTTCCATGTGCATTTGAAAAGAACGTGTATTCTTCGGTTTTTGGATGGAATGCTCTGTATATATCTACTAGGTCCATCTGTTCTAGTGTGTCGTTTAAGGCCAATGTATCCTTATTGATCTTCTGTTTGGATGATCTATCCGTTGGTGTAAGTGGAGTGTTAAAGTCCCCTACTATTATTGTGTTACTGTCTATTTCTGTTTTTATGTCTGTTAATAATTGCTTTATATATTTAGGTGCACCTACATTGGAGTGCGTAGATTTTTACAAGTGTTATATCCTCTTGTTGGATTGTTCCCTTGATCATTATGTAATGCCCTTCTTTGTCTCGTTTTACAGTTTTTGTTTTAAAGTCTATTTTGTCTGATATGAGTACTGCTACCCCTGCTTTCTTTTCATTGCCATTTGCGTGGAGTATCTTTTTCCATCCCTTCACTTTCAGTTTGTGAGTGTCTTTAGGTCTGAAGTGTGTCTCTTGTATGCAGCATATATATGGGTCTTGTTTTTTTATCCAGTCAGCCACCCTATGCCTTTTAATTGGAGCATTTAGTCCATTGACGTTTAAAGTAGCTATTGATAAGTATGTACTTACTGCCATTTTTTAACTTTTTTTTTTTTTCCCTCAGTGTTTTAGTAGTCCTTCTCTGTTCCTTACTTCTTCTATACAGAATTGATGGTCACTTTAGTTTGACCTCTGTCTGAAAGCTGTACTCTTTAACTACCCTCCTCCCTCCTTTTATGTTTTTGATATCATATCCAACTTCTTTTTGTGCATTTGTATCCATTACGTTCTAATCGTGGAAATAGATAATTTTTCCTATTTGTGGTCTTCTCTTTTCCCCTTAAATCAGTCCCTTTAACATTTCTTGTAACACTGGTTTCTTGGTGACAAACTCCTTTAATTTTTGCTTGTCTGGGAAATTTTTGATCTCTCCTTCCATTTTGAACGATAACCTTGCTGGGTAGAGTATTCTTGGCTGTAAGTTTTTTCCTTTTAGCACTTTAAATATATCATGCCATTCTCTTCTAGCCTGTAAGGTTTCTGCTGAGAAGTCAGCTGATAGCCTTATGGGGTTTCCTTTGTATGCAACTTGACATTCTCTTGCGGCTTTTAGTATTCTCTCTTTATCTTTAATTCTGGACATTTTGATTATGATGTGTCTTGGTGTGGGCCTCTTTGGGTTTATCTTGTTTGGGGCTCTCTGTGCCTCCTGTACCTGGATGTCTGTTTCCTTCCTTAGGTTAGGGAAGTTTTCATCTATTATTTCTTGAAATAGATTCTCTGCCCCCTTGTCTCGCTCTTCTCCTTCCGGGACACCTATAACACGGATGTTAGTGCGCTTGATGTTGTCCCAGAGGTCCCTTAGACTGTCCTCACTCTTTTTAATTCTTTTCTCTTTTACCTGTTCACCTTGGGTAATTTCTTCTAGTCTTTCTTCCAGCTCACAGATCCGTTCTTCTGTATCCTCTACTCTGCTTTTGAGTCCCTCTAATGAATTTTTCATTTCCAGTATTGTATTCTTCATTTCTGATTGGTTCTTTTTTATATCTTCCATTTCTTTGTTGACATTCTCACTGAGTTCATCTATTCTTCTCCCCAGATCAGTTAGCATCCTTAACACTCTTAGTTTGAACTCTCTGTCGGGTAGGTTGCTCATTTCTGTTTCACTTAGTTCCTTTTCTGGGGTTTTGTCCTGTTCCCTTACTTGGAATGTATTCTTTTGCCTCCTCATTTTGCCTCTTTCCCTGTGCTTGTGTCTATGTATTAGGTAGGTCAGCTTCGTCTCCTGCTCTTGGATAGGTGACCTTATGTAAGTGATGGCTTAGGAGGCTTCCAGTGTGCTTCCCTCAGTTCTCAATGTTCCAGGGGTGGCCCCTATGTGGGCTACGTGTGTCCTTCTATTGTGGCCTGTTAGCTCTCCCTATAGGCGCCCAGGGAGGCTGAGTTATGCTCCTGGCCAGCTGTTGTAATGCTCAGCTGCTTGTAGTTGTTGTGGGCCCTTCAGTCTCTTTATCAGGTGTGAGGAGCCCCAGCACAGTTGGCTGCAAGTTCTAATACCACATCTGTGTTGCAGTATTTCTTTTAAGTGAGTAGGCCCCCAGCGTGGCAGGTTGTTAGGCTCAGGGCCTTAGAATTGCTGTAAACCTCTAGCCTATTAGGTCTCTTGTCAGCTCTCTGAGGATTGCAGCTGGGTGGGGCTGGCCTCAGGCACAGGAGCACCCAATTGTTTCAGGCTTTGGAAGGTGGGGCAAACCTCCTATGTGGGTCTTTGAGAAGCACAAGTCTTCTGCAGCTGACAAGCCCTGCCGCCCACAGGTCCACACACACAGTCAACACAGTCCTGCCCCGTGTGAGCGCCCCGACCTCCCCAAGCGGACCCAGTCTCTCCACGGCGGGAGCCCCACACACTCCGCCACCACCCCACACTCTCCACCCGCTCCTTGTGCACACCCTGCCCCACTCAAGTCAGCTCAGTTGCCAGGCTGCAGAAAATCCAGTCACCAATCTATGCAGGCCCACACGTTGCCTGAGGGTTTGTTGTTAGGTGGGGCCAGTCTCTAGGGTGGGCTGCCTGCCCTGGCTGAGCTGGATTAAATCGGTGCTCTAGCGGGTGGAGCAGACCCTGGGCTAGCAGGTCTCAGGGAAAACTCCAATGGCGTCTGTGTCAGCACGCTCACACCAGGCCACAACAATGGCCGCCACCAATGTCCCAGTCCCTGGAGAGGTCTCACCCCTCACCGAGATGCACTCAGGGCCTATTAGGTGAGTCTCTTGTCACCAAAGCAGTGTGCACCTTTCTTTCTGGTGATTTTAGGATGCTTTCTGGAACGGGTGAGTTTGTGCGCGGGTCCTTTAAGAGCCAGTTTTAGTTTCTTTGTGAGCCGGGTTTTCTGGGGATGCTACCCAATGCTTTAGTAGCAGCAAAGTCAGATATTATGCCGCTGGTCTCGATTGTGCTGGGTCCACACAATGCCCACAGCAGGGGCGCTCCCCGGCTCAGGGCCCCGCGTCTCCAGGGAGGCTGCGTACCTGTGAGCTGCTCCCGGCGGCCGTGAAGCTGGCGGCTTGTGAAGGCGGCGTTTTTCCTCTCCGGAAGGGAGTCTCTGCCTCTTCCACCCCAGTTAGGATTGTCCGTTGTTGCAGGAGTTCCTCTCATCCAGTTTTCAGCTCTGTCTCAGGGGTAATTTTTCCACGAGTAGTTGTAAATTGGCTGTGTCCACGGAAGGAGGTGAGTTCAGAGTCTGCCTACGCCGCCATCTTGACTCCCTCTCCAGAAGTGTTGCTTGTTAACATGCTGTAGTTACAAGGTATAATTGAGGTGATTTTTGGGTTAAAAGCAATCTTGGAAGCACTAATAAAAACAAGAAAAATGTCAGTTCCTACATGTAAACTGAGGAAGGAACGGGGAGAGAGGAAAGCCAACAAGTTTAAAACTCTGTCTGTGACACAAACACTAATCAGAAGTTATTGTATTACGGGGTGAGTATAATGGGTTGAAGAGTTCTCTTTGCGAGTTTTTAAAATTATATTTTCATTTTGATGATAATCGTGTGGATGACACATTTATAACCAAGTGCAGCCAAGTGATTTCAGTGCCTGATTTGCATTTATTTTGTGATTGTTTTGGCACAACTCTGGCTGTTTAAAGTTGAACACATTAGAAAATTCACTGAAGAAAATTAACATTTGATTAAATAAAAATTATTTTCAGTTAAAAAAACAAAGAAATAATATTTGCAGCAAATATGATAGGCAAAGAGTGATGTTACTAAATTAATAAATTTATAACAAATAAAATAATTTGCATATATATAAAGTAATTATCACAAATCATAAGAAAATCATTAATGTCCTAATAAATGACCTGGCAGAGGAAAGAAACATATAAGAAATGAGTTGAGTAAATGACCATGTAGAAACATCTTCAGCCTTGGTGTTAATAAAAATGCAATTTAGAATTAACCATGATGCGCCATCTAAACTTGGCAAAAGTTTAGCAAAATTGGTGCTTTCATATTTTGTTAGTGGCATTATAAATTAATGCAACCTTTTTGGAAAGGATTTTGGTAGTATCTACCAAGAGTCATAAAAAATGTTTACACCCTCTGGCCCAATTATCCTTAACCTTGAAAATCCACAGAAATATTCAAACAATGATGTTAGTTACTTTTTAGATGATGGAATCATGGTTGATTCTTTGTTTACACCCTGACTTTCCACATTATGACAGTGTGTTTATTAATGTGACAGTCACTTTTTTAGTGTAAAAATACATTCATATAAACTCATTTGAAAGAATATTAAGATTCAAAGGCTTTTCTCAGAATGACAGATTTAGGAATCTACCAAATTTTTGTCTTTTATAGTCTTAGTCAAAAATACTTAATAAGGAAAATTGATTAGTTCTTTAAAGAATTGATGCTATTAATAGAAACCATACACTATTGCATTAATTCTTTTGTATTTCATTTTCATGAAGAAGAGATAAGTGGTATAAATGTTATACAAATGTATAACAGAAATTTTAAAAAAACTCATACAAGGATCTCTCTGGTTGGTGCAGATTTCACCCATTTTTATTCTTCCTGTGTCTATAGGCCTGTTCAATAGAATCGATGTTGAGAATGAAGATCCCAGGTGGTAACTAAGGAAAGATAAAGGCAGGAATATGCGCTAGTAGATTTTAAGAGAATATTTATCAATGTGATAATATACAAACTTTTTTAAACCTTTTTTCAGCAGAAAATTCTATTAACTGGAACAGTATTCCTCCTAACCACTCCGAATTGTTAAGGTTTTTACGGTGAAAGTTTATCCTGAGAAAAGATAGGCATACAGTAGTGGTCCCTGCAAGCCAGCACGAGTGCGCTAGAAATGAAGCCGATTAAACTAAGCTCATTTCCTTCTTTGAACAGGGTGGCCAGCTGGTAGATAAGGAAGGAAAAGCAGATGTAATATATCTGGACTTCACTGAGCCATCTGACAAGGTCCTTCATGAAGGCAGTATGGGAAAATATGGTTTAGATATTGGTACCTTTATGTGGTTAAGTGGTAGTTCAAAGGGCCATCTCTGAACGGCTAGTGTCAGCTGGTGAGGTTTCTAAGTGTGTAGTCACTGGATGATGATATAGAAGTAAAGTTTCTTGCTTGCTTATAGTTCAGAGGAGTAGTTAACAAGTAGGATGTGAAAATCTGTTTTCTGAAGCTTTAAACAGCTGAAATTAAGAAGATTAAATTTATTGGGGTTGAATATCAACTTCCATGCTTCAGTTTAGAAAATTATGTGCAAAAAGTATGAGGCAGGGAAGAGGAGTGTAAGGAGTGGGGTGGCAAGGAAGAGAGCAAGAAACGCCAGGGACAGTGGGGCAACAGAGGTAAAAGACGGGGTCCTGGTATGTTGTTTACATATCAGGTCACATAAGGAATAAAAGTCAATTCTGGTCACATTTTAAGTAGGACACTGACAAACTTGAACATGTTCAAAGGAGAGTTTCCAGAATATAGAACAGTTCAGAGCTATGACAGAGAGAATATTTAAAAGAATAAGGATATTTTGCCAAGAGAAGACAAGACTGAGGAGAACCGCGTATCTATGTATTTTTAAATTCAAGGTCTGTAGTACAGGAAATGTTACGATTGGTCTGTGTGATAATAGTCATAATAGCCAACAGTGAGTAGGATCTACTTTGGACCAGGTACCGTTTCTACCCGCTTTACATGACTTCAGCCACTTCCCATCTTCACAATAATCTGTGAGGCAGTTACCATTATTTATTATTCCCGTCTTCTGCTTGTAGACACTGAAGCACTTCCAGTTAAGTAGCTGGTCCAGGGTCCCACACAGGCTAGGTGGCAGGATCAGAACCTGAGCCTGAGCCACGCTCTTCACCTCCACTCTAAATGACTCCCCGTGGAGTTCCAGGGCCAGAAATTGAACCCGTGTGTGGATGGCACTGTGGGGAATATTCTGAGTCATTTCAAAGCAGGTCTTTCCTGAAGAATTATTCAAATGTGTAAAGGTTTGTCTTATGAGAAAGTAAGTTCCCAACCTGAGTGTGTTGAAGCAGCTATCAGGAGCGTTGTGGAGCGTGCTGTGCATTTGAGGGACTGTCCTACCGCTCAGGTCCCTTCCAGATCTAACTCTCTGTTCCTTTGCCTGATTAGACCCTCAGCTCCTCTGTGTGTCTCCTATGTAGACATCTCTGATTCCACCACTGACTCCTTTACTTACATACCTGTCTAGCTGGGCTGCCTTGTTTCAGGGCTTCCACCTACCTTCTCAGTTGCCATTCAAGTGCAGATGTGACAACTCTCCTATTATTTTGCCTTACTTTTCTCTAAAATGTAAAATCTTAAATGTTATGGTTATAGCATTTCACACTGGAAGGGGATTTCGATGCTGATCGCCCAGGTGCTTGCTTCTCAAACTGGGGTAGGTGGACCCTGTGCTAGAGGACAGGTTCCAGGGTATATGTGAAGCTACATACATGTTTCCTGGAGTGTTGGATTCATGTGATTATTTTGTGGGAAAGCAAAGTAGTTTTAGTATTGAAGTAACATTTATATTAAAACAAACATAGACTTTCCTGTTTTGTAAAATGCAAAGTTCTCATGAATTTTTAAGATAAAATAGGACATTTCAAAGAGACTTCCAGTTTGCAGAGGCTGCTTCAGGCTATGCCCTCAGATCCCCCAGGGGAGTACTATTCTTTTTCACTGCTGCTGGGGGTACTTTGGTGGAAAAGTTTTAGAAGCACTTATCTAGTCTAATCCTCACATTTTATAATGAGGAAATTCACGTCCAGAGGAGATGAATGACTTGTGCCTCTGGGCCTCAGTTTCCTTATCCAGTTTTACTTTTTGAGCCCCTCCCACATAGAAAGCGTCCTCCAAGAACTGTAATGAAGTGAAAAAAGCCAAGTGGTATTTTAAAATATTTTAGCCAAAATGCAGGCATAAAGTGTGCAGATGCAGAGAGAAAAACATCAAACACATGGGATAAACCCTCACACAAATATCCTGTAAAGCCCAAGCTTTCATCAAGATTTCCTGTTTCTTTCCTGTATAACCCGCTGGAACAAAAAGACAATTCTAATTGTCTTTTCACAAACCTCATTCAAGCTGGAAACAAACAACAAACCAGGCATGCTAGGATTTCCTGAACCATGGAGATTTTTTTGGCAATCCCATCACATCATTCTTTAATCTTATATTTTATATCTTCTCTTTTTACTACAAAGTCTCTAAAGGGAAATGTAGTTCAAAAGATAAACAAGTGGTCAAATTCTCCAGAAAGAATAAGTACTTATTGTTGGTGATTATAAAAAACACTGAAGGGCCAACCCATTACACGGTCCCGTTATTTGAAACTTAAAATGTTTTGCTAGCAAAGACAATAGTGAAGAAAAGACAGAAATATACAAGATAAGCAATTGGGAAATTTTAAGATCAGTTGAACTATGTAAAAAGCAGATAGCTTGCAATTCCCAATTTTTCCTTTGTAAGTATTTTAGTTTTTAGTTATCTGGATTTTTTAGGTAATGTAGCCTAAAAGCAGGCCTTTTAAAAATTAGACTATTTAGTCTAAACTGGAAAAGGATACAGTAGATAGCAAGAGACAGAGGAAGCAGAGGGAAGATATTCACTAGGACAGGTTCCCAGGAAGTTGGAGATGCATGGGTGGGACCCCCAGCAGGTGCTGGCCTCAGAGGGGAGGGGCAGGCATCTACTGTAACCAGGGGGAAGACGACTGGAGGACAGGTACACAGAGGTTTGTAGATCTGCAGTAGGAAAATGAGGATGTTTTGCTTACTGGTGGTTTTTCTTCATGAGATAGGAGGTGAGATTGTTTGCTGAGACTGGAGGAATTACATGGACAGGAGAACTGATGGAAGTGGGAATTGTTTGAAATTATTTTGGTGATGGCATGGCTGATCTGACTGGAAAGACTTGGTAAAATTTCTTTTTGGTATTGAAGTCCCAGATGAGGTTAATGACCATGACTCTTCAAAATGGATTTTCATATGATTTATTGATTTCTGAATGTGAGTATACTTCATTGTACGTCTAGTATGCTCCCGTTATCCTCTTTGTCTTGTTCTTCTTGCTCACCTTGTACTCTTTTTAAAAGTCTTTTGGCTTGGCTTTCCCTTTTCAGTTTGTAATAAATAATTTTTTTGCCTCAACTACATACCAGCCACTCTGCTTCTCAGTGCTGATCAAGACAATGCAATCCCTGATCCAGTGATGCTCCAAGTCTTTCAAATGATTTCTTTCCGTAACCACCTACTCCAGGGAATGCAGCGATGCCACAAGGCACAGATTGCTCCCACAGGCAACAGGCATAGTGCCCGATTCCTGGCCATTAGGCTGCCAGGTCAGAGACCCAGGCTATAAAGTTACGGAGCCGGGGCCCTTGGGTCCAGGCCAGGCAGTGGGAGCCTGGGTTCATAGAATGGGCTTTGATAGTTGGTGAAAGGTACTCAAGGCAGGGCCTCCTCTTCCTTTTTTTTTTTTTTTTTTGGCTTGAAGTTTTTTCATGTGGGTTAAAACAAATGGCACCTTTATCTTGACTGGGAATTCAGAGGGCAAAGGTGAACGCAGTTCTTTTCAATAACTGTAATATGAAGTGTATATGTTTTGTTTTAGGCATTCTTCATTTTAGACATGTTTCTTAGATAGTGATATGGCTAAGTGATGATTCTCATTCTCTGGATACCTTAACAATCTAAAATAGAAATAATGTCTTTCCAATCATTCGTTATTTACCACATATTTATTGAGCAATTGCTTTGTGCTAAACACTGTTCCAGGTGCTTAGGATATGGCAGTGAACAAAATAGAGTCTCTGTCCTTATGGTAGAGGAGACGACACCACCACCACATCCACACCCACAACCACACCCACACCCACACACTCTTTCTCTGAAAATACAATGTAAGGTAAGGTAATGATGATTGCTGTGAAATAAAGCGGTATAAGGTCTTTGTGAGTGAAGGGGCTATTTTACATAAGGTTGATGTTTCATATAAGGTATTGTTTTAGAGAAGGTCAATGAGGACTCTACAGAAATGATACTCAAATTAAAACCTGAATGAAGGGAAGGAGGAAACCATACAAAAACCTGAGATGAGGAAAGAACATTTCAGGCAGAGGGAACGGGTTGGTATGTGGCTGGAATGGAGTGAGCTAGGGAGAGAGTGGCAGGAGCAAGATTGAGCAGTGGGCAGATTTTATCAAGTTCTAGAGACTGTGATCAGTAGTTTAGATTTTATTCTGAGTGTGATGGGAAGCCATTGGAGCGTTTGAGCAAGATCTGGTTTGCGTTTTAAGATTTCTCTAGCTGCTGGTTGTGGTGGGGGCAGGAGAGGAAGCAGGGAGGCTTGTTAGGAGGTGATTGCAGTAGTCTGGCAAGAGATTACCATGGCTTGGACCAGGGTGGGAGTGGAGGGGTGAGGGCAAGTGGTCAGATTTGGGATGTATTTTGCAGGCAGAACTTGTTAATGGACATGAAATGGAGTGTGAGGGAACGAGGAAACTCCAATGTGACTCATAAGTCTTCCAGCTGAGCAGCCAGGTGAAAGGTGGTGACAGACACTGACACACAGTAGAGAGAGAAAAGAAAGGAAGTCCCATGACTGAGCCCAGGGGCACACCAGCAATTAGATGGGGAAGAGGTAGAGGAAATAGCAAAGGAGACTGAGAAGGAGCAGCCAGAGGGGTAGAAGGAAGAACCAAGAAGGTGTGATTTCCCATAAACCATGTGCAGTAAGTGTTTCAGGAAGGAGGAAATGAGTAACCAGTTGTTTCAGGTGTTGCCAAGAGGGGAAGTTAGGTGGAGACTGAGAAGTGACCATTGGGTTTGGCAAGAAGGTCTGTAGCCACCTTGACAGGGCCAGTTTCAGTACAGTGTGGGAACAAAAGCCTGAATGATATGGGTGGAGAGAGAATGGAATGTGAGCAACCCTTTTGAGGAATTTTGAAAGAAAGGAGAGCAGAGAAATGGGGTGGTAGCGAGAGGGGTATGTAGAGTCAAGGGAAAGTTTTTATAGAACGTGATACAGTAAAAACATGTTTGTGTATTGATGAGAATGATCCAATGGAGAAGAAAACGTTGATGAAGCAGAGAGTGATGGGATAATTGTGAGAGCAACATGCTCAATTTGGCAAGAGGGGATGGAATGCAGTGCACAGATGGAAGGACTCACCTGAGATAGCAGCAAGGCCAGCCATCCTTTCAAGCCATAGGAAAGGCAGAGACTGTGCAAGTAGGCAAGTCAGTTTGGTGATGAGGAAGACGAAGTAGTTCTCTTCTGCCTACTTCTGATTCTATTTTTTTATTGCTCCAGAATGCCACATGTTCCATTCACAATTATGAATAGTCGTGAAGCATTGCAGTAGGTGATGTGAGGAAAGTAAAAAGAAAGTAAAGACATAGTCCATATATTGGAGGAGTTTATAACCTGGTAGATCTGTTTATTCTTCTAAATTTCATACTAGTTGGAAAACTTTGATTTTTATATTTCATATTCATTCAACAGCAGTGATGTACTAGATTTCAATGAACTGAATGTATTTTAGAAAAACAGATATAAGGTAAAATAAATTAAAATTAAAATATATAGTTAAGACATGTTTTTCCCCAAAATGTTAAACTCTAAGGGAATGTATTCTCAGTTAATGAATTTTCTCACTTTGAGTGGCTTGAGTTGACCATCATTAAACCATCAAGAAAAATCTTCTTGAAGCATTTGACTCTCTGAATCCTTCCTGGGTTTTAATTGAGGTCTGGTAGATAAAAACACAGAAAATAGTAGCTAATTTTTCAAAAAGTTTTAACAGCTCAGGGTAATTGTACTCATTGCCTGCAGGTGCCGGGTAAGTATTTTGAAGTGTTAAAAGGGAGAGAAAACTGCAGAGACTGGTCCTTGCTTCCAGACCTGCATCACTGATCAGCTTTCTTTCATAATCACTGTTGTGCTTCCAGCCTTCAGCCCTCGTTAGATCCCCAGCTTTGGGAGCTTCAGCAGTCATTTGTCCCTGGCTATCGATGGTTGACTGGAGAGGAAAATGAATGAAGATGCATATATGCTGGTCCGCCCCTTAGGTCTCTAAAGCAGTTAGCGCAGTACTATTAAACTTTTAAATAAAGAGAACTTGCGTGACTAAACTGAACTGTTGATAGACAGATTTCATGGACAGCTCTTTTTGTTCTAGCAAATATCTAATCCGGAGCCACATGGTCACCCACAGATGACAAATTCTATTTCTGCTCTTGACACACTGCCGAATATTTTCTGTTTTTTGGGTGCCTGTTTCTATTAAGATGTTTTCAGAATGTCAGACCATACAGTTGTATTTTCTGTGCTAAAAAAGTGTATTTTTTACTCTGACTCCAAAGGATTGGAGCAGATTGTGTATGTCCTTAAATTTATTTTTAAGGGAGTCTTTATCTTTCATGTAATGGAATGTCCAGTAGCACATTTTACATCATATAACTACAATTTAAAATAAAAGATTCCAACATCTTTCAGTAAGGACATAAAATCAGTCTAGTGAAATGGTGCTAACTTTGCAATGGATTCTGTCCCATTGGAGCTAAATTTCTGGAACTCAAGAGAATTTGGTAACTTATTTTGACATTTCAAATGTGTTATTTTGCAAATGCAGATGGGGAACTGCTCGGAGACATAACCTGATGATGTTAAGTCTATATCTCATTAAATGGAAAAAACCAGGGCATGACGGACCTGTCTTTTAGTGTGGATCTTAATGCCATAAGTCTTACCAACTATATAAAAGTAGTACTAAATTTCACAACCAAGAAGCAAAAGTTTTCCACAGGGAGCCCTTGAGTAGGATGTGGGATGATGTCGAAATGTTACCTGGCAAGCTGTATAGAAAAGTCCTTGTCTTTTATGGCTAACACTTTAAAGCAAAATGCCCCTTGAACTATTATTAGTCTGATGTATATAATTGTTCACAATATTTGAATTGACCCTCTCTCTTTTTAAAAAATGTTGCACCTTTACAATAGATGGATTTTGCTAGGTAGTGCTCTTCCCCACTTCTCCCCCACGCTGCTCTGACGTGGAGATGCCAGAACTGCCTGGCATAGTATTGAGGAAGAGGTCAAAAGTCTCAGGAAAATGAGAATATTAGAGTGAGTTTGTTACTTTAGACCAGATAACCTACCGCATGGAAGAACCTAGAAGATACTGCCTTCACTAAGGTGCTGAGGAAAGCACTGATGGTGGGGGCACCAATGTCACTGAACAGCTCTGGGGGCTTCCTCTCTATGCCAGGGCCAACAGTAGAAGACACTGCTATGGAACTGGGCTGCTTCCTTTCACTAGGACGGTAGAGTTCCAAAATGGCAGACACCAGATGGGGCACTGAAATGTTAGATGGAAGGTAGAAGTGATTCCTGTAATGGGCAGCAAGGCTAGAGTGGCAATCAGGGTGTCTTGCCCTGCAGGCATCTTTCGCAACAGTGAATAGAGCATGTTGTACTGACTGATAAGATAGACAGAGACCAATGAGTACTATTTGTACAACATCAAGAAAAAAGTGAAGAGCTAGCAAGTAAACTTGAGACAATTCTCTACTTCAGTGGAAAAACGTGGATGGTCCTTCATCAAGTTTCCAGATCTAAGTTCACAGTTCACAGACCCAGAACCCATGTGTTTGAAGGGAGACCATGTCCCTTGATAAAGGCTGTTGTGATGCTATGACAAGTAAATACTCCCCCAAAGGGAGCTGTTGCCATTTGACTTGGTAACTGCACACAATGAAAAAAGCAAGAATTCTACCAAGATCTTATCTTCCAGAAGTGACTATTGTTAATCTTCTATGAGTATCATTCCAGAAATTTCTATCAGAGGTAGATAAATAGAAGGATAAGTAGATATATAGACAAAAACAATTTTTTAGAAATGGGGCCATGCTATATTTGCCACTCTTATTAAAATATTTAATTTTATATGAACTCAGTTGAAGTAAAGAAACAAGGGAAACTTAAGGAATTTCTAAAGTTTAGAAAAACGTTTCTTTACCATGTGAGATATGATTACTTAGAACATTAAAAACTAAAGATTAAAAATACATTGAGGTTAGAGTCATTTTTAGTTTTTTGGTTCAATTTTAAGAGTATTAGTTTGCTCCCTACTAAAAAAAAATAGAATTAACATGCTTATACTTCCTTCCACCCACCCCTACCACTATTTTGTCAATTAGAGTATCACTGATACATAGTTGAGATTTATAATATTTATATTCTATTCTATTACCATAATTCTCATGGTTATATAGAGTTAGGTTTCATGTAAATCAGTTATATGCTCACCACCAGGATTTTAGCACAAGTTCTCCATATCTGAGTCTTTTATTTTGATTCATCTATTGACTGCTGAGATTTCATCACGTAGTTCTTTTCAAGAAAGGCATATAGTTTTGTTCACTGCACTTTTGCATGCTTGAGAATCACTATATGTTCCCTTCTTTTTCTTTTTTTTTTTTTGGTGAGGAAGATCAGCCCTGAGCTAACATCCATTGCCAATCCTCCTCTTGTTGCTGAGGAAGATTGGCCCTGGGCTAACATCCGTGTCCATCTTCCTCTACTTTATATGTGGGATGCCGCCACAGCATGGCTTGACAAGTGGTGTGTAGGTCCACAGCTGGGATCTGAACCTGTGAACCCCGGGCCGCCGAAGTGGAGCACCTGAACTTAACCACTACGCCACTGGGCTGGCCCCTGTTCCCTTATTTTTGAGGGACAGCTTGGCTGGGCATACAATTCTCTGGCCATCCTTTCTTTCCCTAAAGCTTTGTACATATTGTTCCCTGTCTTTGACACCAGCATTGCTCTTAAAACAGCTGAGTCGTCTCCTGGGTGCCTGAATGTCATCCTCAAGTATTTTTTTTTTCAAGAGTGGTGCGGGTTCTATTGTCCTTGAGTTTTCCCCTGTTGGAGTTTAATCATAATATCCCCGAGCCATTCTTTTCCACACTCTAAATCAGTTTTTCTTGGTATACAGCGTGCTTTTTCAATATACACATTCAACTCTTCATTCATTTCAGTGAAATGTTCTGTTATCATATTCGGTATACGTGGATTTTTTTTCCTATTTTCTCACTACATTATCTTCTGTCTCCATCATGGGCGTTTACTATGATTATTTCAAATCTTTTGTGTGTGTCAGTGATTCGATTTCTAGCCGTGATTACTCAACTCGTTGCTGTTTCTAATTCAGAATTAATTTTGTGATGGAGTTATGTTGATCCTTGGTTAATTCTGTGGTTTTATCTTCTTGTCTTGGAGTCTTTCTTTCATTGCAATTAGGTTATTAGTAAGTTCTCCTATCGCTCTAATTGTTTCTGATTTTTAAGGTATGTTTTCCTCCCCTCCAGAATGATGGCCCTTCCCTCTTTTCTTCCTTCCTTCCCTCACCCCACCTTTTTTGCTAAGTTAGTTTTTTACTTGATATAATATTTTTATAGTTATCCAGATACTTTTTTCCTTTATTTTACTTGGGCATAAAGTGGGCACTTCTGTCCACATCTACTATTTGTTTTGATATAATATGCATGAATTCTCTTGGACTCCTTTTCTGCCCTTGTTTTCAGCCTGCCTGTCTTCCTGTGCGTTTCAGTTTGAGGGCATAGGTATTTTGTTGCATTCCTTTTCTGTAGCTTGAGATTAGGATAAAGATGGAGAAGGAAAGCTTAGCTGGGGCTCTGAGCAACTTTTTGGTAGAGTAACTGATATCTGCTATGTCTTTTAACATTTTATTAATGTCCAACACCAGGGCTTGCTTTCTGTATTGGAGGGTTTTTCTTTTTCTATGGGACCTTTGAAGCCTATGCTTCTATTAGAAAGGATTAGCCTCAATTTTTCACTTTGCCAGTTTTATTCGTCTCTTTCCAGCAGCCATTTCTACTCCTTACAGTTACCCTCCTTATCCGCCACTGGGCAGGATAGGGAAAAGGGAATGATTGCTCTTCGGTCTATTTCTCTCGAAAATTGAGGTATTAGAAGATATCCCTCAGCATTATTTCATCTCAGCAGTTCTACCTCTGAGGGAGGGGGACAGAATAGTATGTCTCACCAAACCATGTTAGAATCTTCTCTTTCTTTCCTTGACTACCACCATTTGAAATTTATGGCCAAGATGATATCCCTGTTTCCTTGTTTGGTTGCTGCCAGTGAAGGTTCTTTTGCTTTTAACATTTGTTTTGTTCTTTTCACAATTTTGGGCTATCTTTATCCAGAAGTTCCAGTGCCAGGTGTGTATGAGGCATAGGTTGGAATACAGTTATTGCTTTATTGCTAAAACCATTCCAGCACCAGCTTAGTGACCGACTATCAGGGTGTTAAGGAAAGATTCATGGGTTAAGATTAACATTATACTAGGTAGCCTCTATATCTCTCCAAACTCTTCAACATCCTTACTTCTATTTACTTGAAATTAGAGCAGTTACCATTGAGTCGTAGGACGGATCTACCCCTAGGGCTCCTAACTGGAGACTCCTCCTTTTCCTCCTTCCCCAGCCAGAGAATAGGGAGGGCCTTTCTCCCTACTTCCTATAGCTTTAACCCATTCTTGTACCAAGGCTTGTAGAATATAGATTTTGTAATTTGGTTACATTTGAGGTAATTTTCTTTAGTATTTTACACCATAAATCCTCCTTTTTAACATGTTGGATGCATTCTATCAACCTATAATTTATATTCCTGATTTTGCAATTTCTGATGTTGAGGTATGTTACTGAGATGTGTTGGTCTTCTGTGTGTTGTGTATTGAGAAGTAATGACTTCTTCCATTTCTTTTGTCTAAAGATTATCAAAAGGTGTTCAGGCCGTGTTTCCTAGCACTAATTTCACTGTAAAGTGGTTACCAGTACTTAAAATATGTATTCCAACACCCCCAGAGACTTGGCTATCTAGTGGTTCCATCTTGGTCTTTCTCAAAGCCTGGAATGTGCTCCTTCCCTTGGGCACTTACATGAAACCTCAGTTAGAATGAGGATATCATCATCAGACTGCAAAATGATTTAGTCTGTGATGGAGGGCTGTGCTTTCAGGGACTTCAGAACTTCAAAACTTCACTCTTGAACTTCATGTTCAGTGTTTGTTGGGGATAGCCTAGTGGATGGAGTAGGAACCCTATTCATCTTCTGTTTTGACCTACAAAAATGACAATTTCATGTAAGTCAACCTAGTAGTTCCTAGGCATTTAATAAAGCCATTTTCTCACCTAAACCACAACCAACAAGCCAGCAAGCCAAGCATCTCAGTGGACTTCCAGATGCTACCAGATGCTTGCATGTGAGGGCCAATCACTTCCCTTGTCCCTGGAAGACATGCCAGTCTGCTTTAATACATGTAGAGTGGGCACATACCCAGTACAGTTATCTGGACCATAGCTCAATGCTTTTGGTTTAGGGGACTTGAATCTTTTCCTCTTATATTATAAGGCGCTCTTTAGCCAGCCTTAATTAAGCAAGTTCCTTGATCATGGTGCATCCTAATCCCCTTGTAGCATGTATTGCGGATTCTGGACCACCTAGGCTTAGAGACCTCATTGACCACTCAGCATTCATCTTTGTGGTTGCTGTCTGCTTTTACCTTCTCCACATTTTCCATGATTTACCACCTCCTGGTCAACATTAACTCCATTAGGTATTATTCTTGGTCAACCCAAGTATCTAGTGGTCCAGTGTAAAGAAGATGTGCTACTTCATGTTTACCTTTGAGATGTGCCTACAAGTAAAGGACTGAACTGGAAAATCCAAAGAACTTTTTTTGACATTTGCTTACGTGGAAGGGGCTAGGAACCAGTAAAACCTTGAATTTAAACACAGATCCACCTTGACAAAGGTCTTTGTGGTTATGAATACCATTGTTAAGATGTTCCCAGAGCATTAGGGTTTTTCTCCTGGACTCTACCATTTATCAGAAGAGACGCTTGCCAGAAGATGCTGACAGTGAAGAAACCTAGACAAAGACAGAAAGGGCTCATGACATCTAGAAGTGGGCCAAGCACTGTTGGATCGAATAGACAAACCTAAGCTATTTCACTTTAAAAGGCTCCAGCAACCTTGAGATTTGTTCATTAACTAACATCCTTGAGCAACAGACCCTGACAAAATAACTAATAATTTATGAACATCTGTCTTTAGACTTGAAATTCCATTATCTCTATTTCATTTGTTCCTGATTTTTAAAAATGAATAAACTGAAATTTGAACATGGGCAGGGTCATTGATCAGTCTATCAGAACTCTTCAAATAACTCAGAGAAAGTTCCTATGGAAGTGCATCATTCCTAGAGCCTAGGATGAGGCAGCTCCATTGCTAACAATGTCATACCAACTTATGGCCATGTGTCTTTTCTTGGGGGAAAAATTCTATAATTCTTGTGCCTTATTTATAGGTCAATTGGTTACTTTTCCCTACAGTACTGTGAAATATTTTTCTCTCTATCAATTTTAAATCACACCCATTATCCCAATTTTTCTGAGGCTTTTGTAAACCAGATCTCAGGAGAATTTTCCACTTCCTTCTATTTCCTTTCAGTGTGTTATGTAATTGAATGATTTTTAACTAAAATTTATAATTTTATTATAATAATGTTTGATAATGTAACACTGACTAGAAATAATAATGTGTCCAAGAACTAAAAATAATTCATATCCTTGGCTGCCTGAAAAAAATGCAGTAATATCAATAAAATTTTAAATTTTCTCTTTTGTTGGGATTAACATTGTAGTTATGTGAATCACAAGTAAAATATGCACATTTTAAATAAGGAAAACTTTTCTTTACTACGTGGTATAGAATATAAGGAGAAAATTTTTATATTATTTTTTTCTGTGTGTTACCAACAGTAGAATAATATGGAAGAAAGATCCCTAAGTTTTAAAAAGACATAAAATCCCTAGAATGCATCTTTGTTCTCAGATGCAAAATAAATTTTTCTATATTATTTTATACATTATTTTGTTCTGATAAGTGTATATATTCAAGAGTTAGTATACTTTTTTTCTTCTAAATTGTATAATAAATTTATGAGTGATCAGAAATTTCTTGTTCATTTTACAACTCTCTAAGAAAAATCACAATAAGAAAAAATTTTGAAACCTGTGTTTAAAAGCAAATTTAATTTGTGTTTTCGTTCTTAAGTTGCAATTAGAGGATGAGAATTTCAAATCTCAAAAGAAAATAACTTCTGAAATTTAGCGCAGCATGCACGCCTAGAGAAATGAATGCTATAGCTTTAAGATAAGGTAGCCTGGTGATTCATTGCACGAAACAAGATCGATTTGGAGCAGGCTCCTACTGTTAGCTTTTTTGAAGATGGATTCTCATGCCGAAAATAACACAACATATTCTAGATAACAGCAGTTTTTTCCCCTGAAATCCACCAAAACTGAAGAAAAATCCAAGTGACTGTTCTTAGCAGCTGTGTGGCCTGGAGTTCACTGGGGAAGCTGGCTTCCTGCAGTCCCCTATTCATCACCTGCTTCAAAGACAGCCTGGCTGGCTATAGTTTGCAGGCCAGGTAGGGTGCCATTGTGCACAGTCTGGGAGGATTAGTATCAAAGCTGCGGCAACCAGGCCCTTGGTCTCGGGCTGCCATTCAGTCTAGCGGGGAGAGGCTAAGACTGGCCAAGGTCACAGTCTCCAGTGTGGAGTGGACTGGGAAAGCATCCTGAGAATAGAATGCTTTTTATGAAATCATGGCGCAAGCTTGCAGCACAGCAGGTGCCCTTCTGGAACACATAACATCTGTTTATGTTGGTATACCGTAGCTGACAACGAGATAATAGAGCTTTGAAATTTATCATTTTATTTTTAAAAAGACAACTGTATATACAATAATCCAGATGCGTATTTAGCTCTGATCTTTTATTTGAAAATCATAAAACTGACCGATTCAGTTGCGCTTTTGATGTGTACATATTTAAGCAAAAAGCAAAGCATACTGTCTATTAACTGTTTATAACCATTGCTGATCAGTAATACCCGAATTCTTGGGGAGGAAATACCTAGCATTCAACATAATTTTTTTCAATGTTCAGGCATTTGTGTCAACAGATTGCAGAACGATTTACTGAATATGCCCAACTGTCTTGAATATTAGGAGGTTTGGATAAAATCCCCCCCAAAATGAGAGTATTTCAAGGGTGAGGTAATAATGACGCAAAAATAAAATTTTCAACTTGGACAAATTAGAGAAAAATTAAGCTGTCCATGAGTTGTCATGACGACAAGGATGTTCTGTTGATGAACTGTCCTCCTCATTGTCCAATCAGATAGTAGAGCTGAAGCTGGAGCATGAACAGGAGAAGACGCACCTATTACAGCAGCGTAACGCAGAGAAGGATAGCCTAGTCCGAGACCATGAACGGGAAATTGAAAACCTGGAAAAACAGCTTCGCGCTGCCAATATGGAGCACGAAAATCAAATTCAAGAGTTCAAGAAACGAGATTCACAGGTAATTATCAATAATATTTTATAAAACGGTTATCTATTTTTAAAAAGTCATCAGCGTTTAATGTTTTCTTATTATTCTTGTTGATGCACGCTGTTTGATCATTTGCAAAACTGACATATAAATGTGATTTTTTTGTTTTCTCCCCCCACCCCGTTTTGAGGATGAATAAGGCTTTAACTGCAGAAACCACAGGTAGCCAGATTAAAAATCCCATGGCGCGCTATAACTTGGCCCCTTTTTTATAATCTTGTCTCAGTTCCTTTCATGATGGATTTTTTTAAGGTATCTGCCCCTTACTCCTCCCCTTAGCCTTAGCAAATCCCTATGAAATATATCAGCCTCACTCCTTGCTTTTTGTTTTAATCTCTGTAGGTAATCAAGCAGCTGTTTTAATATTTGCTTTTCCTTCCTAGTGTTGCTTTTTTTCATGAGACTCTATATTTGATTAGATCACTCAGATGGTAATTGATAAATGACTCCAGAGAAGGGCTATTTCCCATCAGGTCTGTTGCTTTTTCCTACATGCACATACACATGCCTCCTAGCCTCCATCTCTGTAAGCCCTGTTGGAAGCCATTTGGCAGAATAACCCCCAGCTGTGGTAGCATTTGACTCTTCAAACTTATGGATGAAATGTGCACTGTCAGCATGGAAAATTATCTTTATAAATTTCAGATGAACAAAATCTTATTGGGTGTGTATCTTTGTGGTACAATACATTCTTTAGGGTATATATAATCAAAGGCCTTTAGTGTATCTTCTTGAGGAGATTGCTGTGAAATTTTATTAAAGAAAAATTGAAGAGCAATTGATAACAATAAAAAGATAATTTTCTTTTCTAATAACACCATGCCATATGCTAGGTCTAAATACCTCTTTTCCCATTGAAATCTAACCGTATTATCCACACCACACATAAGCTTCTTCCTAGTTATCCTTCCTCCCCAAATAATATAATTTTTAGGCAATGAAATAAACCTTCTATTTGTTATGATACGTGTTTAAACTATTTTATAATTATCTAAACATAAAAATACTACTGATTAAATAAGATGTTAATTTCTTGAGTGGAGGGCGGGAGGCGGTAAGGCAAAGAATAGGAGTTATTGGTTATTTTTCATTTGACCTTGAGTTGTCTTTTACTTTCAGAGAATGACTGAGGCAATATAAATATATTCAGCACAGGTTTTATGTCAATAATATACATTTATGGGAAAATTATTTTCAGTTTATTTTATAGAGGTTTGCTAACTAAAAAGGTAGTCATTGTAGTAGCCATGGTACCAGAATAGTCAGGTGGTTCCTGTTAAATCACTGTGTATTGTGTATTTGCCACCAACCTCATTAGAGCCTTTATAAAATATATGCTGGTCTTTTGATTGTTAACCATACAATTTATTAAGAATATTTTCAAACTTACATTCTCCTTCAAAGATGATGCTAAGCCTTACCATTGTCTTCTATAAGATATTTGGGTTCTGAGTCAGTGTAGGGTCTGTTTGCTTAGCAAAATTGAATAATTAATACAATAAAATACATTAATTTATATATCTTTCTACTATTTTGGTGCTGTTGTGGAAAGCCAACCCAAGTGGAGGCCAAATTTAGAGGAAATCTTTGTGATTTTGTGTATGTCGTTATCTGCCATATATAGGGTGCGGTTCTTCCAATGACAAATAACAAAAGAGAATTTTAGAATTATTACATATACTTAAGCCACAGGGAGAGTATAATAAGGTTATTAATTGAATTTCTTCTAATTGGAATATTAAGTATGAGGATCATATGACTTCTTCAAATGCTGTTGATAGGATTATATTTCTCATATTTTGTGTCTTTCTTGCAACAATTGGAATTGCTGTCATGGGTATGCTAGTAAGCAATGGAAACTTAGGCTAAATGCATTCTTGATCAAAATGAAAATGATTTTCTAAGCTATACTTAGTTGTTTTTAGAGAATGTATTTTTAAAAACTATCATCAATAAGTTATATTTTTAAAAATCTTATCAAATATACCAAAATGCTAATAATTTGTATTTATTTTTGGTTATTCATTGAGGATATTAATTCAAAGCTTCCTTCGGGTAAGTCCTAAATTTTCCAAAAATATCTTTTCATGACTGTGGTCTAAATAATCTAATGTAATAGCTTTTAAGTCCTGAATTCCATTCACAAATTTCAAAATAACGAAGTGGGCATATATTTTTTAAAATAGAAGATCTTTTTTCAAATCACTGTTTTGTGGCTTGATGCAGCAAATATTGGATTGTATAATTTTTAACTTTAGCTCCAGAGTGACATTTGATTTTCAGTTCATGTTTGGCTGCTCCCGTTTAGCAATGGAGGCCATTTTGTAAAAAGGACTGTTTGAAATACTTAACCAAAGGAGAACTAGGGAAATATCTGTTTTGGATGCTGTAGCTTTGTTTGCTGCTTTTTCTTACATCAGATTCTTCAATGCAGACAATATACTAAAAATCTACTTTTGGCTTCTTCCAAATATGTAATATATTGTATACTGATAAGAAAATCATTATTACAAAGTATAGTTACCTACCATAAGATGAATCATATGTCAACCAGGAACTCCCTTTTGGTGAATATGCTATATAATTATTACAGGTTAGTTGTTGTTCAAGTAATTTCTGTTTTATAGAGAAGTGGTAAGATATGGTAATGCAACTACAGACAGTTAACCATTTCCCTCATTTTATTTGGTGCATATAGATAGTTATTCTATGCATATATTATATTTTTGTCATAATACCTTGATTTTCAATGGTAGAATATTTTACCTTGTGATACTTACATTTGCTAAAATGCATATTAAATTTTACCACCCTCATACAAAATTTTCAGTCTGGTATTTAGCTAAGGTCATAATGTTTAAGAGAAAGCATCCAGATCAGTATATATCAAGACATATAGAAATTCCCAACCTCATTGTCAAATATTTCTCATTTTCCAGATCCCTCTTATTGAAATTAATTTGGAGAATGATTTTATTGATTCAATCGTGTTTTTTAATATAAAGAAAATTTAGTTTAGTTATGATCGTCTTAGGAAAGCTTCTAACATGATAGTTCTACATGTAATTCTTGTTTTGCTTTTGAACTGCAATGTAGTGGAAAAATTTCTGCAGTCTATCCATTTGAATTACAAGAAAAATAGAACATAGGTTACTTGATTCCTTTATTGTTCTTTCAGGACCCTGAACCACTTAGAGATTGCTTGATTTTTTTATGTTTGTTGCCAAAGTGAGTGATGTGTATGAATACTGTAGAGGCTGTTACAGAGAACCTTTGTGATCTGCCCCAGAGGTGGTGTCACCATCTTAGGACAGCTATGTGACCTGTTGAGGTACAGACAAATCAAGGAGTCAGGGTAACCACAGCAGCCACTGTGAACCACCATCAGAATCATGCGAATTAGATACAGCAGACTTGGAGAAGGTTATCAGCCATAGCTGAAAATATATTAAACCTAGAATTTGTATTTAGTAAAATGGGTGTTGCCTAACATGGGCATCTTGATGCCTTTCTTGCTTCCCTAAACTGAGAATTATGATTCTAATATGAACAATTTTTGCATAATAAATGGACAGACCATCTTGATTTTGCCATATTGATACACAGTAAGAGGCTGTACCTATCACTGATTCTAAAATATGGGGTTTTCCGAAATCCTCATCTTTCTCGCTTCTATTTAACAAAAAATTTTCCGGAAAAGATATTTATGATGACAATTTTAATTTTTAAAATTATGTCTTAATAACATTACTTTATTTTCCATGACTTTGGGAATCTGGGCACAAGATAAAAATCTCCATTTGTAAACTGGGTGTGTGCATGTGTGCAGTGAATTAAGCACTGGCTGTCATTCTTCAAAGATTACTTAAGGATGAATAACAGTATGTATGTTCTGAATGTAATTGTTAAACCTGTACATGGTCTTTGTGCTGTTTTTGAGTAACATTTTTCTGTTGAAAACACTTGATTTTGATTTCTTTATATGCCAACTACTTTCAAATTGGATTTGAGGCAGCATTTTATAATAAACATACACTGAAGCAGGTAAAATATAACTGAAAATAATAATTAAGCAGTAAATGATATTAACCACATTAAAAAATCTATACTTCAAAAATGCTTCAGGAAAAAAATGCTTCAGTTAAGTATAAGTTTTAGCTCTGAGCTTGCCTGGAAGCCACAGTGAAGAGGGAAACATGATGAATTGTGTAATTCTGATTATCTAATGAAAGAAAGCATACCAATTCATTTTTTTTCCTAGCTCTCAATTCTAAGAGAAATTTATGACATGAGACTTAATATAAAGGACACTGACCAATATAGCTGATGATGTTCTCTCTCTATATTAAAACATTTGGAAATAAAATCTGGTGGGAAAACCTTAGATTCTTTATGTACTTTCACAAAATGTGATCAGCAGATTTTGTTTTAATGTGCCAAAATTTGGTTTTAATTTATGGAGAATACCATTATTCTCAACGTCAAAAAATAGTTGTTTTGAGAGATCCAATTTTGTACATATTATGAATCAAAATAAAGCTTATTTTAAGTCATGATCCTACCAAATTCTAGTACTATCACTATATGACTGTTCCAGAAACCTTACAAAATGTCTTTAGGAAGTCAAAATTAGAAACATGGCTGAGGTTAGAAGTAGTTTAAAAGTTAATGCCTTAGTGTGAATTTTGAAGCGTGTTCTCTCTTTCGTATATCTGCTTCTCTTCTCTTAATTTATACTGTGGAAACTGTAAGAAATGATAAAATCAAATGGTAATTTGGTCCAGGAGTGTAGGATATTTGTACCTGTCCTAAAATGGTTCACATCCTACCTAATAACCAAAATTGCATTTCATCATTATTTATTCATCAGTATCATTTTCTTGGTTTTGAGGGAGTATGGGTCAAACTCTACTAATTGCTTGGATAAACCAAACTACATAAACCATATTTTCCCCCAATGTAATGAGGCTGTTGCTGTTAATGTAGCCCTGCTTTTTGTTCCCCTCTTCTCCCTAGTGACACACACAGTCACATCAGAGTAGGTGCCTGGTGTCCCAGCTGTGTACACACCACACTTTGATACTTATCCCCTGATGCACTGAGCTATTTGTAGTAGAGAGAAAGAGGAGTGGAATTAAGTGTGTTTTAAGTATTAGTGGGTTTTGCTGCAATGTACAGAATGTTTAATGTCAAACATTAGAAGAGCTGCTGGGAAAATGTTTTCTAATAATTCACTTTATTTTGCAAAAAGAAAATAAGACTTTTTCAGTGGACTTGTGATAAAACCACCACTTAAAATTTTCAATTTATTTTCTTTATGTGAAGTTTTATAGTATTATCTAAGCGCTATATTTAAGATAGACCAAGAATTTTCTATATACATTTAAAATGTAAATAGAGGTTTTCCTAACTAAGCCATTTTTAAAAGCCTGTGGGGGAAATATTGTTTTTCTGACACCAAAAGCGTAGATTATACAGAAGTTTTCAAATAGGACCAAAGTCCTTCTCATATTTTAATGTAGATGCATTGATGCAAAGATCTCATTTTGTTAGTATCCAATGATTGTGTGTCTAATAGTATTTAATGAATTTAATAATATATTGTATTTATATATTTATATATATATATAACTTTGTATAAGAATACTATTTCCTAGGTACTTAATTAGGAGAAAATATAGGAAGATGATACCCTTTCAAGTAAAGTTTACATTTTTTGCTGGTCACCAGCTTTATTTTTCCATTATAATTCTAAAATTCTTTAATTATTTTCATCTTCTAAGCACAAAAGTAGCATATATACCTATAATTAAACCATTATATATAATTCAACTTGGTCCTCATTGTGGAGAAAATTATTTTAAGTTTAAAAAACAGAAACAGGCTGAGACAAAGAAATTGATTTCTCTAAGAATGATCCATTTGTAGAAGTATTACACAGCGTATCTTTAGTCCTGTGCATATTTTTTAAATGTGGCAGTTACCATGGAGACCACATTCTCTGGCATGTGGTCCACTTTTAGATAAAGAATATTCCTTTTAAAGACAAACCTTCCAAGTAATAACATGTAAAGTACTTCCTTTGAATTAACAACTTCGTGTCAATTAATAATGATTGCTTAAAAAATCTGCCTTTTGTTCTCATACTTAATAGATTTTTTAGAAATATTAAAATTGTTCTTAAGAATTAGTAATTAAATGCTGGAGATATTTCAAATGGGGGGTACAATGTGATCACTCTGCAATGGTGAAAATTGGGGAGATCGCAAGGAAACACAAGTCTGTGTATACAGTATGTTCTGCCAGACAAAAGAAGCTTGTAGTCATATCAAGTGTCTAAGTATCCAGCAATAATATAGTCAGATTAAGTAATCTAAAGAGATGACCGCATCCAATTATTTTCAGTTTATAGCTAAGGAATCTGTGGTTCAAGGACATTATCTTGCCCAAGGTCACAGAACAAGCAAACCATGGCATCTTAATCTTAATTCAGTGTTCTTTCTTTATCTCACAGCCTCATCCAAGAAAGATTTTAGATTTTTGGAGCGATTTGGACATGGCAAAAAAAGAGCAGGGTTATATGTGAATCTTTGCCTGGCACGGGAGAGAGACACTGGTACTCTTTGTTCCCCCTGCTGAGATTCTCATCGCAATTTGTATTTCTTGCAGTGATTTGCCATACTCAGTGTTGCTGCAAAGTCATAATTGAATCGTGCTGCTTGAGTTCCAGTTTTAGGAAGTAGTACCTCCTAGAACAACGCTGAATTTCTATGCTTGTTTATGTTTAACAGCAGCAGCAGCAACAAATATTTATTGTATGCTTCCTATGCGCCAAGCTCTCTACTATGTCCTTTACATTGTATTATCTCATTCGATCCTTTCAATACCCTGTAAGGATTAAATTTCCTATTTGGAAACTCTGTTTTGACCTTCTTACCTGGGTCAGAAGACGACGGGATGTATTTCCATATTACTGATGAGAAAAGATCCAGAAAGCATAGGAAATTGCCCCAGGTTACATAACCAGTTGTTAGCGTAGTGGAGACTCATGGCAAGTTCCCCGCCCCGTATGCCTGCTTGTTTATAAACTTGTTGTCTCTAAATTTCACTTATTCTGCATAAATGCCATTATATTTTCAATTTTGGATTGTTAATACGTTTCTAGATTTAAAATACTGATACCCATAACTCAGAATATGTAAATCCAAATCAAGTTTTAGCCAGTAGTTCCAGTCTTTCTCCAGAGCCACAAACTGTGGATGGCTTCTGAGACAAATTAAACTCTGAAGAGATATGCATTTCTTAATATTTTATTTGGAATAGAATTCCTTCCCACAAATTTCCGAATTTGTAGAACGGAAAAATGAATATATTTTTGAAATGGATTCACTTTTGGTTTTCACATTATTACTGAAATAAGAAGATATGTCCAAAGTAAGAATCCAGTAAGCTTTTAGGTGAATGGGGCCTACCGATCTCTATAAGAATTGCTTAGGAATGTGCATTTAGTGCTGGTTAAGTATGGTTTGTTCTGAATGGTTTATTGTAGGTGGATGTCTGTTATATTCACATACTAATTTGGAATATTACGTATCATCCATTTATTTTATGGAATGTATTTTTAAATCTCAAAGACTTCAGTGTTCGTATTTATTTCCTAATGGAACCCATATAAGGATCCTATTGCATGACAACAGCTATTCAAAACCCTTTAGAAGTGAGGTCAAGGTGGTTTAGTAAGTTTAAACCTGGAGACTTTCTCCATAGAAATAACAAAGAATAATTAGAAAATGTGTTTCTTCTAGAATCCTCAGAAACAATTTATAGTGATGCACTCTTGGCTTAATTCTAGAGTTATTTTGGTCAAAATGAAAAGTTTTCAGATGAATTCTTTTTTAACATGAAATACCGCAGAGATAAATAGTTATTCCACATGCTGAATGTCATTCCCAGGACATAAGGGAACATGCTTCGTTCCTGTTAGCACGTTGCTCTTCCTCCCTCGCCTCTGCCTCACTGAAATTACTGAGAACATGGGCAGAAATCATCTTCGAGGAAATGTTGGATGGAAAACTCTTCTTCCTTGATGTCTTGGAGAAGTCGTGTTTGGATGTCTGACTCAGTCAGTTCTCTCAGAGATGATGTCTCTATTTGTATATTTTAGGTAATTTTTTGTGACAGAGAGGTTGAAGCCAAGGTGCAAGAAATGATTGGCAAAATGATGATATCATCAAGTGTTCAAAGAGCTGGCAAATTGAAGCTTATTAACCTGTCATTTCGTGCTCCATTCAGGACTAATTGGAATCATGCCTAGTTGCATGATATGAAAGATATTTAACACCTGAGTATTTTTTCATGAGAAAAATGACAGAAATTGATGTCAGGGAGACCTTAAACTCCTATTTGAGGAGGAGAGCAAGGCATTACAGGAAAATAATAGTCTATTTTCAAACTACTTTAATATTTGTCTATAGAAAATGTTTGAAAAATATTGTCATTAGGAGGAAACTTTTTAGATAATAAAAATTGGCCTAATTGAACCCCAACGCATTGAAATTGGTAGATGAATGTGAAACTTGAACTGTTTTTCAGTTGAAACAAATACTAAAATTCAGTAAAAATTATTTTTCTTCACTTGCTTTAACAATTATTTTAAATTGTTACTTGACCTCTCGAGTACTTTCGCATATTTGTATACTGGGAGGTTGGGGAAAGATCACAAGAAATCAGAAAGACACAATACACAACTAGAGTTACAGGATTTGAAAATGTGTATTTTTCTGGTTAATTTTGATTTGTGTTGCTTCCATGTGAAGTTAAGGCCTGAAAATGAGTGAATGGTGAAAATGAGTGAGTGAAGTTTGCCGAAGTATGTGGCCTGGATCTGGGGTCTCTTTCCTTGTTCGTGGGGGCAATTGCAATGCAACATTAGTCTCGTGGGGTGTGTGTGTGTCTCCCACTGATCCGTCGCTCTGTGGTACAGAAGAGCTTTCAGTGAACATGGAACCAACAGTCCAGCTAGGCCCCGCATCTCAAAAAGAGGGAATTTTCCAGTGTAAAGACTTGAAAGGTCTTTAAAAAGATTAAAATTAAACTGATGATTCATTCATCTTAAGTTTGCTCCTTAAGTCAGTATTTATTAATGAAACAAACCCCAGATCCCTAGGGTCAAGTTGGACCTTATTTATTTTGTTATTTGCAAAGATGTCATTTAATGTACAAAATGCATGTGTTCACCAAATGTTTCCTGAAAAGCTAATTTCTGGTAATGTAAATGTTTTCCTCACTGGTTGGGCAAATTGTATGATGGTTCCAGATATAGTGATGTTGGCATGTGCAACAAGAGAAGTGGAGTGTGAAGGCTGAAAACTTTTTGTTCTTCAGTTATTCAAAAATTACTGCCAAAGCTGTCATTAGACAAAAGCCATGAGTTCAAGAGGTGCACTGTGTTCCTGGCTCCCCTATTAAAGTCAATCCTGGCTGTGCATATGCTGGTTCAGACTTTGGGAGACATGTGAATATGCACTCTTGTACTTTCATCTCTTTAACCATTTCTAGTGACATGCAGTAAACATCCCAATCTATTGCCATAAAGTTGATGTTTCTTTAAAAAAAATCATTCAATTCAGAAATAAGAGTAGTAGAGTAAATCTTCTCATGAAAATCATAATTATTGTTAACTATTCTGATTGCTCTTTGAAATCTCATAGTTCCAGATTGATATTGACAAAATGGAACTCTGTGACTTGAAAATTTTATATTTGTGACTCTTAGAATAGTATATAAACCAAATTTATTTCCATGTAAATTTTCCTATCTGTAAAAATTAGGCAAAATTATGTATATGGAAATTCCTTATGACATAGACTGTATTGAATTTGATTCATTTACTCAATAAAGATTTCTTGAGTACTACTCTGTGGCAGGCCCTGGTGTGGAGGTACATACCTTTAGGAAGTGCCTTTCACTTCCTGGTATATGTGAATATTGCCCCAGAGTTGTATAGGGCATGACCTATATAACCCCCTAGGGGGTTGCTGCACTGGGTTCAGCAAAGAACAAGATAGACCAGTACTCTGCTCTGAAGGAACTTAAACTTGAATGGGGAAAGACAGATGATAACACAAAAAACAAATTTACAAGGAGAGCATCACATGGCAATAAGTGGTAGGTGGAGAATTAAAATGGAGAGATATGATACAGTGACTGAGTGATTGTGTTAGCTGGCCATCAGAGAAGCCTTCTCCAAGGAAGAGCTATTTAAGCTAAGATCTGATTGATGAGAAGCCAGCTAGACTGAGGGAACAACTGGTGCAGAGACCCTGTAGGGTAATAAACTTGGTGTTCAAGAAATGAAAAAGGAGACCTGTGTGACATGAGCACAGCAGGTGGAGGGAAGGGCAGGGCTGGTGAGGAGTTTGGATTTGATTTTAAATGTGATTGAAAGGTAATTAGAGGCTTTTAGGCAGTAAGGTAACATGATCCACTTCGTGTTTTTAAAAGGCCTTTGTGGCTGTTGTGTACAGTCCTGGATGTCTGTAGGACATATGTGTTATAGTCAATAGGACTTACTGATGGGTTAGATATAAGGAGTGAAGGAAAGAAGAATTCTTTAGAGTTTTCGTTTAAGCAGCTAGATAGATGGTGGTGTCAAATATGAGGATGATTGGGAGGGAATAAAAGGAAAAACAAAAGTTCTGCTATTGCCAAGGTAAGTTTGAGCTACGTCTTAAACGTCCAGATGGAAATGTGTCAGGGAGCTGGATATGCAGATTGAGATTCCGGAAATATGAATGTGGACATCATTGGCATGTAGATGATAATGAAAGCATGGGCCTGAATGCAATTGCCAATTTCTTATCAAATGTGAAGACAGAGATGCTGGTTCACGGCCAGTCTCTACTACTTACTGGCTCTACAAACCTGAGTAACACACTTCATAACTCTGAGCATCATTTTCTGCATCTCCAATATTCATTCATTCATTTAGTGTCATCTGTTGAGCTCCTGCTATGTGCCAGGCGCTATACTAGGGCCTTGGAATATTAAAAAAAGGAAGATACCTGCCCTCCAGCTTATATTCAATGAGGAAACAGGCATGTGCATCTGTCATAAAAGGAGGGTAATATGATTCATACCAATAGATAGGAGCAAAGAATACCTTCCTTTAACATAGACAAAGGATACATCCTACCAAACATCAAAGGCTGCGTAGGATAGGAGACAAAGTAACACCCCTCATCAGCAGGAAAAGCTTCCCTGGCCCACAAGTCCCCAGGACGGCACCCTTTTGCCGATGACACCCCCTGATTGGGTGATGATTTAATTAGGCCCTTGAAGATACTTCCTTCACCATTCTATGGGGTGAAGGAGACTAATACCCTCCAGGCCCCTGTCTACTGTCTGGAAACTTTGCCTACATGCCTGCCTACCCACCAGGTGTGTAAGAAGCTGGTAACAATACCAGCATGGAAATGGACAGTTATATTCTGTGGCCTCCTCTAGCAGGCCTGGCCTTCAGACCTTCCGGGGTAACAGACAGATATATATAGCAAAGTGCAATAAAATGATAAAAGTGCTTTGATCTCAAGTAAAGGAAGATATGACAGTCATGGGGTGTGGGGGCATAGGGTCAGGGGAGGTGATGAGAAAAGGTTGCATTAAAGGAGATATCATATGTGTTGAGTTTTAAAAATGAGGAGAAATATACTGTGCAAATTAGAATAGGAAGAGCATTCTAAATGGAAGAAGTAGCCTGATCAATACCTGGAGAACACTTCATACCATGTTGAGAAGTCTGGACTGGATCCCTTTGACCACTGGGCTCCAATTTGGGGTTTATATTGTCCATCTATGCTGCCATTTCTGTCTCTGCAATGTCTCTTCCATTTCTTCACTTCAGTGTCTTATTACCCCTTCCGTATAATGCTTATTACCCCTTCTGGTAATTATTTAGAACAGTGTTCTCCAAGTAGGTTCCATTAGGATATGGGAAGAAAACAAAAGAGAACTTCTGTTTATATGTGTTTGTATTTCATCTTTTAAAAATACCTATTCTGTGCAAATTTTTGTAATGTATATAATGTATTAATATAGTACTGTTACATATTTATACATATACACACTGGGTTGCATGCCCCAATTTTTTACGATAGGGGTGTCCAGTAAAAGTTTACGGATCACAGCTGTCAACAATCAGAAGTCAGTGAAGAGTTTTAAGCAGAGAATTCAGAATTGGAAGGCAGTGAGAGGGGAGGCTCGGTAACTAGTTTGGAGTCATCCCAGTGAGATGATGAAGGCCTTAGCTAAAGCATTGGCAGTGGGGAAAGTTGACATGGCAGTGAGGGAGAGAGAGGAGACCCAGAGTTGTGGTTTGATGGGTCGCAGGCCGTTTAGGTGTCAGTGTCACTTAGGCAAGTGGAAATATACAAGTGGAGTTTAAAAGAGAGCTCTCCTTTGGAAGTAAAGATTTAGGAGTCAGCAGGATGGACGGTAATGGATACCAACGTGAAGATGTGATCTCCTAAGGAGGGGAAGGAATGAGAATAGATGACACTCATTGCCTAAGGGAAGATGGAGGAAATAGAACTGGACAAAGAAGACTGAGAAAGTGGGTCAAGGATGATAGGAAGGGAACCAAGAGAAAGTGGTATTGCAGGAGCCAGGAAAAGAAAAAAAACAGTAATACTGAACTCCTGGATTGTTGTGAGAATTTGAAATGGGAAAATACTTTTTTTTTTTTTTTACATAGTAATAATTGATTACAGATCGTAGACACTTTTTTTAACGAAAATACTTTTGAATAACCCTATAAATGCTAGTTTACTTTTTTCAAGTTGTGAACTGTGGCCATACAACATAAAGGGACTACTGCACTAAGTGAACAGCAGTCTGTGGGGACTGACTCCACATCACATAATCCTGCAGCTGGACATGGACTTTGAGGTCAGGGGATCCATTTCAGAGACAGAAAACATGAGACCCAGACGAGTGAAGCAACTCGGGCAATTAGTGGCAGAGTAGGCATGACTTGCAGACAGTACTAAACCAGGCTTCCGTAGTGGTGTGGGGAGGATCAACTACATGCCCAGACCAGGACCTCCAGTCCCACTGCCGCTCCTGGGGGTACAGAGAGGAGTTTCACAGCTCACCTAGAGAAGCAGGGATCAATTGTCAGGATCACCCAATGAGGCAAAAAGGAACAAGTTTTGCCTGGACCTACATAAGAGCCAAGAGTGTGAGGCTCTGAGATCAGAGGGAGGACATGTCTAGCATCAGCCAACAGGAGAAAAGGAGATCACAAGCTGTTCTGAAGCTCCTCTGAAATGCCCAGCTTCGCAGACTGAGTCGTCCGGTTGTGAGAAAGCTCTCACTCCAGAATGGTCTACCACCATGCCTGGGATCCGTCAGTTTCATTGCTTGAACTATCTCTAGGTAGAATTTGTCTGGGCCAACTAATGTTCTCTCTCTTGCTTGCCCTTTACTTAGTGCATTTGCCTTGACTAGGTAACTCATGCATGCATTTAAAAATTCAAAATGGATAAATATATACAGTAAAATGAGTTCTTGAATAGGTAATTTGTGAACACTTCTAAAATTTAAATGAAGAAAGATATATGGTAAAAAGAATAAATGATTTCTTTTAAAATGCAAAGATATCTCCAAGGACTCCTTCATTGATCTCTGTTCATTCCTCATTTATTGAATACCTTCATGTACCAGTTACTGTGCTAAGAGGAGGTATACGAAAACAAAGACAAAGCCTTCCCCTGGAAGTGTTCTCAATCTTGCCAGGTGATTTAGCAAGTACACAAATCATTGTACGTAAGGTCATCGCTGTTAGCTGGTTCTCTGCCCTGCATCTCCAGTCAGAAGACTGTGTGTGCCTTAAGGGACCGAGGAAGTCTTCACAGAAGGGAAGATCTGAGCAACGTGGAGGTGAGGAGGAAAGTAACTGTCATAGCCGCCATATTGTGAAATTGTTTCTAATTAAATTGCTCTCATCAAGCTGAAATCTATTACACTGAAGAAATGGGAGTTTTGATGGATGGAAAGAGTGGAAAAGGAGAAGGAAGAGGAATATTGCAGGAAGATAATTTCCTGGTGGGATGCCATAGGGGAAGTGTAGTCAGAAGACTCGGGCGTTTGGAGGTGGGAGAGGGGGCAAGAAGATTTAGTAAGTGCAGACAAGGAGGTAGGAAGATGCTTAAGGCAACTGCTTTGAAGTTGTGTCTAGGGTTAGTAATGCCCAAACTATAGTCACCCAGAGAGAAAAGAGGCAACAGCCCCTTCCTTAGGAAAATAAGCCCCAAGATACCCCTGTCCTCATGGAAAACCTAAGGGGTAGGTGAGGGGATTGCAGGTCAGCTTCTGTAGGGTCAGGTTGTAGGCCTTCCGCCTTTGAGAGATGCTCTCTCTGGGTTGGCGGGCACTGCTTACTCCTCCTCTCTACTTCCCAGGTCTGTTACCTGATCCTGCTTGAGAATGTTATTCCCTCTCCTGCACCCCACTCCCTGCCCTAGTACCCCATCTGCTGAGCTGCCTCCATGGGTGTCTTTGCAGGATGGGGCTAAAGGTTAGCTGTCAGAAGCAAACAGGCGTGTGCTTAGGGTTAGACCAGTCGTGGCCGTGTAAGATTACAATGTAAGGAGGGGGGCAATACTTATGAGCTATAGGCCTGGAACAGTGGGAAATTTCAGCATCCACTTTTAAAAGATGATCATTTTCATTAAAAGGTGGTTTTGTTGTATATAGAAATATAAACATTTTCAACTAGAAATTACCTAGTTTTAATTTTTCTGTGTATCGTTTGAGAAAGGGATTTGAGCACAATGTTATGTGCTAGACACTTTCACATGCTCTCTGGGAGGAGCTAGGTATTATCTCAGTTTTTGCAGAAGGGAAGACAGATCCAAGCTGTGCAGCCCTTAAGTGAAAGATCTAGGATTTGAACCCAAATCTGTCTGACTTCAAAACCTCTGAACTCTCTCTCTTCTGCATGTCGTCATGATATAAATTACAGGCACACCAGTGGTGGGAAAGCCTTTTTTTTGCCGCTACGCACTAGTGACTTGTGGCTAACATTCATGAATGTTGTGAGGGTAATTTCACAGAACAAATCAAATTGACATGTCAGAAGTATTTAGAAGGGTGAGTACTTTGGGGCCATTCTGAGTCCCTTCCCCAAATCCTAGCAAAGTGTCCCCCAGCATTTTACACATGATATTACAGCTCTTTCTTTTTGAGTAGGCATTAATATTATACTGTAGTTATGGCTGCAATTTTTTTCCCCTAAGCAACTCTTTCTCTTCTGAACCCCACTGACAGCCCATGATTGTTTAGATTGAGCTCAGGAATGTTTTTAAACATTAATTTGGTTTGACATGACTTGGTGCACTAATTAATTATTCAGGCACATATTGTTCCACGTACATGAAAAGAAGGAAACTGTAGTGAGTCGCATTCTAACTACCACATGTGAATTGTAATGTTACCAGCAATCAGACTAGTAAAGGACAAAAGCTGGCAACGTATAGTAACTCTGAATTTGGCCAGTCCCACAAAATTAGCATAAATATGTGAAGCAATTGGAACAGCTTTGGACTTCCTAGGAAAGTGTCCCTATTCTTATCTAGTTCTAAAAGAATGTGGAATAAACTATTCATTTAAGCAAGTATAAAAATATGTCTGCTATGCAGTTATAATCATGTGTCATTAATCAGAAAATACTGCAGCAACTCTGACAAATTAAAAACACAAGGATGTGTCTGCAAGGGTTTTTTCAGCCATTAAAAAGCTGCTTCACCTCTCAGGCAAGCTCTTTTATGGCAACTTCTTGCTCAGTATACTGACATCTTCAAAGGCTCTGACATCTGTCGGCCTTTGAACTACCATTAAAAAATATTATCCCATTTCCATTCTTTTATGCCCATTTTTTTAATTATAGCCCTTCTTTCAAGTTGGGAACGTGGTTGGTTTAAATGATGCTGTCCTTTCGTTTTCAGCCACCCAGCTGCGGTTTGAATAAATTGATGTAGAATCAAAGGCGGGACTTTAAAGGAACAAGGTTTGATGGACTTGGACTCTGAACCAGATGAGGTTTTATGATGAAAAGGGTTTAATCCCAGCACAGGCATTGCTTCTATCAGTTGAGCAGTACAAAGCAATTCATATATATAGGTTCACGCGAAATGATCTATTTTTTTTTAACAGCACAGATCTCTTCAGGACTTGCAAATGTGGCATTAGCTAATATTCAGAGAGCTGATTTCCTTTCATCCACCAGAAGCTTATGATTATAGTACAGTTCTCGAATTGGAAATGAGAGCTGCAACACAGATTTAAAGCTGTGCTGTCTGATTTGTATTCAATATACATGTCACTGCGGGACAGGCTAGTCTGGGCCAAGCTGGTTCAGTACAAGGAAAAACAGTTTCATCATCTGAGATTCTTAGTCAAAAATATCACCAGCTAATTAAAACAGCAGTCTCATGACTCTTAGCGAGGTGTTTGGTTGATTGGTATCTCTCAAACTTTGACGAGAGGGATTCGAAGATGCATCCTTTATTACATATTCTTGCAGTGCTAATGTGTTCACGTGCATTGCAGGGTAATGAAGTGTAATCATTAACTCAAAACACTTTTTTAAAAAAGGAAAACAACATTATTTTAAAACAGTTACTTATTTTGCATTAAAACGTTTCCCCTCATCCGATTATTGATCTCGAAAAAAATTACTTATGAAGCAGACTTGAACCTTCTCTTTGCTCAGTATACTATTGAATGATAAATATTATCTTGAGCCAAATATATAGATAAGTAGTTTGGGATAATTACAAACCTAGAGCATAGATCTAAGTCCACTTTAAGGTAAAACGTGATTATTTTTAAATTTGCTAATTACTCCTGGAGTAATTCAGGAGAAATAGTTTCAATTCATTAGGAAATTTTCTTAAGATAATGTGCACTTGCTTTACATTAGAAATTTTCTGTCTATTTCTCAGAATAAAAAATGGTTCTTCCATTTACTTAGAAGATTTGATACCGTTGTACAGATTTGATCATTCTGCACCACTTGTTTTCATCCTCTTCAAATAGAATTTCTATTTATACTGTAAATTAATATCCCAACCATGATTTGAAGAAGTTCTGAATACGTATAGTTTTAAACTAGCAAAACGGATGTCAGTAAGAGGAGCGATACTTTAATTTTTCTTTCACTACAGTCTGTGGTCTACCTCATATTCTAGAATGTTTCATTCTCTTTTTTCTCTCTCTTCTCCTTAGATGAGAACATGGAATAAAAACACTTGCATGTAGGATTTACCAGGAAATACATTTTACCTTGTCCTTACATATTTTCTGAGATTCATAGAGTTTAATGAGTTACTTGGAAAGAGTTGGATTTCTCTTAGTATCATCATTGTTTTTCACTCTGGAGCCCTATTTTAGCTCCCCTCTCTATTATACTGTGACCGGCCAGTCTTCGCTGCTTTAACCATGTTAGTGAGGTTTCGTCCCTGAAGACGTCCCTGTCACTCTCTCCTACTGAATGATGTCTGTATCTCCCAGTGAGTCCTAGCTTTCCTCCTGCTTCTCCCACTGCTCCATCTTAGTTTCTGTTTCTCCACTAGCTCCTCATCTGAGAGTGGGATTCAAACATCTAGCTGCCACTTGGTATCTTCTCTTAGCTAGTTCACAAGCACTTCAAACTTCTCATGCCCAGAACTGAAACCTCCACCTCTCATCTTCTCTGTGTCTACAAGTGGCATTCCTATACACTCAGTTCCCACACCAGAACTTGGAAGTCATTCTTGAATGACTTCTTTTTCTCTTAATCCTTAGATAAATGCTATAGATTCAACCCCCCAAATAGATCTCTAATCCATTTACTTCTTTCACTTTCATCTACTGCCCTAGTCCAGGTCACCACCATCTTTCACCCGACCTCCACAGTAGTCTCCTCACTGATAGTCTTGCTTTCTCTCTTGTTCTTCTCCATTGCCATAATAACCTTTTTCAAATGTATATTGGATTAGAGAACTCCCTGCTTAAAATCCTTCAATAGCTTGTAGTTAGAATAAAATCCAAACTTCTTAGCATGGCCTACAATACCGTGCATGACCTGGTCCTGTTGTTCCTTCCCAACATCTTCTCCAGCTGTTCTCCCCCTGCTACCTATATTTGAGCTTCACTGGCCTCTTTTTAGTTGCTAAAAATATACCATCCTCTTGCCTGCCTTCAAACTTTGGCCCATACTGTTCATTGGAACTGGAATGCTTTCACTGTAGCCCTTTTTAAGATCAGTTCCGTCTCATTAAATCTTAGCCTAATTGTTAACTCCTCCAATAGGCCTTCCCTAATGACTCTATCTGAAAAGGGCTTCCCCTGCTAGTTCTTTCAGAGCACCTTGTTTGTGAACTTCCTAGCACTTTTCTCAGTTTATATTACATATTTATTAACTTTTTGTCTATACCCTCAAATAGACTGAAAAAAGGGGACTTACACGTTTTCCTCAGTTCTGTATACCCTATACCTAAAAGATTCCTGGTACAGACTGTGGCCTCAGCAAACATTTGCAAACATCTGTATTAACAAGGGCAGGTTTACTGATCACTAAGAGCCACAGGAAAGCTGAGCGGGGCTCCCTCCGAGGAGCCAGTAGTGGCTTCAGAGTTGGGGTAGGTCATTGGGGAAGAGACTAACGGTTGCCATGTCCTCAGAGAAGCTATCAATTCATTTTAGTTTTTTAGTTTTGTTTGTTTGATCTTTGGTGGATGGCATTGTCAGCGTACTTATCATTCCCATCTCTTTGAGTTCTCACAAAATTTCCATTGTACAATGACAAAAATATATGTACAGGATAAGCCCATAGTTACTCTAGTGTCGTTATTTGTATGTTTGTGTTTTCCAGAGGAGAGTCTATACCTTATCTGTCTTTGCATCCCAAGAACCTACCAGAGGGCCTGGCCCAAGTGCTGATGCTTAGTCAGTGAATGAATGAGCAGAAATCAATAAATTTATTTTGCAGGGATTGGTCTAGGTCTGGGCTTTGCTTGTTCCCATACCATATATATATTCTTTTTTTATTTTATTTTATTTTTTTTTGTGAGGAAGATCAGCCCTGAGCTAACATCTGTTGCCAATCCTCCTCTTTTTGCTGAGGCAGACTGGCCCTGGGCTAACATCTGTGCCCATCTTCCTCTACTTTATATGGGATGCCACCATAGCATGGCTTGACAAGCCGTGTGTCGGTGCGCGCCTGGGAGGGATCCAAACCCCAGGCCACCACAGCGGAGCGCGCACACCCAACTGCTATGCCACTGGGCTGGCCCCCCCATACCATATTTTTTAACCTTCACATTTTGAAAATATACAGAGGATGTTTATTAAATCTCCCAATAATAATGACTTCAGAGAACTGGTTACCAGTTTGGTAATATAATTAAAATTATAGAATATTCATTCAGCATGTACTGAGGGCCTCCTTAATTTCAGGCATGTTGCTAGCTGCTGAAGATGCAAAAATGAATAAGATACACTTAATCATAAGGGGCAAAAGGCAAAGAAACATAAATATGAAATAATGTGCTAAGTGCAGTGTTAGAGACATAATGAGGCACTGTGAGCTGTGAAGGAGGAGCCCTAAGCCATTCTTGAAGGGCAGTGGGCGGGGGTGGTATCTCCATCTTTCAACAGTGCGTGCTCCTTGGGCACTGCTCTTGTGTTGTTTTCTCCCAATTGAAAAGAGTATAATTTTCCTTCTTTATTATTTCTTTAATGTTTTTTGGTAAATACAAAATTATTTTATATCCATATAGTTTCTCCCTTAGAGGCTGCTGTATCCATAAGAAGCAGGAACATAATCAACAAAAGTTCCTTTTTTAGTTCTTTGTTGAAAGCCAACACGATCAGGCAATGAGTGAATTATGCTACTGATTCTGTGGTGTTAGAACAATATTCCTAAATAGTTTAATGTTCCTCTCCATAATTTATATTATAATCTTCAAAAGGGGGGAGTCAGTATAAAGAATGACTGTAATTTTCTTGTCTTCTGGTAGTGATCATTGAGATTGGTGTGGTTTTATCTTAGAGACTTTCTAGGTGCGTCTCTGGTACAGAAACTGAATTCAGCGTGTAGAAATCCTGCTTTCATACCACTGAAGTGTCGCCATTATGAGGACAAATGTGGAAACTGCAGTACCACAGAGCCATCGCTTGTTCTTTTTATCCATGTCCAATGAGTATGATCTTATAATTAAGGATAGTTAGTTGGCAGAGAGATCATAGTCTGAGATCATCTTGAGCAACTTCTTTAGCTCTTTTTCAGGCAATAAATTAACTTTTAAGGGGTAGAATAATAAGAGGCTTGTTTGAAGCTATGTCTGATGGCCAAGGGGAAAACATACACACAAGCATGTGTGCGTGCACATACACACACACAGTCTTTTTTCTGCTCTGCCTCTGAAGTTAATGTATGAAGTTGGCTGCGTGTGTTCTCATAAAAATGACACAAGGGGAAAAAATAGGTCACTTATAATAAAGTGGCATTGCTCTGTGCTCCAGAGGGCCTTGACTTCCAATTCCTAATTTTTGTTTTTACTATAATCATAAACTTTCTCACCTGAGATTAAGAGTATTAAGATTATGAGTATGGAATTAATAAATATTGTTCCAAAGTTTGAACAATGAGGATATTTTATCTCTTGAATGTGAAGAGTTAAGACAGTGAACTGGTATTGCGCACTGGCCACGTCTCAGACTGTGGTCAGAGGTGTGACGCAGTCCCGCCCTCAATACATTTTCACGCCTCAGAATTACAGGTGGGTAGTTGCCTCTATCAAGCTTGTTCTGACTCTAAATCAAAGACCTCAGAAAGCCTTCGTGACTTATTTTTTTCTCAAAATTTTCTGTTTTGTCTTTTCACTCAACGTTTTTGCAGATTTCTTTCCCTTTATGTTCAAGAATCATATTTTTAAGCTCTAAGAGATCATTTTGTACCTTTTCTATTTATTTTTCAGAGCATCTTGTTTTCATTTTATAGATGGAATAAATTTTCCTCTCTTCGAGTTTGTGAATTAGAATGTTTTTTCAGTACCATTCCCTGAATTATCTCTTTCCTTCGGGATTGATTTTTTTGTTTATCTTTGTATTTCTCTTTCATATTTATTTCTCTTGGATTTTCTTATATGGTTGATGATTCCTGGTTTCTGTTTGTTTTTACAAAAGGTGAATGGTGTATTAGTTGCCTCTTGGTGTTGTAGCAAATTACCATAAACTTTGTGGCTTAAAACAGCAGAAATATATCATCTTACCGTTCTGAAGGTGAGAAATCCAAAATTAGTCTTACAAAACTAAAATTAAGTTGGTGGCCAGAGATGGTTCCTTCTGGAGGTTCCAGGGAAGAATATGTGTCCTGGCCTTTTCCGGCTTCCAGAGGCCGCCTGCGTTCCTGCTGGTGACCCTGCACCACATCAGCTTTCCTCTTGCTGCTTCCCTTCTCACGGTGCCCTCACTCTGACCCTGACCCTCCTCCCTGCCTCTTCTAAGACCTTGTGATTGCATTGGGCCACATGCTTACTCCAGCATAATCTCCCATCTCAGGATCCTTAGTCACAGCTGCAAAGTCCCTTTTACCATTTAAGGTAACATATTCACAGGTTCTAAGGATTGGGATGTGGACATCTTTGGGTAGAGGGGGGCGTTATTCAACCTAGCACAGACAGGATTGCAGGATAGCTGATGTGTGGTGTAAATAGAGTTTCTTTCCCACTTACCTCCTAACATGTCTCTCCCTGAGTGAGAAATCAGAGTAAGTTCTGGGATGGGGGGGTAACGTTTAGACTGAAAGATGTGTTAAATCCAGGCCCCTTAAATGCTAGAATGAGGAGAGCTTTATTCTGGGATTGCAGAATCCACACTAGAAGCCATAGGTTTCCCTGGATTGTTCATTCAATTTTTTGGTTTTTTAGGGAAGAGCCTTCTGTTTTTCCCTTGGGTTCCCTATAGTCTGCAGATTCAGGTGGGGCCCCTCCCCTGTACACAGACCTTCAGGAGCTTGTTTTTGTTTTCAGTTCTCGCTGGTGTCTTCACCATCTTTGTAGTACGTGAGCCCAGAGCCTCTCTAGAGGGTTGTAATAGACAGATGGGATCCCAGCTCTGCTGATACCTCCCCGTTAGCTCTGGCTTTCACAGCCTGTTTCATCCCTCACCGTCTCAGTGTAGTCCTTTCTACTTTCTATTTTCCAGAAATTTACTGAGAGCTCTTTGGTGAATGTCCCCCAAACATGCCTATTCCCATTCTCTTTGTTTCTATGGCTGGTTTCATTTTATACATATATAGTTTTATTTTCCTCAAGGTTACTTTTAGCAGTTCACTAAATTGGTTAAAGGTCACTAAAAGTAGAATTCTTAATCCATAATCATATTCACTTAAAGATGTGAAAATATTTGTGCGTATAATGACAAAAATCCTGCATTCAAGGAATGAATATTGGTTAAAACTCTTTGCTAATTTATTAGCAAATAAATTGTGATACAAATTTAATTATTTGTATCACATAAAATAATTTGATGCATATTTTTAAGCTAATGGCCATTGAAATTGACTAGAATGAAGGATAACTAGACATATTAATAGAAATCCAGCTTGCCACTTCCCTTGCAATTTTACATTACGAAGTAATGTAATTACAAAGCACATTATTAGGAGCTTAATTGTGCGTGGTATTGTTGTGGTTTGGGTTATTCTGAATTTTGGGGAGGCAATTCTAGGAATCGAAACTGAGGGAATGGGGAGAATGAGGGGAGGGAAAAGCCAATAAAGAGTGCCTTATCAATCAAGTTAGTACTGAGAGCAAAGAGTACTCCATTCCACTGAGAACCCTGGATAATCTTTGAGAACACACCACGGAATTATCTCACTAAAGAATGGGAATCTAGAGCATTTATCCATGGAATTCCAGCTCCTTTTGATTGAGGTTGCTCCTAAAGGGCATCCGCTCCTGCATTTCCTGGCCAAACTTGCATTTCCTGGATGCACCTGACTTCCTGCCTGCTCCTGCACTTCCTGGCTGCACCTGTACTTCCTGCTGCTCCTGCATTTCCTGGATGCACCTGCCCTTGGGCTGAGTGGTCTTTCCTGGCCTTGGAGAGAGCTCAAGGTAGAAGAACTGAGTCACACTACAGTCTGCTTGAGGTGGAATCAGGTATGAGTTGTCTGCTTCAGCTGGGCTGCAATTAGACAGGTCGAAGAGATGTGGCCCAGGATACCCAAAGCGTCTAGAATTAAATGGAAACATTGAAAATGGAACAGACATATAGATGCATCTTTCTTTACACAATAGAGTCTTCCTTACATAATTGCATTAAAACAACTTTCAGAGATTTGAATCATGTTTATTTAAAACATACCCATTGAAGCCCCAAATAATCAGACCACAAGAGTTTATTTTCTGTCCCTTGCAAGGCTCTCTTAAAATGATAATAATGGAATACCAAAGGCATAAAACTACCACAACAAAGAAAACACAAGGGTAGCCATCAACAGAAAAGAGACTTAGACACATTTCTGGAAGCAGTGCTGAGATAGTGAGCATCTAGCTACACATGGAGAAGATTACAGCCTAGGAAAGAGCCTGTCTTCCTCATAAAACCTAACAGAGGCCCAGGACTCAGAAATGCCAGGAAGAAAGGGTAGCAGAAGAGAGATGTGAAGTTAAAAACAGGATATATTGAAAATCAGCATGTAGAATAGGCGATTTATCTCTACCATGAACCCAGAATGGCCAGCAGCTAGGCATTTATTCCTGGGCTGGAGGAAGTGAATGAAGTGTCTGGAAAGCTAGTGTGGAAAAAGGCGCCTTGGAGCAAAGTCTTCTGCTTTATAGCATTTTAGGAATCTGCGCCATTGCAGCTTCCTCTCCTCTTGCTCACCCTAAAGCGCAGTGACCCCCTTACATATAGACTTCAGCCCCATACACATATGTGCTTCCAATGTGCATTTTACTGCCTCAATCTTAAATATGAACAAATAACCCTGGATCATCTGACATTTGAGGCATGTCTCAGAGGCATGAAAAAGAAAGACTAAACAAACAGAAAACAAGGAACTTTAGGGAGCAAAAAATAAATTTAAGGAAAGCAAAACTGAAATACCAAATATGGGATTATAGTCATAAAAGAAGAACAGGCTGCTATGAAAATGTAACAATCAAAGGAATAAGGGGGCCGGCCTGGTAGCGTAGTGGTTAAGTTCACGTGCTGTGCTTTGATGGCCCAGGGTTCACGGGTTGGGATCCCGGGTGCAGGCCTACACGCCGCTCATCAAGCCATGCTGTGGCAGCATGCCACATACAAAATAGAGGAAGACTGGCACAGATGTTAGCTCAGGGACAATCTTCCTCAAGCAAAAAGAGGAAGATTGGCGATAGATGTTAGCTCAGGACCAATCTTCCTCACCAAACGAAAAAAAAAAGAAAAAGAAAAAAATCAAAGGAATAAGAAAGGGCTCTGAAAATTAAAAATTGTCTTAAATGTTCGCCAAAACTAATGTCGAGAACATCTCCCACAAAAGAGAACAAAAAAGCAGAGACCAAAAATATGAGTATAAAAATATATTTTTAAAAGGTTAGGACATAAATGATTAATCCAGGATGCTCAATATTTTTTTTTTAATTTTTTGTTTATTGCAGTAACATTGGTTTATAACATTGTAAAAATTTCAGGTGTACATCATTATACTTCTATTTCTGCATAGATTACATCATGTTCACCACCAAAATACTAATTACAACCCATCACCACACACATGTGCCGAATTATCCCTTTCGCCCTCCTCCCTTCCCCCTTCCCCTCTGGTAACCACCAATCCAATCTCTGTCCCTATGTGTTTGTTTATTGTTGTTATTATCTACTACTTAATTTGACCTTCTCCTTCTGACTTATTTCACTTTGCATTATACCCTCAATGTCCATCCACGTTGTCACAAATGGCTGGATTTCATCGTTTCTTATGGCTGAGTAGTATTCCATTGTGTATATATACCACAGCTTCTTTATCCATTCGTCCCTTGATGGGCACTTAGGTTGCTTCCAAGTCTTGGCTATTGTGAATAACACTGCAGTGAACACAGGGGTGCATGTACCTTTACAAATTGGTGTTTTCAAGTTCTTTGGATAAATACCCAACAGTGGAATAGCTGGATCATATGGTAGTTCTATCCTTGATTTTTTGAGGAATCTCCATACTGTTTTCCATAGTGGCTGCACCAGTTTGCACTCCCACCAGCAGTGTATGAGAGTTCCCTTCTCTCCACATCCTCTCCAACACATGTTGTTTCCTGTCTTGTTAATTATAGCCATTCTGACGGGCGTGAGGTGATATCTCATTGTAGTTTTGATTTGCATTTCCCTGATAGTTAGTGATTTTGAACATCTTTTCATGTGTCTGTTGGCCATCTGTATATCTTCTTTGGAGAAATGTCTGTTCAGGTCTTTTGCCCATTTTTTAATTGGGTTGGTAGTTTTTTTGTTGGTGAGATGCATGAGTTCTTTATATATTTTGGAGATTAAGCCCTTATCAGATGTATGGTTTGCAAATATCTTCTCCCAATTTTAGGTTGTCTTTTCGTTTTGTTGATGGTTTCCTTTGCTGTGCAGAAGCTTTTTAGTTTGATGTAGTCCCATTTGTTTATTTTTTCTATTGTTTCTCTTGCCCGGTCAGACATGGTGTTTGAAAATATGTTGCTAAGACCGATGTCGAAGAGCGTACTGCCTATGTTTTTGTCTAGAAGTTTCACAGTTTCAGGTCTTACATTCAAGTCTTTAATCCATTTGGAGTTAATTTTTGTGTATGGTGTAAGGTAAGGGTCTACTTTCATTTTTTTGCACGTGGCTATCCAGTTTTCCCAACACCATTTGTTGAAGAGACTTTCTTTTCCCCATTGTATGTTCTTGGCTCCTTTGTCAAAGATTAGCTATCCATAGATGTGTGGGTTTATTTCTGGGCTTTCGATTCTATTCCAGGATGCTCAATATTTAACTGATGTTCAAGAAACAGAAAGTAAAATGGAGGAATTAATAATTCATGAAATATGTAAAAGTGTGAAGGTCATTATCAGCAGAGTTAAAAACACAACTGAAATAGTTAAATGTGTCTGCCTTGGGGAGTGGTGAATTGGAGATAGGAAATCATAAGCAGTAAAGTACTGTTTTCATTAAGATCCCTTCTGTACTATTTGGTTTCTTTGATTATGTGTATTTAAATTTTTTTTTAAAAACACTTGAGTGGAAAAATTTTATGAAGAAAACTTTTGTCAATGCAATGGCCTAATTTTTCTTTTTCTATTTTCATCTAATCTTTGTTTTCTAAGGTGTTCCATAGAAATTGATTCACATACGGTTTGGACAAATTCCTGAGTAGTTAATTCATAATGCACTTTTTCAGAGAAATTTGGAGATATTCAGAAGACATTTGCAACTTGTTTCTGGTATTTTGGAAGGCAGTTATCTTGCATCCTGTAAAACATCTTATGGTACTGTCATTTACTATGTTTTTGTAAGAATGGTCAGTAAGGTATTTCTATCATTGGTGCAACAAAGGTGTATACATTTTAGGATTAGGAAGGCAAAGATAAGTATTGTGAAGTGAAGAAGAGACACCTCAACTAAACTGGAGTTGGGAAGGCCTGTAGGGGAGTTCTCATGCCCTATCATTACATCTTCAGTTACCAAACAGGAAGAGATGGACACTTGCATCCTCAACAGGAAGTAAAACTACTTTACTACTGAAGGAAGATTTCTTTCTCCACCCGGCAACAGCCCAGCCAATGAGAAGCTGTTGCCTCCCTCAACTGTTACTTTCCCCTGATGGACTTTCCTTTGGAACAACCCCTCCCTACTCCCCCTTCTTCTCTATAACAGCAGCTCCTCTCCTTTGTTTTCTGGGTTTGCCTATAGTTCTCCATAGCGTGCACATCCTGGATTGCAATTCTTTTTGGCTATTCTCAAATAAACTCATTTTGAGTGTAAAATAATGGGTAAATTTGCTTTTTAAGTTGACATTATCAATTGGAGTAATTATTGGGATGAAGAACTTAAGATAGCATAGGGAAACCTTATACATGCTCCATAGTGGTGGTCATAGAAGCTTTAAATAAGAGCGACACGTTTTTCTGATGCCAAGGTGAAGAACATAACCCAGGCTTAGTTTCATCAACATAGAGAGCACATTAGACAGTCCCCATGATACACTATTCAGTGTTGTAGTGAGTTGAAGGTATAAAATCTAAGTAGAAGAAGGACTTAGAAGAATGATCTGAGAAATAGAAACTGTATGAAAAACTGAAATATTAGTGGAAATAAATAGAAGACTGATTGAAGCAAGACTTTCTTAATAAATCTTGAGTATCCTATTAAAATGCAATTTCATGATGCAATAAAATTTGAGGTGAAAAGCAAAATATCAGACTTTAATAAAACGATTATTATTATTATTGTTATTTCAGATAGGTAACATGGGAAATCACTCCATGTGGAAGAATCTAACATGTGCTTTTTTCCCCGCTAATGTTATTTTAGATTTCTTTAGCATTGACATGTTAGTTGAATCATATTTGTTGATCCAGCTGGCAACTGTTTGTAAAATAAAATAAAATGAATAATGGTCATTATTTAAATTAAAACTTTAAGGAAGTGCCCAAGTCACTTGAGTCTCAACTCTGTGGAAAATTTCTATGAGTTCTAGTGCAAGAAGCTTTAATTAACTAAAGCACAGTGCTGTCTCATAGAGCAGATGAGGAAAGTTGTAGTGCCTGGGAGCCAATCCTGACTGCTACTTGCAAGGTTTATGAACTAAAACAAATACCTTAACCCAATCTTTTGCAGCACCCATTTTATCATTTTTAATGGAAATGATAATACGTACATATTTATTAGAAGGATTCCAAATAAGTCTGTGAAGCTGCTTGTAAAATTTTGAAGTGTATAGAGTACACACACAAACATAATGGTTTTCTAAAATGTAGAATTGAAATGTGGAGGATTATTTAAGTGATGTGGTTTGTATTATGCATAATATTTTAATTAACAACATCCACTTTATTATATACATTCAATTGAAATCATAAAGAACTGGGAAAAAAATTTTTTTCCTTATGACTTAGGTAATTGTTATATGGTATATACCCACATTCAAGGCATCTCTTACTATAAAAACAAAAATCCCTTTATATAGTTTTCTGCTAATAAAAGTAATATGTACTTTCTGATTTCTTTGGTCACATTCTTAGTGAAGTTTCTGCCCCCTTATTGGCTACTTTGCTTAGGAACTGCATAGAAAAAATTAAGGTCATAAATAGAGTTCTGTATCCATAGCAACATGTATGTCTGTTTCAATACGTCGCAGGTATTTATTTTCATTTTCATACTTTCTTATGGTTTGCTGGTTGGCTTGGGGCATAGAGGGCTCAATAAATGGCATGAGAATAAATGTAGTGATCTCAGTACTCTAGGACATGGCAGAGGCAGGAGACTGGAAAACTAGGTAGCTAGGCATTAATATGGACTGTTAAGTTGTTAGGAGGGTCAGAAATTCAAGTAGGTCAGTTTTAGGATAATGAAGTCAGGTCAAGAGGTCAGGAAAAGGACTTCGAGAGTCCAGGTCATTAAAACAAGGGATAAAAAGGATGTAATTATCTAAAGTCTAGAATCTAATTGCAACGACAGATTTGGGGAGCAGGTAGTAACCTTAATTTTGGAACATGCATAAGGTCAGGAATCCAAATCCAAAATTATGAAGCAAAGAAGAGCCAGAGATTGAAGGTAACAAAAAGGTTTAGTCTGGCAGGTGAGCGTGACAGGCCGCAACCAGAATTCATGGCAGTGAGCCTATCTTGGAGACAAGAACTATTTTGGCGAGAGCTCTCTTGGGTGTGTCCTTCCTTAGCAGGAAATGATCCAGTGAGTGGATGGGCAAGTGCAAGCTTGTGCTTGAGGTTAAATGGGAGAGAGAGGATGAAAGGAGTTTCTGAACCTTTTAGGTTAATAAAAAGGAAAATCTTGTAAATCATCTGTCTCCTGTACTGTCAGGTGACTTTGTTCTGTATACTGAGTAAGTACAACAGGGAACTAGGAGGCTACCAGTAGTTTAACAGGCGTTGGAAACTTGGTGAATACTGGCGAGTGGAATTATGGGTGGTTCCATGGACAGAGCTTTTTAATCACAGGATGGCTTTAGAAGAGCTCTGTATAAAATCGTGTGGACCATTTTTGTTAACAAAACCGTCAACCTTAAAATACATTTGATGTTTATTAGTATTTAGTGAAAAATATCCATTCACATATTTATCAAAAATGTTAAGGTAATTGAAACATATTTAATTTTTTTTGTTCATCTCTAAATTTACTTAACAGCATTTTTCTATGGGTTTGAAAATCTTTTGTTATCCATGATCATCTTGATCTAGGTAGCATTTGTTGATTAGTTTGTTTTAAAAGTGTTATAATTAGGATCAGTGTACCTGCAGCTACGTGTTTGAATATCTAAGATGCATAACTTTACTTAGATTTCATAACTGTCTAGTTTTTCCAGATGTGAGCATATAGTGTTGAAAAGAATTTAGCCTTATATTTAGTAAGATGAATCCTTAAAATTTTGGTCTAAAGCCTTTTATAAATTAATTTAAAACCTTTATGTTTATATCATTGTTATGAATCATGTTTCTAATGTCTATATGCTAGTTATTATAGAACTGTTTATACCTTTTGAATGTACACTTGAATATATTTAAGAACAACCTTTTTTATGCTAACTCTTAGAGAGCCTCAGCTAAAAAACCCCCACAAAAGTGTTAATGGAATTGAAATCAATTTTAAAGTGAAAAGGCTAAATTATTAAAAAACTGACAATTATGTATTTTATATTTATAAGCACAGGCAAATAATATCACCATGGATTTATTTAGTGCATTTTTCCCTAGTTATTTGCATTGGCTTTGCCTACACAATTTCTTTTTATATTAGATGAATTCATTTTACAAATAGAGAAATAAAAGCAACGAGTAACAGACCATGTACAAAAGTGCAAACTATTATAGTAAATTAAATTATTGTTGCAGAGTCTCATGGGGTTGCTGTGTTGGTGTTAAAACCATCCAGGATGCTTTCATAGACGGGGTGGATTAAGAGTGAGGTAACCTCCCTCCCTCTTCTGATGCTATACACTAAACATAATACAAGGTATTCTGACACCTGAGGTATCTTGGGCAGGCCCATGTGGACAGTAAAGCTGTCTTTTAAGGTCAAGTTGACTGGGGAAGATACTGTGCTGCTGTGCTGGAGATATTCACCACTGATGCCTTAATGGCTTTAGAGTGAATTTCCTTTAGTCTGGATACATGTCTGGAGCTTCTTTCCAAATTCCTAGAAGTAGATCTCCCAAGAATTACACTATTTATTTTATGCAATTAGTGAAAGGAGAGGAATATTAAACTAGATATCCTCACTTGTAATCTGGTGCTTGGGGAAAAAAGGGCTGAAATAATAATATTTATTTTTCAGATTTATTCTGTTGGTAAAATTATTGACTTATTTATATGTTTTCTATTGCATGCTTAAATTATGTGTGTTTCTGGTTTTTACGTGGTACTGATTTTAAACATGTCATGTGATTTTTCTGCATTAGTTTCTGCATATATTTAAAGAATTAGTAGGACTAAGTGCACACAATGCACAAAAAAAGTACACTTAATGGAAAAGAAATGCTGTTAGAAGCCATGATGATAAGGGAGGACGCACCATGGCCGTTCTGATGGAGGCCGTCCTTGTGTCAGCTTCAGCCTTCATAGGAGGCAGGGCTCTTTCCTTTCACCAGCTCATTGTTAAAAATTCAGCTATTTGTGCTTCAAGGTGTTCTAGATTTTCTTATATTTAATTAAGCAGCCAAAACTTCTAAATACTTTGCTTTAGTCATATAAAGTCATATGGTTGTTAGCACAGTAATTAGTGTTTTCTGAATGGCACTAGTATAACGCGTGAGCCTTTGTGACCTTCGTGTGTACAGAATGTTTGGATAGAGTTGTGAATACAGATCTGGCAGAAAACCTAGGTCAAAACTTTGCTTTCCTGGAAAGGGAAAGTATGGTAAGTGGAGAGAGTGTTGAAAATCTGCTTTCCAATTACTTGAATGTCATTCTTTATAGAAGAAGGTTTCTAGCGAAGAAGAATTCAGCCTGAATCATATTCTTCTTCCAAGGCCAAATAGGTTACCTGTCACTCCTGGAAACAGTCTGTCAAGAAAATAGCTTTAAGTGTTTCTAGATGCTGCAAATAACGTTTTCCCAACATGTAGTTCTCCTGTTCGTTAGCCCTAATGTTGCATCAAAGTGAGTTGTGGGTAGTGTGTCCATCTTGGCTTTTTAATACTTATATTTTGCATTCTCAAGATGAGATTCTTAAAAGTGCTATTTGAAGATAGTGCCTTTTTAATGTCATCATTCTCAAGTGGATTATTTCTACTTTTATAATTCCATTTGAGTCTAGAAAATTTATATCTGTTAATATTTTGTTTCTGTTAATGACTTATATAGTTTAATCTATAAAATAAATGCTCATACATAGTCATTTTAAGTGTAGTAGACATTTCATTTGCAAATTTCCAAAATGAGCCAATATGTTAATGAACCTTCTTTTTTCCCTTTTAATTGTAATTGAACCTAAAAGCAAGTCGCTGTGGGTTTTTACTCCCGTTTTTCAAGACCTATTTTCAATATGATGATTTGCGTGGTTCTTTTAGAATAAAACTAGAAATTTCAACATCAGTTATGAATTTTTAGTAGTATCGTCATTACTCACAAAAAACAAGTGCAGCCATAATGTTTGCCAGTTCATGTGACTCATTACATGTTCTAGCTCTTCTTTTGAAGTTTTTTTTCTCCAGATAGGCATGGAAATTAATGAGTGCTTTTCTTTTGTACTTTCACCCTATTTCTTTTTCTTTTTGTTTTCATTCTCTACCTAGAGTACTCTCTTCTTTTGCAGGTAAAAATATATTTTATTTCTTGATGTAAGCCCTTTGTAGCATGTTCTAAAACTGAGTATTAATTGTCCTAAAATTTTTAACCATATTAAAGTTTTTCTTGCCTTTCCTATATGTTAGTCCCCATCCTCTCTTTCATCACGTGATTTAGTAGTGTCGTCGTGAACAACAATACCACATTTTAATTTTGTGTATAGAATTCCTTCCAGAGCTAAGCTATTCTTTTGGAATTTGGAGGAATTTAAGCCTCTTTCTCATCTTTACAAGTTGCAGAGGAAATATTTTCACTGAGCCACGAGGTGGGCTAATGATTTTATTCTTTATTACTAGGTCTAATAACTATACAACAAGAGTCTAAAAACACTGATGCACTTTAAATATACCAAACATGCATATTGGATCTCAGAAATTTTTGAATCACTTTAAAGATAAATCTGTTGGCTCTTAGTTCTAAATATCTCTCAGTTATTTAAAGGATTTTAAAAATATTTTCCTTTTGATAGAAAACAGGCATTATGAGTCAAGAAAGTTCTATTTGCAGCTTAGATGTAGCAGATTAAAAGTAGAAAATATGAATATGCTGCCCTAGGAATCTGAAGACCTGATTTCTTTCTTTCTTTTTTTTTTGTGAGAAGATCAGCCCTCAGCTAACATCTGATGCCAATCCTCCTCTTTTTTTTCTGAGGAAGATTGGCCCTGGGCTAACATCCATGCCCATCTTCCTCCACTTTATATGGGACGCGGCCACAGCATGGTTCCCACAAGCAGTGCGTCGGTGCACGCCCAGGATCCGGAACCGGCGAACCCCGGGCCGCCGCAGCGGAGCGCGCACACTTAACCACTTGCGCCACCGGCCCCGCCCCAGAAGACCTGATTTCTTACCCAGACTTTTATGTGACTTTACCTGCATCCCTTGATATTTCGCTTTTCCACTTTTATTGACTACCTGTCTTTCCTCTGGCATATGGAAACACACTTTAAAAGCTTTAGCCTTATAAAAATACTATAAAAATATAAAATTTTATTCCAAAAAATTACCTCACATATAAGTTAATTTTATAACAATTGGCTTAATTTGAAATCATTAATTTCCAAAAACTGTTAAAAGGCATTTTGTATGTCATAGGACATAAGTATACAGTAAAATATGCTTTTTATTTTAACTATTTAGATGAATTTCCATCTTTAAATTATAATAAACGTAGGATCTCATGTAAGATATAGTTTTATGCATGGTATAACTTTAATCTCTATAAAATAAATTGACATGTTAAACCTTTCCAAAATATTATTTTTTATTGATCCAACAGTATTTTCCTAATATATTCTACTATTGACTTTTTAATATATATGCTGTCATTCCTTGAAGTCTGAATATCTACTTTCACATCAATTCTATATATTTAATAAAATCTCAAAAGTTCATATTTCATTCAATATATTCCTATCCTTAAAAAATAAAATGAGACATTTTATTCGAGTGGAGTGTAAGTTCTAGAATAAGAGTCTGAAGTTTTGCTTCATGAATAGCTTAGACATAAGGAGTGATCAACAACCAAATATAACAGAAAGAATATCTTTTATCTATATTTTAGTTTTTAAAAAAATATTAGTTAATACCAAAAATGTATAATAATATAAACTAATAACAAATGTATTATATACTTAGATTATATATCATAACTAACAGAAATCTATCATCTTCAAACCCACTCATCAGGGTTTTTTCCCCTCAAAATTATTTAAGAAAATAGCCATGGGTTAAGTTTTTCCCTTTTCCTTCATAAGCTGGAGCTGCCAACACTGAAAATAATCTCCCAATATTTTCCCTTGACAAAGATCTCCCTGAAGTTTTAGAGACGTATAACTGAGAACAAATTTTAGATGATTTACATACAAACACATGTAAAATGGGAAATATAACATACAGAAATAAATAAAGCTATGTTACTCTACAACAAACTTCTACTTATTTAGAATCTAAAGCAAAAGAAAGAGGTAAGGAGAATTTAAAGGTACATGCTCCATAAAAGGAAATAGTAGATAGCAAGAATTTTTTTTTTTCCACACTTACTTGTGGGATATCCATCTGGTCACCATAGATTAACCCCAATCCCTTAAACCTTATACATTTGTATTAAGTTACAATGATAATTTATGTTTATAATAATGACCTTGAATTATTTTATAGTCCTGGAATATTTTCAAAATCTTCAAAGAAAGATTAAAGTATTATAAGTGTATATGCAGCAACTTGCCTTCCTCAGTACCGTACACTCATTTCTTGCTATTTGTGTGATACTTACAATGAATTAGTCATCTCACTTATATGCAAACCATGCAGACCAACTGCCCTAGCTCTTCCTGTATGTGGTAAAATGAAGGGATCAAGTGAATAAAAGGTGAAAACAAATACCTAGGGAGGCCCCTTAACTGCAGGGGTGTAAATAGGTGTACTTTGACCTTTTCTACATGACATAACTAGTCAAGAAATTAGATGATCATGTCTTCAAAGCTTTACCCATCTGTGAGGTTTTCATTCCTGTGGCATTTAATTGTAACTTCCTTGAAATGATGAAGATGCACTTTTACTGCCCTTCCGTATACCCAACAGAGATTAGCAGGCATACCTCAACCTTCTACTCTGCACTAACCCATAATTCATTTATAAGAAACACAGGTGTGTTTAAATTCTGTGACATCTTGCTCTTGAAGCCTGTATGAAGCAGTTATAATATCTGATCAAAAGTTATCCACTGCCATACTATTCTCCTTCCTAGCTCTAACCTCTGTGACCAGCCAAGAACTTCTAAAGAAGGCAGCAGAATGGTGTCAGGGCCCCTGTTCTTCGGTTCCATGTCCTTTCACTGAGGTAGGAAATTTCCAATGAGGAGGAGGTCAGGAGCTTGGACTGCTTCTCTTGAAATGCAATCCCAAACCATTTCCTCTGAGGATTCGGCCTCCTTGAATAAACCTCGTGTAAAAATGAGAACACAACTCTTCAGAAATAGACACGGAAGGCTCATTAATAGATATAGACCATCCAGCACCTTAAAATAAGATTTGATGAGGTAATGGATGTTTAGGTGGATGGACACATGATGGACAGACAAGCCAATGACTGACATAGCTGTGAGCCACCTAAGGACCAGGAGTCTTGAAAGACCTAAGACCTATGTCAAAGCAAGAGTTCACCTGGAAGTACTCACCGTTCTATGAACACCTCTGCCTCAGACCATTCTGAAGTGAAACCTCCTGATCCTGCCTTTTTACCATTTTGTTTCTTTTTAATCCTGCCTATCTATGTTGTCTGACCCTACTACTGCCTGAACCAGGGTGTTCATCACACAGAGCTGATTGGTGCTTATCGTATTTAATTTGTTAGAAACGTACTAATCATCTATCATTATTTCTGGTACTTTTTTCTTTGAGAGGCAAAAGCCATGTTTTCTTACAAGGTTATATTCTCTTTTATGCTAAGTTTCCTATGGGAGTTTACAACAGAAGGGAAAATTCTATTGCATATGATATTTATAAAACAATGTTAGAAAATTAGAAGACAGTAAACTAAAATAATGTATTTTCTTTGAATCAGTAAGCTTAAATCCAAATACATATTTATCATGTCCAGCATAATGGAAATAGAGAAATTATTTTGATCAAAATGATTAAATTTGATTTTGATAATTTGATTAAAATAATAAGTTTGGTTGCCTTAATATTAACCATAAAGAACTAAAGTGTATTCTAGAACTATTAATATGTTGTTATAAAGAAAATATGTGAATTTAAATTAACTTTTTTACATGATATTCAAAAGTAAAGAATAATGAAGCGATGTGATATTTGAAGACATAGTTGAAATCAAGGGTCCCCTATGGAAAAATCCACAACAGAAAGAACAATTGTCATAGGATTGTGCATTTCCATAATAAATAGAAAGACTATATTAAAAACAATTATTTTATTAAAATTTAATAAATTATTCCTTGTTAGGAGATTTCTCTTTGCCATCCGGGCATAAAACATCTGTATCGTCTTTTAAAAAATTATGTTGTGTCTAATACATACAAAGAATGTATGTCATAAATAGTATTTAAGTACTAATGCACGCCAACAAAATGAACATCATAAACTGACTACCCAAGTTAAGAATAAGAACGTTACTAAAACTGTTGCCTCTCCCCGTGTGCTCCTTCCTTTCCCATACTCCTGGCATCCCTGCCCCAGAGGCTACCATTGTCCTAACATTTTTTTCAGTATAGCTTTATCACATATATGTTCTCTAAACATTATATTGTTTACTTTTGCTTGTTTTTGAACTTCATAAAAATGATTGCATATTGTAGGTAATCTGTGATTTGAATTTTTCCCTCAATATTTTAAGATTTATCCTTTGTCTTGTGTGCAGATCTAGTTTATTCATTTCTCTGGATATAAGATCCCATTGTATGATGAGAAGTCAGTTAATTGTGATGGACATTTGGGCCATCTCTAGCTGTGTAGTTTAATAAATGCTGCTGTGTGCACTCTTGGACATGTCCCGGGTGTACATGTATAAGAGTTTAGCTACAAAATGTAGGGACATAGCTTATGAAAATGATCAACTTTTCTAGGTAGTGCCAAATTAATTTACAGTGGGGTTTACCATTTTACACTCACATCACTAGTGTGTAACAGTGCCAAAGATACACATCCTGGCCAACATTTGGTACTGTCAGACTTCTTAATGTTTGCAAACGTAGTGATTGTGAAATGATATTGCATTTTCTGATGACTAATTAGGTTGGGCACCTTTTCATATGTTTACCATTAAATTTGCCTTTTATGAAGTTCCTGGTCGCGTCTTCCTCATTTTCTTTTGGATCATTTATCTTTATTTTTTTGGCACACTTTACAAATTCTGAATACTATTGTTAATTGCGTATGTTGTAAATCTCCTCTTCCAGGTTTTGACTTACTTTTTTCATTATCTTTGTGGTGTCTTTTGATGAATGAAGATTCTTAATTATATTGTAATCTAATTTATTAATCTTTTCATATTAGCGGCCTTTATGTTTAAGAAATCCTTCCTTACCTTGAAGTGGAAAGGCCATCCCTCATATTTTTAAAAATTTTCTTTCACATTTGGTCTCCAATCCACTAAGCATTGATTTTTTAAAATAATGCTTTATTGAGATATGATTTCCATACCATACAAGTCACCTATTTAAAGTGTACAGTTCAGTGGATTTTAGTATATTCAGAGTTGTGCAACCATCACCCCAGTCAATTTTAGAACATTTTATCACCTCCTCTCAAAAAACTCATAACCGTTAACAGCCACTTTCCATTGCCCCCCAGCACTCCAGCTCTAGGCAACCACTAATCTAAATTCTGTCTCTCTAGATTTGCCTGTTTTGGCTATTTCTGATGAGTGCAGTCGTACAGTATGTGGTCCTTTGTGACTAGTTTCTTTCATTCAGTATGTTTTCAAGGTTTGTTCATGTTGTACCATGTATTAGTTCTCCATTCCTTCTTATTGCTGAGTAATAGGCCATTGTTTGTGTAAACTATATTTTATTTGTCCATTCATCAGTTGATGGACATTTTGATTGTTTCTACTTTTTGGCTATTATGAATAATGCTGCTGTGAACATTCATATGCAAGTTCTTGTGTGGAGATATGTTTTATTTCCCTTAGATATATACCTAGGAATGGAGAGAATTGATTTTTGTCTATGGTATAAGATAGGGATCCAATTTCATTTTTTCCCATATGAATAACTTATTGTCTTAGCACAATTTTTAGAGTGGTTCATCATTTCCCCACTAATTTTCATTGCCAGCTCTGTCCAATGTGAGGCTGTTCCTAGGTTCTCCATTATGTTCCCTTAGTCAAGGTTTTCTCTTCCCTATGATAATACAACACTGTGTTAATTTCAATAATTTTAGGTGCTGATATCTGGTATGGAATGTCACACCACCTGTTATTCTTTAGGAGTGTCATGGTACTGTGTTCATCCCTGTATATTTTGACTTAGCTTGTCAAGTTTGAAAGCTGTTGTTGAAATTTTAATTGGACTTGCATTGATGCTGTAGATCAATTTGAGGAGAACTGATGGAGAGACCGTCCATCACCGAGATATATCTCTCACTTATTAGATCTTCTTTAATGTCTTTCAAAAAGGCTACTAATGTTTTCTTTAGAGTTACACATCTTTTGGTAGACTTATTTCTGAGAATCTTATGTTTGTTATGGTCGTAAATGGTGTTTCATAATTTTTTTGCTAGTGTATAAAAATTACAAATCATTTTTAAACATTGATCTTTTATTTAAACTCCTTTCTAAATTCTCTTATTATTTCTAATAATTTGTACATTCATTCTGCATTTTTTCTATAGACAATCAAAACATCCATGATTAAAGACAGTTTTGTTTTTATTTTTATTTTTGTCATACACTTATGAATACAAGTTGTGGTTGTAAGCATTCTTTTCTTCTTTCTGATTTTAAAAGGGCTATTTTAAAACCTCACAATAAAGAATGAATAAAATTTGCTTAGTTTTTCATAAATGCCTTTTATCTGGTTAAGAATGGTCTCTTCTATTCCCATTTTGCTGAGAGTTTGTGTCGTGGAATTTTATCAAATATTTTTCTGTATGCTGATATAAGCTTTCTTTCTTTTAATACCTTAATGGAGTAAATCATATTATAGGTTGTTTTCTAGCATTATACCAACATTATGTCTCATCCAATTTTTTCATGCTGTATTACCACAGGATTCAATTTTGCTAATAATTGTTCAGAGAGACTGACCTGAGATTTTTCTTTTTTGGACATGTTTTTTTAATTGATGTTATGCCAACCTCATAAATTGAGTCGCTGAATAATCCTTCCTTTTCTATTCTCTGAAAGAATTAGTGTAAGAGTGAGTAATTTGTTTCTTAAATATTTGTTGGAACTGGCCAATAAAGCCATCTGGGCTTGATATTTCATTTCTGGAAAGATTTTTGACTACTATTTAAATTTTTCTAATGGTTATAGGATGGTTCACATTTTTCAGTTTTTTTTCTAGTCAGTTTTGGTAAATTTTTATAGTTTAGGAATTTTTCCTTTTCATCTAAATTTTGATATTAATTGACATTTATAAATTTTTATAAATGTTAAACTGTTCTTATATTCTCTGTATCTTGGTGATTACATATTTTATTTTCATACATTACTGGACTTGGTTTGCTAATAATTAATTTAGGATTTTTATGTCTGTGTTCCTGAGTGAGTTGGCCTATAATTTTTATTCTCTTCCTGTTCCTGTCATCCTTTGGTATCAATATTAGGACTTCTGAAATAGTTTCAGAGGATATTTCTCTTTGTCTGTTCTCTGGAAGAGTTTGTAAAAGTGTAGAATGATCTCTCTTGGGAGATTATAGAACTTACCTGTAAAATTATCTGAGCTTAATGTTTTCTTTTTTAACTATTTTTTCAGTTTCTTTAATTAGACTGTTTAGTTGTTCTATTTCTTCTTTTGCATTTTGTATTTTCCTAGGAATCTATTTCACCTAGGTTCTCCAAATATTGGCATAACATTTTATGGTATTATCTTTTTATTTTTATTTTTTTGTGAGGAGATCAGTCCTGTGCTAACATCTGCCAATTCTCCTCTTTTTTTTTGCCGAGGAAGACTGGCCCTGGGCTAACATCCATGCCCATCTTCCTCCACTTTATATGGGACGCCACCACAGCATGGCTTGCCAAGCAGTGCATTGGTGCGTGCCCGGGATCCGAACCAGTGAACCCCAGGCTGCCGCAGCTGAGCATGCACACTTAACGGCTGCGCCACCAGGCTGGCCCCCACTTGTTATCTTTTTAATCTCTGATGGATCTGTAGTATGTCCTTTTAAAATTTTAGTATTAGTTATCTCTTTTTTCTAGATAATATTGCCATAGCTTTGTTTTTATCCCTAATATTGTTTATCTGTGCCTTCTTGTTGTTTCCTTCCTTAGTCTTGCCATTAGCTAGACTGTTCTATCTAAATTTAAGCTAGGAATTGTTCTATCTTGCTAATTTCTTAAATTGGCTGCCTACTTCATTAATAATTAGCCTTTTAAAAATAAATCACATGTTGGGGCTGGCCCGGTGGTACAAGTGGTTGGGTGTGTGCGCTCCACTTTCATGGCCCAGGGTTCGCAGGTTCGGATCCCGGGCATGCACCCGTGCACCGCTTGTTAGGCCATGCTGTGGTGGCGTCCCATGTAAAGTAGAGGAATATGGGCACAGATGTTAGCCCAGGGCCAATCTTCCTCAAGAAAAAAGGGGAGGATTGGCATCAAATGTTAGCTCAGGGCTGGTCCTCCTCACAAAAAAATAAAATAAAATAAATAAATAAATAAATAACATGTTAAGGTTACATATTTCCTTCACTTTAGCTTCATCCTTCATGATTTGATAAGTAATATTTTCATTATTAATCATTTATAAGAATTTTTATTGAAATTTTATGAATTTATCTTTGATTAGGAAATGTGGTAACATCAATCAGAATTTAAGAGTCACAAAAAAAGATACAGTAAAATATCTCCCGCGCACCTCTGTCAGTATTAACATTCCTGTCTAAAACAACACAAACAGAAAAAGTGCCTTGTTTCTTCTTCCGGAGATCAGTTCCAAGTACTTTTAATTTTTATCTTAATTTCATTTTGAACCATGAGTTATTTAAGGTGTATATTTTTAATTTCAAAGTATATGGGGAATTATTTTGGTTTTGTTGTTGCTATTTTGGTCATGGTTCCTAATTTAATTGCAATCTTGTCAAAGAATGTCTCTTCAATACCACCAATTTCTTGCAGTGTGTTGGCACTTGCGTTTCATGTCTGTTTGTGTGTGTGTGTGTGTGTGTGTGTGTGTGAATGAAGAAATCTTCTAGAATGGTGGATTTATCCATTTTCCTCAGTAGTTCGATTAAATTTGTTGTATATATTTTGAGATTGTTTTATCACGTGTGCAAGTTTAGATGTATCTCCTTGGTGAATGAAATTTTTTAAAATCGTTATTTAGTGATACTCTGTTTTGAGGGTGCCTTTAGTTAATATTTTACTAGTGTAACTTTTTCCATCTCTTTGGTTTCAATCTCTTCATGTCTTCAGTGTGTCTCATAAAAAACATAGATGAATTTTGATTTGTTAAAAAAATCTAAACTATCACACTGTTTTAGCCAGTAATTTTGGGCCATTTACATAAATGTAAATTGTGATTATTGATAGACCATCTTACTTTTTTTCATCTTTCCCACTTCCCACTTTTTTCTTGCTCTTATTTTTTAAAATAGACTTTATTTTTAAAATAGTTTTAGATTTACAGAGAAATTGAGAAGATAGTATAGAGAGCTCCCATATATCTCATATCTGGTTTCCCCTATTAACATCTTACGTTAGTATAATACATTACTTACAATTATGTACCAATATTGATACATCATCATTGACTAAAATCCATATCTTATTCAGATTTCCTTAGTTTTAACCTAATGTCCTTTTTCTGTTCCAAGATCCCATCCAGAATATCATATTACATTTAGTTGTCATGTCTCCTTCGTCTCCTCTTTGCTGTGATAGGTTGTCTGATTTTCGTTATTTTTGATGACCTTGACAGTTTTGAGGAGTACCCATTAGGAATTTGTAAAATGCCCTTTTATTATACTTTGGAATTCTTTTGCAAGGAAAATTTGTTTCTTCTCCTCCATTTATTAATTTATTAAATCTTTTATATCAGTATGTACTCATGGATATTTATTTTATTCTTTGGGGTATAATCCAGTACTGTGTCTCAGAGTGTTCCAGCTTTGGCCATTAAGAGCTCTTTCAGTTGGCCCCTTGTCTCTTTGGTATTCTTTCATCAATGAGCACTTCTTTACTTCTAGTGCAACAAGATGCTGTAAGCTCATCTTATGTATTTTTTGCCCATTCCTAGAATCAGTCATTTGTCCAAGGACCATTGGTTCCTTTTATTGGAGAATGGTACTAGAAACCAAAATCTGGATGCTTGGTGTGCTTGTTGCTACTGGATGTCATTTACCTAATGTAGTCTGTTTTCCTCTACCTTGTCTGCTTTTCTGTGTGTGTGAGGAGGACTACCCTCAGCTAACATCTGTTGCCAATCCTCCCCTTTTTTCTTGAGGAAGATTGGCCCTGGGCTAACATCCACGCTCATCTTCCTCTACTTTACATGGGATGCCACCACAGCATGGCTTAACAAGCGGTGCGTGGGTGCACGCCCGAGATCCGAACCTGCGAACCCCGGGCCACTGAAGCGGAGCGTGCGCACTTAACCACTTGCGCCACTGGGCCGGCCCCCACCTTGTCTGCTTTTAAGTTTTTGTCTTGTGTATTCTGTCATGTCATTACCTAGTATCTAGATGTAGATATCTTTTCTTTCTTTTCTTTCTTTTTTTCCATCCTTTTGATATTTATTCTGCTTACTATTTCTGTGGATTCTTGCTTTTCTTCAGTTCTGGAAAATTCTCAGACATCATATTTTCATATTTTCCTGATCTTTTCTTCCCTCTTCTATCTTTGTGGAACCCTAGACATGTATTAGATCTTCTTATTACCTTCCTTAGCCTTAAACATCTCACTTACAGTTTTTATCTTCTGATATTACTGTGCTACATTCTAAGTAATTTATTAAGATCTCTCTTCTGTTTTACTGCTTCTCACTTCTGCTATGTTTAAACTGCCTTAACTCATCCATCCTATCTTTTATACAAAAACTTTATTTTTGGAAATTACGTTTGGTTCTTTCTCAAATCTGGTAGTATTTGCTTAATCTCTTTTGGTTTATTCATTTTGTGAATTCATACTTTGTTTCTTTAAATATTTAATGCATATTTATTTTATATTCTTTTTCTGGTATTTCCCATTCTGAAGTGCTTGCCAGTGGGAATCTGTTTCTGCGGATTCTTACCAATGGTGTTTTTTTTTTTTCTGGACTTAGTAATTTTCTACTTTGAGCTCATTTTTGGTTTATCTTAATTTATGGGGAACTTGGAGACATTAAACTGAATAAACTTTTCTCCAGAGGGAATTTGTTTTAGCTTCAAGTGGGAGTAGATGACACTACTGACCTAGAACTGCTTTAGTCCTATTCTAGCCTCTCTGACTTAATCTGGTGGTATCATGTTCAGCTCCCTTATTCCCTTCCCCTGAAGCTGCAATGCTGATAAGGACATTTGCCTTCAAAGATACCTTGCCTTTGGAGTGTGTTTACTGCTTATTATCCTATTTTTGGGACCTGCAGTTTTACATGTGTGTGGTTTTTGTTATGTTTTCTTTTTCCCTTTGGATGTTTCTCTTACTGCCTATGAGCAAAGAAATAGAAAAAATTGTATTTTATTTGGAATCTAGTTGTTTCATCCTATGAGGGCCTTTCAGAATATCTAATCTGTGAAACCGCTTGAAGTAAATGTCCTAAAGCACCAATATTCCTCACTCTTCCTTGCCTTCAACATACATTTAGTTGTTTAGTTCTTTCAATTCTACTTCTAAAATTGTATTCCCATTCATTCCATTCTTTCCTCCAACGCTGGCCTTCCCATCTCGAGTGTGTCTAGTCTGTTATATAAATGCCTCCAGAGTAGTCTTTCTTAGTACAAATCCAGTAGTATTACTTAGCTCACTATCTCCACGTACCCTGCTCCAGCATCCAATTTAGGCATCTTCATTGGTCCTCCAGTGCCTTGAAATCCAACTCCTGTAGCTTAACATTCAAAATCCTTCAATATCCATATCAAATCTCTCTTTTCTGAGTTTTCTCTATTCCTCTTTAATGCTCTGCTTTTCTTCTTCCATGCAGTTCATTCTTTCTGCCTGAAATGTCCTATATCTATCCCTGTTCCCAAATGGTGCTAATTTACCTCTTAAGGTCTATCTCAGATGCATTCAGTTTTATTCAGTTTTCCAGAATCCTTCCTGGCTCAAAGTATCTCCTCCCTCTTCTGAACTCTTATGGCACTTTGTCTTCTCTTATGGCTCTTATGGCTTGTGTGTGTGTGTGTGTACATGGATGTGTAGCTCATGTATTATAGTCTAAACTCTTTAGGGAAATTTTTTTCTGGAAGTCACTTATCATGGTGACTTCCACATCATAGATCCTAATAAGTAGTGAATTATTCATAATTATAAATTAAAGAGTTGCACAAGGTAAATATTTCAGCTTGTGGTAGTGATTCCTCATAGACTCGCTACGAGTGTACAAAGGTAACCTTATATATCAATAAGTTGTTAATGTATCTTTATTCCAAGAGTGCCTATAGAATAATTTTTCAATTTTGAAAATAATCCAAATGATTGTTTCTTAATGTGTCCTCAACTTAGATACATATTAGTTTCATAAAGTGCATTTTAAAATTTTGTTTGGGACTACTTTGATGATAATCCTGGCAATCTCTTATCATTTATAACGTGTTTTAAGCTCCACTACTTTTGCCAGAATTTTTCAGATTCAGAATGGCTTCAAGAGTCATAGCTTTCTAAGGAAACTGGTCTATATGTTGTTGTGGAGTTTTTTTGTAGTTTATTCTTTTATTGTGGTAAAATATATATAACATAAAATTTACCATCTTAACCACTTTTGAGTGTAGAGCTCAGTGGTATGTTCACATTCAAATACATTCACATTGTTGTGCAACCATTACCACCACCCATCCGCCTATCTCTTTTCACCTTGTTAAACTGAAACTCTTTATCCATTAAACAATAACTCCCATTCTCCTCTCCCCCGTCCTCTGGCAACCACCATTATACTTTTTGTCTAAATCATTTTGACTACTCTAAATACCACATATAAGTGAAATCATACAGTATTTGTCTTTTGGTGACTGGTTTATTTCACTTAGCATAATGTCCTCAAGATTCATCCATGTTGTAGCATATTGCAGAATTTCCTTCCTTTTTAAGGCTAAATAATATTCCATTGTACATATAAACCACATTTTGCTTATCTATTTATCCATCAATGGACATTTAGGTTGCTTTCACATTTTCTGGTCTATATGTTTTTAACTGTTAATTGAAAGTCAACTTGATTAAAAGTTGTCCTTATAGTATATCTCTAATAGACACAACCTTTATTAATTTGTGAATTTTTTTGTAATTCTGCTCTTTTATATTGGTCACATAGATGAAGTTTTATAGCTCACTATTTATAATATTAAAGAAAAATGAACACATCTATTCCAGATTGACCTTGGCATTTTCATCACTGTAGTTATCAGGACATGCTAATGATTAAAATATTAAATACTGAAGTGAAGCCTTCAGCATTTAGGTCTTTCATTTAATGTTTATTTCTTCCCTAATTAGTTGATACATTTGTCTGTATAGTTTTTCTATTTGAAAATCACCATTGGAATAAAGCCAGTGCATATCAATGTTGCTAGCAATTTAAAATGCCTTCCCCTAAGTTACCATCATATACCTAGTCTACTAATAAAATACACAAAATGGTGAAGTGCAGCACTGGCAAGGGTGTGGAGAAACAGGTACATGTATACATTGTTCACCCTGGAAATAGATTCGGTGTTCCTGCAGGGCAATTTGGAAAAAAAAGTTAAAAAGTTATTCTTATCTTTTGATCAAATAATTTTGATAACATAACCTAAAAGCAAAATATCATTGTAATTTATTCACAAATGTCTTGTATATAGTAATGAATAATTGGAAATAAGACAAATATCATATATGATTAAGTAAATTATGATATACTGTGATGATGAAATACCAAAGAGCCACTAAAAGTGACAAATACACTAATAAATGGGAATGAAGATGTAAAATTAGGTGTGCAAAAAGGTATAAAAGTATCTACACAGTGATTATACCATTTAAAAATATTTTTATGTACATTGACAAAGATTGAAATTCAGTTTGGAGTGGTATCAGTGTTTTTGGAAAACTAACATTTTTTTGTTCATCTTTTATTTTTTATAAAGACACTGTGACCTTGTGACTTTTGGATGTTAACTTTGTACTAATCATAGTGAAAATTAGGGGTTACAGGTACACAATAAGAATAAATTAATAAAACACAATAAATATCATTCTTTATGAGAAATTCTTACTGCTTTGACACAGTATAGTATGTGATAAAAAGCAAAGGCTTTCAGATCAGATTGAACTTGGATAAAATCTTTCCTTATCTGTTTTTCTCAGATTCCATGTCTTAGTCTGTTCAGGTTGCTGTAACAGAATACCACAGACTGGGTGGATTATAAACAACAGAAATTTGTCTGTCCCAGTTCTGGAGGCTGAAAGTCCAAGATCAAGGCACCAGCATGGTTGCATTCTGATGAGAGCCCTCTTCCTGGTTCATAGCTGTCACCTTCTCCCTGTGTCCTCACATGGTGGAAGGGGCAAGGGAGCTCTCTGGGTCTCTTTTATAAAGGCACTAATTCCATTTGATACAGACATTAATCACCCCCTAAAGGTCCCATCTCCTAATACCATCACCTTGGGCGTAAGGTTTCAACATATGGATTTTGAGGGGACACAAACATTCAGACCATAGCACTCCATTTTCTCCATATTGTCATTTCTTCTGTCCACAACTCGCAATTTTTCTCTTATATTTCCTATCTTATTATCTTTTCTTGCTGCCTTCTGGGAGAGTTCTTCATTCTGACCATCCTTTACAGTTTACAATTCTGTTCTTTGACTGTAGCGACCCTACCCTGCTCTTTCTCCCATCATTTCCACTTTTTCCTTCTTTTATGATTTCTGATTCTTGCTTCATGTCTCTGATTTCTTTGCTTACCCTTTTCAGTATATTTATTATGTATATACTTATTATTCTTTTAAAAAATTATTGATCTATCTGTCCCAGTTATACTGCTTCGGATAACATTTGTCGTTTAGTTGTCAGGTATAATTAGTTTGGCTAGTGAGCTGGTATTCCCCTGGGACTATCAGATAGTCTTAAGTGGTAACATCTACTGGGAAAAGCAAAAGCCAGGCCTTAGTCCTTGACCTACTGGATGAGCTTATGAAAGGAGGAGGTTCTGAACCCCGAGACAGAGCGCTCCATCGCTGCACCAGTCCCTCTCACAGCTTCTCCGTCAGGAACTTATCGAACCTCTTGGAGACAAATGGCAACGGGAGGAGGCAGTCTTCTAAGGTTAAACGTCATTAGTCCTGGAAGTTTGGAGGGGGAGTGTGGAAGAGTGAATGCCCCAGAAGTTCTGATGAGTCGGTACCTGTCCTCTTCAGCGCCTCACCCCAGCAAGGCTTTCACTTGCCTTGGTATGACCTGACTCATAGCAACACCGTGTTGGGTTCTTGTTTCCAGCATGGCAATAGGACAGGTGAGATTGTCTCATGGCAGCAAAAGAGAGAAGCAAGAGCAGAAAGTAAAGCATTCTTCTGTCTCCTCTTCTTACAACAGTTTCCTGGTTGTGTCCTAGGCTGTAACCCCTTGCCCACCCCACACATAGTCTCTGGTTCAGGAGAGCCTTTGTTCTGCCCAGGAGCTCCTCTGATTGTGTCTTATCGTTTTTATTGTTGTTGTTGTCGTCATCATTGATAGCTCAGATTCCTGCTTCCTGTGGTTTCTCTGTGGCTGATTTTGGGAAATAGAGTCAGCAGCCCATCCTACTCTGCCATCTTGATATCTCTGAGCTTTTTTTTTCCTGAGGAAGATTGGCCCTGAGCTAACATCCGTGCCCATCTTCCTCTATTTTGTACATGGGACGCTACCACAGCATGGTTTGATGAGTGGCACATAGGTCTGCGTCCGGGATCTGAACCTGTGGACCGCGGGCCACCAAAGCGGAGCACATGAACTTAACCACTACGCTACCAGGCTGGCTCCTCACTGAGCTTTTTTTAAAAGAATGTTTTGCTGCCTAGAAACATAACTGTTGTCACTGCCTAAGTCTCTCCACTCTTAGAAGATTTCTCATCTATTTCAGAACATGATTATATTGACCATCTCCTCTTACTATGCTGAAGTATCAAGTTCAACGGGGAGAAATCATTATAAAACAAGGAGCAGAAGGCAAAAGACTTTGTTTTCAGGATAATTGGTTTACAACTCTTTATCAGTAAACAGATACCAATACATGTATGAAGCAGAGAAGCAAATAAACTTTAAAACATTGCATACCTTTATTGAGGAAAAAGACTGATCTTTTCTACTACAGATTTATGAGAATTGACCTTTTCTATAAAGTATATTTATTACACATTTCTCTTATATAGTCCTCTGGGGCTATCTATTTCAAGTCAGGTTTCATAGAGAGGCAGGATAAAAATGGAGCACTCTTATCATGATACTCTAGCCCCTGGGGCTCAGATTTGTTATTATCAAGCCCTTTCTCCTCTTCCAATGTAAATGTGTTTGACCAACCATCTGTAATATGTCTCTTCCATTCTAGTGTAGGGAGGGAGCAGGGTCAATAGTTGAACCAGTATGTACTGACCATAATCCAAAATAAGGGAAAACTTTGTATATTAATAATATTGGGTTGTTGCAAACATTAAAGAAGATAATCTACATGAGATGCCTGGTGCAAAGTAAATAGTCAAAATGCTAGCAATTATTATTTATCATGTAGAAATTATAATAAAATTGTTAACAATTAAAATAGAATGGGTACAGGATTTTTATTGAAAATGAGGTAATTACTTATTGTAGGTATTTTGATTATTAAAGCAGCTTTTCATCATCTAGCTTTGTAGCCCTGTTCCTAGTATCCTAATGTTAGTTTATTGCCACTAACCATTATTGTCACTTTTGGATTTTCTGGTTTCCAATCACGGAAATGTTGGTTTATGCAGTGCTTGTTGAAAGTACATCATGCATTAAATAGTTACCATTGTGTTTTAGACAATGTTTCATTCATAGCTAATGCATTGATAATAATAGTAAGAGGTTCCTTTAGCCGGAACTAGCTATTCATCTGGTAGCATGGCCGACTAGGTTATCTGATCAACTTTCCATCTGAAAACAACTGAAAAGGTTAGATAAAATTTTTTGTGTTTGTGAGAAAGATTAGCCCTGAGCTACCATCTGTTGCCAATCCTCTTTTTTGCTGAGAAAGATTGGCCCTGGGCTAACATCTGTGCCCATCTTCTTCTACTCTGTATGGGACGCTGCCATAGCATGGCTTGACAAGCGACGCGTCGCTCCACGCCCGGGATCTGAACCTGCAAACCCTGGGCTGCCGAAGTGGAGCACGCAAACTTAACTGCTACGCCACTGGGCCGGCCCCTAAAATTTTTTTTTAAAGAACATCTTTTTGAGTGTATTTGTGAGCTTTTAAGTTGGTTAGGATACTCAGAGATCAAAATCTAAATGAAAACAGAAACCCAGGATGTAAGCAGAGCACTGAAGGCAGCTCTCACCTTGAGGGACCTTTTCTAAAACTGAGTGGACTTGAACTTCAGGTTTTTGGCTCTTATGGAGCCCCGGGGGAAAAAAAACAAAGTTTATGGCCTGCTCTAGGTGAGTAATCTATTAGAATAGCACCATGCATAAAGCTAGGACACCAAAGGGCCATACCCACAGTGTATGGGTGAATTAAAAACCAGTGAACTAGAAACGGGAAAATGACCTGTTTCAAATCTTAGCATTGAGTGGGCGGTTGCCCCTGAAAATTCATAACTAAGAGCCAGTTCTCATGAGGATCTGATGTCTTATCCTCTATTAGAGTATTCTGAAAAACTTGAGGTGGGGAACTTATTTTAAAGTTCTCCAGAGATGCTGATATCTTCAGGTGTCTATCAGAGTCACATGATTGCTAGATAACCCACTTTCACATTCAACAGATAACGTTCAGAAATATGAGCTCACATTAAAAAAGAACAATAGAAAACAACGTTAGAAAAAGCAAAGTGCCATGAACCAGAGCCTTCAGAAATTTTCATAGCAAAACGAGACCTGCAAAGATGTGAGATACTGGAATTATCAGCCACAGAATAGAAATAGTCATATTTAATATGTATATTTAAAGATTTTAGAGGAATTTAAAATAGTAAAATAGCAAGAGAGTTTAAAAATTACCAAACATATTTGAAAAAGAATAAAATTTCTAAAAATAAAAACAAAACAATTGAGATTAAGAATTTGGATGGATTTGAGAGCAGATTAGACACAGAAGAAAATATGAAGAATGTAGGAGAGAGGAAAGGAGATGAAAAATATAAGAGGTTAAATGAAATGAAAGAATGGAAAAATTTAACATACATCTAAATGAGTTCCATGAAGAGTGGAGAGAGAATGGAACAGAGACATTACATGAATAGGTTATGCCTGAGAATTCTGCAGTACTTATCAGACAGATTTGGAGGAGTGACATGTCCCAGTCAGAGTAAATAAAAACATGTCTACACTTACAGAAATCAAAAAACTCTGAAGAACACAAAAGACACGGAGAAGATCTTAAAAGCAGCCAGAGAGCTAAAAACAAATGATCTTCAAATGAGTAACAGCTGACTTCTCAACAACACCCATAAAAATATTTTCAGATTAGTAAAAACTGAGAGTGCTTGCTGCTAAACTTCTTTAAAAGAACTTAAAGGATGAACTTGGGGCTAAAGGAAAATGGTTGTATTGGGAGGTCAGAGTTGTGAGAAGAAGTAACCAAACAAGAGAGGGAAATAAATGGATAGTTTTAAGCACCTCCTCACCGAATAAAATAATTAGCAGTATTGAGTTGAGAAAAACAAAATAAATTGAAAATAACAAGTGTAGCATATAAATATGGAAGACTGCAACAGGACTTAAAATGTTCTAAGTTTCTTTTATTGTTTAGGAGAATATCAAAATAATTACCTTTAAATTTTGATAAGTGAAGCATGGGTGTTAAGGCCTTTTACTGTTACCACTAAGAGAAAATATAGTGTGTCACTTCCAAACCAGGAAGAGAAGGAAGTTGAAGGAGGAAGAAATTTATTCATTTAAAATAAAAGAGAAGGCAAAAAAAGGGAGAAAAACAAAATTTACAAAAGGTAGGGCAAATAGCACAAAATAAGAGAAAAGATAAAGGCAAATATGTTAACATATACAAATTAGTGGACTAAATTGGACTAAAGGCTCCATTTAAAAGACAAAGGTTGATTAGATTTTTAAAAGAAAACTCAAAATATATGTGCTATTTATAAGATAGATATCTACAACATGAGAATGCAAAAAGTTTAAAGTAAAAAAATGGGTAAAAATATACCGAACAAAATGCTATCTCCCCCCCGAAAAGCAGCTACTAATATCTGTTAATCTCAGACAAAAGTGACTTTAAGGCAAAATCAAGACTAGAGAAAAAGAGGATGAGGATCACTATTTGGAAACAAAAAGCCAGATGACAGTAAGATATGGAACTTAATGGGGGCCGCCCTTGTGGCTTAGCGGTTAAGTGCACGCGCTCCGCTACTGGCGGCCTGCGTTTGGATCCCAGGCGCACACTGATGCATCGCTTCTCCGGCCATGCTGAGGCCATGTCCCACATACAGCAACTAGAAGGATGTGCGACTATGACATACAACTATGACTGGGGCTTTGGGGGGAATAAAAGGAGGAGGATTGGCAATAGACGTTAGCTCAGAGCCGGTCTTCCTCAGCAAAATGAGGAGGATTAGCACGGATGTTAGCTCAGAGCTGATCTTCCTCACAAAAAAAAAAAAAAAAAGAACTTAATGGACCTTAAAACCTCAAAATATGTAAAGGAAAATTTAGCAGGACTACAAAGAGAATTAGACAAACCTACCATTATAGTGGGAGATTTTAACACACGTCTTTAAGTAATCAATAGCTCAAGTAAAGAAGAAAATCAGTAAGATATAGAAGATTTCAACAACATAATAAACAAGTTTGATCTAGTGGATTTGTATGGAACACAGCACCCAACAACTGCAGAAATTATAGAATACATATTTCTTAGCAATCGTTCATGAAGCTTTTTAAAAATTGACTGTGTAACTGGCCATCAAGCAATCACACAATTTTCAGAGAATTAATGTAATATGGACTACATTCTCTGGCTATAAGAAGTGAATAACAAAAAGACAACCATTAAACTCCATGTCGTAAATTGGTGTCCCCCTCAAAATTTCATATCCACCCAGAACCTGTGAATGTGAACTTGGAAGTAGGGTCTTTGAAGGTGTAATAAAGTTAAAATTAGATCATGCTTGATTTGGGTGGGCCCTCTATCCGAGGTGAACAGTGTCCTTATAAGAAGAGGGAAATTTCGACACAGAGACAGCAGACATACAAAGAAAGCCACATAAAGATGGAGGCAGAGATTGGAGTGATGTGTCTATAGACCAAGGAATGCCGAGGATTGCCAGCAAACACCAGAAGCTGGGAGAGAGGCATGGATCAGATCTCTCTCAGAGCCTTCAGAAGGAACCAACCCTGCCAACACCTTGATTTCAGACTTCTAGCTTCTAGAACTGTAAGAATATGAATGTCTGTTGTCTTAAGCCACCCAGTTTGTGGTACTTTGTTATGGCAGCCCTAGGAATCTAGTATACCCCAAGAATTAAGACACATACTTCTAAATAGTTCATAAGCCAAAGAGAAAAATAATAATGGAAGTTAAAAAATGTTTTGAACTAAATGATAATGAAGATACCATATATGTAAACCTAAGAGATTAAACTTAAGCAATACTTAGAGGGGTATTTATAGTCTTAAGTTTATAAATCAGAGAAGAAGAAAGGATAAAAATAAATGAGTTAAATATCCAAAATAAGAAATTATAAGAAGGAATATAAAATAAACCCAAACTGTAGAATGAAGGACATAAAAATAAGAACAGAAATCAATGAAATAAAACAAAAATACAATAGCAAGTACTAGATAAATCTCAGGAACATAGTGTTGAATATTTTGAAAAAAGCAAGTTGCAGAAGAATACGTGTAATATTCCATTTACGTACATATTTGAAGTAAGAAAAACTAAATATGTTGTATATGGTAAAATGTTCTAGGTAATGCTTACGTCTGAGCTAGGAGGGAATGCGTGGGATTGGAAAGTGAGGGAAGGAAGGTAGGAAAGAAAGAAAGAAGGAAGGAAAGAGGGAAGAAAGGAGTGAACTGTTGTTGTAAGTTTGTTAGCCTTTTGCAGTTCTTCTTTTATGACTTTCTTATTCATGTCCTCTGCCCATTTTTCCATTTTTAAAAACAAGGTTATTGCTGACATGGAGGCCCAAGTGCACAAGTTGAGAGAAGAGCTGGTTAATGTGAACTCACAGAGGAAGCAGCAGCTGGTAGAGCTCGGTCTTCTTCGTGAAGAGGAGAAACAAAGGGCTGCAAGGGACCATGAGGCTGCTGTCAACAAACTGAAGGCTGAATCAGAAAAGATGAAAACAGAGCTGAAAAAGACTCATGCTGCTGAGACAGAGTTAGCATTGGAAAAGGTAAGCTATCTAACTGGACTTTTTGCAGACAGTTGAACCCATGCTTGAAATCCACTGCTGCCTTATGTTTAATCTTTAAAAGGTGGTAGACCTAGAATTACTCTTCAAATTTATAAACTATTCAAATGAGCAGTGTAAGTATCTTGGTGTATATCTAAATACCACTAAAATAATCTAGAGAGTTAGGTTTCCTAACTTTTCCCTTGACTTTCATGGAAGGCGTTGTATGGAATATCCCATTCGATAGTAATAAATACACTTCGTGATAAAACAGTGTTATAATGTTGTGAAATATTATACTGATTAGGAATACTTGGGCTGTCACCCTAAGTTTTCTTAGGTTAAGACCAGGTTTCAGGTCTTTCCTAGGTTGTCTAATAGTCATTTCTAGATTTTACAGTTTTTTATAACAGTGTAACGTAAATGGTGACATATTTTCCCAGATCGATATTTCAGATTAAGAAAAGTTTCTTTAGAATTATATACTTTTGAAATAAATGTTAATATAGTGTTAATCCAATAATGTGTCAACCCACATTTTGGGTTGACTTATATTCCAGGTACAATTGCAAATATTAATCCTTTTGATGTTCTGGAAAAATGTAAATATTTTAATCAGGTAGTAAATGTGAATTGCTATTCATCATAACAACTGTAAGTTGCCCCTTGAGTTCCTTAAGACCAGTCTATATCTTGGGATCAAGAAACTTGAAAAGGGTGATTTAAGGATCTTCTAATTCTGTTTAATTTTTCTACCTCTCCTTTAAACGCTAAGCCTTCATAGAGGATACAACACCATTCTAGGCGCTACTCCACTGATTTTGCATGGATCATGATCCTAAGGTGCTTACTTTATAGTACCTTAATTTATCTGAGAGTCAGATTTCAGCAGACTTTGCCCTTGGCAGTGTAGCTCTGAACCCAGAAATAAATAGGGAGAAGGCTCTAAAGAGGCAGGAGTGAGCCTTGCCTCTTGGAGGAACAGCAGCGTGGCCAGTGTGGCTGGAGATGATAGCCGAGGAGGAGCAGGAGGAGGTGATGAGGTCGGGGAAGAAAGCTCGGGGGATGGACACAGGTCCCATGGGTCTGTGTGGCTGTTGAAAGGGCTTCACTTTGACTCTCCATGAGTGGAAGAGGCTCGGTGGGTTTTGAGCAGAGGAGTGACATGACCTGGCTCACATTTGCGTAGGATCTCTCTGACTGTGCATGCTGAGAATAGACTGCGTTGAGGGGAAAGAAGGAAGTAGGGACACTAGTTAAAAGGCTATTGCAGTAATTTAGAGAAGATATAAGAGGCTTGGGCCTGGGCAGCAGCAGTGAAGGTAGTAAAGACTGATCAGATTTGGGTTATGTTCTGAAGGTAGAGCTGACAAGATTTGCTGTTGGTTCAGATGTGGAGAGGGAGAGAGAAAGAGAGAAAAAGAGAGAGAGAGCACGGGAGCCAGCAGTCAAGAGTGATTCCAAGGTGAGGAGCTGGAGCCGGTAAACAGTTGGAGTTCCCCTTTGCTGCAAGAGGACAAGAGCAGCAGGTTGGGCCATTTGGGACACGTTCCAGTTGAGATGCCTTTTACACATCCAAGTGAGGATGTTAGTGATAATTCCATCAAAGCAGTACAGAGTAATAATGTTTTGATGCTAAAATAGTCAAAGTGTCAAGACTTAGAGAAATTTCCTTATACGGGATAGTTTAGCCCTCTGACAGTAGCAGATAAAAGGAGACTAATGGAGAGTGAAAGTGGTGTTGCACTTATCTTTTCAGGTAACTCTCACGTCCCTCACCTTAGCTTCAGTCATGTCTGCCAACAGTTCAAAGTATTTCTGAGTAAATGTTCTTAAATGGCACAGATATCAGTGCACCTCAATTTGATAAAAGTAGACATACCAAAGCCAGACTTATACAGCATAGAATTTAGGCCTTAATTTTCTTGCATTATGTATTCACATTTCAAATATTTCCTTTTAGTAGGAGATGAGCTTTTTGAAGTATAGATTTATTTGTGTTACTAACTATTTGACAGGTTACAGATAATTAAAAAAAAACAGTATTGGAAACCATTGGTACTTCATTTAGCTAACATGTCTGGAAGATTTTCTATATCCCAGAAAGGCATTATCCCAGGCACTGTGGGGATACAAAGAAGAAAGAAAGAAAAAAAAAAGGCACTGTCCTCAAAGAGATTATAAAATAATAGTGACTGCAAGGCACATACACACAGATAAGTGTAATGCAAGGTAGAGTTTGAATTGAGGAAAATTATATTCTGTTAGAGAAATCAGGGAAAATTAACTGGAAATGTCACTTGAAGTAGACATAAGCAATATGTAGGATGCTGACTAGTAGATATGTAAGATGGCATTCTATGCCAGAGGAATAATAGCAGCAAGAGCAAACAAACCCTTTTACATGGCATAGAGGTTAATCAAAGGGAGTGGTTAGTGATCGGGCTAAAAGATAGCTAGGGATCACTCAAGGCTCCAAAGCTGTGATAAGTATTTTAGCTCCATTGGGTAAACAGTGAGAAGCTATTGAAGATTTTTAAGCAATGAAGTGTCAAGATTCAAGTGATTATTAGGAAAATCTTTCTATCAGTGTTGGCAAGATGCCATAGCAGTAGAAGCAGTTGGTGGGACTGGATTGATCCAGGCGAGAGGTCCCTGAGGGTGCATTGGAGTTGCATGAAGGTGGTGAGATGGCCCAGTAACAATGGGCCAGGAGAGACATGTTTGAGAAGAGAGGGCATTGATTAGACTTGTTAAGTATGAATTCAACCCTTAATTAATTGGGACTGTAGGAGAAGTTTCTGGTTTTGGGGAGGAAGAAGATGAATTCAGTTATGAGCATTTTTTTATTGATGTCATAATAGTTTATAACATTGTGAAATTTCAGTTGTACGTTATTATTTGTCAGTCACCATATAAATGAGCCCCTTCACCCCTTGTGCCCACCCCCTAACCCACTTCCCCCTGGTTACCACCAAACTGTTCTCTCTGTTGGTGTGTTAGTTGTTCTTCCACATATGAGTGAAATCATACAGTGTTTGTCTTTCTCTGTCTGGCTTATTTCACTTAGCATAATACTCTCCAGGTCCATTCATGTTGTTGCAAATGGGATGATTTTGTCTTTTTTTATGGCTGAGTAGTATTCCACTGTATATATATGCCACACCTTCTTTATCCAATCATCAGTTTATGGACACTTCGGTTGCTTCCACTTCTTGGCTATAGTGAATAATGCTGCAGTGAACATACGGGTGCATGGGTCTCTTTTGATTGTTAATTTCAAGTTCTTTGAATACATACCCAGTAGTGGGATAGCTGGGTCATATAGTATTTCTATTTTTAATTTTTGAGGAATCTCCATACAGTTTTCCATTGAGGCTGCACCAGTTTGCATTCCCACCAGCAGTGAATGAGGGTTCCCTTTCCTCCACATTTTTTATTTTTTGTCTTGGTGATAATAGCCATTCTAACGAGTGTAAGGTGATTTAGTGTAGTTTTGATTTGCATTTCCCTGATGATTAGTGATGTTGAACATCTTTTCATGTGCCTATTGGCCATCTGTATATCTTCCTTGGAAAAATGTCTATTCATATCCTCTGCCCATTTTTTGATTGAGTTTTTTGTTTTTTTGGTTTTCAGTGGTGTGAGTTCTTTATATATTATGGAGATTAACTGCTTGTCAGATATATGATTTGCAGATATTTTCTCCAGCTGGTGGTTTGTCTTTTCATTTTGGTCCTGGTTTCCTTTGCCTTGCAGAAGCTCTTTAGTCTGATGAAGTCCCGCTTGTTTCTTTTTTCTTTTGTTTCCATTGTCGGAGTAGATATGGAATTCAAAAAGGTCCCTCTAAGACCGATATCAAAGAGTCTACTGCCTATATTTTCTTCTAGGATTTTTATGGTTTCAGGTCTTACCTTCAAGTCTTTGATCCATTTTGAGTTGATTTTTGTGTATGGTGAAAGATAATGGTCTACTTTTCATTCTTTTGCATGTGGCTGTCCAGTTTTCCCAGCACCATTTATCAAAGAGGCTTTCCTTTCTCCATTGTATGTTCTTAGCTCCTTTGTTGAAGATTAGCTGTCTGTAGATGTTTGGTTTTATTTCTGGGCTTTTAATTCTGTTCCATTTATCTGTGTGTCTGTTTTTGTACCTGTACCATGCTGTTTTGATTACTATCGCTTTGTAGTGTATTTTGAAGTCAGGGATTGTGATGCCTCCAGCTTTGTTCTTTTTTTTCAGAATTGCTTTAACTGTTCAGGGTCTTTTGTTGCCCGGTATGAGTTTTAAGATTCTTTGTTCTATTTCTATGGAGAATGTCATTGGGATTCTGATTGGGATTGCATTGAATCTGTAGATTGCTGTAGGTGGTATGGATTTTAACTATGTTTATTCTTCCAATCCATGTTCATGCAATATCTTTCCATTTCTTTATGTGATCATTGATTTCTTTCAGTAATGTTTTATAATTTTAATTGTATACATCTTTCACCTCCTTGGTTAAATTTATTCCTAGATAGTTTATTCTTTTTGTTGTGGTTGTAAATGGGATTGTATTCTCTTTCTGTTTGTTTGTTATTAGAGTATAGAAATGAAACTGATTTTTGTAAGTTGCTTTTGTACCCTGCAACTTTGCTCTAGTTGTCGATTATTTCTAATAGTTTTCCAATGGATTCTTGAGGGTTTTCTGTATATAAAATCATGTCTGCGAACAGCAAGAGTTTCACTTCTTCATTGCCAATTTGGATTCCTTTTGTTCCTTTTTCTTGCCTAATTGCTCTGGCCAAAACCAACAGTACTATGTTGAATAAGAGTGGCAAGAGTGGGCACCCTTATCTTGTTCCTGTTTTCAGAGGGATGGCTTTCAGTTTTTCCCCGTTGAGTATGATGTTGGCTGTGTTTGTCATGTATGGCCTTTATTATGTTGAGGTAATTTCCTTCTATACCCATTTTATTGAGAGTTTTTATCATTAGTGGATGTTGGATCTTGTCAAATGCTTTCTCTGCGTATATTGAGATGATCATGTTGTTTTTATTCCTCATTTTTTAATGTGGTGTATCACATTGATTGATTTGCGGATGTTGAACCATCCCTGTGTCCCTAGTATAAATCCCACTTGATAATGGTGTATGATCTTTTTAATGTATTGCTATATTCAGTTTGCCAATATTTTGTTGAGGATTTTTGCATCTATGTTCCTCAGCAATATTGGCCTGTAATTTTCCTTCTTTGTATTTTCCTTGTCTGGCTTTAGTGTCAGGGTGATCATGGCCTCGTAATATGTGTTAGGAAGTGTTCCATCTTACTTTATCTTAAGGAATAATTTGAGAAGGATAGGTATTAAATCTTCTTTGATGGGCTGGCCCCGTGGCTTAGCGGTTAAGTGTGCACACTCCGCTACTGGCAGCCTGGGTTCGGATCCCAGGCGCACACCAAGGCACCTCTTCTCTGGCCATGCTGAGGCCGCGTCCCACATACAGCAAGTAGAAGGACGTGCAACTATGACATACAACATTCTACTGGGGCTTTGGGGAAAAAAAAGGAGGAGGATTGGCAATAGATGTTAGCTCAGAGCCGGTCTTCCTCAGCAAAAAGAGGAGGATTAGCATGGATGTTAGCTCAGGGCTGATCTTCCTCACAAAAAAAAAAAAAAATCTTCTTTGAATGTTTGGTAGAATTCTCCAGAGAAGTCCTGGACCTTTATTTTTTTGGGAGGTTTTTGATTACTGTTTCAATCTCTTTACTTGTGATTGGTCTATTCAGATTCTCTATTTCTTCTTGATTCAGTTTTGTGAGGTTGTATGAGTCTCAGAATTTATCCATTTCTTCTAGATTGTCCAATTTGTTAGCATATAGTTTTTCATAGTATTCTCTTATAATCCTTTGTATTTCTGTGGTATCCATTGTAATTTCTCCTCTTTCATTTCTAATTTTATTTGTTTGAGTCTTCTGTCTTTTTTTCTTAGTGAGTCTGGCTAAGGGTTTGTCAATTTTGTTTATCTTCTAAAAGAACCAACTCTTTGTTTCATTGATCCTTTCTACTGTTTTTTTTTTGGTTTCAAATTCATTTATTTCTGCTCTAATTTTTATTATTTCCCTCCTTCTTCTGACTTTGGGCTTGCTTGTTCTTCTTTTTCTAATTCTTTTAGGTGTGGTTTAAGATTGCATATTTGAAATTGTTCTTGTTTGTTAATGTGGGCCTGTATTGCTATGAATTTCCCTCTCAGGACCACTTTTGCTGCATCCCATGTGAATTGGTATGGTGTATTTTCATTTTCATTTGTCTCCAGGTATTTTTTGATTTCTCCTTTAATTTCTTCAGTGATCCATTGGTTGTTCAGTAGCATGTTGTTTAGTCTCCACATATTTCTCACATTCCCAGTTTTTTTCTTGTAGTTGATTCCTAGTTTCATAGCATTAAGGTCGGAAAAGATGCTTGTTATTATTTCAGTCTTCTTAAACTTATAGAAGCTTGCCTTGTCTCCCAGCATGTGGTCTATCCTTGAGAATGTTCCATATGCGCTTGAGAAGAATGTGTATTCTGGTGTGTTTGGATAGAGTGCTCTCTGTATATATCTATTAAGTCCATCTGGTCTAGTTTTTTGTTTAAGTCTACTATTTCCTTATTGACTTTCTGTCTGGATGATCTATCCATTGATGTAAATGGGTGTTAAGGTCCCCTACTATTATTGTGTTGTTGTTAATATGTCCTTTTAGGTTTGTTAATAGTTGCCTTGTGTACTTTGGTGCTCCTGTGTTGGGTGCATATATATTTACAAGTGTTATGTCCTCTTGGTGGAGTGTCCTTTTTATCATTATATACTGCCCATATTTGTCTCTCATTTTTTTTTTTATCTTGAAGTCAACTTTATCTGATATAAGTTTGACAACACCTGCTTTCTTTTGTTTGCTATTAGCTTGGAGTATCATCTTCCATCCCTTCACTCTAAGCCTATGTTTGTCTTTAGAAGTGAGACGTGTTTCCTGGAGGCAGCATATTGTTGGGTCTTGTTTTTTAATTCATCCAGCCACTCTGTGTCTTTTGATTGGAGAATTCAATCCGTTTACATTTAGAGTGATTATTGATAGATGAAGGCTTAATGCTGCCATTTTATGGCTTGTTTTTCAGTTGTTCTTTATTTCCCTTGTTTCTCGTCCCTTGTATTTTGGACTGCCAATTCAGTTTCGTGGCTTGCTGTGATGAGTTTCTCGGTTGTCTCTTTGTTTATCATTTGCGTCTTTGTTCTGATTTTTCATTTAGTGGTTACTGTGAGGTTTGTATAAAAGATCTCGTAGATGAGATAGTCCATTCCCTGATAGCCTCTTGTTCCCCTAGTCTAAGCAGGTTTCATCACTTTCCTCTTCCCCTTCTAAGTTGTTGTTGTCACAACTTATTCTGTTATGTGTTGTGAATTTGTGGTTAAAATGAGGTGATAATATTTATTTTCGATGTTTTCCTTCCCTTTATCTTTATACTTATAGTTAAGTGTTTGCTAATCTGTTCTGATAGAGAGTTGAAATTTTCTGGTTTTGTCTACCTATTTTTCTCCTTGCTCAAGGCTTTGTAAACCCTTACTTCTTTTTTTTTTCTTCTTTTTTTATGAGGGCCTTCTTGTTCAAATGTTGTAGGAGCGATCTTGTGGCAGTGAACTCCGTCAGCTTTTGTTTATCTGGGAAAGTTGTTATTTCTCCATCATATCTGAAGGATATTTTCACTGGATATAGTATTCTTGGCTGAAATTTTTTGTCTTTCAAAACTTTGACTATATCATTCCACTCTCTCCTAGCCTGTAAGGTTTCTGCTGAGAAATCCACTGAAAGCCTGATAGGAGTTCCTTTGTAGGTTATTTTCTTTTGTCTTGCTGCCCTTAGTATTTTTTCTTTGTCATTGACTTTTGCCAGCTTTACTAATATTTTACTAATATGTGCCTTGGAGAAGGTCTTTTTACATTGATGTAATTAGGAGTTCTGTTGGCTTCTTTTACATGTAATTCCAGCTTCTTCTCCAGGTTTAGGAAGCTCTCAGTTATTATTTCTTTGAACAAGCTCTCTGCTCCTTTTTCCCTCTCTTCTCCCACTGTAATACCTATAATCCTTATGTTGCATTTCCTAATTGAGTCGGAGATTTCTCGGAGAATTTCTTCATTTCTTTTTAGTCTAAGTTGTCTCTCCACCCCCATCTGAAGCATTTCTGTGTTCCTTTCCTCTAGGTTGTTCATTCTATCCTCCATATTGTCAGCTCTGTTGTTTAAGAACTCCAGATTTTTCTTTATCTCATCCATTGTGTTTTTCATCTCCAACAGTTCTGATTGGTTTTTCTTTATAGTTTCGATCTCTTTTGTGAAGAATTCCCTCTGTTCAGTAATTTGGTTCCTGATTTCATTGAACTCTTTCAGAATTCTCTTGTAACTCATTGAGTTTTCTTATGATGGCTGTCTTGAATTCTTTGTCATTTAGATTGTAGATTTCCGTGCCTTCGGGATTGATTTCTGGGTGTTTGTCTTTTTCCTTCTGGTCTGGAGTATTAATATATTTCTTTATACCGTTTGATGGAGTGGATTTGTGCTGGTGCATAGTGATAGTATCTGGATGCATGTTGCACCTGCACCACTTGGGGGGGTTGGCAGGAGCTGTGTGATCTGAGCCCACTGGCACGATCCCTGTCAGCTGTGCCTATGCAAGTCTGGACCACTCCTTGGTATCGCAGCGGCCCTGTGGGTTCTCCCACCAAATGGGGAAGCAGTCATGCAGGGGGCTCAGGGCTGTTGCTCCTTGCTCCCACAGACCCATGGAGTTGTGCTCCCCACTTCAGGGCCACAGTGGTACCACGGGCGTTCATGGCAGCCGGGAGCTTGTTCGATTCACACCGCTGTCTGCTCCTAGGTTGTACCAGCCATTGTGCTTGGTGGGCTGGACCTCCCCTCTGGGACTAGCCAGCGCCACTCCCTGGGACTGTGGTGGGATTGTGCCCTCTCCAACTGGATGAGAGAGTGATCACATGGGGACTCAGGGCTATTGCTGCCTGCTCCCACAGTCCTGTGAAGTTGTGCTCCCCCCTGCAGGGCCACACTGGTACCATGGGTGTTCATGGCAGCTGGGAGCTTGTTCACCCTGGCTCACAGCTCAGCCACCCTCTGCTCCTATGTCGCACCAGCCGTTGTGCTTGGTGGGCAGGACCTCCCCTCTAGGACTGAGCCAAAGCCGCTCCCTGGGACCGCGGTGGGATTGTGGACTCTCCCACCAGACGAGAGAATGATCACATGGGGTATCAGGGCTACTGCTGCCTGCTCCCACAGTCCTGCAGAATCTCTCTCCCCTCTTCAGGCCACAGCAGTACTATGGGCGTTCACACAAGCTGGGAGCTCGTTTGGTTCGCCTGGACTCGGAGCTCAGCCACTGTCTGCTCCTAGGTCATACCAGCTGTTGTGCTTGATGGGCAGGGCTTCCCCACTGGGTCCAAGCCTGTGCTGCTCTCTGTGGGCCGCACGGCCCTGAGGACTCTCCCACCAGACAGGAAAGTGATCACATGGGGGTTCAGGGATGCTGTCACCTGTTTCTGCAGTTACGCCAAGGCACGCTCCCACCCTCAGGGCCACAGCGGTGCTATGATTGGTGCTATGATTCTCTAGCTGGGAAAGCAGTCGCACATGTGTGCTGGGCTGCCTGAGGGCCAGAGGGTGCTCACCTATCTCCACCACCTCCTCAGGGGCTAGTCCATCCACCTTCAGATGTATGGCTGCGCGGGTCTCTCAGGCATCCTGGTGTGCTGTGGGGGTATCCTCTGCTGATCAATGAATGTCCTTTTAGTTGTAGTTCAAAGGAGGAGAGACAAAGGAAACAGCTCACCATGTTGCTGATGTCACTCCCAGTTATAAACATTTTGAGTTTGAAGTGCCATTGCTGCACCCAGCTGTGGTGTTCACTTGTTATTGAGGGTCATTTGTAGATAATCATAAGAGAAGGGAGGAATGGAAAAGATAGCTATAGGAACCCCCACAGTGAGGGCCTGTTCAAGAGAGAAATACAGAAGGAAAACAAGCAAATACCTATGAAGGAAGAACTTCATTCAAGCGGTCAGGGAGGAAACACTCAAAGAAGGGTCATCAAGGTAAGAGGAATGTGAGAAGAATGTATTTTCATGGAAATAAAGGAAGAGACTATTTGGAAAGGAGGATTGTCAAGAATGTGACAAAATCAGGAAGGATGAGGGTGGAGGAAAGGTCACAGGATTTGAAACTGAGAAGTCATTGATCTTGGACAGAGCACTGAAAGTGATAGTGTGGGCAGAAACCTGGTTGCATGAGATAAGTGAGAGAGTAGTGAAGAAGTGGAGATTAGTGACTACTCTATTGTTTTGGAAAATCTGATATTAAAAGGAAGGTGTACTTCCTAAGAGCAACAGGAGTTAAGGAGAGTATATTTTTAGGCTGAAAATGCCTTGAAATACATGAGAAGGGACTAATGGAGAGGAAGAGCCTTAAAGATGCAAAGAACCCTAGATAACTGATGGCTTATGATCTGAGAGATGAAGGTGTGAGTGAAAGTTACCAGCACTGGCCCACCCTCATGCCTTGGCTATCCTTATAGCCAAGTAAGACATTGGTCTGTTCCTGGAACATGCCTCTCTCTCTCCTGCCTCCAGGTCTTTACACTTGCCACCCCTCTGCCTAGAATGTTCTTCCCCATGATTTTCTTATGGCCATCCTCCTCCTCACCACTCTGCACTCCTCAGAGTTCCTTCCCTGAGCTCTCTATCTAAAGTCTTGCCTACCTCCACCACCTTACATTGTCCCTTTGTCTTCATAGATCATCTCACTATCTGAAATTATCATTTTATTTTTTCACTTGTTTCTTTTCTTTTTCCCCCACTAGGACCTAAGCTCCATTAGCAGGACTTTGTCTATCTTGTTTGTTTCTATACTGCTAGTGCCTAGAAAACTCAGCACATGGTAGGTGCTTACCTAGTATTACATAAGTGAATGAATGACAAGAGCCATGACTTTCAAGGAGCAAGGAAGGAAGAAGAGGGTTGGTAAAGATATAAAGAAGTTCTTTGACAAGACTTGAGAAGAACTTTTATTGGCCGTCATCTATATTCTTAGTAAAGAGTCACAATAGTCTGCTCAGAGTGAGGAGTTTCAAGAAGAATGAAACAGCCAGGCTTCAGGCTGAGCAGATAGCTGGAATGGGGCTGAAAGGAAGAGGATGTAAATGAATTTGCTGAGGTAGAATTGGAGTTCTGAAGGCAGAGGAGGGAGCATGGCAGCATGAGTGGAAGGAATGCTCCTGAATTGAACTGAGAACACAAGTAATACAAGAAGATAGAAATGGAATTTTAGCATGGTAATTTTAGCTGACATAGATACAGGTGCCGAGAAGGTTAATCAGAACGCAGGGACTTGGCAGAGGGAGAGTCTGGGAAAGGACGAGTGAATTATGTGGGCTAGTGTTTAGTACCATGAGTTTGGTTTTTGCCGAGTTGGTGGAAATAGTCAACCCCAAAGTCTGTATGATATAATACAAGTGCTGGGACCTTGATATGAAGAGTAATTTGTATTTCCAATTGATAAATGTTTTTACTTAACTAGTAAAAGGAGTTTAGCATTTCCAAATGCAGTGAGGACCTGAACTGTGGGTTCCCTGAAAGCAGTCCTTGTGAAATAATCATTTCTAAAGCTCCAGGATCATGTGTGATGCCTTGTACAAAGTAGACATTCGTAAATGTTAAGTGAGCGAATAAAAGAATGATGATGAACCGAGAAATTGAGTATAGCCACTGTGAATGGTAACGTGAATAAATAAAAAATGATTATTGATTCATCCAAATTTGATTTCAACCCATTATAAATACTTTGGGTAGGACAAGATATATCTTTATATTCAAGTATTAATTTGTTTTTTAGTGCTGTAATTTCCTCCATATTACTTAATAAGTTAAACATATAGCATAAATATTTTTTCAGATATGGTTTTATTTTTTTGTACACAAATTGGTAGACATATAGTAGTGGTAGACTACTATAAAATTTTGAATTAACACTAATAAGCCAGTAGGTAATTCTGCTGCTAGAATGTTGTGTCATTGTGCATGTTACTTGAATTCTTCTCACTGTATCTTTAATGTTTTATCATGTTTAAATAAATCCGAAAGTTAAAATATTTGCTAGCAGTTCACAATCTAGTCAGGATCAAGGGGTTTAGAAATAATTTTCTATCATTAAGTATAAAATGGAGGTTCAAAGAGGAGAGGAAAATACCACCAGAATAATAAATAATCTACATGTAACATTCCCTGTGGTCTGGGTTGTTTCAGTAGCACTTACAAGGTTAAGGTTATAAAAGAATTCCTAAGTCTAGATCCTACCTGAGTTTCTGTCAGCAGCAATTTAGACCTAGATGATATCGTCAATGGCTTTGAGTTAAGAGAAACATGAAATACCTCCACAAGGTCAAAATACTTGAAATAGAGAATCCAAGAGAGTCAGTGATTGACATTTGCAAAGTGAAAGCTGCTTTTCTAGCCTTTTAAGGTCTTTTCAAACCAAATTGAAACAAAGTCCATAAAATATGAACCTTTGAAAAATTGAAGAACATTACTAAGCGATGGTAGTGGGTAATTTTCAGAAGTTCGATTAAAACTTTTATCTTTAAAATTTACCATTGTTTCAGAAATCTGTTCAGCTATTTTAAAAATAAATTTTATTGAAATAGAAGGTATTTTAGAAAATATGGAAAATAGAGAAGTATAAAATTTCCTGTTACTAACACCCAGATATAACCAATGGTAATAATTTAATGTGTATGTAAAATAGCTATATTAACTTAGCTCATTGAGATCATACTAAATAAATAGTTGTCTTGCTTTTTTAAAAGTTATGCTAAGATTATTCCAAAGTCATTTGAAAATACAGTTTTCATTGTTTCAAGATATTCCATTTTTATGGATGTAGCATAATTTATTGTAGTATTCCTTTATTTTTAAACATTTAGCTTTTTAAAAAAAATTGTCTAGGGGCCGATCTGGTGGCGTAGTGGTTAAGTTCACACACTCTGCTTTGGTAGCCCGGGGTTCACAGGTTTGGATCTAGGTGCAGACCTACACACCGCTTATCAAGCCATGCTGTGGCAGCGTCCCACATATAAAATGGAGGAAGATGGGCACAGATGTTAGCCCAGGGCCAATCTTCCTCAGCAAAAAGAGGAGGATTGGCAACAGATGTTAGCTCAGGGCTAATCTTACTCACCAAAAAAGTAAAATAAAATTTTAAAAAATTGTCTAACTTGATGCAGAGATTAACATTTTCATATGTAAATTTTTGTCAGCATTTCCATTTTTTTTCCCTTAGGTTAAGATCCTAGTACAATTACAGGATCAAATTACTTTTCAGATGGGTTGTACTAATTTATATTTTCCTGAACAGAATATCTGTTTTATCTAACTAGTCCTTAGGATAATTAATACTTTCTCTTTAATTTTTGGTAATTGTTTGGTGAAAAACATTTGTTTTTAATTTGCATTTTTAACAGTGAGATTGAACGTTTATGATGGATTTGTTATTCATAATTCATTTTCTGAGAATTGCCTGTTCATATCCTTTGTCAGCTTCTCTTCCATTAGTGTCCCAATGTTTTTCTCATCACCTGACATAAATTTATTTTATATTTAGGATGATAAAACTCATGTCTTTGTGGCAAATATTTTTGGTATTTGCCTTTTAATTTTCTCACATACAAAAAATTTATTTATATTTAATGTAATCTGTCCATCTTTTCCTTTATGAATTCTCCAGTATGAGTAGTTGTTTTAAGCTTCACGATTTGATATTTAAAAATATACATCAAACATTTTCCACACTTTACTCTACTAAGTAAAAAGCTCTTATGAAATTGACATAACATTTACCAGCTTGGGTTCCTGGTCTATAATTGTAATGGTATCTGAAGGATTATACTGGAATTCTGCCAGCCTGAAGTCATTAAAAGGCTTTGAGCAACAATTCGGCATCTTTTTCAAATTTAAGCAAAGCTCCATATGGCATAATTATTCAAAGCTAAGGTCATGGACACTACTTAAACCTTTGAAATTTATAATTAAAGGATTAATATTAACTTATGAAGACGTTGTCATTTTGGCTTAAAATGGATTTCTAATCTCAATTCTGTTCTTTTTACTTTGATCTTTTTTCTGACGTTTTCCTTTGCTAAAAATATGAAGTTTTATATCCTTAAAATCTTAAATATTATCCTCAAACAGTTCAGACTTATAAAAATTGATTGACAAACAACATCCAGTGTAATTTTTGCTGTATTCCACGATGTTGATGAATTTCAAGTTGGCATTTTCCTCTGGGTGTATAAGCCACAGCTTAATGTAATGGACTATAATGATACCTCTAAACATGAAAATAAATTAATTTACAAAAGGAAAAACATGCATAAATGGCAACTTGGAAAACTTTGAGTGTGTACATAATTGGAATGTGATGAATTGGTGTTCATTTATATTAAGGTTTAGAATTTTAAAGTATCTTCAAAGAAACTCAATTGTAAACCTTCTTTGAATGGAGAAAGGGGCTATGTCTTATATAAAAACGAAGACTTCTTTTTTTGTCATTTTGGCAATGTATACAAATCAATCCAAACCAAATATTTTGCTTAAATCGGTTTGTGTGTCTCGTTGTATAACAAGAGGAATTGTTTGTTCCTTAGTCTCTGTTTTACACCAGTCCCCAGCTCTCTCCTACTTTTTCTGGTTCTAAGATGAGGCACCTGTTTTGCAGTGATTCCACTAAATAAATACTGGAATAATGTCTGGGGTGTTTACTTATTAAACAAAAATAGCAGAGTATCTGTCATCATTCATGCTTGAATATTTACACTGTCAAGATTTTACCATCCCTACCTGAGTGAGACTGCAAAGCTTAATGCCAATGTGGAGTCAGGGATATAGATGGAAATGGGCTGCTCCCTGCTGAAAGGCTTCCTCTGTTTCTTTGCTGTTTCTCCCTCTGCTTCTGCTGCATGTTAAAGAGCACTCTTATTTTCTAACGATCTGAGAGAGCAAATCAATAGCTTAACTTCAAAGTCTAGTTTTCCTGGGCTAGAGAACTATGTTTTACTTGGAGAAAATTAAAAGGCAGTATATTTTATGTTAAGATTATTTGAAAATAAAATCTAGAATTATAAATGAATCATTGTTTTTATTAAAGTAAACATTTAAAATTTACAAGATTAATCCTCTCTTGTCGTTCTCTAGCCTAACTTTCTAATATTCTAATCACACCATTATAAATGGAAGTTCTGCCATTCACCAGAAGTTGTTGGTTGTATCCTTTTGGACTTTCTTAAGTAAAAACATTTCTACCTAGAATAAAGGAAAAATCTCTTAGGTCAGTGCAACAAATGATGATAATTTGACTTTAGAAATTATTGAAAATAGAACAGTTTATTTTCTGTCTTCAGAGATTGATATCCAAACTGAGAGAATTAGGAGCAAGTAAAGTAGGCAGGTATTTGTGCCCAAAGGCATTTACGCGTGTGTTCATTTTGTTTTCTGTGGGTGTTTTTGGTGTGTATGTGTGTGTTTAAGATTACTACTAATAATTGTACAATCCTTTTAATCCTTAGCTTCATGGCCAAACCTACAGGAGTCTTATTGGACAGTGCATCTTTTTTTCATAACACTGAAAAAAAATAAAATGAAAAAATATATATTTCGGGGCTGGCCCGGTGACATAGTGGTTAAGTTCACGTGCTCTGCTTCCGTGGCTCAGGGTTTGCAGGTTTGGATCCTGGGTGCGGACCTACACACTGCTTATCAAGCCATGCTGTGGCAGGCGTCTCATAAGTAGAGGAAGATGGGCACAGATGTTCGCCCAGGGCCAATCTTCCTCAGTGAAAAGAGGAGGATTGGCAACAGATGTTAACTCAGGACTAATCTTCCTCACCAAAAAAAAAAATATATATATATATATATATGTATATATATATTTCATTAATATATTATTAATGATAAAATGATTACAAATAACAACAGAAATAATTTATGGCACTATCATGATAATTTACCATAAATAGGATGCCTGTACATCCCAGTTTGCCCAGGAAAGTCCCAGTTTGCACCTGTTGTCCCAGTATCCTATATGATTCAGCATTTTTCCCACTGCTTTCACTCTTAAAGATGTCCAAGCTTGCATGCTGTTATATGACTAACCTGACTATGAGGGTACTCTTAATGTGTAGAAAGCATCTTTTCTCCTATATGTCCTATGACTTAATTATTGAATATTATAATACTGACTACATACATTTTAAATGAGTGCATTTTTGACAGTAATATTGAACTTAGGTTATAGATAACTACACTCTAATTATTTTAATATTCCAACTAACCTTACTGATGCTTTTTCTACACCACACTAACATTTCAGTAGCATTTAATGCTCTTAAACAAAGGTATTTTCTGTTTATTAGGAGGCTCAAGGAAGTTGGAGTGAAGGGGCAGAGCCTCCCTGTCCACATTCTTGCTTCCTTTGTTTAGAGTCTGTCTGTGAGAGGAGGGCAGAGGGTGAACAATGGGCATTAGGTGTTGGGTACTGAGTGGCTGAGGTTGCAAAGGGGTCAGATGTCAGAGTGCAGTGGAAGAGCCCTGGGCTGAGAATCAAGTCTTGTTCTAATCAGTGTTCATATTGGAAAGAAAGCAGTTATTCCCTGTGGAACGTGGTTTCCTGATTCAATATCGTGAGGATTAAATAAATTAATAATTGAAAGTTATCAATTAATTTAACTAAATTGAATGCATTATGGGACACAGTAAAAAAAAAAAAAAATAAAGTACATGACCAGAAAAAATGCAGTTGGCTTAAATAAACCTCTTCATTCTCACAAGTAATCAAGGAAATAATAATTAAGACAAGATACTATTTTTCATGTACTGAGTAAGCAAATTATTTTAAATAATACTAAGTATCATTTTTAATTAATAATACCAAATGCCAAAGATGCAGTGAATAAATACTCTAAAATGCTATTGGTGGGAATGTAAATTGGTACCACTTTCCTGAAAGCCTTTGGCAGTCTATATTATAGACTTTTAAAATATTCATTTCTTTTGACTTAGTAATCTATTCCTTGGTTAGTATAACATCGATACCAAAACCAAAAAAGATATACCTCCAAAAACAGATTAATCTCACTTATGAATATTGTAAAAAATTCATAAATATTATGCAAAATAATCTACTAGCACATTCGAAACATCATACACCATGACCACATGGGCTTTATTCCAGGAATGCAAAGATGGTTTGATGTTAGGAATGCTATGATTATATTATTATTGTGTGTGGTCTTCTCCATGTTCATCAGGGTGAGCCTAGGATGCTATAGAAAAGAACCCCAAAACACAGTGGATAAATGAGATATGGAGTTTATTTTTCTCTTGCATAATAGGTATTAGGGTGGCGCAGGGGTGGGAGCAAATGATTCCCTTCCACTAGGTCATTTAGGAACCCAGGCTGGCTGGTGGGCTGGCTCTGTCATCTTCAACATGGAGCTTCCATCTCTGCATTAAAGGCTGCTGTTCTAGTTGTTACCATTTTCCAACCAGCAAGAAGGGGAAAAAGAAGATGAGGAGGACAAGTAATTTCCTTTTCAGGAAGTGCTATGGCAGTTGTACACATCATTCTCACTCACATTCCACCAGAGAAATCTTAGTCCTAGGTCCACACCTGGAGAAGCAGGGTCTTGTTAGCATGCGCAACACTAAAAGCTGGGGGGAGATTATTATTTAGAAGAAGAATGGATGCTGAGGGACAATTAGTGGCAATGGCACACTCTTAATGCTTTCAGCATTTGGTGCCTATTTTGTGTATTGCAGTCCTAGACACCTGATATATCAGTGGAGAAAGCAGGCAGATATTCCTGTCTCCTCAGAGCTCACATTCTAGCAGGAGAGACAGACCACAAGCAGTGAACATGGTACAGAAGTAACTTATATAGAATTTTTAAAAGTTTCTGGGTGCTATTGAATCTCTAGAGTACAAGAGTTGGGGTCATTTAAATAGCATGGTTGGAGTTGGCCTCACTGAGAAGGTCAACAAAGGAGTTGAATTAGCTGTGTGGATATTTAGAGGAAGAAATTTCTGATAGAGTGAACAGCCAATGCAAAGACCCCAAGGCAAGAGCATGGCTGTCATGGTTAAGGAGCAGCAGGGAAGCCAGTGTGGAGAGAGCAGAGTGGACACAGGGGAGAGAGAGTAGGAGATGAAGTTTGAGGGATCCCAAGGGTCCTGATCATGTAGGGCTTTTGAGGCTGCTGTAAGGACTTTGACTTTAACTCTGAGTAATGGGAGAACATTAGGGTATTGTGCCAAGGAGTGTTGGCTGACTTTGGCTTGAAAAGATCATTCTAGTTGTGTGAGAACAAAAGTGGGAAACCAATTAGGAGGGCACTGCAGTAATCTAAGTAAAAGATGATGGGGACCTAGACCAGAGGGCACCAGTGGAGGTGGTAAGCTTCTGGATATATTTTAAAGTTGGAGCCAATAGAACTCTCTGAGGGATTTGATATGGGATGTGAGACCAAGAAAAAGTAAGCCATAGGTAAGCTTACACACAGGGAGAAAAAATGGAACTATGCTAGTTCATTTCTCTGTAGGATGGGATTTTTAAATTGTATTATCTGTTTTTTCTAAATGTTCTATATTATAACCACTTTGTAAGCTGAACAGTGACTTACAAAAGTCACTACCTAGCTATATTGTTGCCCTGCCCCTGTGCCCTAGGACATCTTCAACCTGCTTCCTCTTTCTGCCCCTAGGAGACTGGAGTCACAAAGAAAACGATGTGCTGGTTCTTCAGCCCTGGCATTATGTTAGCTGACATCAGAAACTGAGCAGTGTAATTGTGATGTCACTAGATCTTTTTGTCTGGGCAGAGAGGCTGTGCCTACACTAGCATTAAAGAAAAGCATAAGCTTGGCCTGTCCAGCAGCCTGCTCACAGGGCTCGCATCTTTGCTGCTGCGATCTTAATGGGGGCCAAAGGAAATGTGGTCTTCTCTGACTATAGACTACTCATCTCCCCAGGAAAGCCAAGCCTTGGGTCTGATAGGGATGAAAGGAGAAAATGGTAAAGCCCCCAAGAAAGAGCATACTGGTAGTCTGAGGCCCCTGAGGGACACAGGACCATCTGGCCTCCAAGAGAAGAAGGTAAGACTGAGACACCTTCTGTGTTCCTGAAACAGGGATCTTTCTAAAGAGCAAATCTCATTGCTGGGTTGGATTAGGCACTGGCAATGTAAAAACAACCGCTCCCCTCAAAGAGACTTATTTTAATGGGACAGGAATAATGGAACAAGCAAAACTGTGATTAACGTTTAACTGAAATCAGAGACATTGTATAGGTCTGTTGGATGGCAGGCTCTGGGAAACACCCAGGAAGGTGTCTGGAGGTCTGTGTGAGAGGGGTAGAATCAGGCAGAACCTTCTGGACAAGGTAGATTGTGAGGTAATGGCATTTCCTTCTCTCTTAAAATCTTACAAAGCGCCATTGCCTACAACAAAGAGATTGCCACAGCTTCTTAGCGTTCTGGCCAAGGATTTGTATAATCCCATTTCTCCTCGTCTAACTTTCCTTTTTATTTATTTTAATTACTTTAATTTTTTAGTGTACAGTTCAGTGGCGTTAAGTACATTTAAATTGTGCAACCATCACCACTATACATCTCCAGAACTTTTTTTCATCTTGGGAAAGCCAAAACTCCACCCATTAAACACCAACTCCCTATTTCCCCTTACCTCCCAGCTCCTGCCAACCACCATTCTACTTTCTGTCTCTGTGTATTTGACTACTCTAGGGATCTCCTATGAGTGGAATCAGACAGTGTTTGTCCTTTTGTGACTGGCTTATTTCACTTAGCATAATGTCTTCAGGGTTTATCAATGTTGTAGCATGTCAGGATTTTCTTTTTCTTAAAAGGCTGAATAATATTCCATTTTATGTATATACCACATTTTGTTTATCCATTCATCCCATCAATGGACGCTTGAGTTGCTTCCACCTTTTGGCTATTGTGAATAATGCTGCTGTGAACATGGATGTACAAATATCTGTTAGAGTTCCTGCTTTCAGTTATTTTGGGTATATACCCAGAAGTGGAATTGCTGGATCGTATGTTAATTCTGTTTTTACTTTTTTCAGCAACCTGCCATACTGTTTTCCATTTCAGCTGCACCATTTTACATTCCTACCTACATTCCTACCAGCAGTGCACAAGGGTTCCAATTTCTCTATACCATCTCCACCACTTGTTGTTTTCAGTTTGTTTGTTTTGTTTTTATAATAGCTGTTAAAATAAGTATGAAGTGGTATCTTCTTCTACCTTTCTTAACCATCTCCCCCACCACAGATGCAGTCTGCGCTGTGCTTTCCTGAGATGACTCCCTTTCCGCAAGTAGGCTACAAACATTCTCCCTTCATGGCTTCACACATGTTGTTCCCTCTGCCTGGAAGACCTGGTGAACTCACCATCCACATTCAAAGGTGTTACCTGTCCCTATCTTCCTCCTTCCCACACCAACTCAGAATAAATTGTGTTCTTTCCTGTACTTCTGTAACTCTTCATTCATTTCTGTCTTTTTAAAACATTTTATTGAGAGAGAATTTACATACAGATTATGTATAATCTTGCACATTTTGACAAACCATCACCACAATCAAGATAAAGAACTGTTGCATCACCTCAAATATTCCTCCACACCATTTGTTGTCAACCCCATTTCCTTCCCCTTGCCCCAACTCCTGGTGACTACGCATCTGTTTTCTGTGACTATAGATTTGTCTTTTCTGGAATGTCATATAAATGAATCATTCGCTGTACAGCCTTTTGAGTCTGGTTTCTTTCCCTTAGCATAATGCATTTGAGATTCATCCATGTTGTGTATGCAGCAGTAGTTCAACATTTTTTGTTGCTAATAATATTTCATTGCATAGATGTACTAAACTTGGTTTACCCATTCTCCAGTTAGTTGCAAAATATTTGAATTATTAAACATTCACATAAAGGTTTTTGTGTGAACAGATATTTTTTATTTCACTTAGTCAAATAGCAAGGAGTGGGATTGCTGAGTCATGTGTTAAATATATTTTTTACCTTTATTAGAAACCGTCAAACTGCTTTCTTAAGTGGCTGAATAATTTTGTATGACCATCAGCAATGTGTGTGAGTTTCAGTTGCTCTGCATCCTCACCAGCACTTGATATTGTTGAGTTGGTAATATTATTTTAGCCATCCTAGTAGGTGTATCTTATTGCATGTGTATTTCCCTAATAACTAATAATGTTGAGCATCTTTTCATGTATGTATTGTCATGTGAATATCTCCCTTGGTAAAGTGTCTATTTAAATGTTTTTCCATTTTATCTTCAGTTGTTTATTTTATTATTGAATTTTGAGTGTTCTTTATATATTCTGGATACAAGTTCTTTATAAGATATGTGATTTAATATCATATATGATATGATGACTCTATGGCTATATGATGACATATATGATGACTTTTCACAGTCAATGGCTTAACTTTTCATTCTTTTAACAGTGTCTTTCAAAGAGCAAAGGTTCTTAATTTTTATGAAATTCAGCTTACCAATATGTTCTTTTATAGATCTTGCTTTTGCTATCATGTCTAAGACATATTTGCCTAACGTAAGGTCACAAAGATTTTCTCCTGTTTTCTTCTAGAAGTTTTATAGTTTTAAGTTTTATTTTTAGGTCTGTGGTCCATTTTGAGTCAATTTTTGTGACTGGTACAAGGTATAGATGATTAAGATTCAGTTGTTTTAGCACTATATCTTGAAAAGTCTGTCCTTTCTCCGTTTAATTGCTTTTGCAGCTTTGTTGCAAATTAATTGACCATATGTGTGTGGTGTACTACTGAACTCTAATTTTGTTCCATAGATAAATACAGTCATGCCACATGATGATGTTTTTGTCAATGACAGACCACATATACAATGGTGGTCCCATAAGATTAGTACCATATAGCCTAGGTGTGTAGTAGGCTATACCATCTAGATTTGTGTAAGTACTGTAGGGAAGGAAGAAATTTTCCTCTGCCCTTCTAGATTTTTCTGGCTGGTCTAAGAATTAAATTGACATGAGACAGATTAACAGGAGAAAAACAAACAAGAGTTTGATAACATATATACATGGGAGAAACCCAGGAAACCAAGTAACTCGCTAAAATGGCCACAGCTCTCAGGCTAAATATCATCCTCAGCTAAAAACAAAAGATGTTGGAAGTGGGGAGAGCCAGGGACTCCAAAGGGAAGGAAGGCAATTTACAGGTAGGTGAAAAGGAGCCAACATTTGGAAAACAAGTGTTCGTTTGGCCACACAGAAACAGAAGAACACAGAGAAACAAACAGGCTTTTCTAGGCTCCTCCCTGTCTACCACCCAGTTCATGTGATGCTAAGGTGAGAGCTCACTTCCTGAGACAGGTTTTTTTATATGAATTCTTTCAGGCAGTTTATGGGGTGGTAACAAGAAAAACTTTCTGAGGCTTTTGTTTCTTAAAAATAATCATCCTAAAATAATCCTCATGGTAAAGACATACATTTTGGGCTGGCAAACTTTGTTTCTGTTCAGTATACTCTACAATGTTCGCACGACAATGAAATCACCTAATGACATATTTCCCAGAACGTGTCCCCACTGTTAAGCAGCACACGACTGTATGTCTCTCCTTTTCCAATCCTACGCTGTCTTGATTACTGTAACTTTTATAGTCTTGGAGACAGGTGGTATGAGGTGTCCAACTTTGTTCTTCTTCAAAATTGTTTTGCCTATAGTAGTTCTTTTGCTTTTCCTAGAATCAGCATAATGAAGTCTACGCAAAATCCTGCTGGGTTATTATTTTGAAATGCTTTGAATCTACTTCTCAGTTTTGAGAGAATTGAAATCTTAATGATACTGAGTCTTCCAATTCACGACTATAGACTATCTTACCATTTATTTAGGCTTTCTTTAATTTCTTTCATCAGTGTTTATAGTTCTTAGCATATAGATGTCGCGTTTATTTTGTTAGATTTGTACCTAATCATTCCATTTTTTTAACTTCACTTCCCAATTGTTTGTTGCTAATAGTATAGAAATACAATAGATTTTTTGATATTGATCTTGTATCCTGTCACCTTTCTAAATTCACTTGTTGTTAGTTCTATTCATTTTTTTTGTAGATTCTTTGGGATTTCTACATAGTTGCAGATAAATACCTGTTATTTAACAGTTTTCCTAATGAGAGATTAATTTTATTTTAATTAAGCAGCATATATCAACATATTTTATTTCTCACACTAGTGTGTTTTATTACTAGACTGGTGAATTTTGGAAAATGACTTCTCAAAACAAACCTAATATATGAAGAATCAAATGAGATCACACCAGTCAGAGAAAATGCGTATAGGATATGGAAGCAGGAGCATTTTTAATTTTCCAGTTGATTTTGTTGTTTCCTATGACATATATAATTTTTAAAAATAACAGTAATATACACAAACATATGATAGGCAAAGTGGTAGATTTTTGTGTGTGTGAGAAAGATTAGCCCTGAGCTAACATCTGTTGCCAATCCTCCTGTTTTTGCTGAGGAAGACTGGCCCTGGGCTAACATCCGTGCCCATCTTTCTCTACTTTATATGGGACGCTGCCACAGCACAGCCTGACAAGTGGTGCATTGGTGCGTGCCCGGGATCCGAACCTGTGAACCCCAGGCCACCGCAGTGGAGTGCGCTCACTTAACCACTACACTACCGGGCAGCCCCCATAGACTCGCCGTATTAATCATTCTTTTTAAAAATCAAAGTGATTTAAAAATATTTTAAAATAATATAATTTATGCATATATTCTAAATATTGCATTGGATTGAAAGCCTCTACTACTTAAATATTACAAAATTTTTGCAACTACAACAATATTGAAATCAGGCCCAAAATGTATTTCTCCTACACATATATTAAATAATTGGTAAAAAAAGGAACGATTGTTTGTGATATGTCATTCTCAGTGAATGAATGACGTTTTTTAAAAAGAATATTACTTTGATAGTTGAGAAGTTTTTTTAAAGTATTGGGATTCCCAAATTGTATAGAAAAATCTCTTTAACTCCCATGTTTTAAATGATATTTTCCTTAAAAATATTTTATTTCTTTTAATTATTTATTCCATCATTAGACTATATTTTGAACTTTATAGTTGATTCATAACCATCTCTCTCTCTCTATATATATATATATATATGCACCCAAAAAAGTTACTAATATGTATACATATACACATACATATAGTTGCAATTTAGAATATACTAATCAATTTCAATGATAGTGTGGACTGTTTTATTGCACTTATGGCTAAAACACTAGTTAACCAGCCAGGTGTAGAGTATTGTATAATATTTTTTGTATTTTTTAGAATATATTGCAAATTATTATTGAAGGAAAGAAAAGCTTCATTTTTAAGTGTGTGCAGATGTGAATTTTGGCTAACAGAACTGTTTTTAATATTCATCTATGGTATTTTCTTGGCAAAGAAAATGGACATTTGTTCCCACTGCATGAATGTAACAGATCAGTAGACATCCTAGGAATACTCTAAGGAAGCAACCCTGGGTCGTGGAAAATATCTCATAAAACGTCGGTATCTTTGAATCTTATTTGTGAGAGTTGCTTATGTTGTTACACATTTCCTATTGTTATTGAATGAGGAATTGAACAGATTTTTAAATGAGCTTTTAAAGATTTATAATTTAGGCCTATATTTCTGTTATATTGCAATTCTAATATGGATTATAGTGTTTATTCAACCCAGACTACTTTATTAAATTGAAGGAAGTATCATACATTTTAGAGACTTCCTGAGAACAAGAAATTATTAGAATTGCCATACTTAGATCATATCTAATGGTCCGTTTAGTCCTATATTTGGTGTCTAATAGCACAAAGAGGGAATAAATGAGTGCTGTGAACTTCCAGATCTCTAGTTTCCTTAATAATTTGCGGGTGAATGAGTCAACATATATTTAACAAGGATTTACTGTGTACTTAGCTCGGGGCTGATCACAAAAAGGAATGTAACTTTGTCCCTGCTTTCTGGGAGCTTTTATTATTGTGGTGATAATGAGAAATACAAGCATAAAGGAACTTCAAAAACTATTGAACTATGCATAATAAAATTTTAGATTAGCGTACAATGCTGGGAAATCTGACAAGGTCTGTAGTAATCAGAGGCTGCTTTGTGGTGGAGGTGGTCCTTGAAGTACAATATTTGAATTGGCACTAGATATAAAGAATTTTCTGAGGCAGTCCAAGGGGATAAAATGGGAAGCTAAGAGCTTAGGACAAATTGGGAGAATGTCAAACAGTAATAATGAAAACTCTACTTATAAAAAAGATAGAAGTTGACTTTTTAAATTTTTTATTTTTAAACTTTTTCTTTACACATACTGAAAAGTTGCAAAAATAGTGCAGAGAATTTCCGTACATCCTTCACCCAGCTTCCCCTCATGTCAACATCTTATCCGTTGTAGAATCGTTGAAACCAGGAAATTAACATTGGTAAAATACTTAACATTGGTAAATAACTGCAGACCTTATTTGAATTTCACCAGTTTTCCCACTACTGTTCTTTTTCTCTTGTTCCAGGATCCAATCCAGGATCTCATGTTGCCTTTAGTTGTCATATCTTTTTTTTTTTTTTTTTTTGTGAGGAGATCAGCCCTGAGCTAACATCTGCCAATCCTCCTCTTTTTCTGCTGAGAAAGACTGGCCCTGGGCTAACATCCATGCCCATCTTCCTCCACTTTATATGGGACGCCGCCACAGCGTGGCTTGACAAGTGGTGCGTCAGTGTGCGCCTGGGATCCGAACCGGCGAACCCCGGCCCGCCACAGCAGAGGGCGCGCACTTAACCATTTGTGCCACTGGGCCGGCCCCTGTCATATCTTTTTAATCTCCTCCAATCTGTGACAGTTCCTCAGTCTTTCCTTATCCTTCAACCTTGACACTTTTGAAAGGTACTAGTTATTTTGTAGAATGTTTCTTACTTTGGGTTTCTCTAATGTTTTTTCATAATTAGATTGAGGTTATGCATTTTCAGCAAGAATACTACAGAAGTGATATTGTGCCTTTCTGAAGTGCATTATATCGAGGGGTACATAACATGGAAATAACTTATTACTGGTGACATTAACATTGATCACTTTGTTAAGGTGGTATCTACCAGGTTTCTCTACTGTAAAGTTATTTTTTTCCCTCTGTAATATGTAAAATATCTCGAGGAGGTGCTTTGAGACTAGGCCAATATCCCGTTTCTCCTTAGACTTTCATGCACTAATTTTACCACCCGTTGGTGAATTTCACCTGCAACATTATTATTATTTTTACTCACAGTTGCTTTGAAGTTTTTGTATTTTCTGGCTTTAACTTGTGCTGAGGATGTGTTTTTTGTTGTTATTGTTTTTGTTTTGTTATCTTTAGGAAGAAAATACTGGAAGTCAAAGGTGACCTTTTAAGTGCAAATTTTTTTAGAGTAAGGAATCAAATCTAGGGGAAAACATAAGATGAAACTAGAGGTAAGGTTTAGGAAAAAACATGCCATGGTGTGAGGGTTTGTACCTCCTAGAGAGGGACTTCAATTTGACTCTACATTTTTCAGGAGCAAATGTAAAGAGAGCATCCCAATTAGAACAAGATTCAGTGCAATAAAATTTTAAAAGTCATGAGTTCAAATTGCTGGAATTGAAGTCTTTAGAGAATAATTTATTAGCGGTTCTCATGAAGAAGGCAGTATGTGATGTGGTTAACATCCTCAACAACATTCTCATGGACCATAACATTTCTATAGGGTATTTTGTTAGAATGGAGGTGTAGTTTTTGACTTTAACTTTTCTAAAAAGAGAGTGACTATTAGAGTGAGATGTAATGTATTAGAAGCATAAAGGAACTTCTAGAAGTATTAGAAGTCAGTCTGAGCTCCAGAAGTCTTTGAGAACTCACAAAATGTTATAAGGTTTGTGAAATTATTTTGGGATCGAACAAATTACTGACCAGATAATATTTACTTTAACAAAAATTGAATCCCTGCTGTGCGAATGCTACTGTGCTAAATAACCAAAACCTTATTATAGTAGTATTTTCTCTGGAGTAGAAATTATTTGGCCTCAAACCATGTAAAGAGGATTAAATAGGGATGTCCCAAAATAACCTTGTTATAAGATAGTCCTGCAATATTAACTTTGAGGAGAAAGTTTCTCCTGTTTGAGGAGAAACAAAATTGAGATTTGCCAAGCATTTGCCTTATTTGTTGTAATTCTTGAGATATTTTTTTACTTCAAGTTTTGCTTCTGATGATAATTTAATCCACTGGAACAGAATACTGAGAAAGGATATTAGAGAAGTGGTAAGGAAGAGAAAGATATTCATTTGCTGCTTAGATTATTTCCTGTCAATTTTCTATTTATAAAGAGCTAAAAACATTTAAGATTTTGAAATTATCTTAAAATATGTGACTTTTGATGTGCAACGAAGGCTTTGCTATTTTTAACAAAAAGCTTGAAAAACCTTTTCACAATATTTAAATGAATTGCTATCTACCTGAGGTATGCAAAGTAAGTGTATTTGTACATTTAGAACAACTTTTAGTGAAGGAAAACTAAATGTGTAGTTACTTCTTTCATTGTATATCACATTAGTGTCTGAAGCTCTGAATTATTTTGCAAATTGCTACATCACTGGTTTAATTCAGTTGAATTTCATATTCAAGTTAAGCATTTATTGAGTACCTACAATGTGAGCTAGGGAATGTGTTAAGCATGGAAGATACAGAGAAGAAAAGTTATCATTATTGTTCAGAACATAAAGGATCAAAATATATTTTAACATAGATTTTTTTTAAATTACAAATTAGTTTATTTCTCATAAAATATAGCTGAGAATAAAACAGCCCAACAGTGTATCAGCTCAAATTAGGTAAGAACTCACCTCTACCTTTGGTAAGTGCACTACATTTGGCAGGGTCTATAGAATTTCCATATTATCTGCATTTATTAGATTATAAGCTGAAAATAAAATACTGTAAAAGTTTCCAGTCAGAGTGATGTTTTGGCATGACTTTTAACTGCTCTGTACCATCTTTTTAAAATATGCCTTGTATGGCCAAGGAATTAGATAGCATGTTAATTAAAAATCCAGATGTGAAGATTGATGTTTGTTTTTTAAATACTCTGTGAGACCTCAGGAATAGAACCAAGTCAAAATTGTGCAGTGTCATAGACCCACTCTTCACTATTCAGAAGCTAGAAATAGCACAGTTTTTGATAGACAATTCTTGGGGAAATGTTAGATTTTTAAAAATCACGTGAGCAGGGACTTATATGAGCATAAAAGGAATCTGATTTTTGCTTTGAACCAATCTTTAAAGTAGAGGAGAAAATTATTTAGGAAACCTTTTTGTAATATTTTTCAGTTAAATAGCTGTTGGTTATTTCAGCCTCACACATCTTTACATCAAGTATTTCAGCTACTATTCTGTGATATTTTTAATTAGCTAATATTTTGGTTTTGTTCTCGTAGCTTAGGTGGTTTTATTAACCACCTAATTAAATGAAGAGCATTATTTAATATACTGAATATTCATATTTGTTTTTAATTGTTAATTAATATGTAAGAATCTCCTTTATAATATTTGTAAAATAGCCTTTAATTTTATATTGTATCCAAAATTATTTATATATTACATATACATTTATAAATTACCACTTATATTGTAGGTTCACACATTTATAAATTACCACTTATATTGTAGGTTCATGCACAAAATGTTTTTAAGTGAGGTAGGAAAAAAACATAAGCCAGGTAACATTTTATTTTTTGCTTTCACAAATATTTATTTGGCAATCTTTGTATACAAGTAACTATGCTAGCATTCTCTGAAAGAAAGAATTCTAAACAACTGCTTCCACAATGTCTTTATAGAATTAGCCTGGGAACAATGAGTGAATGGATAAACAAGTACATTTTAAACCAGATGACTACACTGGTGAATGCTATCAAATATTTAAGGAAGAAATAATACCAATTCAACACAAACTCTTTCAGAAAATAGAAGAGAAACACTTCCCAGCTTATCTCATGAACTCAGCACTACCCTGATGCCAAAACTGGACAAAGTTATAGAAAGAAAACTACAGAGTACAGACACACAAAAAATCCTTAACAAAATATAAACCAATCAAATCCAGCGATATAGAAAAAGGATAGCACATCATGGACCAGTAGGATTTATCCCAGAATGCAGAGTTGGTTCAACATTCAAAAATCAGTCAAAGTAATTCACCATATTAAAAGACTATAAAAGGAAAATCATGATATCATCACAGTAGATGCAGAAAAAGCATTTGACAAGTTTAACACTCATCCATGATAGTAACTCTCAGAAAACTAGGATAAAGAGCAGATACCAGAAAAAGAAAAATTTACAGCTAAAAGTATACTTAATGTGATGAGACTACGTGATTTTTCCTTGAGATTGGGAACAAGGCAAAAATGTACACTCTCACCATTTCTACTCCACTTTATACTGGAGGTCCTAGTCAGTGCAAAATGCTAAAAAAAAAACAAAACAAATAAAAAGCATACAAATCGGAAAGGAAGAAGTAAAACTGTCTTTGTTTGTAGATAACGTGTCCTCTACATGAAATAACCAAAAGGAATCTACAAAAAAAAAAAAAAAAAACACTCTACTAGAACTAATAAGTAAATTTAGCGAGGTCACAAAGTACCAGGTCAATATGCAAAACCAGTTGTATTTCTATGTCCTAGCAATGAACAATTGGAAATTGAAATTTTAAAAATCAATGCTATTTACAATGGCAACACAAATATGAAATACTTAAAAGTTTAACAAAATATGTGCAAGATCTGTACACTGACAACTACAAAACATTGGTGATATAAATTGAAGACGACCTAAATAATTGAAGATAAATACCAAATTCATGGGTGAGAAGATGCAACATCATTAGAATGTCATTTCTCCCCAGTTGATCCTTAGATTAAGTGCAGTCTGAATCAAAATCCCGGTGTTTTCTTTGTGTTGAAATTGACAAGCTGACTCTAAATTTCGAAAAAGAACGAAGTTGGAGAATTTACACCACCTGATTTCATGGTTAACTATAAAGCCACAGTAATCAAAAGTATGGTATTGGTGTAAGGACAAACACATCAATCAATGAAACAATATAAAGAGTCCTGAAGTAGACCTACACATTTGTAATCAATTGATTTTGATTTGACAAAAAATGTGCTAAGATAGTGAATATGGAAAGGATAGTCTTTTCACAAATAGTTCTGGAACAATTGGATATCCACAAGGGAGAAAAAGAACCTCAACTCCTACTTCACGCTTATACAAAAGTAACATGAAATGAATCATGGACCTAAACATAAATGCTAACAATATAAAACCCTAGGAGAGAACCTTAGTGATGTTGGTTCAAGCAAAATTTTTCTTTGATTGGATTCAAAAAATATGAGCCATGAAAAGAAAAATTGATAAATTGGTCTTAATCAAAATCAAAACTTTTGTTCTTTGAAAATAAAAAGGCAAGCTACAGACTAGGAGAAAATATTTGCAAAATTTGTATCTTATATCAAGGATTTTTATCTAGCACATATAAAGAATTCTTATAACTTAATAAGACAATACACTTTTAAAAAATCAGAAAATCATTTAACGGACTCTTCACCACACAAGATGTACCATAGTAACTGAAATTTTAACTGTGTTGTTGAAGCACTGGGTTTATCTTACTAAACCGTGAAAACTGAAATCCATGCAAATCGGAACTATGCACAGCAAGGACTACCAATATTTAAGAAATTAATTACAAAATTAATTAAAAAATTAAAACCCATTAATTTTATGGGTTTTCAGTTGCATTGACTGGTTAAGTGTCTGAGAATTGATTCATGTCCGACAGGTGGTTAAGTGTCTGACAAGGGACACGTGCTATGTTATTTTGCGGGGAACACCACACCATGAGTGTGTTAGACGTCTGGTATTAAACACTTCTTGCCCTAATTACCCTTACTGACCAGTAATAAAAATGGCCAAGTGTCAAGCAGTGTTGTAAAGGCTTATCTTATTGTCTTGTCTCAACAGCAAAGTGCGTGCTGCTGTTCTCTTTGTGGAGGCTTAGATAAGTCCAGTAATTGGGAGAGATGAGATTCAAACTTAGTTTGACTCCAGAACCTGTGCTGTTAGCTACTCTGTTATACACGTGGTAACAACACGTATGATGACTGTGCTGAGAAGGGAAATACAGGGAGCTATGAGAACATGCCAGAGTGGACAACTTGGTCTTGGAACTAAGAAAGACTTCCCTGAGGAAATAATGCTTACACTTCTTTGATAAGAGTGAACATTAGACACACATGCAGGGAGAGACGTGGGATCTATCCAGGCCTCTGCCAATAACTAGGTAAGCAGCCCCCCGACCAGTGACCTCTCTGAACACGATTCTGTCCTTCATTTACATGGCAACTGTCTTTTCAAGCCTCAACATTTCATGCTTTCACTTTTCTATTATGAGAAATGGGCATCTTAGTGGATAAAGATATTTATTATCTGACCTTAACTATGTTTGCAAATAATTACTTTGTTTACTACCTCCTTTTCCCTTTTCATTTCCACCCCAACAATTTGATCAGGAAATACAAGATTTTTTTTTTAATAGAATTGTTCTTATTAAAAGTTGACATTGTCAATGTCATGAAACGAATTAACTATCTTCTCTGTATTTTTTTAAGGTCAGACAACACAGGTCCCCTGTTTTGTACTTCTTTGTGCTGAAATAAATTCTTGAAAATAATTGATGTAAGTTAAAACTACTGATAAGCGTGTACAGTATGTATTGGCCTAATGGAAAAAGATATTTATTGTGTGCCTACCTTGTGCCAGGAACTTTCGCAAACACTATTTACTTTAATTCTCACAGCACTTCGAAGTTATTCCCTTCGAATAGTTGGAGATACTAAGCCTCAGAGGAATTAAGCAGCTTGCTCAGAGATACACAGCTACAAGTTGCAGAACCGAGATTCTAATTCCGGTGTATCTTTCTCCAAGACCTATGCTAGGAACTGTTTGCTTCCAATGCCATTACCAGCTAATCCAGCCATCTGTTGGCTCAGATAGGTCACCGTGAGCAAAAGACAGAAGCTATTGCTTCACAAGATAATTGGTTTTATGAACCAATTTGTGCCTATTGCCACATTCCTCATTCCCAGTTAGACTCTGATTTGGGTTCCTAACTCCTCATTACCCACATCTTTTGTTCACGAGGCTCCTTACCTGTGTTTCTTGTTTTTACCTTGGTTGATGTTCTTGAATATTTGGTACCTGACTGATCTTTCAGCTCTTATTTGATGGCTTTGGACTTGATCTCAGATCCACTCAACTTAATGGAATCCTCTTAATGTACCTTTTCTAGCAGAATTATTGGTCCAGCTCCCTAGACAAACACCAGACCTTTTCCTGGTGTTTCTGTATAGGATGACCAGAAGCGTAATCCTCCTATAATGTCCTGCTCAGCATCTGGGTTCTATAGTATCAGAGGAAATGTTCACCCATGCACTATCTTATTATTTGAAATTTATGTTATGGATTTTTGCTTTGTGCTTTAATTTGCACTATAGATTTTTACTTTTATATGAATAAGTTTTTTTGTTCAATAATAGCTTCAGAAAAGCAGTGTCTGCTTTTAATCTTAAAAAATGTTAAAAACAAGCTTTTATCCTGTATACATTCTAAAGTTTTATACATTCATTTAAAAAAGGGTTAATTCTCCTTTCAAATCTTGCATCATTGTCTTTGAGAGATTAGGGATGCTTGTTTGGAAGGTTGCTTTTTTTCTAAATAAAACTGAAGTTTTGTTGTTCCATTGTGGTATTTCATTTTAATCTGGTTGATTTCTGGTGGAGATAATATATAACAGGAACAAAAATAATTGAATAAAAAACCTTCACTTATAGATTGGTTGACTGTTGGTTTGATGGCTTTAGGTGTCCTTGTGAGCTGCATTAGACTGCTGCTTTTGATAGATGCGGAGGAATTTTCTCTGGGCTCTTAGGGTCTGTGTTAGAGCAATGAAGTATAAAACAATTCTCTTCCTTTCTTAACTGTGAATCGTCTATAAGGGGAAAAAGCCATTTTTCCATGTAAATATCCAAGAAAGCAAGAAAATGGAAATCAAGAGAGAGTAAGATATTTTTCAATAAGGAAAAAGTGCTTTTAATACATATGATTGTGATTGGAAAACAGCAATGAAAATATATTAATGGAAAAAAACAAGAATGATTTTATGTATATTTTAGTAATAAAGTGCCACTTCAATTTAGAGTGGTAGACCAAAAATGAGGCATTCTGTTATTGTAGAAATACATGGCTCTTCATTTAGCTTTAAGTTCTAAATAGGAGATTAATAAAGTTAAGCAGAGCAAAATTTTTAAAACTTTCATTTAATTAAATAACACTTTTCTTATGAAATTTAGGTATTGCTTCAAACACTATCTCATTCATAGGGGTTGACTTTTATGGCTGTAACTTGTACATGATTAAACTGGTACAGAAGGAACAAAGCGTGTCCTAACCCAAATCATAATTGTCCATAGCCAAGATGACATTGAATGGATGGACCCATTGATGAGAATCATACAACCCACTGGCCTCTCAGTTACGTGAGCTCATCACTCTTCTCATCCGCCACCTGCTCATGGTTATGTCCTAGAGTCCTTGCCAGTACTAGTAACTGTACCACCTTCAAAATCTTGGTTTCAGGCAGTCCACTCTCTCTACCTATCCCCACCCGCATCACTTAATTTAGCTTTCTCACTCCAAGAGATTTTTGGCCCATGGGGACTTCCAATCCATTAATCTCACCATTTTTCAGTTTCTGTCAACTTCCTTATGTCTTTACTTCCCAGCTTAGATTTCATAGTCCATCAGTGTAATCACTCCCTTGAACTACTCGCAACTTCTTTGCCCCTCTTTTCCTCTGCCCTCCTTACTGGCAAATCTCCAACCCTGGTTAAACCAAATACTTGTGTGCCCTACTCTTGTATCTAAACAATTGAACATGGGTCAAGAGAAGAGACACTTATGCTAACTGGTTTCACTTAAACTTAGGGCCAAAAAGCTTAAGTGGCCCTCAGCACTGGAATGGTCAGTTCATTTTCCCACTAAGAAAATTTCATAGCTCTCTTTCCTTTTCAAGCCTCCAACACTGCTTTTCATTCCTCACTCTAAACTGATGACCTCTATTTCACTGGAAAAGTAGAAGCAACAGAAGAAAACCCCTCATCAGCCCATCCCATATCTACCCTCCAACTGCATCTGTATCCATATATTCCACCTCCCCTCCTTTAGAGTGCATGGATACTTTACTTAGGGAAATGTGTGCCTCTATCCAAGGCCTTTGCCAGTGCACTGCACTCCTCACCTCTACTGAAGGACTTTTCTTTCTTTCTTTTTTTTATGAGGAAGATCAGCCCTGAGCTAACATCTGCCAATCCTCCTCTTTTTGCTGAGGAAGACTGGCCCTGGGCTAACATTCATGCCCATCTTCCTCCACTTTATATGGGACGCCGCCACAGCATGGCCTGGCAAGCAGTGTGTCGGTGCGTGCCCGGGATCCCAACCGGCGAACCCCGGTCCGCCGCAGCGGAGTGTGCGCACTTAACCGCTTGCGCCACTGGGCCGTCCCCAGGACTTTTCTTTCTTAATTATCCATCCTTTCTATCAACATTTTTCTCTCTACTGTATTATTTTCAGATCATAAAAACATGCTATAATATTTTGAAGAATTCATTGATCACCCATGCCAAATTATGCTGAGTTATACGCTGGTAACAAATTGACCCCAAAATCTCAGTGGCTTACCAAAGGTTTATTGTTAAGTTAAACCATATGTAAGTGCTATTTTGTAGGTCTAAACTAGTCAATTTTCAATAATTTCATGTGATTTACTCATACTTTCCCAGCTTGTAAGTCCGATATTGGTTGGCAGTGAGACTCCACCGTCTTCATCTCAATTGACCTCTCATCAGTTTCCACACCCTTGATCCCTCCCTCTTTGATAGACTTTGCTCACATTATCGGTTAGGGGGAACGTCACGCGCTCCAGGGGTTTCTCACAGGTGGCTAGCTGCTCCTCCTCCGCCTCCTTGGCTGGTTTCTCCTTGTCTTCACACGTCTTCATGTTTCTTTGCTCAGTCCCTAACTGATCTTGCCCAGTCCTACAGCTTTAAGTGCTATCTGCATGGTGACTTCTTCCAGTTTGTATCTCTTGTCCTAGTCTCTGCCCTCAGCCCCAGACCTGCATATCCAACCTCTTCCTAGACATCTGCCCTGAAATTCTAACAGGCCTGTCACACTTAACATTTCTGAAACAGAACTCTTGATTCTTCCCTAGTCTTTTCCAAATCAGTAAATAGGACTCAGAGTCATTCTTGACTCATTTCTTTCTTTTACACTCACATTTTTCCTATCAGAAAGTCCCACTGATTCTGTCTTCAAAATATATCCCACATCAGACCACTTTTCATTACTTCTGCCATTACCACCCTAGTCTAAAGCATCATCAGCTCTTGACTGGACTGTCACAGTAGCTCCCACCTGGTCTCCCTATTTTCACACTTACTCTCTCTAACGGTCTATTCTCCACACATATTCCCCTGCTAAAGACCCTCCAATCGCTTCTCATTACTATTAGAACAAAATGGAAACCCTATAACTTTGTCCTCAAGATGCTGTGTGATCTGGCTTCTGCCCACCTCTCCAACTTATCTCCTGCTCCTCTCCCCCTGAAGTACACAGACTGGCGTGTGGCTTTCTTACCATTTATAAATATGCCAAGCTTGTTCCTACCTAAGGCCTTTACGCTTACTTCTCCCCTTTGTCTGGATTTCCGCCACAGATCTCTATCTCCCAGTGACCAGCTGGTCCCTGCTGGAATGTTAGAGTCCCCTATCACGTTCCATCATTTTATTCTGCCTTTTTCTCTCCTCTACTTCTTGCTTATGATTTATTGTTATTCATTTACTTATTTATTATTCACTATTGTTTCTCCTGTGTGGAGAACAGTGCCTAGTACCTAGTAGGCATCTGATAAAAATTTGTTGAGTTGTTAGATGGATGGATGGATCTTTATTGTTTTTTCCACTATAACACCCCAATTAGACTGAAAGGATTTCGTAAAGAATAATTCTTGGGCTTTGATTTCACCAACCAGTAAAATTGATACAGACACTTGTAGCTCTCTGGAAACAGAATAGAGCAAAACAAACATATTTTCTGCTTTTGCATCAAATATGATTTGAATGTATCCATAATGCAGCTTAAAATTATGAAAATAATACAAAACTGGTAAACATTTGAAACAGGATAACTAAAGTGATAAAGGGAGTGAAGCAGCTTCCATACAAAGATTTTTAAAGGTTTTCATTTTAGACAGAAGATGGAGAGATTCTATGATCCGATTCTCTAGTACCGTGAACAGGTTAATTCAGATTATTTTTTCAACAAAGTACTATTTAGAAGAATTTGAAAGAGATAGCTTCAAGACAAATAAAAGGAAGTACAGGAATGCCTCATTTATCAGATACTGTCCAGAAATAAAATGTTCCACGTGTCAGTTTCCAAATAACTAAAATGTAATCCCTACGTATGTGCCAAAACTTAGATTTTGAGGGCTGTTTCTCTAACATACTCCCCTACTCTTTTAAACAAAAAATGCTGAAGACATCGACAACTCTTCCTGACAACTTGGTCATCACTGTGAACATTTTGGTGCTACATGAAAGATTCCCTACAATAAATGTGCTCCACATTGTCATTCTAGTTCTCTCTCCTTTTTGTAGTTCTCCTGAGGCCTCCCTCTTCTTTCAGTTGTCACTTTCTTCTGATGGCAACTTCTTTTAGTTTGTTGCCTGATTTTCTACACCCAATAACATGTGCAGGGGCCTCAGGGCAGCTCCTAAATAATATACACAATTGTCGCTAGAACTCTGACCTCTGGGCAAGTGAGGTATTGTGGTGGTAGTAGAAATTGTAAAATAACATAAAATACATTAAAATGATGGTGTTGATGAGGACCTTTATGATTCTTCCTGCCACTATAAAGATTGCTTATACAGTGTCTGTCCTTGGTTACATGGACAGTGGACATGACCTGGCATGGTGGTATTTAATATTATTCTGTTAATAGTGTGTTGAAGATGTAATTCACATTTAGGATGACCGTAGCTACCGGTTTCAATGCCTGTTTTCTCAGTGTGATTCTTAACACTCCGTTCACTCTCAAAAGTTACTCAATATGGACAATAAATTATACATTCACCCTTATCCATAATGCATTTTTATTTATTTATTTATTTATTTTTTGTGAGGAAGGTTAGCCTTGAGCTAACATCCATTGCCAGTACTCCTCCTTTTGCTGAGAAGACCGGCCCTGGGCCAACATCCGCGCCCATCTGCCTCTACCTTACATGGCACGCCGCCACAGCATGGCTTGACAAGCAGTGCTTCAGTCCGTGCCTGGAATCCGAACCAGCGAACCCTGGGCTGCCAAAGCAGAACGCACAAATCTAACCACTGCACCACCGGGCCGACCCCCATAATGCATTTTAAATAATTCATAAAGTACTATTAATTTTTTTCATTCAGCCCAGAATGTAGCTGCTTGAAATTGGGAAATAAAACTCAGATAAGGGATTTTTTAAATGATGGCATCAGAAATATACTTAATGAAAAATCAGACTCAGTGTATTAAGCAAAAAGAAATAAAATGTGAGTTGGGGAAATTTTTCCTGGTATTTTACTGTAAACTGTATATTTCTTCTAGCGGAAATTTTGGCAGTTTATGTAGTATTCCAAACACATGTGTTGAGTGAATAATTAGATTTATTGACCTACATTTGAAATGGAAAATTATCTAAAATTTGTTTTTTAAAAAAAGCTTTGTAGACTTAGAATACAAAACAATGTTATGAGAATAGATTGTACATCTAATTTTAAAATACAGAGAAAATTTCTTTTATATTTGTAAATCAAAATAAAAAGCTTTTCTTGTGTTTACTTCAAGTAACATTTCTTTTGGCTTAGATAATCCAGACAAAACACATTTTTAGAAATTATAGGTAATTAATCCCAACTCTTTTAAAACATGCTGAAAGGTTATTGAAAGGTGGCAAATTCTTTTGGATGAGACTTCATTTAATGTTTAATTTCTTTTATCTGTGTTAAGTAAGCATCTCTTCTAAAGAAATATAATCTGAAGATATTAACAGCTATTAGCTTGAAGTTAAACGTGTTACAAACAGAATCATCATTTCTGTCATTGTGGATTTGTCTACATCTAGGATATATTAAATAATCCATATTTAATATATGGTGATTGCCAGAAGTGGGGGATGGGGTGAGGGAAAAATGGGTGAAGTTTGGGGGTTTTTTTGGTTTAAATAAATTGGAAAAAAATAACCAGAACAAAAAAACTAACCCATAAATATAAACTATTTTAAAATTTATTAAGTATCACCATATTTGTGAAAAATCAGAATTAACAAAGTGCTCAATGATTCATAAAAGGACTCTTTTGATTAGAAAACTACAAAAACACATTAATGCATTTAATTCAGCAAAAATTTACTTAAGAACAGTCAACGCATGAAACATGATACACTTAGATATTACAGTGCTAGAAACTTGTAATGTGAATGATCCAGAAGTTATCTTTATGAAATTATCTATTTGGAGAGAGTGGAGAATAGAGTTTTTACCTTTCAGGATACCATGCAGAGGTGATTAAATAATTGCAATCAAATATATTTTGAGACAGTAATTCAACCCCTAAGTATTTGGGGAAAAGACTTCCTTGCTAGATACAAGTTCAATGTGCATCCACATTAATTGCATTTTGAAATTTTTTTTTTTTTTTTGTGAGGAGATCAGCCCTGTGCTAACATCTGCCAATCCTCCTCTTTTTTTTTTTTTTTTCTTTTGCTGAGGAAACCTGTCCCCGGGCTAACATCCCTGCCCATCTTCCTCCACTTTATATGGGACGCTGCCACAGCATGGTTTTGCCAAGCAGTGTGTCGGTGCGTACCCGGGATCCAAACCGGCGAACCCCGGGCTGCCACAGCAGAGCATGTGCTCTTAACTGCCTGCGCCACTGGGCCGACCCCTGAATTTTGAAATTTTTTGACACAAATATGAGATACTTTTTTTAAAATCACATATTTACCACTTTTTTCCATTTAAAAATGATGCGTGGTAGAGAAAACAGAGGTATATTATGCATATACCAAGATACTTCTCTGCTGTCATCTCCATTCCTTCATTTATTATTTTTTTCACTTATCTATGTTGTAAAACAGATCACCCGGAAATGTAGTGGCTTCAAAGAACAACACTTACTATCTCCTAACTGTTTCTGTGGGTCAGGAATTTGGGAGCTATTTAACTGAGTGGTTCTGGTTTGGGGTCTGTCACATGGTTGCAGTCAGACAGTAACCAGCGCTGAGGCCATTTGAAGGCTTCTTCACTCACATTTCTGGTTTTTGTACAGGGAAGATTCGAAGAGCTGGCGCTGCTCTGGCATCTCTCTCTCTATGTGATCTCTCCATGTGGCAGCTCAGGGTAGCTAGGCTTCTCACATGTTGGCTCAGGACTCCCAAGGCTCATGTTGTGAGACAGAGAACCAGGTGGGATCCATATCACCTTTTTGACCTTAGACATCTAGCAGTGTCATTTCCACCACATTCTTTTGGTCAAGGCAGTTACAAAGTTCTGCGCAGGTCTAGAGAGAGAACATAGACCTCATGTCTTGATGGAGGAATGTCGACACTATATTGTGAGAAGAACATGTGGGAATGGGGTGTATATTGGTGTGGCCATCTTTGTAAAATGCCATCTGCTACACTGATAAAACATACGACTGACTATAATGTGCTAGGCACTGTGGTGAGTCCTGGGAATAAGGAAGATGAATAGTATAAAATTCCTACTTGCAAGATGCCTGTAGTCTAGTAAGAGGAACATCCATGAAGACAAATATTATACAAGGGGGATAAGTGTGATAAGATAAGGGAACCATCAGCTTTGTGGAAGGTGGGATGTTGGAAGATTGAGAGAGGAGGTGTTTTAGTGAAGACTTGAAGATAAGAGAAAGGGAGTAATCTAGGATGCCTCCCAGTTTTCTAGTTTGGATAACCAAGTGGATGAGTGGTTTAAGACATGTTGGGCTGGAGACACCTGTAAAATATCCACATAGAAATGGCCACTGGTCATCAATAGGGCTTCTAGGGAAAGTTTGTTTTGAAGATGTATTTTTGAGAGTCACTGACTTTTGGGTAAACTTTGAAAGCCTAGACATGGATGAGATTTCCAAAGAAATTTTGTGGAATAAGAGGAGAAAACAGGAAAAGATGTAACCCTGTAGAAAACAACACTTAATGAATGTGCTGGCGAGTATGTCGGAAAATGGCAGAGTATGGACCTCCAAAAATTCTCTCCTCCATAAAATCAATGAGAAAACAGGCAAAAATTATTGTAATCAGTCTTTTCAAAACTATGGAAATTAGCCAAAAGCTTACAGTAATCTAGGGAGCATTCATTTAAAAACAAACAAACAAACAGCTGAATCTTGGTAAGAAACCAAGCAAGCTTTGTGACTTTTTTGCTTACCCTTTTCCCATCCTACCTTTCTCCCTAGCTCTGCAGTAGAGTTAAAAACCAACAGCCAGCAATCATGGAGAAAATCAGTAGCCTGGAAGCCACTAGTGGGGGCAGAACAGGGGCAGCTCCTTCAAAGCTCCATTTCCTAAGAACTCTTATTAGTTGACCTATCTGATGGTTCCCAGGAAAACCCCACTCACAAGGCTGTGTTTATTTATCCTGACTTGGAGCTCACCCAGTGTGAAAACGCTTTTCTCTGGTAGCATTTTTCAAAAACAATTAGAGATAATTGTTTAACATCATGGCTGCCTGAGGTAGTATATAACAGTTGGGGCAAACAGTAAGCTAACCCAAAAGCTTAGAATGTAAAGCTGGGAATGAGCTGTCCATAGGGGCTTTGGTGATTGCCAGTATATTCCTTGGAATCTAGAATGCCATATACATGCATAGGGTTGGGTGCACACCCAGGGCTGTGTGCATACTCAGGAAAGATCTGAGAAGGTTCTAAGCTCTCACCTCTGGCTGACCTTGAGGCTCTGCACAAGTAGGAAGAGAAAACTAAGGCAGAGTTGTAATCTGCCATGAGTGTTGAAGGTGCACACCAACATGCACACAGAGCCACTTCCTGAAAACTAGAGGGCTTTTTAGTTCCAGGCGTTTAAGGAAATCGCTGCCTAATCATTAGCAGGTCACTAGCTGAACAGAGATTTCAGTGACTGTATATGACGAAGAATACATGGTATATACAACATTAGTTCAGAAAAGTCACTTAAAAACAACAACAACAAAAATCCTCAGCAACAACAACAACAAACCCTGGAGAAGGAGGAGAATCTGATTTCCAGAATTGCCACATTGTGATATTCAAAATCTCCAGTTTTTCAACAAAAGAATTATAAGACATGCAAAAAAACAAGAAAGTATGGCCTATGGGCTGGGAAAAATGAAATCAATCGAAACTGTCCCTGAGGAAGCCCAGATGTTGGACTTACTAGATAAAGATTTTAAATCAGCTATTTCAAATATGTTAAAAAAAACTGAGGAAACTATGTCTAAAGAACTAATGGAAAGATTAACAGCTGATTTCTCATAGAAACCATGAAGCAGAAGGCAGTGGAATAAAATATTCAAAGTCCTATAAGAAAAAGACTATCAATTAAGAATTCCCCATCTGGTGGCCAGCCTGGTGGTGTAGTGGTTAAGTTCTCATGCTACGCTTCAGCGGCTTGGGGGTCGCAGGTTTGGATCCTGGGTGCGGACCTGCACAATGCTCATTAAGCCATGCTGTGGCAGGCGTCCCACATGAAATAGAGGAAGATGGGCACATATGTTAGCTCAGCGCCAGTCTTCCTCAGCAAAAAGAGGAGGATTGACAACAGATATTAGTTCAGGGCTAATCTTCCTCACCAAAAAAAAATGTGGAATTCTCCATCTGGTATAATCATCCTTCAAAAACAAAGGAGAAACAAATTCACAGATAAACAAAAACTGAGAGAATTTGCTGGTAAAAGCCTTGCTAGACCTTGTAGGAGCTAAAGTTATAAAAATCTTAAAGGAAAACATACCAGTAAATCTTTGTGACCTTGGATTAACCAATGGTTTCTTAGATATGACAACAAAAGCAGAAGCAACAAAAGAGAAAATAGATAAATTGGATTTCATCAAAAGTAAAAACCTTTGTGCTTCCAAGAACATAACCACCAAGAAAGTAAAAAGACAACCCACAGAATGGGAGAAAATATTTTCAAATTATCTATCTGATATGGATCTAGAAGCCTATATAAAGAACTTTTATAACTCAATAATAAAAAGGCAGATAATCCAATTTAAAAATGAGCAAAGGATTTCAATAGACATTTCTCCAAAAAAGATGTACAAATGGCCAATAAGCATGTCAAAAAGATGCTCAACGTCATCTGTCATTACGGAAATGCAAATCAAAACCACAATGAGATACCACTTCACACCCACTAGGATGGCTATAATAAAAAAGACAGACAATAAGCAGTGTCAAAGATATGGACAAATGAGAACCCTCATACTTTGCTAGTGGGAATGTAAAGTGGCAGCCACTTTGGAAAACCATTTGGCAGTTCTTCAAAAAGTTAAACATAGAATTACCATAGGACCCAGCAATTCCACTCCTAGGTATGTGCCAAGAGAATTAAAAACATGTGTCCATGCAAAAATTGTACACAAATGTTCATAGCAGCATTATTCATAGTAGTCAAAGTGGAAATAACTCAAATGCCCATCCAATGATGATAAATAAATAGAAGTGGTATATCCATACAATGGAATGTTATTTAGCCACAAAAAGGAATGAATTGCTGATTACATGCTACAGCATGGATAAACCTTGAAGATATTACACAAGTGAAAAAAGTCAGACACAAAAAGCCACATATTGTTGTATTCCATGTATGTGAAATGTTCAGAATAGACCAATACATAGAGACAGAAAGCAGATTAGAGGTTTCCAGGGGCTATGGGGAGGTTCCCATGGAGAATGACAGCTAATGGTACAGGGTTTCCTTTGGGGGAATGAAAATATTCTGAAATTAGATGGATGGCTGCACAACTTTGTGAATGTACTAAAAACTGCAGAATTCTACACTTTAGAAAGGTGAATAAGATGGTAAGTGAATTATATCTCAATTTTTAAAAAAGAGAGCGTGGGTTATGGAGGAAAAGACAATAATACTGAGAAAGCAGTGTAGCAAGAGGTGGGAGAATTTGTGAGAGATTGATTTCACATCCACACTAGGACATGTTTCTTATTCTCAATTTCTGAGGAATTAGTTATGATTCACCCATAGTTAGATCTCTCAATACATCTTTCATTTGTTCCAGTTGCACTTTGAAAAATATACCAAAACTAAACATCTTTAAACAAAGAATTATTATAGGAAAATCCATTTGTGAACGTGTCAGTATTTGGGTGCCCATGTGTTTGTGAAATAGATGCTAGAAAGGTCGATAATGGGTAGAGTTGAAAATGGTGTTATTTCTTTTTGTTTAGTTTTCTGATTTTCCCTAATGCAGCTTTCTCCTTCAGAAAGAGGCACAAGGCTAGGATAGCCCCATTTCACTTCCTTTGTCTCCTCAATTATTGTAGTTGCATTAGGACTTGAAACAAAAGCCCTTACCCACTGGCAGCAGTTCTCTTTGAATGTTGCCACAGTTATCTGCTCTGCTCTTCTGTGCATTCTCCACGGCCCCAGGGGAGTCATCTTCCCAGTGATAGCTCTACTCATTTTGCTCCCTGCTCACAAACTTCTGATGCATCCCACTGTGTCCAGAATAAAATCCAAATTCCTTGGCCTGAGACTCTTTGATTTGGCCAAAACCCAGAATTTTTGGCTCTGAAGTCAGAGTTGAGTGGGAGACAAACAAGAGAGTAGATATAACCAATAATGAGGTAAGCCTGGGTGAAGTGGAGGGATTGGGGTATTTGGGAATTATATGGGGAGTATTAGGAGCTTTTTGTCTCGCTGTCAAGGACAAAGTGTTTCCTCTTGGGAGATATTCCTAAGGATCGCTGTGGCAGCCACAGATTTTATTTCAAACATGGGGAAAAAAGAAAACAAACCATTTTTTTAGGAAATTGTGCATAGAAAACATTTTCTTTTTATTTCACCTCAAAATAAAAGAAGAAATAGTAGACAATTAAATACTACATTCTTATAATTAAACCATTCTTATATTTGTAAACCAAGTGGAGGGGAACAGCTTTTGACTCTATTTTGGGTTAAAACATTTGCATTATACCCTTGACCAATCAAGGAACCTTAAAATTTAGTTTCTACCTGTTTGGCTAGTAAATTATTTAGTTCACGTCTTCGGTTTTTTTTGCATTTAAATATTCTGAAGTCTTGTGGCCATTTTAAAAGATTGAGTTCACTAAAGCACTCCAGAACAAAGTCTGCTTCATGATACATTTGCATATGTGGAGTTTTATTTGGTCTTTATTTTTGGGTAAATTGAAAACCATAGCCATGTAGTTCATCAGAAAAGCACTTCAAGGATTTTAGTAGCTTTAGATTCTGAAGCAATTAACTATAACCTTTCTAAACAAGAGACAGTAAAAATTCTTGGAATTTTTCCAAGTTCTGTTCTGAGATTACAGTACTAGAGATGAGTGCTTGTGACAAATGACAGGTGTTAAGGATGTCAAGAGGCTGGTTTAGAATGGGAGCAAGGTTGTGTGCAAATCTAAATGAAATTTAACAATGAATAGAACATAGAATAATAGAAAATGCCCTTCAGAACCTAGGTTTGCTATGGATTTAGTCTGTGTGAGTCAAATAACCCACACAGGGGCACTGGCAACATTGAGTTTCTGGATCTGCAAAGTCGGGGATCAGATTGTGATCCATGGTGGGTTCCATAAGTTAGCTGCACTTCATGAATGACATCACCAGAAGCGCTTGAATACCCTTGGAAGTCAGCTGGGCAGCCACCCTTTCCCAACAATACACTAACCTAGATAAGAATCTTAGGAAGATGTTAAGTTTCAAATTTTTGAATTGAAGTTATGAAGATATAATTTATCTTTTATAACCAGATATATTAGAGAGGCAGTAAGGAGGTGACTCCCCATTGATTGGGTCGTAGGCTGACAAATACCTCAAGATCCAAGGGGTAGTGGTCTGGGGACATTTTATTGAGAACCACAGTGCTGGAAAACCAGCGAGATTCGAGAGAACTGGGAGCTCTGCAAACCCAGCCAGACTACATTGCTGAGGCTCCTCATTCACACACCACCCAGTCGTCTCCAGGGTGCCAGACGAGTGAGCTGTGAGCATCTCCCACTATCTCCCACTTTGGCCAAGAGTGTAAGAGACCCTCGGACCCATCAGCAGCCCACCACCAGAATTGCCATGACCCTCTAAAAAGCAAGCTCAAGGATCCTGGAAATTTTGAGTTGAAAGCGACCTCAGGGCCGTCTGGTCTGACATTTCCTGCCCTGGATGTAGATTCACGTTCAGGAAGAGGGAATTTCAGAGAAACAGCAATTCCAAAGACAAGTCTCGATTTCACCTGGTTTTGATAATTATATATACAGTGCTTAATTATCTAATCTATGCTTTTTCTATATCATAACCAAATGTAAATTTACTTTTTTGGGGTCTCCTAGATTCCCATGTTCGTATTTCTTCACTTATTTCAAATTAAATGGAGAAATTTCGTCCTTTTCTTTGAGAAAGGAACATCAGTATATTACTAGTCCTGCATTGTTTTAATGAGAACAAAAGCAAAATGTTCCAAAATTACTTGCTTACAGCTACAAAGCACATTTAAGGAATAAAAATCTCCTTCATTAGATGCATGAGAAGAAAAAGAATTGTTTTGAAGTTCTTATGATCAGCTTGTATAAGCTTCATTGTAAACTGATACTAAAGAGCTCCCATTATGAGCTGTATATTTTGGTGCCAGAAGGTTTTTTTCTTATGCTAAATTATTAAGTTCTTTCAGCTGCTGGGCTGTCATATAGAGATACAGTAAATCACATTATATTTTGTCATGGATTACACGGAGCAATAAATTTGGGAATAAAGATCAAAGTAGTTCCACAATCACATCTGAGTGTAGGAGGGATGTTTAACTTGTAGAAAACCGATTTAGGTGAAGCTGGTGCAGTTCTTGTGTGAATTTGAAATGAATTTGGATATTTGGTTGAAAATGAATGAGGATCAAATCGCAAAATGACTTTCAATTTTTGTATTTAGTTTAGAAAAGTTAATTCTAACACCTTGAATTAGATGTATGACTTGAATTAGATAAATAATTACATGCTGAGAGTGGTGAACTCAGTGAAAATTGTGTTTATGTATTTTAATTGCTTTCATGATTAAACAATATATTCCATTCTATTTTTATTTGGGGTTTTGGGGGACCACATAATTAGTTAAATACACTTGTAGTAATACTGTCTGACTCCTTGGAGCTGACTGCTTTTTACTGCATTTAAAACCATTAAAAGTAAGCCAGCTTAAGATCGCTAAGCAACCTTGATTATTTAGATCTTGATGGTTATTATCTTTGTTCTGTGTTACCGTAGCAACTCTTTCAGGGTTATCACAGTTGATGATATTCATTTATTTAAAACAACCAATCTCAACTTGTTGAGCTCTTTTCACAGAAAAATCACAGTAGAAATGAGATAATATAGCAGAAGTGTAAGCAGAAATTATGTAAATTATTGTTTTTTATTTAGAAAAGTGCCCTCAGTCATATCCTCAATTAGCTAGAGCAGTGGTTCCCAAACTTGACTCATTATCAGAAGCAACGGGAGAGTTTTTGATACAGATTCCTGGGCCATAATAGGTTTAGAATCTCAAATAACATTTTTCTCCATTCACTCTGGTGTCATTTCTCCTACTTTATTCCTTTGTTGTAATCCTGTTGGGGGAAATATTTTTCAGTGCTATAGCCTATTAAAAGATATTTAAGCTTTGCAAAATTATTTCTCAAGATTTCAGTTCCCTACTTTATTTTTAGTCTCCTATAGTCATCTTTTTATTGATTTTTCCTTTTGTGAAGTCTAGAAGATTTACACTAATGCTATAATAAATCAATCTGACGTTAGACATAAGCAAATCACCCTCCAAAATTATATGAAGATTAAGACGTTTTCATTTCAAATGGGATCAGAATAAAGTCTATTTGGGATATAGATACGATGGCCTGCGGTGCTGATTTTGGTCTGAAAGGAAATAAAAGGCCAGTTGGTGAGTGTGCATGTCAGGTATATTCCCAAGGGAGAGTGTTCAACTAAGGTGGAAGGTTTAGCAGTGATGCTGCAAAGGCCTAGCTAGAAGAAACTGAACAGTTTGAAGAACTCAGCATCTGTAATGGGGTAGGGGGCACCCTTCAACAGACGATCACGCAGATTCTATTTGCAGGCCCCAAGCTCTTCTAACAGGCTTTTTCTCATGTTGTTTTTCTTGTGATGCCTCTTAAGTCAAAAGCTCCCAGATTGGAGCTACTATTTTAGAGCATCACCATGAAAAACCAAAAGCAAGTAGAGCTTTCAGAGAATGACCTGAGCCCATATGTTTGCTACTACTTCTGTGCAAGAGATCAAAGGACTGAGGACTGGAGAGGTTAAGACTGCAGAGAGGACGGTTCAGGATTCTGTCCTTGCCGCTCCAACCTCACTCAGGGCACTTAGACTGGGCCTAGTCACTGAAGCTAGGTGGGCCCAGGCTGGCAGTTTATGAGGACTACTTCCCCAGGAGTGTGGAAATGCATGCGTGCACATTCAGCAGCTGCTGGGCCTGGACTGGACTGGCCCCTGGGGGCCCTTGTAGTCATGGTCTGCATCTTCCTTAGTTAATTCTCACCATGTGTACCTATTCCCCAGGCTTCCACCTGGGTCACTGGCTCCCAGTTCCCATCATAGATTCATGCTGGGATTTGAATCAGGCACTAAATCCCAGCCTGGTTTGTTGGAAGCCCTGATCCCTCACTAAGTCCCTGCTTCTGATTCTTCTTAGAAGAAGTTGAAAAAGTGGAAAGTTGAAAATGGCTCTCTGCTTTAGGACACAAACTACTTCTGTCTAGAAGCCCTGCCTCCCACGTTCCATGTTCCATTCTCAAATTAGCCTCTCTAGATAGCTAACTTTCTCAACCACTCCTGCTTGGGATTCCTGGGATTTAAGCTACTAGTTTTTTCTATAGGCAGGGAAGAGGGAATCTTATTTTCTTTGGCCCCTTTGGCCATTTTCAGCTGCTGCTCCCCTCCAATGAGGTGCACGGAGCCTGTGGGCAACAGTTACGACATGGATTGGAGCAGAAGGGTGGACTGCAACCCAGTGCTTTCTGGAAGGCTAAACTTGCATCCTGTTATGTGCTAGGTGCTGGGAGTTAAGATATATAATGAATTGCCCCTTCCCTCAAGGAGTTGTCAGTCTACTTGCAGATAAATAGATGGCTTCATATAATTTAACAAGCAATAAACTGGTTGTGTGTATAGACTGACAGAGAAGTGTGACTTGGTCCAAACTGAGGTTTCTTGATGTTTTATAGAAGACTTCCTGGAGGAGATGATGCTCAAATAAGCCTTGAGAAATGAATAAGTTCCCACCAAGGAAAGGAAGGAGGTTCATGAAAACAGCACACTGAACAAAAACGCAGACTGTGAAACAGCATATTCAGGGATTACAGTCTAGTGTTAGCAGAAGCATGAAAGGTAGAGTGGGAAGTAGAGAAACATGAAGCTAGAGAGGTAGAGGCCTGGCCCTAAATGACATTCTATGCCCTAATAAGGAACTTGAACTTTATTTAGTATTTGCCGAGAAGCAATGAAGGCTTTTAAATGGCCAATTGATATGATCATATTTATATTTTAGATAGGATACCAGTTGACAAGTGGTGGGTGGATATGTATCAGACCAAAAAAAAGTAGCTAGAAAAAATAGGAAAGAACAGGACAAGAATAGTTAGAAGGTCATTGTAAAAATTCAGGATAGAAAAGGTGAGGACTTGAGTAAAAACTGGCAAGACTGTCAAGGGTGAGAGAGAAAGATGCTAAGAAATTCTTCTAAGTTTCTGATTTGGATGACTAAATGAAAGTTCCATTAACTAAGATGAGGAGGAAAATGATTGAGTTCAGTTTGGGACATTTAGTTGGGTGCCTGTGAAACATCTCAGCGAGTTCCTGTTCATCCTGTGGCTGGACATGAGTCTGGATCTGGGTGCAAGGGACGTAGAAGCTAGAGATAAGGAGTTGGAAGTCACATCAACAAAAAGGTGATTTAAAACTATGAGAGTGGGTTTAAAAAGAGACGATATAGATAGGGAAGAGCAGATGGCATGGGGCAATTTTTATTTAAAATCACCTAGAGATCAATAAGCAATTGTCAGAGAGGTGCCTGGAGAACTGGGAGAGGGAATAATGGTATGCATGCCAAGGAAGCAGGAAGTTTTAATAAAAAATGAGTAATTCAGCAAAAAAAGACTAGTATAATACAAACTTCCTGGAAGACTAATCAGAAAAATAGAGAGAAGGCACAAATAGACAAGGGAGGAAATGGGAAAAATGACTACTGATCCAGAAAGGATGATAAGACAATATAATGAATAACTTTATGCCAATAAAATTGAAAATCTGAATAAAATGGAAAATTTTCTAGAAAATGTGATTGAATAAAGAAGAAATAGAAAACTCACATAGTTCTATAGATATTAGAGCATTTAGTTTTAAGTATTTCATCAAAGAAAACATCAGGCCCAAATGATTTTATTCTCAAATTCTTATCAAACTTTCCTGGGGCAGATAATTTCAAGGATATACTAACTCTATCAACGGAAAGAAAAAGAGAGGATATTCCCCAGTCCATTAAAGGCCAGTGTAATCTTGATATAAAAATCAACCAGAAAAAAAAAATCAACTGGGGACAGTAAAAATAAAATTACATACCAATCTCTAAACATTTAATCTTAAGTGTAAAATTCCTAACAAAAAATTAGCAACAGAATCTAGCAGTATATAAAAATGATTGTGACAAAACTGGATCTAATGCAGGAATTCAGGGTGATTTAATGTTAGAAACCCATTAATATAATCTATTGCATTGCCAGGTGAAAGGAGAGAATCTGTGTGATCATCTCAGATGAAGAAAAAGCATTTGGTAAAATTCCACCCCTACCTGTGATAAATAACCTTAATGAGCTTGGAATATGAGGGAACGTCCTTAACCTGATAAAGAATGTCAATTAAAAACTTAGAGCAAACATTATTGTTATAGTGAAACATTAGAGGGATTCCCTTTAAAATCAGGAAAAGAGAAGCATGCCCACCATCACTGCTGTTCAACCTTGTAATAGAGATGCCAGTAATCATAAGACAAGAAAAAGAAATAAATAGGATACAAATTAGAAATGGAGAAGCAAAGCTAATGTTATTCTGATATTATGTCAGAAATGGCCAATAAAAGAATTGGCTGAAGATACAAGGGCATTTCGCAGAAGTGGAAATATAAGTAGCCCATAAAGATATGAAGAACTGCTCTTTGTTTGGTAATAAAGGAAATGAAAACTAAGACCCTAATGTGATACCATTTTATACCTAATTGATTGACAAAAATAAAAGACATACAGATTAGAAAGGAAGAAATAAAACTCTCTCTCTTCACAGATGAAAAAATCTTATATGCAGCAAAATTCTAAGGAATCCACACCATAAAAAATACTTTTAAAAAAATTAATGGGTTCAAAGTTGCAGAATACAGATCAATATACAAAAATCATTGGTATTTTGATCTACTTACAATGAAAAATCTGATAATGAAATTAAGAAAACATTCATTTAAAATAGCATAAAGTAAATACTTAGAAATAAAATTTAATTAAAGTAGAAAACTTGTACATTGAAAACTACAATATATCACTGAAAAAAATTAAAGAATACCTAATAAATCTTAAGACATCCATTTTCATGGATTGGAAGGCTTAATTTTGTTAAGGTGGTAGCACTTCCCAAATTGATCTACAGATTGAACACATTCCCTGCCAAAATCCCAGTAGCCTTTTTTGTATAAATTGACAAGCTAGTCCTAAAATTCATATGGAAATTCAACAAATAGTGTTGGACAACTGGATATCCACGTACAAAAGAATGAAATTGGACCCCTACTTCACAACATACACAAAAATTAAGTCAAATGAATCATAGACCTAAATATAAAAGGTAAAACTCTTAGAAGAAAACATTTGAGTAAATCTTCATGACACTGGATTAGGCAAAGGACTCTTAAATATGACACCAAAAGCACAAATGACAAAAGAAAAACTAGAGAAATTGGACTTCATCAAAATGTAAAACTTGTGCTGTAAAGGACACTCAAGAAAGTACAAGAACAACCCGTAGAATAGAAGGAAATAATTGCAAATCATTTATCTGGTAAGAGTCTAATATCCATACTGTGTAAAGAACTCTAGAACTCAACAATTAAAAGATAAATAACCCAATTTTTAAAAATGGGCAAAGGATTTGAATATGTATTTCTCCAAAGAAGATATACAAATGGCCGATAAGCACATGAAAAGATGCTGAAGATCATTAGTTATTAAGGAAATCAAATCAAAAAAACAATGAGATACCACTTCATATCCACTAGGATAGCTATAATCAAAAAGAGGGGAAATAACAAATTCTAGCAGGGATGTGGAGAAATTAAAACCCTCATACTTTGCTTGTGGGAATGAAAAATGGTGCAGCCACTTTGGAAAGTAGTTTGGCAGTTCCTCAAAAAGTTTAGCTAGAGTTACCATATGACCTAGCAATTACTCCTAAGTATATACCCATGAAAACTGAAAAAATATTTCTCCCAAAACACTTGTACAAGAATGTTTAAAGCAGCATTATTTATAATGGCCAAAAAGTGGAAATCACCCCAATGTTCATCAGCTGATGAATGGATAAATGATATGTGGTATATCCATACCATGGAATATTATTTGACAGTGAAAAGGAATGAAGTACAAATGCATACCACAAATAGATGAGCCTTGAAAATGTGCTAAGTGAAAGAAGCCAATCACAAAAGGCCACATGTCATATGACTCCATTTATATGAAATGTCCAAAATAGGAAAATCCATAGAGACAGAAAGTGGTTGCCAGTGGCTTAGGAGAAAGGAAAATGGGAAGTGACTGCTAATGAGTGTGGGGTTTCTTTTTGAGGTGATGATAATGTTCTGGAATTTGATAGTGGTGATAGATATACAGCTCCATGAATATACTAAAAACCACTGAATTGTACAGGTTAAAAGTATGAACTTTATAATATGTGAATTTAATCTTACTAAAGCTGTTATTAAAAATAGGAAGTCTGACAATGCTAAGTATGATTGAAAGTGTAGAACAAAAAGAACTCATATACTGTGGTGAGAATATAAAATGTTAGCAGCATTGTCCTGTAAAGTTGAACATTTGATTTATGAACCATTAATTCAACTCCTTAGCATATGCCCTAGAAACTCACAAATATGCATCAGAAGACATGTACAGGAATATAGCAGCAGCAAAGTTCAAGTGCCCAGTAACAGAAGAACGAATGATTTTGATCTGTTTACACAATTAAAAGCAGTGAAAATGAAGGAAAATACAGCTTCAAATGAAACATGAATGAATCTTAGAAATGATGTTGTGTGAGAAATAGCAAGTTTCAGGAAATTACATAGAGCATGATTATGTTTGTATAAAGCTAAAAAAATAGTAAAACTAAATAATATGTTAGAGATACTTACACATATGATAATTTTTTAAAGCGAGGCAGTAAATGAAATTCAGGATAGTGGTTGATTCTCAGGAGGAGTTAGGGGATGGAGTAGGGTAGGGAGGAAGCACTGGCATTTGCAATGCTAGATATTAAGTTGTATGGCCATTTTAGGAGTGTTCTTTATCATGTTTCATAAACATACAAAATATTATGTTCTTTTGTATGTGTCAATTATTATGTAGCTTAAACATATACAAATAAAAATTATTACCAATGTCAAAAGCAGCAGAGCACCTCAGTCTTGGGGACATGTCAGGAAGAAAATTGCTTCCCCAGTAAAGAATCCGAGGCAAATAGTTATTTTCATGGATTCAAAGTGGAAGAATGAACAAGACAGAGTAACTAGAATTGACTGGAAAACACTGATTTTGATAGCTGACTTTAGTTCTAATCTCCTGACCCTACAGTTTTGTAAGCTCAGCTGTAGTAAAGTAACTTCTGTTTGGTTTCCAGTTTATCCATCAAAAAATGCAGCCATGCCCTAAGCCTCAACATTACTCAGCTAGTTCACCTCTAAGATCTCAGTCTATCAAGTTCTCCTTTTGATCACTCTTGCCTTACCTTTTATTTTTTCCGTTGCCTCACGCATAAAGAACCTGGTCTTTGTCCTCATTCCAGTGCTTACTCAACCACTCTCTGATCCCTTGCCATCTTGAGCTTCCACTATTCCTACATTGCTAAACCGCAGTCCTATTTAATGTTTATTGTCCACTTTATCTGCACATTATAAAATAATGCCCAGGAAAGTTAAATAACTTGCCCATGGTCACACCACTCAGATTGGTTTAACTTCAAAGCTCATGCTTTAAACCACCGAGCTATACTGCTTACCATTTGGCAACAATTGGAACAGTCAATCAAAGCAACTTGAGTTGATGAAAAGGTGATTGGAGTAGCTTTGAGGGTCTGGGTGATGGGAAATTCACCCACATAGCAACAAAACTAACTGAAGATCTTGTGCTGGCAGACTGGAGGGGTGATAGGGCGTGTTTGATATAGGCATTGTGCTCACTGTTGTCTAACATTGTTTCGAATGTTATTTTTAAATGAATTGGTGTGTTAATTCTAACTCAATATAGATGATCCTGGAAAACTAGATAAGCTCTAGGTCATTTTTAATTAGGAAACTCTAATGACTAAATCTCAAGAATGTCCTCTCAGCACCTATTTCAAACTTCCAAATTATCCAGTAGAAGAAATAGAGCTTTTGTTAAGTGTTAAGATGACTGCTTTATTTAACTGCCTACAAATCTAACAGAGCAACTTCCTGTAAATACATAGTTTCATAAACTTTCGAATTAATATTCATTACATTCTTTTTTCTTATGTAAGTGAGCCAAAAAGTAGAAAAATTTCCAAAACAATAAGTAAAATATTAATGGGATTTATGAGTATGCTAAATGAGGACATCTAACTCCTAGATTCAAAGCTTATTTGAAATAATTTATTACTTTATTACATATACCTGAAACAGATCTTCTATCTGCTTCCTAAAAGTGCTACACCAACAAATGTGCCACTCATATGTAAATATATTAAGTATATTTAAAATGTATATTATGTATGTTAAAATTTGTTAAATACAATAGTTATTTGCCTTTAACATTTGTCAAATCGTGCAGCATTAGATTTCGGTTTAAAGCATAACAGTAGCAAAGACATAAAAATATTATAGAAGGTAGAGATTGTTAAAAAAATTAATTGGCCCCATTTACATTTGGTCTTTGATGATAAATTCTTTTTTGCACATCAGAGAATAGTTGCTTCTTCCCTAGAGCAAAGTTAAGTTTTTTTTTCTCCCTCATTCTCTTAAAGTTTGTATTTCTGCCCAAGTAATAAATGAGTTTCAGTTTCTGTGGCCTCTGCTTCAGAGAGCTTCTCTTAGGGTGAGCTTTTGAAATATGATTAGATCTTAATTCTTTAACTATTTCCATAAGCTTGTTTCACAGTGTGCTTTCTTATTCAGTGAGTAGGGTGGAAATTCATGTAAATCTTGTGTGATCATTTATGGGTGTTAGCCACGTAAATATGTATGTTGCAATGGTGAGAAAATTAGTCCTTCTGAATTACAGTGAGGGCAGAAAATCAACTCTCTTATGTTATTCTTTAGATTTTCTGTCATTAAATACACATTATTTTTGTCCACAGTATCGACCACAGTTATTAAATCTGTACAGTCAGAAAATGTATCCAATAACTAATTTGGCGTATTCAGAAATAAGGCCAAATTCAGAAATATGAGCACTTTTTCTGAGAATGGATCCACCAATATTTACTGAGTAGACACTCAGTAAATAGTGATAATAATGATACCACAGCCTTTTTCCAAAACTATCCAGTTTCTCCCTTCTCTAATAAAGGATGTGGCTTCTCCATGGGACTCTTACAAAATAAATAGTCACTGACAAAAACCAAAACACTTGGAATTCCTAATTATTAGATTCTGGTTCTGAGTATAACTACATAAAATGACTCAACCAATTTTCTTGAAATAAAACTCAAGAGTCACTAAATATGGAGCACTGACATTTGCCGATGTTTTGCTATTTAGAGCAGTTTGCCATTTTCTCAATTTGGGATTCATATGTAATCATGGAAAAGAAAAAGAATTATTTAATTACATACCCTTTCCTGTAATGATTGTATCAAACTGAGAACTTATCCTTGACTCAAAATAAGATTCAAAAGTTTTAGGGTGCAACATCAGGAACTTTATCTTATTCATGTCTGTATCCTCGCCTGGCACATTCAAGAAATGTTTGTTCACTTCTGGTCCCAATTATTTGTTGCAAGAAGGGGCTTTGAAAATAGAAATGTGATCATCAGAAGTCTTGTAAATGGCTGTCTACACACTAATCGTCAATTAAGTAGTTGATCTTGGAGAATGTCATATGATCAAGAGAATTAGTGTGATCAAGTCGTGGACAGATTAAACCCTTTTCAACATTCAATGCAGTAAACATTAAGTGCCCAATGAATGCAAAGCACTATAAATATTTCACTAAATAAACAACAAATAGAAACTTTATTATATTAATTTTTAATCCATTCTGAAAGTTGAAGGATATGGAAGTGAAAGTAAAGACAGTTTCTTAAAAACATTGATATTCTGTGTGAGCAAGCATAGTAATCTGCAAAGCATAATTATATATAATCTCTAATTTATCTTTCATGTTTTTAACTAAGTAAAACTTTATCGTTTAGTATGATTAGAAAAACTTGTCACTCTAAATGCAATGTGAGGAAAGTAATATTTTTCTCTGAAATGAGAAAATTATATCTTTAAAAAGTTTTTTATAATCAACTTTCTTAAAATATTTGAATTATCTTAAAATGTCTTAAAATATTTATGACATATAAAATAAATTGTATTTACCAAGGCAAAAAATAGTGTGGATGCCTTCTCTCAAACATTTATGCTCAATTTCTATTTTGCCCCAAAATATCTTTCATCTCTTCTTAGAAGAGATAATAAATATGGTAAATCATAATTTAAAAATACTCATAAACTTTTCCACTCTACCTCCGTCCTCCACCTTACCTTTCATATGCTTGTGGAGATGAAGAAATAGAAAGCTATCTTTTTCTCTGAAAACTATCAGAAAGTCCTACCAATTCAGCCCATACATGAGGTTTTTTTCCATTAATTCATTAAACAGTATTTTCCAAGCAACTACTAAGGGCAAAGCAATGATGCCAAAGCCACAAGCTCTATTCCAAATCTATCAGGAAAGATAAGACACGTTTTCAAAAGGCCATAGAACAGTCATGCATATTACCAGGACTGTAAATACAAAAGGAAGAAAAACAAATCACTTCTAAAGGATAAGAGCAAAGAAAGCATTAGCATTTGAGCTGGTCTTTGTTTGTACGCTGGTAGTTTAGATAAAAACATGATGGCAGAGGGATCAAGACTGCAAAGCAATAAAGTAGTCTGGAAAACCCCATTAATCCATATTAGAAAATGTTTATTCATTCACTCAACAGTTACTGGTTGTATTATTGGTCTTGGGATACATTAGTTAATAGAATAGACAAAGATTCCTGTCTTTGAGGAGTTATCCTAACAGGATAAAGTCAGTGTTTGGGGATGTTGAAGCAGAAAAGAGATGAGGGCGCCATATCATTGAGGACCTTGAGCACCACACCATGGAGTTTGGACTTAGTAAGCAAGATTCTTCAGCAGGGGAATTATCAACAGGGATTCAGGGTAGACTAGAGGTTGGCTGAATGTGGAAGCAGGGAGACAAGTCAGGAAAATATTGTTCGCATGAGGTTGAGAAAGAACTGAACTCTGGGTAAAGCAGGGGAAATGTTAAGACCAATAAACTGAAGAAAAAGTAGTAGTTGTAAATCCATGGAGTGGCAGAATGTGGTCTCACTGTAAACATAATGAAGCCATAGGGACAGTGCTTTTTAATCTTCTTTGGGTCATGTACTCCTTTGAAAATCTGTTGAAATATTTAGATCCTCTTCCAAAAATATAAAATGTATCTAAAACTTTGCATAAAATTTTAGGGGGCGGTCTGTAGACTCTTAAAGCCTATCCATGGACCCCAGATTAAGAATCTTCATAAGGAGGAGGAGAACTTCCATCACCAAACACTTATTGAGCACCTACTATTTAAAAGGCATTTAACGTTGGCCTTGATGTGGGGTGGGATGGGGGAAGGGACGATAAATGACTATAGCACAGCTCCTACCCTCAAAGTATGGAGAATTGTAGAGATGTTGAATTTTGATGTTGCCAGAGAGACACCTTAGATTGAGTGGCTAGTAGGCAGTTGGAAATCAAAACAGAAACTCAGGAAATATGGATGATAAATAGAGGTGTATTTGTTAGGATTATCAGTGGATGTTGATGGCTGTTAGAATCATCAGTGAGTGACAGAAAACCCCAAATAATAGTAGTTTAAACCAGATGGTTTATTTGTCTCTCACAAAGAAGACCAGCCAGGCCATTCAGATCAGGGTCTGCCTTACTGCTGGGCCATCCCTATGGTGTGGCTCTCATCTTTGTGGTCCAAGGTGGCATCCAAGGCCTAGGCTTGGAAATTGGACAAAGAAGAATCAACAGTCACATATGTACTGCCTCTTAAGGAGGTTTCCAGAAGCTGCCATGCAACACGTCCACTTACGTGCACAGGACTTGGTCACATGGCCACACCCAGCTGCAAAGGAGTCTGGAAAATGTGGTCTTCATTCTGTGCAGCACATAGCCAACCAAAAATTTTATTCCCACAGAAGAAGGGGAGACTAGATATTATGGAAAGAACTAGCATATTCTTTTCCACAAATCAAGAAATACAAATTAAAATAAAAAGCTATTCTTCCTATTACATTGGCAAGAATCGTTTTAAATTTAAAATACTTAATCCTTACAAGTATAAAGTGTAATGAGCATCTCAGACACTGATGTATGATGGTAAATTGATACAACCTTTCTGGAAGGCACTTTGACAATATTTATAAAGAGCTTTAAAAATGTTTCCTTACATTGACAGTAATTCCACTTCTTGGAATTTCTCTTAAAAATATAATCAGTGCTGCAATGAAAGATTTATGTGTGCAGATATAGACCACAGTGTTATTTATAATGATAAAGTATTAGAAACAATCTAAATATCCAGTAATAGAGGAATGGTTCAGTAAGTCATGCTGTATCCTGTCAGTATCTGAAATAAAAAGAGAAAGCTGAATTTGGTGCTTACTATAATAAGGGACAGCTGTGCTGGTCAGGCACAGGCTCTCTGAGCAAAGCAGACTGCTGGTCTTGTAGAGGGTGTTTGGGTGGATTGGAATTCAGGGATGGGGAAGTGAGGGACTTTCAGAGCCCTGGCTTGACAGCATCAGTAGAAGCATGGTGACTTGTATGAGACTCGCCGATTGGCTGACCCTCAGAGGTGTGTTTGTTGGACTGAGTCTGTCTCTGATTGGCTAGCTTTCAGAAGTGAAGGGTTGACACCTCTTGGTTGGCTGCAAAAGGGTGTTCACCAAAGTGAGTTGTCATTGATTAGTTGAATGGGTTTAAAACCTGTTCTGATGGCTGCTTGTTACCGTGGCTACAGAACAATGTCTTTTCCTAAATTTGTGGGAACATGTTTTATTCTCGACTCATATGATGAAATATTAAGCTTTTAAGAATTATGTTTTGAAATCATGTTAATTGCATGGAAAAATGTTTATGATGTAATGCGAAGTGGGAAAAACTGGTAAAAATGCTTTTATCCTCCTATCCCTCCCTCTTTTCCTGCTCCCATACTTCACATGCAGAGGCTGCACTGATGTGAACGAGCACATTTCTCGCCGTGTTTGCTGGTGAGCAGGGTCCCAGTCACTCTTGCGTGGCTCTGTCTTCTTCTGTTCCCTCCTCCATGCTGTGCAGAGATGAGAGGACTGGAGCCTACTCCAGGGAGGCCTGGTCATCTCTCCTTAGGTCAAAGCGAGCTGGTTATTGCTTCGGGTTCTTATACCCTATGCTCGGCCAAGGGATGGTCAGATGTTAATTCAAGCTCGGAAGGAGGGAGTCTAGACCTCATGAGGCTTGGAGACCCTAGCCTGCTCACTACATCAACAGCATTGGGCACAGAACCAGCCTATAATGAAGTGGCATTTTGTCTCTTCATTGCTACCATTCATTTCATGAACATCTTTTTCTTGGAGAGGAGGCATGGTGGCAAGCCAGGATCTGAGCCAGATACCACCAAAGTCTCACCTTAACCCTTAATAGTGATATAAAAGGGTAAATCTCAGGCCACAAACTCAGATGTGCTTATTTTACTATAATCTCAATTTCTGTTTTGAGTCACCGTTTTGCTGCCTGGCAAAAACTTGATACTTGTCTTGTCACCTCAGACTTCAGTCACTCTCCCCCTTCCCCAGGACAGCATATAAGCCCAGGGGCTCTATCATGCCGTGGTGTAGTGGATGAGGCATGGGGTCCTGTGGTCCTGGGTGTCACCTATCCACGTCGGCATCCACCGAGACGTTTGTTGTCCCCAGTGATTTTTGGTAGTCGGTTGATACAAGTCTCACTTCTCTGTAATTCCTCCTTCCTCTTTGGAAGCCCCTCAGACCTTGCATCCTCTTTGCTACATCCATGCTGCTCTCAGACACCCAGGAAGTTTTATATTCTTCCTTCTCATTGTCAGGGAGAGGTGTGAGCACACAGGGAACTGGGTACAGCAGTCTTGCTGGCCTTGTGACACGCACCACACAGCCCATGTCTGCTGTGGCTCCAATATCCATGCCAGGATGGCTAAGAACTCGAGATCACACAGCCCCTTGCCTCTCTCTGGTATGTGAGCACAGGCCCCTCTGCTCTCAGTTGCCCTACCTAGATGGGGTTCTAGGCTTCCCCATCTCTCAGGCTTGGCCCAGAGAGTGGGGCAAGAAACGGGGCCTTTTCTCAGGAACAGTCTCGCAGATAAACATTTTCCCCTTCACTTCAAACTATGTCCCATTCCCCTAACCTAGAGAATTGTTTCTAGTCTGGGGGTGGGGAGGAGGTGGGGGAAGCAGGCAGAGTAAAACCCACTCTGACTGGTATACTTTTTTTTTTTTTTATAATTTTATTCATTTATTCCGCCCCCCCCCAAAGCCCCCGTAGATAGCTGTATGTCATAGTTGCACATCCTTCTAGTTGCTGTATGTGGGATGCGGCCTCAGCATGGCCGGAGAAGTGGTGCGTCGGTGCGTGCCCGGGATCCGAACCCCGGGCCGCCAGCAGTGGAGTGCACGCACTTAACCGCTAAGCCACGGGGCCGGCCCTGACTGGTATACTTTTATGTCCTGAGTCCCATCAGCCGAGGTCATAGAGAGTCAAATGCAAACCGCCCCCCTTTGTTTTCTCTGTGCTTCTGCTGTGTCATCCTGTCTGTGAGGTAGTGAGGGTAGAATGCCAAGCTGGGAAGGGTTGAGGAGTGGAGGGAAATACCAGGTTTAAGACTTCAAAAATGTCCCGGTACATGCAAATATATTGCACATAAAAATCACTAAAATGTCAACATTGTTACTCTGGATGATAGATTACAGGAAATTATATATATAGTGTGTGTGTGAATATATATATATCTGATTTTCTACATTTCTGATTTTCTACACTGAGTGTGTATATACTTTTTAAAAATAGCTTTATTGAGGTATAATTTACATACCATAAAATCCTTCTGTTTAAGATTACAGTTTAATAATTTTTAATTAGTTTACAGAATTGTACAACCAGCACCACACTCTGTATTTACTTTTTTAATAAAAAAAAATTGAATGTTATAAAAATGGCCTCTTATTACAGCAATAATAAGGTCATTGATGAGTTGAAAGGAGGGGACAGGGGTCAAACTCAGGCCATAAGTAAAGAATGAGCAGTCACCAAGCTGTTCAGTAAATATTTCCTGAATAATGAATAAATGAAAATGCAGACAGAGGGTAGAGATTACCTTTCCAAGAAATGTGGCTATGAAGGAAGAAAAGAAAGCATGGTGCCTCAAAAATACCACACTCCTTCAAGATTTTGTACGTTACTCCTTTCACCTGGAATTTTCTTCTCTTTCTTTTTCAATTGGTTGATTCCTATTCATTCCTGGCTGATAACTTTGAGCAAGTTTTTAACCTTTCTGTCTCTCAGTTTCACTGTCTATTATTGACGATAATAATCGTGCCTACCTCACAGAGTTTTTGAGCGAGTTAGATCTGCTAATATGTGTAAAACGTTTAAACAATATGTGTCAGTAGAGTAAGAGCAAAGTAAATGTTAGTCGTTGCTATCATCATCATTATCCTCCTCATCATCATCCTTTAATACTCATCTCCTTACACAAGCCTCCTCTGATGTGAGGTATCTCGTAGTTTTTCCCTAACAACACCTGTGCATAGTTCTTTCATGACACTTATGCTGTGTTTTATTTACTCACTTATCTGTCTCCTCCCCAACTGCGTTAAATCTTTTACGTCTGTAAACATACAGTGCCCAGCACAGAGGAGGTACTCAGAGTAAATGTTTGTGAAACCATCACAGGGATATATCAGGATTTCAGGGAGGGCTGTGTGTGTGTGTGTGTGAAAAACTAGCCTTTTTATAATCACATGGAATGAGTCAATGTAGAAGAAAATATTGGTGATGTGAAAGGAAGGGAGACTGGGGAGAACTAATGGTGTAAGGCTTTTGATGGTGGGAAGAGGTAGCATCCCTGTTTTAGTGGAGGAACATTGTTCCTTTCACCAGTTATCATAATGTAATTTCTGCCTATTTTATTTTCTGGAAAAGTTTATGTGGAGTTGATATTACTTCTTCCTTAGATGTTTGATAGAATTCACTAGTGAAGTGACTTGGGCCTGAATATAGGGTGTGTGTGTGTGTGTGTGTGTAATACATATAGGAATATAGGATTCTGAGTTTTCTATTTCTTCTTCAATTACTTTTGGTAATTTGTATCATTTAAGAAGTTTATGCATTTTGTCTAAATTATCAAAAGTTTGGGGGAATATCTTGTTCATAATATTTCATTATTGCCCTACTAATGCTTGTAGAATCTGGTAGTGATGTCCCCTCTCTCTCATTCCTGATACTGGTAATTTATATCTTCTCTCTGTTGATTGTGATCAGTCTATCTAGAGGTTTATCAATTTCACGGGTCTCTTTTCAAAGAACCAGCTTTTGGTTTCATTGTTTTTTCTCTATTGTTTTTCTGTTTTCTATTTCATTGATTTCTACTCTTTTATTTATTATTTTCTTTCTTCTGCTTGCTTTGTCTTTAATTTGCTATTCTTTTTCAAACTTCTTCATGGGAAGCTTGTATCACTTATTTTAGATCTCCCTTCTTTGCTAATAAAATAATTCAAAGCTAAAAATTTCCTCTAAGCACTGATTTAGCTTCATTCCACAAATACTATGCTTCCATTTCATTAATTTCAAAATATTTCTAATTGTTCTTGTAATTTCTTCTTTGACTCATAGAAATTAGGTGTATATTTTTTATTTTCCAAATATTTTTGGACTATCAGATACATTTCTGTGATAGATTCCTAATTTCATTTTGTTGTGGTCAGAGAATATACTCTCTGTGATTTCAATCCTTTTAAAATTTATTGAAATTTGTTGTATAGCCCAGAATATGGTCTCTCTTCATTAATAGTCAAGTTGGTTGACAGCATTTTTCAGATCATCTGTGTCCTCACTATTTTTCTGTCTGCTTTTTCTGTAAATTCCTGAGAGAGGAAGGTTGAAATCTCAATTATAGCTTGTGGATTTGCCTATTTCTCCTTTCAGTTCTGTCAGTCTCATGTGTTTTGAAGCTCTTGAAATTAGGTACATACACATTAGGATTGTTATATAATTTTTATGAATTTAATTTTTTTTTGTCTGTGAGGAAGATCAGCCCTGAGCTAACATCTGATGCCAATCCTCCTCTTTTTTTGCTGAGGAATGTTGGCCCTGAGCTAACATCCATGCCCATCTTCCTTTACTTTATATGGGACCCCACCACAGCATGGCTTGACAAGCGGTGTGTCAGTGCATGCCCGGGATCTGAACCTGTGAACCCCGGGCTGCTGACGTGGAGCGTGTGCACTTAACCACTGCACCACCGGGCCAGCTCCTGAATTAAATTTTTTATCATGAAATATTCCTTTTTTTTTCAGCTAAGCTTCTTTGTTCTCAAATCTGCTTTGATATTAGCATAGTCATTCCACTTTTCTTATGATTACGGTTTGCGTGGTGTATCTTTCTTCATCCTTTTAATTTTAATTATTTTTAGCATTTATAAGTGTTTATCTTGAAAATACCATGTCATCATACTTTCTTTTAAATAGTCTGACAATCTTTGTCATTTAGATGGAATTTTTAAACCATTTATATTTAATATAATTATTGGTATTGTTGGGTTTTAATCTACTATTATAGTATTTGTTTTCTATTTTCCATCTTTTCTTTGTTACTTTTTTCCTCTTTTGATACCTTTATTGGCTTCATTGAGTACTTCTTAATATTCCATTTTATTTCTACTATTGCTTATTAGATATGCCTCTTCATTATTTTTTTATGATATGCATCTAATTTATTACTGCCTTTACATAGTCTGCCTTCAGATACTGTTATACCAGTTTACATAAAATGTGAGTACCTTAAAAGCAATATTCCTCCATTTCCCTATTCCTGTCCTCTTTCTACATGTATTATAAACCCCACAATATACTTTTGTTATTTTTGCTTTTAACAGTAAATTATCTTTCAAAGAGATTTTAAAATAAGAGAAAAGGTAATTTGTATGTACACACATATTTTCTATGTCCAGTGCTCTTTATCCTTTGAGTTGGTCCTGGTTTCCACTTGGCAGCATTTTCCATCTGCCTGAACAACTTCCTTTAACCTTGTATGTAGTGCATGTCTGCTGGTGACAAATTCTCTCAGATTTTTGTTTGAAGATATCTATATTTCATCTTTAGTTTGAAAGGATATTTTCACTAAATATGCAATTCTAGATTGACAGATTTTTTCTTTCAGCACTTTAAAGGTTCATTATGTTATCTTCTGACTAGCATAGTTTCAGATGAGAAATCCTTAGTCATTTTTATCTTTTTTTCTTTCTGTGAGGAAGATCGGCCCTGAGCTAACATCTGCCAATCCTCCTCTTTTTGCTGAGGAAGACTGGCCCTGGGCTAACATCCATGCCCATCTTCCTCCACTTTATATGGGACGCCGCCACAGCATGGCCTGACAAGCAGTGTGTCGGTGCGCGCCTGGGATCCAAACTGGCGAACCCCGGGCCGCCGCAGTGGAGCGCGCGCACTTAACCGCTTGCACCACCGGGCCGGCCCCCATTTTTATCTTTTTAATGTATCTGTTTTCTCTGGCTGCTTTTAAGATTTTATCTTTATTTCTGTTCCGGCCATTTGATTATGATGTATCTTGATGTGGTTTTCTTTGTGTTTATCTTTTTTGTTCATTGACTTTCTTTGACTTGTGGGATTATCATTTTCTTCATATTGGAAAATTTTCAGCCATAATGTCTTCAAATATTTCCCCAAACCTTTCTTCTTCTGGTATACAATTACACATATGTTAGATGATGTGATATAGTCTCATAGATTACTGAGACTATTCGCTAAATTCAGTCTTTTGTCTTTCTGACAATCATTTGGATATTGAAAATGTTGTTTCTTCACATTCACTGATCTTTTCTTCTATAGCGCCAAATCTGTTGTTAATCCCATCCAGTGAAATCTTCCCTTCAGATAATATATTACTGTGCTCTATCTATTTAGTTCTTTTTTATATCTTCCATTTCTCTCCTCATTATGTACATTTTTTTGTTTAAATACTTGAGTGTTTTTAATAGCTATTTTAAAGACTATGTCTGCTAATTCCACCACTCTGTCATTTCTAGATCTAACTCTATTGACTGATTTTTCTTCTGTTTGTGGGTCACATATTCCTGCTTCTTCTCATGTCTGGTTATCTCTTATTGAATGCTGAACATTGTAAAATTTATGTTGTTGAATGCTGGATTTTCTTGACTTCTTTTAAAAAATATTAGACTCTGTTTAGGAAGCAGTTACTTGTGGATGACCACTTTGATCCTTTTGAGGCTTGTTTTTAAACCTTATTAGAGCATATTTCAAGTTTATTTTATTCTAAGGCTGGTTTAGCACCATGACTAAAGTGTGACCTTCCTGGATGTTCTGTGAGGACTCTCCATTCTGACTGGTCAGAACTCAAACATCTCTCAGCTTTGTGTGAGCTTTGGGAATTGTTTATCCTAAAGCTCACCAGTCACTTTTTACTTGGCCTTATAGAACTTGACCCTACGCATTCACAGCTAAGTATCAGCAACAGACTCAAGAGGAACCCATGTAGATGTCTGGAGCTCTTTCTCTGCAAAACTCGCTGCTCTCTAGTGCTCTGCCTCCAGAAATTCCAGCTGCCTCAGCCTTCCCAAACCCTAGTCTTTGTCTCCTCAGTTCACAATGTGCTTTGCTTGGATTCCCTTTCCATGTGTCTAGGCCCAGAACGTGCCTCCAGGAAGAAAGCAGGAGTGATTGTAGGGCTTGCTTCATTTGTTTCCCTTCTCCTCACAGGGCCACAATCCTGTGCTGCTTATTTTTTCAGTTTTCTGTCTGTTTACTGTGGCAAGTTAAGTATGGTCCCTGTTACTCCATCAGGGCCTGAATGGAAATCATGAATTTCGTTGATGCTTCACAAATTTGTACTTTTATTTTGAGGTCAAATATGAAGATTTTCAAGTTTGAAAGTTCTGTAAATATTTTAAATTAAATTCAATATAAATATTTGTTGTGAATTCTCTGAATGTTTTTGTTGATAGGGTATGCACAGTTATATATTAACATCTGGCATCACCTGGTCATAACTGTATTTACAGTGTTTGAAGAGGCTTCAAATGGATGCCTATAAGGCCTTTGAGTAGAAAATATTGCATAATAATCTGAGCTTTATGCTATGTTTCAAGAATCTAGGAAGCATCTTTTCTTTTTAATCCTAAAAGCAAATATTTTATTCAAAAACATATGCTATTATATTTTAAAGAAATATATCTTTATAGACCTGGGCTTGCCTTAAATATGAGTATTCTAGAAGAGTCTCATCATTTTCTTCCCTCCAAATCACTTTCCCTGGAAATCATGAAGGCTGAACTTTCACCCTTAATGATACGAAATGGAAAATAAAGGAATGAAGGACTTTTTAAAATTAAGATATAATGCAAAGTTTCCTACAAGAAAAGGGTAGCATATTAAGATGATTAACAACCATTGACACCTTTGTGAAAATTGGTTGGTTTGTTACTTTCCAGTGGGGTTTTAACCCAAGATTTTGATAGGAATTGCATAGAGAAAGTAGACCAACACGTTGGGCTCTTAACAAGGAAGAATGACCCAAGGAAGAAGCCCCAGAAAAGCAGATGGCAACTGAGTACTGGTGGAGGGTGGAGGGCATGACCAAGCATAAATGGGAGCAGTGAGAAGGAGCTAGAGATTAAAACAACAGCAACAACAAAACAGAACAACTTTGCTCACTTCAAAATTATGATTTTCTTCTCATCTGTTCTTCTACATCTGTTCAGGTCATGCTTCAGACAATTGTTTGAAAACTGTATTTCTATATAGTAATGATAGCTATGAAAATAAGACTTGGATTAAAATAACTAAGCCCAACTTAATTTTATGTATGGAAATGAAATGTACAGTCAGTACCATCCTGAGAATAAAATTATTCAAAAAATGTTTTAGGGACAGTTTGCATGATAAATTAGCTATAAATTTTCAACCATGCTAAACCAGAGCTTTTCAGATTTATTTAAGAGGAGCTCATGGGCCGGCCCCGTGGCTTAGCGGTTGAGTGCGTGTGCTCCGCTACTGGCGGTCCGGGTTCGGATCCCGGGCGCGCACCGACGCACCGCATCTCCGGCCACGCTGAGGCTGCAGCAACTAGAAGGATGTGCAACTGTGACATACAACTATCTACTGGGGCTTTGGGGGACAAAAAGGAGGAGGATTGGCAATAGATGTTAGCTCAGAGCCGGTCTTCCTCAGCAAAAAAAAAGAGGAGGATTAGCAAGGATGTTAGTTCAGGGCTGATCTTCCTCACACACACACACACAAAAAGAGGAGCTCAGAAATCTAGGCAGCTGTGATTTAGGTTCAAATAAATAGTAAAAACCTTGAAGGTGGATAAATTAATTTTATTTCTTCAGTTACTCTCATTATTCTCCAAAGTATTGATTCTGCTCCATTTTGCTATTAGCAAGTTCTAGAGGTATTCATATATTACCAACTGGTCTCATTTTAAATTCAACATTGGTGAATTCAAGTGGGCCCTAATGCTTCCTGGAGTCTTGGGACTCATACTGTATTCCTCAGTCCTGTCCCTTTCCCACTTTCCTAGATGACTATTCCTACCCCTCCCTCACACCTCAAGGCTCCCACCAGTCTCTTCTACCATCCTCATGCTTAGCTGATAAATCTTTCCTCCTCCTTCACTGAGAAGATGGAATTAATCCGAAGTTCCCACCACTATTACTAGGGGCAGTTTACCTGCACTCCAGCAAAGGCCATCTCCTCCCCTTGTGCTCTAGATCCCACCCCTCTCCTTTACTCAAGGACACATCTCCAGTAAATCTCTGGCATCATCTACTTTTCCCTCTCTACTGCCAGATCTTTCCCATCAGCTGTTAGTTCTGTCATCTTACAAAAAACAAAGCAAACAAATCAGCCCTTTCTTTGCCCACTTTCCCTGCAGCTTCTAGCCCATTTCTCTCCTTCCCGTTGTAACAAAACTGAACAGATTATCTGTATCTGCTCCAATTCCTGTCCTCTCTTGAGCTCTCTCTAATCCAGCTTACATTCTTGCCCCTACACCCAAAATTGCTGTTATCCAAGTCACCGATGTCCTCCACATTGCTGAAGCCGTGTGGTCACTTCTCAGTCCTCACTTTACATGACCTCTCTGTAGCATTTGACACAGTTGAATAGTCCTTGAAACACTTTACTTGGCTTCAGGATTCCGTATTCTGATTTCTTATCTCTCTGGCCATTTCTTCTGTTTGCTTTCCTCCTCATCTCTAGTCTCCTGACATTTGCAGGTCAAGGCTCAGTATACTTAGACCTCTCTTTCTGAATACACTCGATGCCTTGAGATCTCATCCAGTAGCATAGTTCTATATGCCATTCATATACTGGTGATGTGTGGATTTATACTTCTAACCTAGACCTCTCCCCTGAACTCCAGACTCAAATATCCACATATTCACTTCAAGGCTAGATGTCCAATAGGCATCTCCAAGCTTAATGTGTCCAAAGCTGATCTCTTGATCTTCCCCCAAAAGCCTGTTCCACACATAGTTTTTCTGATGTAAGGTAATGACAACCCCATTCTTCTAGTTGCCTGGGACAAAAATCTTGAAGTCATCCTTGATTCATCTCTTTTTATCATAATGCATATCCAATTGGTTCTACTTTGAAATCTTTCTCAGAATCTGGCCACTTCTCACCGCCTCCTGGATTGTTTGCAATGGTCTCCCAACTGGCTTCTCTGCTTGATTCTTGCACCAAACAAGAGCTAGAGTGATCTTATGAATACTTACTTAAATTGTGTCACTCCTGTACTGAAAACTCTTCAGTGACTCTCCATATCACTCATATTAAAAACCACATTCCTTACAATTGCCTACAACACCATGCAGGATCTGGCCTCTCGTTCTCTCTCAGACCTCATCTTGTCCAAGGGAGACTTTGCTCTCTAATCCAACCACACTGGCCACCTCACTTTGCCTTGAACATGCTGTGCACGCCTCTACCACAGGGCCTTTGCACTGGCTCTCCCTCTGCCTGGAGTGCTCTTTCCCTAGAGTTATACTATGACTCTGTTATCTCCTGTAGGTCTTTGCTCATATAATATCCTTTCAATGAGGCTTTCCCTAACTTCCATATTTTTAAAATTGTGAACTACCTCCTACCTTGCATCACTTCTCATCTCTCTCTCCTGCTTTATCCTTCTCCATAGCACTTGCAACATCTAAAATATTATTACTTATATAAGTTATTTTGTTTACTTTCTAGGACAGAAGTTCCATAAAGGTAGGGAGGGATTTTGGTCTGTTTAGTTCACTGCTCGAGTCCCATTTGCATGGAATGGATGAATGAATTGGATAGTTAGTTGTATAGGAACTTATCTGAGTTCGTGGGGTTCTGGGGCTGGCTGGTCACAGACCCATGGAAAGTAACTGCAGCTGAGACACAGGCTGTCCTGTGCTAACCAGCGTCTCCTACTCCAACGTTTTTAGGGAAAAGTAACTTAATCTTTATGACACTATAATTTTTATATTTTCTAGTGAGTAAATATTTTTAAAGCACTTAGAACAGTGCCTGGAACATGGTAAGAGCTCTATAAGTGTTTATTAAATAAGCAACAAATACTTTATCAAGCATTTCATGGTAAAAAAAAATATTGGCAGAATGTGAACCAAGACAAATAAACCTCAGGAGCTTCAAAGTGGCCTTAATTCTATAATGGAGAGTGACTTTATTAATTATAGAGCTAGAATAGAGTCTGATGTCTTACTAGGAAAAATAGCAATAGTCACATGCCCTCTCTACTCTGGGGGAAAAAAAAATACTGAGTGTACTCAATGAGATTATACATGCAATTTATGGTGTAAACTGAAGAATTGATTGTGAACTTATGTCCCTAAAACACATGGCTGTTGTCTTAGTCAGCTCGGGTTGCTATAACAAAACACCATAAACTAGGTGGCTTATCAAGAACAGAAGTTTGTTTCTGACAGCTCTGGAAGCTGGAAGTCCAAGATCAGGCTGCCACCATGGTCGAGTTCTGGTGAGGAGCCTCTTCCAGGTTGCGGACTGCCATGCTCTTGTTGTATCCTCACACAGCAGAAAGAGAGCTAACTCTCTGACCTCTTCTTATAAGGGCACTAATCCCATTTGTGAGGGCTCCACCCCGTGACCTAATTACCTCCCGAAGTTCTCACCTCCACATACCATCACATTGGGATTAGGGTTTCAACATATGAATTTATTCCATGTCCTCCCCTGTCCCCACTCCTGCTTTGCTCTCCGGAGAGATGGATTGAGAGAAGGGACCCATTTCATTTTGCTGAGAGCAAAAATGAAAACGGGATTGTGCAAGAGTTGACATCCAGAATACATAGGCACCCTTCTGAAAATGTTGGCAGCCAGATCTATGCTGCAGGCAGTCAGCTGGAGGGTGCAGCTCTGGGCAAAATGGTCCAAGAAGAATGTCCAGTCATATACTGGCATGACAGAGTCCAGGCCCCTTTGTGACACCCTGTGATGACATCCAGCTGTCCTCCGGCCTGCCCATTGAAGAGGGCCTCACTTTAAATACGAAAGAACACCAAAGATCACCAGATAATTGAGGAAACTAAAGGGAAAAACAGACACTAAAACAGGCAGGCAAAGCAAATAAATAGAAGGAACTCAGAAAAAAAACCCACAGATGCTCTAGAGAGCAGGAAAAAATGTAAATATATATATATATATATATATATATATATATATATATATATGTTTGTGTGTATCTAGAGATATAAACATACACATATGTATAGGTATATATGAAATTAATAACCTCAGGAAAAGTAGCAACTATATTGAGAGGCACTAAGCTATATGCTTTAGCTGGTGAAGCACCCATGCTGTACTGCATGGAACTGAGTCTTGGCTGCATCACTGCCCAACTGTGTTACTTAACCTCTCTGTGGCTCAGTTTCCTCACCTGTAAAAAGGGGAGTGAGGATGCTGTTCAGAGAACAAAAAACCTCTTGGAAATTACGAATAGTATGGCAGAATTTTTTTAAAATCCAATAGAAAGTTTAAAATGAAAAGTTGAGAAATCTTTACAAAAGATTAAAAAGACAAAGAAATGGAAAATAGAAACAATACAAAAAAATATGATAAATCTGACGGGTCCAACAATCAGAGCTGCAGAGAGAGACAGACAGAGACAAGACAGAGAGAGATCAGGGAAAAAAGAGAGGAAAGATGAGAGTAATGACCAAAACCTTTTCTAGAAGTGAAGGGTACAAGCTCAGACTGAAAGGGCCTACTTAGTGCCCGCACAATGGATGAAAACAAGGGCCGGTCTAGAGCGTGTCACTGTGACATTTCCCAACACGAAGGATGAAGTGAAGATCCCAAAGGCTTCCAGAGCAGAAAAACAGGTCACATACAAAGGATCGGAACTCAAGTGGCAAAGGAGATCATCGAGTTCTGAGTAACGTGGACTTAATCTGGAAAGGCCATCCTACTTCCAGGACATAAAAATTGTTTGATTTAGATATCTTTGTCACTTCAAAAACTAGTTGTCGTGTGTTAGGCAGAATGGGGGCTCAACTCTGCTTGGCGAATCTAAAATTCTCATATCTGCCTCTGTCCAGGAGCATCTGTTTCTTTTATCTTTAAACTAAGGGAAAGAGAACTAAATTTACCTTCTTCTTTTCCTCCTCCTCCAATTCCCTCTGCCCTCTCTTCTTTCTCTCTTTCCTTTGTTCCTTCTCCCTTTCCCTTACTGCGCCTCCTGAGCCTTCACACTTTTGCTGTGTCTATTTCTGTCTCTCCTTCTCTCTTTCTCTCTCTCTCTACAGAAGTCTGTGTTTGTGTAATAATTGGCAGGAGAGATCTTTTTTTTTGCTTTTGCTTTTTGCTTTTTAAGTGATGAATAGTTGGCGTTAGATCAAAGACAAGCCCTGTGGTTTTCTGGCTGCCCCAGAAGGGCGGTGCAGCTGGCAGCCGTCCCAGCTGCCTGGTGATAGGCATGTGGAACAGATACCAAGCTCACAGGTCACTGTGTGTGTGTGTTCGTGTACGTGTGTTTTTCAGGCCAACAGCAGGCTGAAGCAGATTGAGAAGGAATATACTCAGAAGCTTGCCAAATCTTCTCAGGTAAGAACGTTAAAAGAAAAAAAGCAAAACCAAAACAAACAAAAAAGAAACCTGCACATAAAAGCATTTCTGGTTTAGAGTTACACTTAATTCTTTTCAGTTTTTCATGGATTAGTATCATATTTTTGATAGGTATATGGATAAATAAAATATGCTTTTAATATTTCAGTCTCATTTAAAAATTTTTTGAATTAGGAATATTGAACCGTTTGAACCAACACACACACATACACACACACACACACGTGCACACACACTCAGATATTGTAAAACCAGCGTGTGCGCGTGAACAAGCCCAGGCTGAAGCATATTTCACAAGAGCAGGAGATACACACCTTCATTTGTGATGTAAGCAGTTTGATACCATCTGTGCTTTTTTGCAATATTCGATTTTGCTGTGCCTAAAGACTGCTTAACAAAAAAATTCAAAATGACAAATATTTTGGGTTAAATTAGCAGCTCAACTGCTGCCTCCTTTTGGGAAAAAGAATTTTAAGTACCTACATCCATATCTTGCTCTATGTTGTTGCTACGTTAATTGTAGTATAAGAAAAGCCAATAATTGAATGCTTGTCTACACTTGACATATGATGTTTAGAGTACTTTTTCTGCATAAGTTATTATAATGATATCCTATAATATCATTTAGAGAATCCCAAGCATTTCTTAGTTGTATAAGTAATTCTAGAATAAATATAAATAGTAATTGTCATTTCACAGGTGGATAGATTAAGCCATTTAATTTTGTGGGCATCATATCCAATGATTTTTAAAATCAGCTTTTCCTAGTGCTTTTGCATGTATACAGTGATATGTGGTAGTAAACTGAAATTTACGTACCATTTTATGAGTTACCACATAGTAGTAGTAACAACAACACAACAACAAAGTGATAATAAAATCAAAGAATGTTTATGGGCAGTAACCATACTGACTCTTTCAGTCTTCATTCACAATAACTCCGGGCTTAGGAACTATTATCAGCCCCATTTTTCCAGTTGAGAAGACTGCGACTCAGAGAGGTGAGGGCACACGAGTTAGCAAGTAGCTGAGCTAGGATCCGACCTGGATCTGACTTTGGAACGGAAGCTCTTAACCTTGATGCCACCAGCCTGGCCCATTCCCTCCTGTTTTTAGTATGGCAAAACTTTGGTGATAATTATCATGAAATTTATTAGATTCTACAATTATTTCTAAAATGTATATATGTTATATAATTCACATCCCATTAGGACAGCAAAAAGTCTTTAAGTGAAGAGTCACATGTGTTTATTTAAGTGATGATGATTATGTCTTGATCATCATTATTCCAGACCTTCCTTGAGGAAGGAATATGAAGAAATACCATTTTTAATCCACTGAAAAAGATTCTTTTTTTTAAAATTTAATTTAATTTATTTTTTTTTATGAAGAGGATCAGCCCTTAGCTAACATCCATCCCAATCCTCCTCTTTTTGCTGAGGAAGACTGGCCCTGGGCTAACATCTGTTCCCATCTTCCTCCACTTTATACGAGACGCTGCCACAGCATAGCCTGACAAGTGGTGCATCCGTGCACGCCCGGGATCCGAACCCGGGCTGCCAGCAGCAGAGCACATGCACTTAACCGCTACACCACGGGGCTGGCCCCCTGAAAAAGATTCTTATAATCAAAAGAAATCTTATTACTCCAAAAGTTAAAGTTTAAACTAAAACATGAAAACTCCGCAGCTGGCATACCCTCACATCCTGCTTATTTTGCTTTATGTTAAATGGGGGAGGCAGACCGAAAGTGAGATGTAAGATAGCTAATAAAAATGCTTAAATAATGAGAGTGTAAATAGGAGTATTTAAGTTTATCTAAAGGAATGTATGAAGAAGCCTGATGAGTTCATATTAAAGCAAATTAAATGTAAGTTAGTGTGGAAGAAAGCCTGAGCTTTGGTGTCCAACAGACCTGGATTTGAATTTGAATACCGGCCCTACCACTTACATGACCTTGAGCGAGTTACTTGCCCTCTCTGGAATGCAATTTCCTCATTTGTAAAACGGGGGAGTAGTACTTACCTCATAGGAGAGTTTTAAGCATTAAGTAACACAGTGCCAAAAAAGTGCTTAGTACAGAGCCTCGTAGTAAAGTGTTTAATAACTGTTAGCTCTTATGGTAGCAGTATTAAAATTACAGTGAAGAAAGGAAAGGAAGGAACAAAGAATGAAAAAGGTATGGAAGGAGCAAGAAATTATTTATTTTTAATTTATTTTTGGGTGTTCAAGAATTGAGAAAATCTCCCCCTAAAATTTGGAGAGGCATCGGATTACTAAATATTTTCCCAAGTAAAGACATGAAGAAGAAGGAGGAGGAGGAGGAGGAAAAACCAACTAGAAACGACCATCACGTACTATAGCCATCATTTCATAAATGAAAGGACACTGCAACACCAAAAAAGAAAAAAAATCTTAGGCTGTAATAGCATAATAAAAGATAGTCCATCCTTCTCATAAAAGGTAGAATGACAACCTTACATTGACAGTATTTTGTTTGTGCACATGTAAGTACATATAAATATTTATATGTGTATAAATATATGTGTATATTTGTATCTGTGAACTGGCATTTGAGAAACATTAGTCTGCATTCCAGTCAGTTTAGAGAAACAGATTATTTGAAAATGAAATTATAAAACAGAACTATGGATGGACTTTTTCTGTTTTCCAGTAATAGTTTGCTGGAATCTCTAAGTCATATCTGAGCTGATGAGAATGCCAGAAGCAAAGTTGCTTAACTGTTTATCAGGTTTTTAAAAATTCCTCTCTCCAAAAAAAAAAAGTAATAAGATGAATGCATTGGTACCCAGGAGATCAGCAGGTTAAATTTGGAAAATATTTTGAATATTTTCCTCCCTTAAAGGAAGTTACTTAATCTTTAAGATTTTTATCAGGCTTTTAGGACCTAATAGACCATGTACACTCATTCTTGGCACACCCAGGACTGTGCTCCTTCTGAGATTCTCAGTGTTCACCATGATGGGAATGTTTGCGTCATCTCTGGGTACACTCTCAAATATCATTTACATCAGAATCACATACTTATTCTTTTTATCTTAATATTAGATATTAACCTTGGCTTTTCAAGTTTAGTGCAGTTTTCCCCACTCAACTGACTCACCTGGTAGCCATTTTCATAGAAAGATATTGCTGTTTTACAGGAGTTGAGGTAGTTGTGGAAAAGATACAGCTAGAATGCCAGTGGAGCCCCCCACTGCCAGGGGACAGCTTCCCCACTGTCCCACCCTAGCTCCCACACACTTGATGCAGATGAGTGCCTGGCATATGCCACGTGTCCACACACCCCCAACCTTTGTGTCACTCTCCAGGGGAGCAGCCCAGAGTGCAAAAGGTGCCCAGGAGCCACTCTTCCAACTGATTCTATGAGGATCTTCAGTGTTCCCCGAACCTTCTCAAGTATGCCTTGTCTCATCTATTGTATTTTAAAGAAGAGCTTTATAAAAATCTCAAACTATACTACGATCTGAAAAACCATAGAGTTAAAGATGAAATCTCAACCTCTCTTTAGAATCCTGTTATTTTTAAGACCTAATAAGACCATTAACATTTAGGCAAAGTATTAATCACTTAACAATAATTATTAACTATTATAGCTCTCATGGGTTAGGTTGCTTAGAACATCAGCCCAAAATAGCTCTCCTTTTGCTTCCCAAAATTTTAATTTTTCTAATCCACTTCTTTCTCTGAAGCTAATACAGGGTAAACATTTAGTTGAGTGGTGGTGTTTTCTTTCATGGTTTTTAATTATGATTCAGTCAGAACTGATGGGGTTTGATTATGATTGCGTAGATTAGTTTTCATTTTTCTCAGAAACTTTTTACATTATTATTCTATGAAAAGGCTAGATTATCTCAATATAATTTGCCAGGTAATTATATTTTCTTCTTTACTATGACTATAGTTCCACTACTTAAATAATCATTGAGTGCCAGTTATGTGCACTGAGCTAAGGTGAACATAGTCTATTGTCTTACATTCTGGGTCTACAACCAAGTGAGTTTTGTTCCTTATCTAAAGCAATTAATCTAGTTAATATGATTATTTCTCAGTCTGAAAGTAAATCTCAAATCCGTTTTTAAAAATTATCCATGTATAAGCCACCTGTCTATATCCATCTTATCTATCAGTCTATCAATCAATTTATTTATCTATCCAAGATGTTTCACCTGAAGTTTTTTGACACTCTCCCTATATGATCTTCATAAATTTTTAAAGTAACTTTCCAAAGATAATCTAATTATTTCCCCAAAGGAATCTCATCATTCCCCCAAAGAATGTAAGGTTTTATTTTCCAGACAAAAGCAAGCATGCTGTCCTCAGAACATCCTGGACTTCTCTTGTAGTTCCTTCCAAAACCTGCATTTATTTCTTTTTGATGTACTCTTGTCATAAATCTTCTGAAAATGAGAGATCCCTGTTTCATGCCCTTGTGGTCATTTGGAGAACTCCAAAATATTTTTATCTTCAGTCTTGGTCAATTAAAGGTGAATCTAAATCATACTACTTTTTAAAGAAATGAAATTACTTTGTACTTTAAAAACATATTGCATGATTGTGGTGGTGGATATATGAATTTATACCTGTGATAAAATTGCGTAGAACTAAACACACACATACATACACACACACATTGAACACACAATGAACACATTACAGAGTTAAACTCATCACTTCTACTTAGTTGTAGTTTACTCAACTTGAAACACTGCAATAGTCGTTGAAATAGTAAGTTATTTTTACTGTTTGGCCCCGTGTTCTTATAAAATATCAATCTTAAGTTTCATGTTGGGCCAAGGAAATCTGGCTCTTTCTTATCTCTGGCTCCTCTTGCTCTGTGGCTGAGTGAGTTGATTATTCTGTGCCTCAGTTTTTGACATTTACTATAAGAATGTAACCTTCCCTGTTTCATAGAAGTGCTATGAGAATTGATTGAATTTATGCCAGAATGGAAACGACATTTAATCAAAATTCAGAAAACAGATGAAAGCATCTTCATTCTCAGTAAATGAATTCCTCCACTCATAGCAGAAATATTTAAAATATTAACATACTGCTATCATATATTTTGTCATTTATTTCACAATTGTCTTAATATTTGATTATTTACAAATTCTAAATGTTAAACCTTGTTACAGTGAGTTTGCTCACTTCTAAAAGCATAAATACTCCATATTTTATTGTAAATATGCTATTATTTATGTCATTAGTAACAACTAATATTGCTATAGGACTTGGCTTCTGGGGAACGCCAGTTTCTATTTATTGGCTTATAATGCTGAAATCTCGTTTTGTCATCAAATAGTAGTTGGAAAAACTGAGCTTCAAGGAAGATAACTAACTTGTCCAATCTTTCTCACCAACTAGCCCTCCTCCCATAGAACCAACAGAATTATATTCAGGACTAAGGTTCTTTCTTTTATTAGAAGAAACAACCATTTCCTGCTTTTAAAAAGTCATCAGTATTGAATTTGAAAGGAAGTGCATACATCCAAACCAAAGGAGGGGCGATGCTCTCAGTAAGCTCTTTAAATTAAAAGATCCCTCATCAGACGATTACTTTGAGAACTTGGAGGGAGGTCAGTCATGGAGAGAACCAATTCTCAAATGTAGAGAATACTACATGAGTCTCGGAAATGACACTCTTTGAACCAAAATAAACTTTCATGGATATAGATCAGTTAGGAAGAAAACAACCTATTTGGAACTATGTATAATAAACTTCTCTTCAATACCAAAACCTTGTTTAAAAGAAAAACAAAGTAGGCTAGTTAGAGGAACCAGTCAGTACAGTGATTGATCTGACTGCATGGTTCAGATCCTGCCTGTCTCCTTGGTTGGATGTCATCTTCAACAATGTAAAACATGTGACTTCTTTCTATGCCTCTGTTTCTCCATTTATAGAAGATGGGCGATAGTGTTGCTTGTCTCACAGTAGTAAACGACGTAGAAACTGAAAGTGCTTGGCACAATGCACAAATGTTAGTGAATACTCAAAAATTATTGTGTAGAGTGAGGTAACTATGAAGAATGAACTCTGTTCATTACTTTCTTTGGTTACTACAGTTCAAAGTATTATGAAAGGCAAAATAGCTTTTTTCATTCTGATAAGTATATTTCTCAGGAAAATAAAATCTGACACTTTTCATATTTTTGAGATCACAGATGTTCTTTCTTCTGATGAGTAAATATTGTGGAATGTTATAGTGGAAATGTCTTCCAAATATATTTGGTTCAGCAGTTGTTCACCATTCACAGTTTTATTATAGTCTTTATTCTGTGGAATTTCATGCATTATAGTGTGTGATATGTTAATTGAAAATATTTAGTTTGTGGACTAGAGTTTTGCCAAATCCATTCTTTTGTTAAGCATAAATACATATGAAATAGATGCCTCTCACTGAAGAATTTGAAGTTATAGCATGCTGTTTTCATTTTAGATCATAGCAGAGCTTCAGACAACCATTTCCTCTCTGAAAGAGGAGAACAGCCGGCAGCAGCTTGCTGCAGAAAGGCGGCTCCAGGATGTTATACAGAAGTTTGAAGATGAGAAGAAGCAGCTGATTAGAGATAATGACCGAGCAATCAAGGTAATCTGAAGACTTCAGTAACCAGTGGTACCAGCTGCTTTAATGTAATTAAAAGGAGGGCTGAAATCCCGGCACTGGGCAGATGAATGCAGGTATCTGGCTTGTTCACACAGCCTGCAGTAATTCCATTCACTGGACTCTACCTTTGATGTATCCAGTGACTCAGGCTGACTTCCCTCTAAGAGATCACATGCCAGCATAAAAAGTCATTTTTGGCAAGCCCAGTCCATTCACATTGAACAAATATTTGAAAAATACCCTGTCCTTTTTCTTGAGAACCACTTTGGAACTGTCTCTTGAAATTAGAATGACTGTTTTAGCCCAGGACTGCTGGCTAATAAATTCAGAAGTCAGCTTCCAATTTACATTCTATTCTTTGCCCACATCCTTTTATTATGTATTCACATAATGAGAAATAACCTGTTTGAGGTTTGGAATGCCAACAATTTGATGTGCTTTGACATAGTACAGGGTAGATGCGTTGCTGCTGAGAACCGAGGTTGTTTCCAAATGGCTTCAGAGAATCACACCTTTAATAGCAACAGAAAATTCCGTGGACCCTGATTCTTTAGGTGATAGGCGGTTAGATCTCAAAGAAGTTTTTTCTTGGCTTCATAGCAGTGAATATTATTATAAGTGTCTACATCATGCTGTGTTTAATCTGTGAGGATAAGCATCTGGAAACCTTTATAAATAAGATTCAAAAGAGAACAAAAATTTTTTCAAGAATTCCCAGCAAAAGATTATTTTTCAGTGATTTTACTTTGTTATAACAATACTTAAAGCATGTAGAGTAATCATACAAAGCAAAGAAAAATAAAAGAAACATTTGGGTTTTATCTCTGCCCTTTTCTGCCTAATCCTCCCATCTTTCTTTTCTATAGCCTATTGTAGCTATCTGAGTAATTTAGGGAAAAGTTAGTGTTAATGTAAGTCGCTTTTTTATATATACCGTTTTTAAGCCTGGACAACACTGAATAGAATAAAAATCTTAAGATATGGACAAAACTTTGGAGGCCTCTCACTTTAGAGGTGACGACTTATTTTATTGTGTTATTAATGAGATTTTCCCTGTGTATTTCCATCTGTGAGCTTTTTTCTCCCGCACATGTGATATGAGACAAAAAAGATGTTTCTTTTCCATAGTCTGGTAATTTAAAAAAATCTTAGAAGCCTTTTTTCATTTACAAATGCACAGGAAGTGCTCATTGATCTGTATGACTGTTTTTCTTTACATGAACTGAGCCACATACTTTGTTTAAATTGTTTTAATTATGTAAAAATTTCATTTTAAGTGAATTTCTTTTCCACTTAGTGTCCAAATACCAAGTGGTAGTTAATTTCCAAATTTTAAGTAAATAATTGAATCCCAATATAAGCAAAAAGGGAAAACATAAATTAAGTTACTCCATAACAATATAGTTTCTAGTAATGTTTCTTAAAGATTAAAAAAAATCTTGAAAGAAATGTAATTAATATAACTGCCTAGTTTTAATTATTTGTTTTTGCAAATTTAATCCATTTACTTGTTAAGAGGGAAAAACGTTCTGATTCTAATTTCTAACAAAGTGTCAAATCATAAAGACTGAATTTAAAAGATGGCAGTGTGTATATATAAATATATATATATTTATGACCTCCTAACATAGATACCATAGGTACTTGAAAATAATTAAAATTACAATGTAGCTAAGATATAGTTCAGTTTTGGTTCATTCACTTAGATTATGTGTAAAGTGAATGACATTTTTTAAATTAACATACATAGGATAATTAATTCATTAGCACTTATTGCCTTGGTTCTTTTTTTTCAGGCTATGTTACCCAAAATAATAGGAATAATAGCTGAGATTTATTCAACATGGACTATGTACCAGGCTCTCTGCCAAACAGTTTCATTCATCTCATGTTCCATTATCTCACTTAAGCCTTACAGGAATCTTTATGAGGAAGGTATTTCTGTCATCCTCATCTTACAAATGGGAAAACTGAGGCTCTGCGGTTGAATAACCAGCCCAAGGTCATACTACTAAACAACTGGCAGAGCCAAGTTCAAGTTACAGTCTTTCTGATGTGAAAGTCTCCGCTATTAACCATTACACCAAATCTCAGTCTCTACATTCTGTCTATGAAAGAGAGTCAATGGCCAAGTGCATAAATGAACCCAGATATCCTCATTCTAGTTTCTGCCTGCCTGAATGATAATAGCACTTTTGCAACAGTTATTTGGTTTGGACATTCCAATTATATTTGAGCGTTTTATACATATAAATACATAGATGGATAGATAGAGACACTCAGAGAGAGGCCTAGTCACCATGAGGCTTGTATTTGGTTTTCTGAAACCAAATACATTTGTCTGCATATATATTAAAATAAGCTCATATGTACATAATATTTTGTAACATTAAATATTACTGTATTTAAATATTCGTATTAAATAGTGCTGTAAAAACAGTGTGCATGCTAACTGTGAAATGTACTTGACCTCATTTCTGGGTTGATGATGAGCTGAGCTCTCAAGCTGAGAATGGAGCTTGGAGATGGAGAGTAAACCTAGTACTCACTCTGCCAGAGCTACAATAATGTTTCTGTGAATAAATAGATCTTTCTTTAAATTCTTCAGAGAAAACTGGAGGTATAAAGTAGTCTACTAAAATCCACTTAAAGGGCCACCGTTCTGCTGCAGTATAACCTGATAAAACATTTCTGCAGGATAATTTGGCGATACCTATCATTATTAAATTGCCTGAGAGACGTGCCTAGCCTTTGACCCCTTTCCAGAATTTGCCCTAAGATGGCAATTAAAGAGTTTCACTAAGCCTTAGCTAGCCAAAAAGATACTCATTCTGGCATTCACTCAGTTATCCAATAACTATTTATTGAGCTCCTATTATATACTAGCCACCCACAATACCCGCATTCTCTCTCCTTTCTATAGTTTATTTTTCACCATAGCACATAAATGGAAAACTATGCAATATTGAAAATGATGTTGGAGAAGGGTGCTTAAAGATTTTGAAAATGTTCACAAGATAGTTTTCAATGAAAATACAGTTTACAAAACATTATGTACGTATGAGGTAATTTTTGCAAAGAAAAGTGCGTATAAAGAGAAAAAAGATTGGAATCATCAAAATTTTACTGGTGTAGATCTCTGAGTCGTGGAATTTGTGGTAATTTTCTTCTTTTATCTTAGCTCTATATTTTAAGTTATAGCATCACTTTTACAATAAGAAACAACAAAAATAGTTTGGTAAAAAAAGGAGGAGCCACCAGCCTAAAAGGAATCCAGTGGACATTAAGGGAATCATAGTAGCTGAGACTAATGGTAGGCATGATCCTTGCCGTCTAAGACACAACAGATGAAGTGAAGTCTTTCACAAAACAGAATTCTTGGAGTATGAAGAGTTATAGAGACAAACACGTTTAGATGAGTAGATCTTTTGTGCTGTAGTATACCCCATCTTAAAAAGTCAAGATTGAGGGGCCAGCCTGGTGGCATAGCAGTTAAGTTCACAGGCTCCGCTTCGGCGGCCCAGGGTTCACAGGCACAGACTTACACACTGTTTATCAAGCCATGCTGAGTCAAGTGTCCCATATAAAGTAGAGGAAGATGGGCATGGATGTTAGCCCAGGGCCAATCTTCCTTGGCCAGAAGAGGAGGGTTGGCATCGGGTGTTAGCTCAAGGCGAACCTTCCTCACACACACCAAAACAGCCGAGATTGAAAAAATCTTCTTTATCACTTCTTTACTGCTTTGGCTCACTCCTTACCTTCAAAGTCAAGCTTCTAAAAAGAGCCATCTCTGCTGCATAACAAACCACTCCAAAACATGGTGGTTTAAAGCAACAACTATGTTATGTGCCTGTAATTCTTTGGATCAGAAATTCGGGCAGGGGTGGTTCTTACGCTCAGTGTGTAGCATTGGCTGGGGCCCCTCGTGGGGTTACATTCAGCAGGAAGCTTGGCTGGGGCTGCAACGTCCAAGATGGTTTCAGGCACTCTCCATATGGCCTTGCTCTCTGGGTAGTCAGACTTTTTACATGGTAGCTGGTGTCCAAGAGGAAGTGCTCAAAGAGGTGAAGGCAGACCTGCACTTCTCTCAAGGCTGCCATAGGAAGATTCACAGTAGCACTTCCACCACATTCTGTTGGTCAAGACAGGTCCGAGGTCCAACCCAGAATCGAGGGGAGGGGAAATAACCCCCTCCTCTAATGGGAGGAAGGGGAGAGATCATGAGGCCATCTTAAATCCGCCACGGTAGTCTGTGCTAAACATCCAGTTTCCATCTCCCATTCATTCCTCATCTGTACAAAACAGTACAAAGAAGAAAATATCTATATCTGTATTCCTACCACCCAGAATCAACATTGTTAAATAACATGGTGGCATATTTGTATCCATCTTTTTTTTTTTTTAAGAAAATCTACTCTGTTGTTTTTGTAAAAATGGATAATGGTAAATGTTCATAAATAATTCAAAATTCAGAGAGGAAAAAACGTAAAAATATTTAAAGTCATCCCAAATCCCGTCACCCAGAAATAACCATCATAGCATTAAAGTGAACGTTATTTCAGATATCCTGCTACATATAAGGAAAGAAGAGAAAGAAAGACTTATAAAATGGGATAATACTCTAGATTCTATATTTTTGTTTGTTTTAGAAAAATCACTTAAATTTAACAGATGAAAGAAACTAGAGTAAAACAAGGAATTGTTGAACTTTTGGACAGAATTTGATTTGGGGCTGAAAAGTGAGTACATTAGTACGCTCTTACTTCTCCCCTCACCCCTCCTTATCACCTCCTTCATGGGGTGGTATTATTATTTTTACTCTGTCTGGGTTTATGATATTCACCATTTGTCTTTAATCATAACCTTTAGTTTATACTCAAGCTAGCTTTAATGGATGTGGTGCTTACCACTAGGCCTTTTACCACAGCAACTCCATTGCCAAAGTTTTTCCTTTGATTTGGTTCTTAATTGGCTGGACTTCATGGTCAAGTAGCTTCTTCAAGACTCATGGTACTATCTTCCCTGAGTTTTTTCATGTTTAAGAATGTCTACTGATTAACCTTTATGTTTGAATGACATGTTAGATGGGCACAATATTCCTGTTCACATTTTTTCCCCTGAGAACTGTAAACACTGCTCATCTAGCATTTAATATCACCATGGAGAAGGCTGGGCAAGACTGAGTTTTCCCCCATGTAAATGGTTTGCGTTTTTGGAGGGATTCCTGAAGAAGTCTTTCTTGATCGTGTAAGTTTAATAAATTAACCAGGATAAATTCATTAATTAACCAGGATACCTCTAAATGTTAAACATTCAATATCAAATGTTTCTGAAGCATGGTGATTCTCCCTCTCTGTAAGTAAATCTTATCTGTAGTGTCTGCATTTTCTCTGACCTGAGGGAAGGGGAAGGAAGGGCTGGAGTAGAGGCTGCTACAGTCTGGTTGGGCTGATTGCTCTCTTTGTTTCAAGATTCACACCACCCCAATGGGAGAGGGAGTCTGCTATCCCTCTGGGGTTTGAATTATCCCCATTTGGTGTACATCCCTGAAGTCCTGACACCTTCACTTCCCTCAGAGATAGACAGCTGGATAGTTACCTGTTTTTCCGCTACATCTGTCTCCACTTCTCTCAGTCAGAAGAGGAAAAAGATGAGGCTACTCAGACAGTTTTCTTCTCTCCAGATCTGGTGATGTTAATGAGAATTCTCAGGATTTTGTTAACCCATAGCAAAATAATGATTGAGGAAACACTGGCAGATTTTGAAGTTGAGTTATCATGCAACTCTCTAGTGTGCTCCAGAAGCAAGTTTCTTCCTTGACCACAGGCTTTTGAGGGTTTTTTGTATTATGTCTACCTCACTTCTCTATTTCAGTGCTGTTAGTGCATTTTTGCTGGTTTTTACTGTTATTTACTTACTTTATTTGATGTTGGGAGAGGGAAAATCAGTCTACCATCTGATCTTAGAAGCCTGTTTGAATCCTTAATAACATTTAACAAGGAACCTGTGTTAGTCAGCTATTGCCACGATAATGCTACATAACAAACAATCCCCCAAACTCAGTGACTTATAATAATAAACATTTATGTTTCTTTCAATACCAGTGCAGATCACTGGTGTGGCTCATATTTAGGCTGTGGATTGGTGGGCTTTGACCCCAGGCTTTAGATTGGCTTCAGGCCTGCTCTACATGTCTGCACAGTCTCCTTGGACTAGGCTGGGGTATCCTCCTCATGGAGTACAGGGGTGCAAAAAGGTGAGCAGAAAAACAATCCCTGCAGCCTCAGCCTCATTTCCGTCCAATCAATGGGCAGGGAAATTATAGATCCACTCTAGTAAGAGGCCGTGAACATCTGTGAACAATGATTTAATCTGCCTCGTAAATGGTCTTTTAGAGTTTTTAGAACTCCCTTCGCTCCATGGCAGTACTTTCCCAGTTCATCTACCATTCTGAAACCCTCTTTCCCATTCCCTGTCTCCTTTTCCTCTTTTTAGCCACTCAAATGTTGGTATTACTCAAGACCTCTTCTGTATTCTCTATGTGTACTGTGCGTGGACAATCTCATCGCTTCATGTAAACTTCCATGCAAACGAATTCTGAATTTTCACCTCCACCCAGACTTTTTTTCTGAGCTCTCCATCTGCATTTCTAACTACCGTTGCACATTTTCACTTAGATGACCCATAGGCTGCTCAAACTAGACAGGTCATAAACTGAATTTATCTTTCTTCCACTCTTCCCTTCCCGCCAACCTGTTCTTCTTGTATTGATTATCTGAATTAAAGTACCACCGTCATCCACCCAGTCACTCAAGTGAGACTCTGAAAGTCCCCTTGAACAAAATCTTCCCCTCCTTCACCTTGCTTAGGTCAATTCCTAGAAATAATGCCTAAATATATCCAGGCTCATACCCCATTCCCCAGCGGTTAGTTCCTACCTTCTCAGTCAGATCTTCATCATCTTTGGTCTTGCCTTTTACAATCCCTCCTATGCAGAATCACTGCCAATAGCTTGAACCTCTCAAATCTATCCCTTGCACTGTTGATAAGGTGACCTTTCTAGAACACAAATAGGAGCATGTGGTTTGCTACTTACAATCCATCAGTGGCTTTCCACTGCCTACAGGATAAAGCCTATATTTGTCAGCGTGGCATATGGAACACTTCATGATCTAAACCAGCAGTTCTCAAGGTGTTGTCCTTAGACCACTGTGAGTCTCTGAGACCTTTTCAGGGATCAAAACTATTTTCATAATAACACTGAGACGTTGCTTGCCTTTTTCACTGTGTTCACATTTGCACTGATGATATAAAAGCATTGGTGGGTAAAACTGCTGTATCTTAGCACATAACAAAGCATTGATACTAATGTACCTGGTAGTCATTATTTTCTTCACAACCACATACTTGTGCTTTAAAACAAAACTGAAGCAATAAAGTATGTTAATTTTGTTAAATCTCAACCCTTGACAACACATCTTTTTAATGTTAATAGGAGGTACACATAAAGCACTTCTGTTGCATCCTGAAGTAGGATGGTTGTCTCAAGGAAGAGCAGTTCTGCATTTATTTGAGTGTGAGCTGAACTCTAGTCACTTGGGAAGAACAATTGACAGGCAAACTGTGTGTCTTCAGGTTTGAGTATCTGGCAGAGGTTTTCTTGAAAATGAAGAAAATGAGCCTGATGCTTCAAGGACAACAACTGACTGTATTGTTGCTAATGATAAAATTTGAGCTTTCAAGCAAAAGTTAGAAATTTGGAAAACTTGTGCCATGGTGGTAAGCTTGACAGCGTCCCAAAACTTAAAAACTTTTTGATGAGAGCAGTGGTATTACTAAGGATGTGATGGGAAGAAAGGGGGAAGAATATAGTGAAGCATATCAACATTTGGAAGATTTATATAACTCACTGAACCAGTGTTTTCCAAATGACCAGTACCTGATGTTACAAAATCACGCATGGGTAAAAGATCCATTCAGAGTACAAGAGACCAATGGATTTTAATGTAACAGTACACCAAGTTCACTGATAGAGTTTCAAATTCCAAACTGCAACCAACTGTTAAGAGATTACCACTTGTCCAATTTTGATATAGTCACAGGAATATCCACAATCATCTGAAAAGGCTATTAAAATACACCTCCCTTTTCCAATTCCTTATCCCTGTGAGGTTGTCTTCCTGTACTTCAACCAAAGCAACACATTGCAAGAGATTGAGTGCAGACGCAGATTTGAGAATTCAGCTGCCTTCTATTAAGGCAGACATTAAAAAGATTTGCAAAAATATAAAACATAGCCACTCTTCTCACTAATTTTTTTTTGCTTTGGAAAATAGTTATTTATTTATTTTTTTTGTGAGGAAGACTAGCCCTGTGCTAACTTCTGTTGCCAATCCTCCTCTTTTTGCTGAGGAAGATTGGCCCTGGGCTAACATCTGTGCCCATCTTCCTCTACTTTATATGTGGGACACCTGCCACAGCATGGCTTGATAAGCAGTGCATAGATCCACGCCCGGGATCTGAACCTGCGAACCCTGGGCCACCGAAGTGGAGCGCGTGAATTTAACCACTATGCCACCGGGCCAGCCCCGGAAAATAGTTATTTGTTATTAAAAAATATGATGTTTACGTTCACACATACTGAGTTTATTACTATTATTTTAAAATGAATTAGCAAATGTTTTAATATTTCTTAGTTTTAATTTATAATATGGTAAATATCAATAGATATAACCCAATAAACAAAACCTCTTTGAGGTTCTTAATTTTTAAGAGTGTAAAGGGTCCAGAGACCAAAACCTTTGAGAACCACTTGTCTAGATGTTGCCCTTCTCTCCACCTCATCAACGGCCAGTCCTCAGCATTCATGCCATGCTCTCTGTGATCCCGTGAACTCTGTGTAAAGTCCTTTGCCTTTAAGACTCAAATGTCGTCTTTTCTGTGAAGTGTCAGAGCGAGAAGCTTATACCAACTTTGTCATTCCTCTAGTGCAGGTTTCGCTGCACTGTGATGCTGTCTGTCATCCCTCATCCGAAACCTTGAGGTTGGATGCGTTTTGCAAATCAAAATCTGCAGATTCCAGGAAGGTGATACAGTGCTTGTACTGTATCCCCAGTGGGGTCTGGGACAGCACACTGTACCCAGACACACAAATGCACAGTGAAAGGTGTGCATATCCCCAAAAAATGGGACAAATAGAGACTATAAACATCCTCGCAACGTCGGTCAGGTTTTGTTGCCTCACAAGTTAACTGCAGACTTTTAAAAATAATTTGTGGTTTTCAGACGACTTTTAGATTTCAGGATTGCAGATAAGAGGTTGTGAACCTGTATTTTCATTAATTCTCTTTCTCACCAACTAGACTCTAAGCTTCTTGAGAGCAAGCGCTTACCACAATGTTTGGTTCAACGGAAGTGCTAAAACATATGCTGAATAAATGAATGCTGTTGCCTCATAAATCAAGGCTCTGAAAACTAACAATGTCACTTTATTCTCATGTCATTTTATTGATGGCAGCAAGATTGTAAATATTTTGTGATGGTATAGCAGATATGTGAAAATAACTGAGATCTTTGGTAACAGTGATATATTTTACCTTATTAGGCTTGTTATGATAAAATACCCTGCACTTTGTATATATTATCTGAGAGCATAAGTTGGGGACCAGGGAGAGGCCCGCAAAAGGCTGTACACCAAAGCCAAGTTATCTAAATGTTCATTAGCAATATCCACTGAACTCACAGAAGTTCACTGGGGGAATTTGTTAGAAATAGTTCTGCAGAAAGAGTGTGGAACATTCTTCTGGCATCACTGCACCACCAGGGCTAAACCCTTTCTTTGAAGCTAGTGTATTGAAAGTTCCTCACTGTGAAGCCAGATGTCCAAGCAGAGATTTCATATCAAGGAGATATGTTGTAAAATTTTTGCTTGCAGGCACAGAAAAGAGATTTTAAAGCATTGATGCTTCTCTCCCTTGGCCACTGACTGGAGTTCACGAGAAAAGGTCGGCTGCCAGTAGGACATCTAGAAATCTGGTCTGTGTTACCAGAAGGGCTTGAGGGAGGGAGAAAGAATATTTCATAAGATTGGGCAATACTCACTGTGCTAAAAGCTTACAGGAATCCATTTCCCAAAGAATAAAATTACAAAGCTCATTGTGGGGTTTTAGTAGCATTGGGAAACAGAAAGAAATTTCAGTGCCTAGCATCAAATGGCTTTGTTTGGGACCTGTTCATTATTTAATTCTTGTCTCCCCTGCACACATGTACTAAAGACACAGAGGGAAGTGGCATTTTCTTTGTGCCCTCCTGAATTAGAATTATTAATGCTAAGAATAGAAATGTATTTTCCATCCCACCCAAGAAGGCTTGCCTGCTCACTCAGAAAGGAAGACAGAGCCATTTAGTCATAGTAGCATAAAGCAAAAGTGCCATTTTCCAGGAAGAATGCTCTGGAAGATAAGCTCGGATAGAGTGTGACAGTGAATTATGACTTTGCTTCCTAGAGTAAGGAGAAGCAATAACAATAAATGAGCAGAGGAGAAATGAACAGTTCTCCCCCCCAAAGTATTTTACCCCATATCCTTCCTCCAGTTCTAGTCACTGGCAAATTTTTATTTTATTTAAAGACTAGTTGAAGATTATTTGTTCAGTGGACAAAATCCTTCAAGCACTAGGAAAAATATTTTTAGCCCCTGGAACTGCCTTATATATACTAAGGAATCAGTTAGGGTTTGATGAGTGAATGCACAAATGACAGAGTGATTGAAGGAGTGAGTACAGGTGAAAACAGATTCTCCTTCACCAATGGTAGGTAAATTTTACTCTTGAGAAGTCACTAAGTGACTATATGTGGTTAATTTTATTATTGAATGGTCCAAAATAGGAACTGCTTTGGTTAATCAAATATTGGAACATATATATGCATCATTTAGTGTTTTTAATATTTAAAGAAATTAACAAATAACTATTTGGAAATACTTCAGTCTTTAATAATTCTGAACTATATCAGAAACTATTTCAAAGTCAGTATGGTGAACATAATGAGCTGAAGTAATTGTAAGCCTCAAAAACCAAAATTACTGAATGATTAGTATGTATATACAAATGTGCATATACACAGAATTATATATATTCACACACGTGTATTCAGAAGCACTGGGTTACATAGAGTCCTAATTGTTAGAAGACTTGATAATTATTTCATATAATAATTATATTAAATGATTTTGTGATGTTTTGATTGAGTTGGCTGTTTGCCTATTCTCTCTAGCAGAAGCTGGGTTTCTGTTCAATCTCTGATGACTTTCGACCAACCTCTCTTTCACCATTTATCGATATTGAAGTTGATGCCTCTTCCTTTTAGCTATCATGATGTTATCTCTTGCTTCCCCCTTGCTTCCAGGATTTATTCCTAAAAAATTCAACACGTTGCTCTTGTCTTCCTGTGCCCCAGCCCCCAGCTTCAGCATTGGTGACAGCAACACCCAGCTGGTGTGCCGGCATCGGCTTGTACTAGCTTGAGTGAGCTGATTGTTAAATTGTCGGGAATCCTGCCAGCTGGAGTGTGTGCACCATGGAAGTCAGTGCGCACTGCTACAAATATTTTTTGAGAGCCAATTATTAAACATTGACCAGCGTAGTGCTGCCACAACAGTTCCCTTTCCCCCACTTTCTTGATGAAACTGACTTCCAGCTCTAATCTCCATGATCATGGTGATGCTCAACCTTCTCAACACAGGGGTGTGTGGATGGACAGGTGGATAGACAGCATTCCACTATCGCTCCTGCTATTCTTTCCAGCTACCGACCAACCACTTGCTCTGCTTTTTCTGATATTTGTATGATTCCGCTCTCCAAAATGTTCCCTTCAAGTCCCTTTTCTAATCCCAACATAATACAGAAAGTTTACAGAGTAACCTGATACCTCTGTCTCACTTCAGTGGTGTTTTCCCACTTCTAATCCTTCTCTGACTTCATGCAGCATTTGACTATATTGACCAACAAGTTTCCTTCTAGAATGGAGTTTGGCAAACTTTTTCTGTAAAGGGCCAGATAGTAAATATTTCAGTCTTCCTGGGCCATACGGTCTCTGTCGCAATTACTCAGTTCTTGCTGTTGTGGTATATGAAAGCAGCCATAGAGAATCTGTCAACAACTGGGCATGGCCATGTTCCGATAAAACTTTATTTACAAAAACAGGCGGGCTGCCAGATTTGGCCTGCTGGGCACAGTTTGCTAACCCCTGCTCTAAAAACTCACTCTTCTCTTGGTTTATATGATACTTGTTTTACTTGTCTCCTCTGTTGGTCTCTCCTCCTCCTAGTGGGTGTTCCTCAAGTCTGTGTCCTGGGCTTTGCTTCTCCTTTTCCCTTCCACGGTGAGCTCATCTCCTCTGTGACTTCAGCTGTCACTTCTGCAGAGATGGTTCCCAGAAGCCTCGGCCTGATTCCTGGTTGAGCCCTATATCTCCCACTGCCTGTAAATCATCTTCTTTGGAGGATGCACTACTATTTAAAACTCAGTCACTACAACATTGAATTATCATCTTCCCTTCCAAATTGGCTCTTCTTTCCAGTCTATCAGGGTTACCCCTAGTCTTTCTGTTTCCTGCTAGACTCTTTGGGTTCATCTGTGTCCTTTGTCTCCTTCATCCCAGTTTATCTCAAGTCTATCACCAGCGTCCTAGAATGTATTTCTTATTCCTCCGATATGACCCTCTTCAGAGCCCTTCTCAACTTGCGATTGATTTAAAACAGCCTCCTCTCAACTGATGTTCCTGCCAGAATCTCGCAGCTCCAGTCCAGTATGAAGAACTCTGCCAGAGAAATCTTAAATCACTGATTTCCCTGCCTTACAAAGAGTGCTTAGAAATCAATAAGAAAAGACTAACAAGCCAGTGGACAAAAAGAGCAAAGGATATGAACACAGAATTCACAGACAAAAAGTAATATTCAGCATACATGTGAAAAATATGCTTATTCTCATTCATAATTAAAGAAATGTGAATCAAAACTACAAAGTTTCAAAAGGCCTGGCTGCCACTCAATGGGCATGAACTTTGAATTTGAAAAAATACCCACTGAGGGGCCAGCCTGGTGGCATAGTGGTTAAGTTCACGTGCTCCGCTTTGGCGGCTCAGGGTTCGCAGGTTCAGATCCCGGGCGCGGACCTATGCACCACTTATGAAGCCATGCTGTGGCAGCATCCCACATAAAATGGAGGAAGTTGGGCACAGATGTTAGTTCAGTGCCAATCTTCCTCAGCAAAGAGGAGGATTGGCAACAGACGTTAGCTCAGGGCTAATCTTCCTCACCAAAAAAAAATATATATACCCACTGATGCACTATTGCTAGGAGTATAAGTCAGTGCAGCCTCTTTGGAGGGCATCGTGGGAGTATCCACTCCCACTTTAAATGCACATAACCTTTGGCTCAGCAGTTCCACTGATAGGAATTTATCCCATGGATATACTTGCAAGGATATACAAACTTTTAGCATTATCTGAGGAAAAAGCTAGGGAAAAAGTAAATTATGGGTCATCCATACAATGGAATATTATGAGGCCATTTTAAAGGAATGAAATAGTTCTATGTGAAAATGAGACAAGCTTGCCAATATGGAGTAAGTGAAAAGAATGCAGAATGTCATATACGTTTAAAATTGGGTCTTGGATATGAGAGTGATCTGGCTGCGAAATCTCTCACCCCACTGATTGCCAGGTTGATTCGGCTGATCTGGCTGGCTAGGCAGATGTCCCCGTCCTCCCTCACTGCTCCATGTGCGTCCCTCCCAGAGCTGCACACTCCGCTGAAAAGGACGACCTTCCCCGACAGAGGAGGACCATTCTTTGGCCAGAGGTATACAAGTAGCTTCACTCCCCTGCTAGAACCTCCAGACAAGCTCTCAGGGTCCATTTGTAGGAGAACATTGGGTAGTCAAGCTGCCAAGACTCCAGACACATCCAAATGAGGCGCCGCATGTGGCAGTCTGCCTTTCTTAAAAAAAAAAAAAAAAAAAATGGATCTCAAAAATGGGTAACTGGTTATCTTGGGGGAATAGAACTTTTTCTTTTTCATTTTGTATCTTTTGATGATTTAATTTCTTACAGTGTCATATTACTAAATTGAATTTAGAGGATTGCTTACAAGGCCTGCTTATAACCAGGCAGATTCTTCTGCCTGGCTCTCAAAAAGCCCACCCAGATTTCTCAGTATTCCTCAACATGCACGTTCTGTTCTAGTCCAGCTGGTCTTCTCACTGTCCACAGTACATGTTGGTGCCTACATCCTGCCTTCACTCATGGTGTGTCCCTTCCTCCTCACTACAGCCTCTCCTTCACCCCTCTGATTGTCGGGTATTAGCAAGGCCATCTCGAGGTCCTACCTATCTCCTTCATAAAGATTATCTGACTGCCCCAGTCTCTGGGGACCTCATACTTTAAGTCCTATTATTAATGCTTAGTGATTCTCTTCTTGTTTCATGTCTCATACTTCTGGATTCTGCATAGCACCCACAGACTGGGCACCTTAAAAATTAAGAGTCAGTTGGTTTAAAGAATATAATCTTCAGTCATTAAATGCTAAATTTTATGTCTGTTATTGTTTTATTTAAGGCAGCTTTAAACACATCAGCACCAATTTTGCAGTTTGAAGAAGTAGGGATCCCCATACACACAGCAAAAAAATAAAAAAATCTACAGTTAAATATTTAAGGCTTTCGGTTAGCAAACTCTTCTTTTAAGATACAGACGTCCTTAATATGTTAACATATCGAACTGCTTGAAGTAATTCACGCTCTAATGTGAAATTGTTTAATCAGAGACTTTCTTCCTAACAATCAGATGAGATCATCCACGTGAAGGCTTAGGAAGTGGTATCTGGAGGGGGAAAGCGAGAAAAGAGAGCTAGAGGGTAATTTGGGAGCCTGAGGAGAGGTGAGGCAAGCTGCCTTGAGGGCAGCCGGAGAGGCTACAGAGGAAAAGGGAAGGGGCTAGACTGGGATGAGAGGAGGAGCAGGACGGCCTCTTGGTAGACTTTGTTTCGGATCATCTTTGTTGCTACAGAAGTTTAATGCTTGACTTCATAAGTATTTCTGACTCTATTTTACATGATCCTATGTTTACATGTATAGGCTGAGATATAGGTACATTTTTAAAAAAGGAAACGGAATACATGTATATATATGTATATATGTGTGTATTTGTGTATGTATGTGTGCTTGTGTGTATAGACTTTTCAAAAAAGATAGAATGCATATACATATCTATATGTATATGTGTATACGTGCATATATATTTTCCAACAGTTATTGTACATTCATAGTAAGAAAAAAGTGAAGCTATGAATAAACAGTTATATTATCATAACTGATTCTGCATAAATGTGCCTTATAAATCATGGAAAAGTTTTAGGATGGGCCTAGCTCATTCTGCTTTACATTTACATAGTGTTATTTTTGGGGGATTTGTTGCATAAGGAAATATGTAATGAAAGAGTTAATCTGTACAGCTTTACACAATTTCTAAGGAACTAAATCAAAATCAATAAATTAATAAAAATAAACCTCATTTTGCACATGTATTGTGTTTTCCAAATGTATATAACTGGGAAAAAAATGTGATGCTGTCATGCCATCGCAAAAGCCCAAAATGTTGTTTCCAGGGTTGTCAATAGGAGGCTATTGCTGTCACAGCAGCACTAGTAGCAGCTAAAACTAAAGATTTGGATCGAAAGAGGTCTGGTGTGGTTGGTGGGTTACAGGAATGCTTTAATGTTGGAAGCACAGAGGAAAAAGTGGAATTAAAAACAAAGAAACAGCCCCCATTTTTTTCAAGAGAGGCAGAACCCTTTTGCTTTTATGTCTCTGTCACTTGCTCCAGGATTCTTCATAAAGCCCTCTAACCACCTAAATAAATATTCATATGGCTGCTCAACATCTCATTAATAAAACAAGATTTGGTGGTAAAATATTTCAGGGTAACATATGATTTGCATCTCACCCTTGTTTAGCTTTAAATCTCAAGCAATTAATAAATTAGACTCGAGAGCTTTTTAAGAAGTAACGTCTTACATGCACCACAAATTGCATTATTTTTACGTGTAAATAATGATGAAAGGAGAGATTGTTCCTTTGATGTCTATAAACTACACTGTAAAATATGCAGAAAACATTCTTGAGTTTAGTTGGAGCCAAAACAAATAGACGAGCTCATAAAACAAAGCAGCAGCATTCTTAGAAACAAGCATTATTTTTTCTTTTCTTCCCAATTGCTTTTTTCTATCTTTTATATTTTTGCCATTCGTAGTGGCAGATTCATTCCACATTCAAAAGTGATGCTAGCCAGCATTTCCTCATCCAGAGAACTGGGTTCTTCTCAGATTCCTCCCAATATGCTTATCTTCCTATACAGCTCTGACCAGACCTCAGCTGCACTGCTAGTTTTTGTACAGTGAATCATTTTTGTCAGTAGTATTTCATTGTTGCTTAAAAAACTAATTATTTCAAATTTTAGCACGTACTGGTGTTCCGCAGAGAGAGAGACTGACTTTTCTCTCTATTTTCCAAGCTGGCTTATCTAGTTTTGTTTTATTTTTCAATAGTATCTGCCAATCCTTGTTTACAAATTCTGAGTTTGGCCTAATTTTTTCTTTGGTATAGTTAACAAATAGCACCTCGTTGTAAGTTCATGTCTCATGGGAAGGATACAGAAACAGTTTGGGCTCCTGTTGGAATATAGAACAAATTCATTATTAACATCACAAGGTGGGTTGTGTTCTGCATCTGACTGCATGTGAATTATTCTTTGAACACACTGGGTAGTGTAAAATCAAATACTAGGTAGATGTGCTTATTTGGAGAGGCCAAAGATGTATGTGTGCTTGACCTAAAGTCCTTCCCAACATAGACAATGGATATTCATCCATGGGATCAACTTTGCCGTGGCCCCTGCTTCAGCCTTGTTAACATATCTACCATTTCACTTCTTGGCCTGGTGCTTTTTCATTGAAACTGATCCTGAGCTCTGATCACTTCAAATAATAGTCTTGTCTATCAGATCCTGTGTCACATTTCCTCTAGCTGAGTTTTTATTCTGATTTCTCGTCTTTTCTTCTTGATGGCAGTTTTCCATTCAAGCTCACCTGTTCTCTGTTCTCAAACATCATATTCTTATCCATCCTTCCTTTATTCTTTTTTCTTTCTTTTTTTTTCTGTGAGGAAGATCGGCCCTGAGCTAACATCTGCCAATCCTCCTCTTTTTGCTGAGGAAGACTGGCCCTGGGCTAACATCCATGCCCATCTTCCTCTACTTTATATGGGACGCCACCACAGCATGGCTTGCCAAGCGGTGCGTCGGTGCGCGCTGGGGATCCAAACTGGCGAACCCTGGGCGGCTGCAGCGGAGCGCGCACACTTAACCGCTTGTGCCACCGGGCCGGCCCCATCCTTCCTTTATTCTTAACAAAGTTTAATAAGCAGAGTATTAAATATAGTGGATTCATGTGAAACTTTTTCCTTTTATACCAGCTAAAATCATAGTTCCCTGTTATTTCATTAATTAATAGAATCTTAAAACTGGAAAGAATCTTAGAGAATTGGCCCCACTGACCTCCCATTCTTCCCATCCTCGTCCCCCATTTCACAGATAAAAATCTTGAGCCCACCTGAGGGAAGTGCCTGGTCTTTTTCACGTAGCTATTGGCAGCACCAAGCCTTGAACCCAAGTCTTCCAAGTCTTTGGTCTTTCCCTCATACTCCATGTATTCAAATACACATGAAAATGGAAATACTGTTTTTACTTTAAAATGTATGTGAGGTGCCAAAATGTATGAAGCATCTTCCCCACAGTCTTGTGTGGTTCCTTGTGACTCCAGCAGAACTTCCCCTTGGCCTTGGAGTGGGGCTCAGCAAGGCCATTTCTCCCTTGGACTGTTTAGGAAATGTTTCCTTCGGGAGCTGGCTTTGTTGCTTGCTGTGATTTTTTTTTTAAATTATCGCTAGTTGTCCTTGGAAACAAAATGTTCAAAGCCAATTTAGAAAAGAGGTCATGATTTGAAAAGCAACTTTCTTAACATTTTAGCTAATTTAAAGAGCCTTCCAAAGGACCAACAACCAAGTGTTGTTGATGAATAACCATCTCTTGCAGCCTCATAGATATGGAGGTTCAGCAAAGACACTTATGCCAACATTGATTTGTGAGAAGGCTGAGGAATTTGTTTTCCAAGAGGAAGCCAATTATTTTGAGAACCCTTTAGTTCAAGTGACTTCATTTCTATGATGTCAGATGATCAATGAATAAATAAAAGGGGTCAATACAGCAGCATTCTTGACTTTTGGAAGGACACTAGCACAGGGGAATGAAGATGGCAGGCTCTGTATTACTTTGAGTAATTTTTCAGCCTTTGCCAAACTATGAAGTGTTACATGAAACTCGATCTTTTTAATGTTACCACTGTTTCATTTTTCTGAGGCTCAAAGTATCCTCTTAGATTATCTTGCGTGTGTTGTGTTAGAGACAAGTATAGGGCTTGATAATATGGATTCTGGAGCCAGACTGCCAGACCGCTCCACCATTGAGAACCTCACACAAGTTACTTAACCTCTCTGTGCATCAGCCTCCTCATTTCAAAAAATGGAAATAATAATAAAACTTAGGGGCATTGCTGTGAGAATTAAATGAATTAATGTTTGAAAAGCATTTAGAATAGTATCTTCTACTTAATAATATCTACTTAATAATATCTTCTACTTAACATATACATAATTGTTAAATTATTTTTCAAAAACACCATATCCAATAAGAGTTGAGATATGTTCAAATGTAGCCCGTATTAAATAAACCTCTTGACCCCATTCTCCTTCTAGCCACTGTGTATACTCCATCCCTACTCATTTCTTATTACTTTACAGTCTGACTTCTGTCCCCATCCCTCCACAAAGAAGCTGCTCTTTGGGTTGCCAATGGCATCCTTGTTGCTAAATCCACTGGATGCTCAGCCTTTATCTGCTTGATTCCCTGCAGCATCTGATGCAGTGGAAAGCAGGTCCCTCCAGGTCACATTTATGGTCCCCTCTTTGTCTCCCTTGCTCCCACCCCCAGACTTGCCCCCCTCCAGTCCCTTCTCTGCACCACACCTAGAGTGATCTTTACTTCACTGGGTCCCTGTGGGCAGCCCAGATGTGCTAACGGGGCCTACAAGACTCCATGACCGCCAGCCTGTCCCAGCCATCTCTCACCTCTCGCCTCCTTGCACCCCACACTCCTGCTGTTACTCACCTGTAACTCTTCAAATATGACAAGCTTGTTCTCATCTTCAGCCTTTGCCCCTTCCCCGTCCAACTCCCGTTCATCCTACAGGTCTCATCTTAGATGTCTCTACCCCTAGACATACTTCCTTGGCCATCCCAGGCTACCATGACTGGCTTATATTCCATCCTTCATGCTCCTCTTGTGCCCTCTGACTCTCCCACTGTAGCGTGGGCCCACATAACAGAGTGATTGCTGTTGCTTCTCCACACCTCCCACTGGTGTCTAAGCTCTGTGAACAGAGCCACTCACCGCGAGCCCAGAGCTGAGTCCAGTGCCTGAGAGGCCGTGGTCACTCAGCGTTCATTTGTCGGCTCACTGGATGTTCACTGCCAAATAAACCTAGGGCTAGTGTCCACTTTTGTGTGGACTGTATAGAGCAATAAAAATACAAATCCTTTTAGAAAGCTCTCTCTTTTGAAAATGATATGGCAACACATGCAGAGAAAAGCAATTTAACTTCTTAAGCATCCAAAAATCCTATCCTCTCCATCCGTGTTTTGGGGTGAGTCCTCAGACTTCCCTCCTCACTCCTGCTTTCTTCCCTCTTCTTTCTACGTGTCGCTGAGGCAAATCATTAATAGCATGTCTCTGAATTTTTCATGTGGAAACACTTGACAAAATTTCTAGGGCTAAGAGAACAATCATACTTATAGGCTTTACCCCACGATAGGAACATTTTCTGGTCTGTCCTCTCTCAATTGTCAGTCCCTAAACTATCTAGAAGCTCTGAAAAGTTGGATTTCCCTTTCCTTTCTCCTTATGATCCAAGTTTTTGTTTCATCATATTGAGGCTAGATTATTTCATGACATAAAAATTCCTTTCATTTTATCAATAAACGTAAACAAATATGTCCAAAAAAAAGAAAGTTAAACTAAATCCTCCTGAAAAAAAAATCAGTAGAATTTACTACAAGTAAATATTTAACTACTAGGAAAATAGACATTAAAATTAAGGGGCCCATGGAAAGAGGCCGTCTTCCTCATGGGATGAGCTGAAGGAGGCACTTTGCAAAACTTTAGTTGTTGGTTATATTCTATGGAAAAAATAGCAAATATTTAACTGAAATTAAAATAGTCAATGCAACTTCCAGTCAAGATATAGCAAAATATCACCTTTATGTTACAGCACATTCTCTTAGTCAAGGATGGAGAATTAGAGATGAATCAAATTTTATAAAAATAGAGAAAAATTGTCAGAAAAAAATATTTAAAGGCAAAAAAAATTAATTTTTTGCTCCCTTTGAATTTTAGAGTGATATTGCTACAAATGCTTATAAGGTCTGCCAACCTAAATGACTGCCAGTGGACAGACTGAACAATCGGCTTCCCTGCTTTTATTTCTCTTATTTCTTCCTGACCAAGAAGTCAGGGGCCCTTTGAAACATTTTCACCTTCAGCCACCCATGCCTCCACTGGGGCACAAATTCTCTAGCTGCTAGTTTTCCAAGAAATAATGTGCAGCAAAATTAAAACTTGAAAGCCAGGAGAGTCTGGAAAAAGGATTTCAGAAAAAAAAGTTTTTCAAAGCAGTGCTTTGTATTTATCATATAGCAGCTATAAAGTATACCTACTATGCTGGAGGACACTGAAGGAGAATGTGTACTTTCAAATATCTGCCTTTAGGTTAAGCCCTGGAGCCGAGAGGAAGAGCCAGGACTCAACAGCCAGAGAGGAAAAACTGCTAATCAAAAGAAAAGATAAAAATTAAGTACAGTGGTCATAATATGGCATTTCTGAAAATCATCAAATAAGTTTCAAAACCTTATTTTTGTTCTATTTCTAGCGTCTTTTTGGCATTCTTCACTCTCTTCTGGGACTAACCTGTTTTCATATCTGTGGGATCATTATAGTTTAAAGAGAGTAGGAGTGAGCTGTATACTGCCCATCCAGCCACTTGCCTGAGGCACATGACACTCTTTCAAAGGCTGTTTCCAGGGGCAAGGCAAGTTTCTAAATTCATAGTAAAGGCTTTTAAGTGTGATGTAGTAAGAAGTCCTAAAATATACATATTTATTTCACTGAGGAAATTATATTTCCCACTGAGAGCTGAGTCATAAAGGTTAGTAACATTTTTCTAGAAATTACATAAAATGGAACATGTAAATATAAATTTACTGCAGCTGAGAATGTCTTCGGGGTTGAATTATTTGCACCACTGTTGAGAGACTCCTGGATTCTGTAGGTATAACATGCAGTTTTTTGTTTAAAGGTTATGGCAATAATAAATAATTTCTAGAATCCAGACCTGCGATCATAGCATGACTCCAGTCTCCCATTTCCTGTAACTTTCTTGCCCCATCACATTCCCAGCAAGGCCCTCAGAATCACATTATCCCCTGAAATGCCCCTTTATGGCATCACGTTCTCTACTTGTTTTTCTCGTATTCTCATAATCCCCTCTCTCATTTCCATCATTAACCCCCAAATTTTGAATCAGTTGCACTACCAAGACTATTGTAGGGAAAAACGTGTGTCTTGCATCCCAAATGGAAACCCTAAACACACTTTCCAGCAGAGACATTGTTCTAAATGGTGGATGGGTCTCACAGTACAATTAGCACAATATAATATCTCCGGCACATTCACATTCAGTTCTTCCCCTAGAGATAAGCTCCGACTTGACTCGGCCTAGTCCCCTTCCCTTAGATTACTTTCCCTTCTCAATCTCTTACCCACCAATTTCTTACCAGAGTGGGGCCAAGCCTATTCCCTCTGCCTTCTCACCATGCATTCATTTCTTATTCTTTGCTTTTACCCAGTGCCCAGTGCAGTATTTGGTAAATAGTAAGCACTCAGTAAATTTTGGTTGAAGGAAGAAATGAATTCAGCATTTACATCTACCAACTAATAAAATCACATTCTTAGAAATGATCAACTTCCTCCTCATTTTTAGTATTAGCAATAGTAGTAGTAGTGGCTGTTGTTGTTGTGGTGGTGATTATGTTGATGATGGTGGTCAGGGTGATATCAATAATGAATCTCCCCCAACTCCCCTGAACAGCATCAGTTCTGTTAACCACCTCCTTGAAATTCTCCCCTTCTTTGACTCCCCAGATTCCACACTACACTTAAAATGCCTTCTATGGTTCTGTTCACCGGCTCTTCTTTTCTCTTCAGGAACCCTAAATATAAATTCTGCACCGACACTCTATGATTTTTTTCTGTATTCTTTCTTCCACAGCCAACTCATTCACTCTTACAATTTCAACGCTAATTATTCTGCAGAAGAATGACAGCTTTGAACTCCTGACCCCGGTTTCCCCTCAAGTTCTAGACCGAGTAGATACCTCTGTGTGCGTGATCTCTTGGCATCTAGAACTCAACATATTTCCTCCCCACTGTTACTACTCATGACTTAAATTATACTGAGTCCTCAGCTGACTTTTTCCCTTCCTTGCTTCTTTGCTTCCTACACAGAGTCAGTTGTTTCTGTGCCTTAAATTAACCCTTTTCTTCCTGTTACCATTACCTCAATCCAATTTATGCTTATTACTTCTCTCCTGGACTCTTCCTGAGTCTCCTTGCTGCCTCTTGTTCAACGCTTTCGTGTATTACCAAAGCAGATAAATCAGCCAAATATCTAAACACACCAACCATGTCACTCCGCTACTCAAAAGCTTTCAGTTATCCCCTCTGTCCAGTGAAACATAAAACAAACAGCTCAACCAGCCTGTCTCCCTCATCTTCCACTGTTCCCTACGGGTACCCTAAGCATCAGCCAGAGGGGACTATTTTTATTGCCTAAATATACCCACTGTTTCCTTGTATATAAATCTTTGATGGTGTTGTTCCTTTCACCAGGCCAGACTATTGGGTTGCTTAATTTAAGATTTCAGACATGTACCAATCCTAAATAAGAAGAGAATACCTATGATATAGCAGTAGAATGAGTTGCCAAAATGGAAGTGAAGTCAAGGTTTTCAGAGGAGAGGAAATGAAGGAACTAGGAGGATGACTAGGGACACAGATGGCTGATTAATGAAGACACTGAGGTCATATAATTGTGGGACTTGGGAAGGGGAGGTTAGAACTGGGTCACATTCTGAATCCACAGATAAAGGGACAAGAATAAACTGACAGATGTATATATTGTTGGGTAATGTTCATCTTCATGTAAATGGTCAATAATTATCAAGTCAGTGGTAAAAATTTTGACGTTATATAGACCAAAAAAAGAAGAAGAAGAATATGGTAAAATATCTGGTTTCTTGACTTTTTCACAGTTTGATCAGTTGGGTTATCACAACCCAAAGTAAATTAGATGTAACAAATAGAGTTCCCTAAAAATGTTACGTTTACATTGTGGACGGGAATCTAGGGCGGAGAGCGAGAGAGAGACTGAGAGAGAGATTATGTTTGGAGCTCAAAGGGACATATTCTCTTGGAAAATATCAAATCCTTTTTGAAGAGGGAGAGGTAGAGGATGCTTGCATAATTTAGGCGAGGAGCATATTCAAGGTTTAGAGAACTGACGTTCAAAGACTCCTTTAGAAAGGTGGCCGGGGAGCTGGTCTGCACAAATGAAGGGGCCACAATGAGAGAGAGGAGGGAGTTTAGTGTTCTTCAGCTCCTTGGAGAGGAACTTACAGAAGAAGGAAAGTAAATTGACTTGACATGGAAGGAAATAATAGTTATTAAAGAATTTGAGGGATAGAAATGGACTATATTTGTGAATTTTGCCATCACCTGAGTGTGTTTTGTAGGAACCAATGTGTAGCACATCAATTTGGTATAGCTCTTAAAATAACTTCTAAATTGTTCTTTAGACAGTATAGGTTTTCCTTAAATGGCTATATTTAGATTTTCTTATGTTTTTGTTTCTAAAGTTAATATAATTTGTATCCTTTGCAGATTTGGGCTTGTAGTTCTCCAAAATAAAAACAGCAATTTCAGAAGGCTATGTAATAATTTTAATTATATTAGCAGGTTCTAATTGTCTGCATACCTGGTTACACCCTAGACCACTAGCTGGAAAGCCATACTCTACTCACATCTTATATTATGCATTTCCGTAAAGCTACCAGAATACTCAATTGCCATATATCATCTACCTACCTTACTATAAAGCTCAGAAACCAGAAAAATACACAGGAAAAGTGAGAATGATTGATGTATGGAGATTATAGTGTGGTCTGGGTTGTCAGTGTACTATACTTTGAATACTTTGAATGTGTTTCCCATTTATTTTGTGCCTCAAGTCTGCCTTTCATGGTTTTTATGCCCAGTTTTCACCTCCTTCCTGACCCAGCTTTAGCTAATTCAGTTTGGCACAGGTGATTTTTGGCATGAATGCAAGCTTCATTATAGTTCTGTGCTGCTGGTGGCACAGCTCTGAGCCGCATCCAGTCCTTGCTTTTGAATGTCATCCACAACACCCACCTACACAGAGGACAGACTTGCTCACATCTTCTCATCAAAAGTGAAAATTAGAGCAGGGCCCAGACAGCTCTAACTCAGCTTACTTTCTAGTACTATTTTGGTCGCTATTTACATTTGCTGGTGAGAAAGCAGAAGGCTTTTTTTGTTGCTCCAAACCCTTTTGAAGCCCTACAGCACAGCAGAAATTACACGTTTGTCTGGGCTTTGCCAGTCGGATGGAAGAGGGCGGTAACTACACAATGAGGATGATGATGCGGATAACCCTGTCCTGTTTTATGTTATTTTTGCAAGCATTTTTAATATGCCATATTTCAAAAGTCTTTGGAGCTATTCCTGCCTGAGATATAAGCAATATTAGACATCATTTTCTCCAGGCTACTTTCCACCTGACATATAAATACAGAATACTTCAGTCTCCTCAGAGATCTAAAAGAAGTGGATAAAGAGGTGTTTATTTTTTGTCCTACTATTCATCCTCTTTATGTCTTATCCATGAGTTGTGGGGAAAAATAGCACAGTTACCTTGTGAGGGCAAGAACCATTAATTTCATGCCCTGATTTCCCTCACTTACAGCATCTCAGGAATTACTCTGTTGAGCACGGTGGGCTTTTGATACATAAATGAACACAGAGTAATAGTGAGACTCCTGTTCAGTGTGCCAACTCTCTGCAGAAGGGAGTAAAGAAGACCACTCCATCGAGCAGGCCAAGAGCAATGTACAAAGAGAACTGCAACAAAGAGCTGAAGCCCAGGAAGCAGGGTGAAAACAAATGTTGAGGGATGTTCTCAGAGGAAAATAAAATATAACCAGGAGGGTGAGGCAAGGAGACATCCAGGCATCCAGTCCAATCTCAGCCATCATCAGGGATGTTGGTGTGTAGGGGCCCCACCAGGACCCCCCAGCTGGTTCAGGTACCTGGGTCAAAGATTAACAGGAAGTAAAAGTACCTTGATAATAAGTCATAGGATGGTGCTCTGGAGTCCCTTAAATATGTCTTGCCTTAGATTAAATTGCTTTTAGGAACAATTTAAATTTGTTGAGAATGATCCAAGTGGATTAAGATGATGTGTGCAGTTCAGAGTGACTGTAGGAACTAGAGTGACCTGAAAAATGAAGGCCCCTTTCTGAGTTTTCACCAAGGGACAGAAGAAGAGCTGCCTCCACTAAGATTAACGGAACAGTGGGAGACAGAGAGAGAGGGGCTTTTATAATTATACTCAGTGAGTCATACGGGTTCAACATGCTAGTTTCATATGCATAGAGAAAAAGACATTATGCTAGTAGTGGTTATATCTGAGTGCAAGAATTATGGGAATTTTATTTTCCTCTATATGCTTTTCTATTTTTCTTCAATTACCGTGTATTATTTTACAATCATCTTTTTCAAGGATACCAATCACATGTAATGCAGTAAAATGAGTTTTGTCAGTTTTGAAGAGAAACAACACTCATCTTAAGCTTTACATGTTTGGTTCACGACCATTTCTTTCGAAGAAGCCATGCTAGCCTTACAGTTTTAGTTACAGGCCTAATTCATTAGTAAAGGAAAGCCTCTGATGAAGGGTTAAAATTGACCAAATATGTTTTGGCTACACTCTGCCAAGAACCAGCCTTGGTTTTTTATTAAATATTTTTTTTGACTATTTGCATCCCTACCTTAGGTGTGCTGGGTCTTTTGATTGGAGCTAGTTCTTGTACAGTTCATGAAGTCATGATTTACCTTACACATTATTATCTTTTATTAGAGTTACTTTGAAAGGTGTTTTAAAACATTATAAAGGCTTTTCTTTGTGTTTATCATGTACTACTCCTAGTGATTAGGGGGAAAATGCTTACATTCCTGACAACAGTAATTGTTAATCCAGTAATTCAAAAAATTTTTAATCTTTTACATTCTCTTAACTCACATGAGAAACCACAATCTTAAAAAAAAATCCAGTTAGACACTTCTGAAACTTTCACCTTAAAAAAAGTAGCAAAATAATCAAATTAGATGACTCATAATTTCATATTAATATAATTCTTGCTATGTATTTAGGACCATAAATGTTTATGTTCATCATTGTATATTAAAATTGGAATTCAGAAATAATACAAATTTTCTCTACCCCTACTATCAGTAAGTTTTATTTCCCAGGAGAATGACCTTTTTAACACAGTGGTCTTTGAAGTCCTTCAATGCCAAGAACAGCCCCTGCCCTCATGGAAGTTATAGCTAGAAGAAGATATAGATGCTAGTCAAATAAAATGATCACAGAAATAAATGTAAAAGTATGACCCTAACGGGGCTACAAAGGAGAGGCACATGGTGCTATGGAATACATTATAGCAGGCCTGATTGGAGAGATTTCTCTACAAGAGTGATGTTTAAGCTGAGATCTCAAGGATGTGTGGAGAGAGATAATGAAGTGTTAAGTGCCAAATCATGCTCCAGATAGAATAAAATGTGCAAAGTCATGTGGTTGGAGAGAAATGGCACATATGACAAACTAAGAGAGCCAACGTGGCCAGCATGAGCAATGGGCGAGGGTGGTGCAAGATGAAGATGGAAGGGAAGGCAGGGGTCAGATCAGGCAGTGCCTTGAAGACCGTGTAGAAACCTTTGGAATACTTTAAATAGTGGAGGACATGATCAGATATTATTCAGCAAGTATTTGTTGAGCACTTTCTAATGTGCCAAGCTCTATTCTAGATCCCTGAAATTCAGTGGTGAACAGGATCCATTCCTGGCTTTCAAAGAGTCTCGTAATAAAAGAGCAGGAATAAAGAAGAAAAGTATCAGATGATGGTAAGTGTTCTGTGAAGAATAAGATGGGATATCATAAAGTATAACCAGGTGGCCAATTTCGGTTGCATGGTCAGGAAAGGCCTCCCTGAGGAAGTGATATACCATCTGAGACTACCTACAAGAAGGAGTTGACCATGTGAAGATCATGGAGAAAAGATTCCTGAAAGAAGGGAAGAGCTGGTACAAGTCTCTAAAGTGGTGATGAATTTAGCACGTTCAAAGAACACAAGGAAGGCAATATGTGGCTGGACCAGACAGTACAAAAGAGAGACTAGTACAAGAAGAGGCCTAAGAGATGAGTGGAAACCAGGTCTTGTAGGGCCTTATTGGCCATGGAGTAGATTGGATATTATTCTAAGTGTAATAGTAAGCCACTGGAGAATTTTGAGCAAGTGAGAGGCATTTTACTTCAAATGGATTGAGCTGACTACTATGCGCAGAATGTATAAGAGGGAGATAAAGGGAGACTATAGGCTATTGCAGTAATCTTTAGATGAAAGATGGCCATGGCTTGTACTATGGTGGTAAAACTAGAGAAGGAAAGAAGTGGGTGGATTATGCATATTTTAAGATAGAATCAACAGAACTTACTGATGAATTGTATGTGGCAGGGGAAGTGAGAGAAAGAAAGGATTCGACAATGCCTTTTGAAATGATAACTGGCTGCTCTATGAAGAATAGACTAACGGGAGCCACAAGGAATGAGTGGAGACCAGATAGGAGCCTCTGACAATATAATCCAAGAATGTCAGTAGAGATGGCTTGAAGTGGACCAAATCAAAATGTATTTAAGAGATTGAATGCACAGGGCTTAGTGGTGAAAAACAGGACTCTATGGGAGAGACTAAGTGGAATAAAAGCAAATTATCAAGGATATCTCCTGAGTTTTTGCCTTGGATAATTTGATGGATTGTGTGGGTGATGGTGGTGCTTTTCACTGAGAGAGAGAAAACTTGATCATCAGGAATATTACACTAGCAACAGTTAATTGGAAAGAAGAGATCTTGAGTGTGGTCATTGTCCAGATGAGAATCGACAAGAGCAGCAACAGTAGGGCTGGAGAAGAGAAGCCTTTAGAAGGCAGGTGAATGATTGAATGAGAGGTTAAGAGTAGGGAAAATTCAGAGGTGTCCTCGAAGTTCCTGATTTGAATGACTAGGTGGACATGGGTTCCATTAATCTAGATCTGAATACACAGGAAGATAAACAGATTTAGGCAAAGGGGTGGGTGAAAGGATAAAGGAAGAAAGGAGGAGAACTGGTAATGTATCTAATTTTGTACCTGCCAAGCCTGAGACATGCGTTATTGATACCAAGGAAATAATTGTGTATCCTTTCTTGAGTTTAGGCATTGCACGAAAGTCTCTCTCCTCTTCACCAAATTAAGTGCAAACTCAGCCTGGCATTCGAGGCCTCGGTGCTCTGACCTCACCTCCCTTTTTAGGACTGCCTCCCCTTTACGTATTCCAGGGGCTCCTCCTTTGGACTGCATGTCCTTTGCTAAGGACACCCTTAGTTTTGTCTTTCTTTGGCAGACAATACTTCTCCCTTGCCCACCTTCTGCCTATCAAAAATGTAGCTGTTATTCAGGGTTTTTCCCAAATGCTACTTCCTACCTGAAGACTTTCCTGATTTCCTTGTGTTTTTTCTCCCATGTCATTTTATTGTATATGGATTTTTTTTAGTTTAATTATGAAAATTTGCAAACATACCTCAAAATAAAGAGTGTAGTACCGTGAACTCCCATGTGCCCATCACACGGCTTCAACAATTATCAGGATTTGGACATATTTACTTTATGTTTTCTCTATTTTTTTCTTTGCTAAAGTATTTTAAAGGAAATTCCAGACATCATGTCATTTTATTCTATGTATTCCAGAATGCCTCTCAAAAAACGTGGACATTATCTCACACAGTGACAATGTCATACCTAAAAAAATTAACAATTATCTTTTAGTATCATCTAATACCTGCTTCATAATTAGATATCCCCAGTTGACTTAAAAATGCCATTTTACAGTTGTCTGAATCAGGATCCAAACAAGACCCAAACATTACATTTGGTTGTTATAAATCTCATGTCTTTTTCGATCTAAAGCAGACCCTTCCTTACTTTTTGTTCTATGCTAGTGACTTCTTGCAGAATCCAAGTCAGCTGTCGTGTAGAATGTCCCACATTCTGCATTTATCTGCTTGCTTCTCTGTGGTGTCATTGAAATTCTTTCTGTGTCCCCCACTTTCCCTTTTGTTCTCTCAGTTAGACGCTGACTGTGCGCTCTTGCTTTTTGTCCTTATTGCATACCCTCCATGAGAGTGTAAGCTCCTTACAAGGCGACACTGTGTCTTACCAACTTTTTGCTTTCTATATGAAGTCTAACACATTGTATGTACTTAAAAATATTATTCGGTTGAATTATCTAGAAAGAGTTTTGATTCCTCTTGAGAAAATGTGAACTGGAGGCATCTGCAATGTGAAGAAATTTACATTAGGAATTAAGTTGCCAGAGGAATCTCCATAATGTAGGTCACTATTTCCTAATTTGCACCGAAAGAATTACAGCCTCCCTTAAAGTGGCACATTGTTCTATCCGAAGACTCTTACAATTTGGAGCATTATAAAACACGTAAGTGAAATTTCCAAGTCCCCCACCTCGTCTCTAGTCCATACAGAAGTGATTTTAGAAATCAACTGTGTTGTGCATTCTGCGTGAAAACTAGGTCACTAATCATTTTTCTGATCAGGAGAATTTAATGTTGCTCAGTAGTTCAGAAATCAGACTGAAAGACTGACTATAAAAACACTATCACGTGTATGCTTTGTTGTTGATAACTAACTGCACTCCAAGCTTTAGTAACTAAAAGGGAGTGGAAGAAACTTCAAAAGGTCGCATGAGAAATGTTTCTGACAATGTGTCAGCAGAACATTGAACAGAATCTTTGTAAATCCTCTCCGTCTATGGGGTTTAAACGGGAAGTTTTAAACTTCTTCCTTCATAAGTATTGGCTTCAGATAGCACAGTATCCTAAGGTTAAAAAAAAAAAAAAAAAAGAAAAACACTTTATCTGGCATATAGAATTTCCATCCCCTATGTGAATATGGGAGTGCCGGAAACAGGCTCACCTAAGGATCTCTACCTCCACATCTCGGGCATTTTCTCTTTCATCGTCTAGGAATGTGCCAGCATTTTATTGGACTGACTTCCTTTATAACCCGATAGGACCATGGACATAAAATTACAGAAATACAAATGATAGATATAATAGGAGTAATACTCCCCTAAGGCCATTTTCCAGACTGTCTCATAATGAGAATACTGTTGGTCCTTACATGGATGAAATGAGGTCTAGAACAGGGTAGTACTAAAGGAAACATGCATGTGAGCCTGTGTGACCATGTGCACACGTGTGTGTGCATACGTGTGTGTGTTGTAGGGTTTCAGAGGGAGAATGTGTAAATCAAGGGAAGATTCTTCCCATGTGCATTAGTTTCCTGGGGCTGCCATAACAAAGTACCAAAAACTGGGTGGCTTAAAACAACAGAATGTTGTTGAGCCATAGTTCTGGAGGCCAGAAGTCTGAAATCAAGTGTCAGCAGGGCCATGCTCTACCTGAAGTCTCTGGGGAAGAATCTTCTCTGCTTCTTTTGCCTTCTGGTGTTTCCCAGCAATCTTTGGTGTTCCTTAGCTTGTCGATTTGTCAGTCTCCAATCTCTGCCTCCATTGTCATGTGGCCAGCCTCTTCCCGTATGTCTCTTCTCTTCTTGTAAGAACGCCTATCATATTAGATTAGGCCTCACTTTACTCCAGTGTCACCTCACCTTAACAAATTACACCTGCAACAACCCTATTTCCAAATAAGGTCACATTTTGAGGTTCTGAAGATTAGGACTTCGACATATCTTTTGGGGGGATGTAATTCAACCAGTAACACTGTGTAATACTCTTATTTTTTGACATCACACTCTAATAGGCAAGCCATTGGCATCATTATTATTGAATCGGTGACACAGAAACTTATTTTTCCTCCTGCTTTTCATGCATTTTAATTCATTAAATTAAGGACTAAATATCTTAAAACCAAACCCAGATGATTTTGGGTCACTGGAGGCTTTTGAAGGAAGTTAGTATTAGCATAGGCAGAAGAACACATTCTAGATAAGATGAAGAAAGCAACAAGAGCCCCCAGGGCAGTGCGGAGCTGGGCTTCCTGGAGGATGAAAGGCAGAAGATGCAGGTGGCAGGCAGCACTGCTCCCTCCTCTGGGGCCAAGCTGGCCTGGGGCTGTTTCCTCTCTTCATGACTTTCCAGTGGGCAGCCTGGGCAACCTCTAGGAGCCTTAGCTGCTTCCTGTAAAGTGGGGCTGCTACCTCGGAGAGTTATTGTGAAAGGAAGTGGAATATTTAGAGTCCCTAGCACAGACCCTGAGACATAGGAACGTGTTAGCTTTGGGTTAGTAGGTTGAGTCCATTAAGCAAGATTATGAAGGGATTCAGAACTAGATAGAGGAATTTTAACCTTGATGGGGTAAGAGATGATCAGGCGTTTATGTTTTTGGAGACATAAAGAGATAGTCTTTGAGAAAAATTTGTCTTCCAGTGGTATTCAGGATGACACAACTGGGAAGAATATGGAAACTTGGTGTGTAAAAATGAAGACCTAAATAAGAGTCATTTCAAATAGAAATTGAAGAAACTCGAGCAACTAACTAGAAGTGAGAACTGAGAGAGGACTCACAGATGGCCATGAGATTTAAACCCAGGTGACTGCAAGAATGGCTCTGCCACTGATCAGCAGGACAGTGGGGAAGAAGCTGGTTGAGGAGGGAAATCATGAGTTTGGTCTTGAACTTGATAAGTTTGAGATGACAGTGAGGCAACTATGTGCACACATGAGAGAGACAGTTGGAGCTGTCTGGTTAGAGGACTTGTGAGATATTGGGTGTGGAGATGAGCTTTAGGGATCATCAGCATGAAAGCCCTCATTAGAACTGGTGTTTCCATTGCCCGTTGGACAGGGAAAGCTGGGTGTCATGATACACATCCAAACTCTGGCTCTAAAACTGAACTCATGATCTTACTGCCCCAAAACTCTTTCTTCCACTGTTTCTTTTTTGGCACCATACTCTAATGGTCAAGTCATTTGCATTATGTTACTGTTGAATCTGTATCACTCAGAAACTTATTTTTTCTCTTAATTTCTATGCATTTTAATTCTACTGTGTTCCCTGCCTTAGGTAATGAGAGCAACCAGCCACCTATGCTGGGAGCCTCATAGTCGTTCTTTAAACCACCTTCTCTCATACCTGGCACATTCGTTCTGTTACCAAGCCCCGTAGTTCTGCCTTCTGGCTCTCTTGCCATCCCTGCATGTAAACCCACCCCCCTCCTGGGCCCGTCACTTCTTGCCATTTCTAGTCCAAGCCGGCTCATCTCCCACATTATATTGCAGTGGCCTCCTACTCGTCTCCCTGCTGTGACAAAGTGAACTCGTAAGGTGGATTCTTCTACATGTTTTATGTTATGCAGGCTGTAAAATTGTGCTTTTTTATTTTGGTTTTATTTTTTAGAGTTTCCAAACCATCTCTCATTGACTTGAAATTTAATGTGTTTTGCCTCATTCTGTATTCCCAGGCCTTGCCAGAATGCTTGTGCCCAGTCTTAACACAAATGATCATGAAGCTTGTGGGCACATTTTGCTGGGCCAGGTTTTCTACCATACATTGAGAGGGCAGAGTATAAACAGATCCTTTCCTCTGTTCTGTCCCATAGATTCACCCACCAAGAGTGGGTGAGAGTCCTGCCAAGACTCTTTAATAGCCTCCAGCAGGCCTTACTGCCACCACTTTCCACATTGCCACCTGAATGTTCTTCCACTGTTGTCAATCTGGTCACCTTAGGGCCTTTTGTGGTTCTCCATTGCTATATCCTATAACAATGTCAGGTGATGTTTCCCTTCTTGTTTTCTCAAGGTAATGCATCTATCAGTGTCCTTGTTTCTATCTCTTCATTGCTGTAGGATAAAATAGCATTCCATTGCTATAGGATAAAATCTGTAGTCCTCCTGGCCCACAAGGCCCTTCCGAGTAACCCCAGGCAGCCTTTCCTGGTTCAGTGCCCATCATCAGCTTGCCATGCCTCCTGTACAGCCAGCACCCCTGCTGGTCCATGTGGCCATGCCTTTTCCTCTGGATTGAATCTGTGGAGACCCCTCTTCTCTCCCCAGTCACACATTGCCTCCTCAGTGAAGTCTTCTCTCTCCAGCCCTTCCCCAGCATGTACGTGTTTCTTTCCTCTTGTGTTCACGCTCAATGCTTGGTAAGACTTCCCTTTAGCACTGTTTATGTGGTATTATAATTACTTCTTTATAAGTTTGTCATACGTATTAAATTCAGTGCTTTTTGAGGGTAATCTTTGGCACAGTGCCTGGCACCTGGCATATGCTCAGATTATAGAAATGCTTTTATTAATTTATGAAATTGATTAAGTAATTATCCAGAGGAGACAGTGTTTAGAGAGAAGAGTGGAGAGATAAGAACCTAGTTTGGGAAATATCCACAACTGGAAGGGAAGAAGAGGAGGAGGAGGAGCAAAAAGTCTGCTGGAAGAAGGAGGAGGACAACCAGGATTTTGTGGTGTCAAAGGAAAAGATTTCTGGAAGGAAAGGGTTTAACAGTGCTCAACACAACAGAGAGGTCAAGGAGAATAAAGATGTGGAAAAGGCCATTGGATCGGCAATAAAAGGATCATGGCCGACCTCGCAGAAAGCAAGTTTAATAAAGTTGGAGACCAACTCGGGTTACAGATGAGGAAGGAGTTAGCTGGGGCGGGGTCGGGGGGCGGGGCGGAGAAATCTGGGTAATGTAGTAAAACGCCTGGGAAATGTGTCCATCATTGAGTAAAAGAATATCAGGGTTAAAGGAACCAAAGGGGGGTCTTCCCATTCAACATACATTCTGCCACACAACTTACAAAAAGCAAGATGAGTTTCCAGAGGGGCAGCAGGGGAAAGTCAAGCATGCTGGTTTAGACAGTGGGAGAGGCTCACCAGAAGGGGAGAGATGGACAGTTGTGATGGAGCCCTTAGGATTTGAGAAGAGATAGAAACAAGGACACTGATAGATGCATTATCTTGAGAAAACAAGAAGGAAACATCATCTGACATTTGAGGGAGCAGACTGGGTAAAACTCAGATATTTTTATCTAGAGACAGAGTAACAGGAAATGTAGTTACGTAGTTTGAGGAAGGAAAAAAGAAATCTGGAGAAATTCTAGTGGGAATACCTCGACTGTTTTAAATGAAAGGTAACTTAATCTTTATATAATTGGTTAATGTTACCAGGAAATACTATTGCCATCGTGTCAACACTTGACTAAGCAGTTCAGAGATCACTTAAAATATGAGGGAGGGGCCGGCCCGGTGGCGCAAGCGGTTAAGTGCACGCGCTCCGCTGCGGCAGCCCGGGGTTCGCCACTTGGGATCCCGGGCGTGCACCGACACACTGCTTGGCAAGCCATGCTGTGGCAGAGTCCCATATAAAGTGGAGGAAGATGGGCACGGATGTTAGCCCAGGACCAGTCTTCCTCAGCAAAAAAAGAAGAGGATTGGCAGATGTTAGCACAGGGCTGATCTCCTCACCAAAAAAAAAAAATATATGAGGGAAAAATGTTGTTACCTTTATGAAGCTCATGGTCTAAAATGAGAAAAAAAAAGTCAGATAAATTCATAGTAAAAAGAAGTGTGAATATGTTATCATATAGGGGACATAATGACTGACTGAGAAATAGGAGTTTTCTGCAATCTAGATTTGAAGTGTTTCCTGGAAGAAATGAATCTTGACTTTAGTTTTGATAGAGGAGACATTCACGGTTTGTTGGAGGGGAATGGGAATGATGCTGCAGGCTCAGGGCATCGCATGTGTGAGTGATTAGCTGTTGTAAGAAAATCGAAATTTAAATGAATGAGTTATAGGTGCCGTCTCTTCCCTGGGCTTGCGCAGAAGACGGGTGGTCTGTGAGGCTTTAACAGGTTACACTCTGTTCCGCAGAGACCTAACTAAAGTTTAAGTCTTTATCACACTGGCCAAATGAGGAAATTCCTCTATGATCCCAAAAAACCCTAGCTGTGGTTCTTGAACTTGATCCTAGATTTCTACCACCCGAGATAAGAACTTGCTCACAAGTGAAGCTGTCTGGAATGATAGAGGAGGGAAAATGTGCTTTGAATTTCCTGAGTAGAAATATACTGGCTACTTTAAGAGAAGATGTCGGTAATGTCAGAAGGTCTTGTGTGTGACCAGGGAAACATTAATGAGGTGTGTTAGGAGATTCCAGCTTCCTTAGATCATCAAAGTCTTGGAATGACATGATTTCTTTTCCTGGAACCTCTGTTAAGACCGGGAAGGGCCGGCCCCATGGCTTAGTGGTTAAATGCACATGCTCCGCTACTGGCGGCCCGGGTTCGGATCCCGGGCGCGCACTGACGCACCGCTTCTCCGGCCATGCTGAGGCCGCGTCCCACATACAGCAACTAGAAGGATGTGCAACTATGACATACAGCTATCTACTGGGGCTTTGGGGGGAAAAAAAAAGGAGGAGGATTGGCAATAGATGTTAGCTCAGAGCCGGTTTTCCTCAGCAAACAGAGGAGGATTAGCATGGATGTTAGCTCAGGGCTGATCTTCCTCACCAAAAAAAAAAAAAAGACCGGGAAACACTAACGTTTTAAAAAGTGCATTTTTAGGACTTTTAAAGGAAGTTATTCAGGAATTTTAAAGGACTGAAAATCGGTGAGCAAGAGAACAAAAGAGAGAAAAAGTGGAAACTTTTTTATTCTTTGGTGAAAACACTACTGTTCTATTTTATTTTGGCCACAATACGTGTGCCTTTTTATGTTGACTCGGTAGCCTGATTCAACAGCCAGTAGTTCATAGCCAAGTGCAGTATCTCATCCCTGTGGTTTGTTACAACAACTAAGAAGTTTCCACCTGCAAGGAATTTTGCCATATGTGAGGAGTAACATATGCATTAGGTTAAAACCCCCCAAGATCTCCATTTCTTCATACAATATCACAAGAGACTGAATTAGGAGGGTTAAAAAAAGAAAAAACGTGCTTGCTTGGAATGTGAAGAAAAAAATTAAAAACATGAAATGTAAGCCATAAAGAAAAAGAAAATGATACTATTGTGTTTTGAATGCATTAGTGGCCTCTGCAGTAACTGTGGTTCTGGTTTTCTTTAGATCTGTAGTATGAATCCATTCTCCATTACTGTAGAATCACTAATAAAACTTTTTTTACGGTTAGTTATTCATCCTGGGTAGGTCTGAATGAAGAAATCACTTTAAAAGAAATCTTGACTGGCGTTTCAGTTGAAGAAGACTTGTTCTTTTTGTTAGTAGATTTAGCCTATTTAAAAAAAAATAAAATAAAACAGGAGCTGTAGTGGCCTCTGTAAATAGCCAGTGAGACCACCCAGTAAAAATGTCACTCTCTGCCTTTGTGTCATCTTTCCTATCCCCAGTTTTATATCTCCTCTCTGGCAGACAGGGCTTGGTTTTCTTGCTGTATCCCAGTTGTTTAAGATGTGATTTAAAAAAAAAAGTCTGTAAACTTGACATAAATACAGTGAGATTTTATTGCTTTTATTTAATTTTCCCTTAACTTTCAGTTAGCAGTAGTAGAAAGAAAAATATTTGCTGTTTCTTTGTCAATTTACATGTCAAAGAAAGCCTGCTCATGAGAAATATTGTCAGTACCATTTGTAAACTGAATTGAAGTAATGCCACTTAAATGTGGACATTATTAAAAAGGCAGTTAAGGTTTAAATGAGAGTCATTCTTATTCCCCCTTTGTAATTAGTGTCTCTTCAGTGTAGTCACAGGCCAGGTGTCAGTTCTGTTTGAAGGATAAATCAATCAGTGGAAGATGGTTTACATCAAGATTTTATAATCTTAACACATATTTTATGACATGAACTTTTAAATCATATTACACGTTTTAAATGGAAAACAGACCACTACCATTAAAAAAATAAACCTGGAATTTTACCCTATGTAAATTACAGTTCTAGGTAGTTTCACTGTAAACATCTTTGCCTAAATATCTCAATAAAAATATAAATAAGCCTTCCCTTTCCAGTTATCTTCTTCTTGGTTCAAAATATGAATATCGCACTCCCTGCTTCCTTTACTTTATGTCCAAAATAGACATGGGGAAATCCTTCTACATCCCTCCTACCCATTGAATGATGAATGAATCATCTGGTTTCTCTGAAGTAAGATAGTAAATTCAAACCTCATGAAAGGAAGGATATGGTGACTTCATGTTTTTTAAGTAAGAAAAGCTTTGAAAAATTTTTCTTTTATTTTTTATTATGGAAACTTTCAAACATACGCAAAAGTAGGGAGAATGGTATGCAGAACACCCATCTACCCATCACCCAGGTTCACCAATTTTCAACAGTTTTCCAGGCTGACTTCTTTTTGGCAACATCTTTAGTATAAATGCTCTCCTTTTTTTTTCTTGTTAAACTCCTCAGCTATGCAAAGCTTGCTGCTAAGGAGGCCCCTTCTGCACTTCACCAGCAGAGGCTTATCTGCTTCCTTGTTTCATGACCACAGACTTAACCTAAAGTCTTCAAAATCAACTACTTTGAAGACCCTAATTTTCTATGTATATAGGGCAAAACTTAATCCACAATCTTTTTGCTTACATATGCTTTAATCCAGTCCCTTTAAATAAAAGAACACTATAATATTCAAGGTTCCCACTTCCCAGAGAACATGTGGAACATGTCCTATAGGACAGAACCAAGGAAAGGATCCATTTGCGCTTTGCCCCTCAGTGTACAGCAGGCCCAGAAAAATGTGCCCATAGGCTTCACGAAGATTTGTGAAAGGGCCAGACACAAGTATTTTACCAGGACTTGGCAACACAGAATGAGGCAGAATATAAGTATAAAACACATTAAATTTCAAGTTGGTGAGAACTGGCTTGAAAACTCTTAAAAAGTGAGAGGGCACGATTCTACAGTCTATGTAACATAAAATGTGTAAGAGAATGTGCCTCTGGAGTTAACTCTGCTGACAATATTTCCAGAACAAGTGATTCAGGAGAAGGGTGACATTTATACTGTTGATTTTGCTTTGACGTACAAGTGGATTTTTCCACGTTTCTCACAACTGAGGTTTTGGTAAAGATGGGAAAGTAGGGTTTGAGATTGTACTCTCTGGTGAGAACCTGGAGTATAGACATTCTGGGTTATGAGCTGAAGACAAATTTGTGTGCTCAGACAGCCAACTGGGAAAGGGCAGTAGGGTCACAGATCTCACGTGCCAGAATGGACGCCCACCGCCCACCCCCATATGTGGAGCTGGCTGAGAGGCTGGCCAAAGACAAGGTCAGAAATCTCTAGAAAGACTTCTGATCAACTGAAATACTAAGTCTGAAAGCTTCTCTCTGTCATATGCCTTGTACATGAGAATACTTTGATTATATCTTTTTTATCATTATAACAGTATTTCTCCCTTCTGATGCAGGTTTCCTTTGTTAAATAACTTTCAACCACTTTGTAATTGAAATGAAATTTTGTTTCATTTATTCATTATTGAAAGCCATGTATCTACCATCATTGCATGTTTGTTTAATTGACTCAAAACTACAAGAGAAACTGGTTTTTAATAAGACTACACATAATTCCTTAATGCATGGTTTTATAAGTTGAGTGGCTTGCTTTGAATCATCTTTATAAATTTTATGAAAATAGGATTGACTATAATACTCTCTTTTTTCCTTAAACCAACAGAAAATCTCTAGTACCGTCACAGGGGCCATTCAGTGGGCACCTCAGCTACCAGGGCTTCTCCTCACCCTGGAAAGTCCACTGACATGTAAAATCTTTTACTCTTTAATTTGCTCTAATTATTTTCATATTTTAAACAAATAAGTCAAGTTATCCTATAACCTGCTCCTTTTTAAAGAGTGTGATATACCTTCATTGTTCTTGTAAAGCTTATTATGTCATTTACATTTTTCTTCTGGAAAGTGTCATTCCTTGTTCCCAACCAACACAAAGCACTCTGAAAGCGGGCACGGTGTAGCTTCCTGCAGCACACTGACCTTACGTGGCATTGAAAAGCAAGTTTAATTGAGGGGGAAGAGCTGCCTTTTCAGTAATGATGCAAGTTAACACAGCAGAGCTAAGAGATGAGGAATAATTTTGCAGAATAAACAGATTTACTGTTCAAGTTGGGTTTTTTTTAATATTTTTGACCCAATGTTGGACATTCCATTCTTTAATTATCTTGAGCTTTTCTCGGGAATAAACTAAAAGCTGTGATTTGTTTTGTGTGTCAGATGTCAAATTTGAAGGTTTTTGAATAAAGAAGCCACAACTTAAAAGAAATTTCCTGCTTGTACTTAGTGAGCAATTGTGGTCATTTTCACATAGTCCTTATGTCAAATTCTGAGACTGGAATTCTAATGCCCTAATCAGTTTTTAGAATATGAGACCAGGAACAGCTGCCAGTATAAACTGTCATTTTCCTTTCATCTAGTACATTTTAACTTTTTTGAAAGTGGAATATTATTTAGTTCCTCTTCAATTTTTTAATCTTATTTTTTAATAGATAATAAAAGTAATTTCTAGATATGCTGCTTTCTCTGATTAACCTTAGAAAGATCACATATTTTACATCTTTAACTATGAGCAAATTTGAAAAGTGGTACCTTTTTGAAAAGCAAATGTAATTTCACTTCTGTTTTGATAAAATTGATAACATATGGAAGAGTTATTGGTCTCTTCACCATGTGAAGTATGGAAAAAGGATCAGGTCTAATTCTGTTCCCTGTCCTCTTAGAAACTCTTTTAGCCAGATTCCCATGTAGTTGACTTCTCCTCAGTCGCCTCCTGCCCCTCAGAGTTCTCACCAGCCCCCTGGCCGCCGCCTCCTCTGCCTGCTCTTAAGTGCGGGATCACCCAAGGGTCAGGTTTTAGAACCTCTTCTCCTTTTACTTACTTCCCCAAGGAAGTGTCCCCATCTGCACCTCTGTCTGAGACCCCTCTCCACTGCTCAGACCCACCTTCCCAGGGGAACTGGTCCCTTTAGAAATCCCACCAGCACCTTAAACTCCACTTGTCAGAAACCGTACTGCGCCCCCTGCTCTGACTTGCTCCTTGTCCTTTCATCGGTTCACGGTGTCACTGTTCTCTGGTCATTCAGGGTCAAAGCCTTGTGGTCTCTTTGAGTCCCTCTCTTCCCTGATGCCCCACTGATGATTCTCCCACAGCCGTCCCCTCCTCCACACCCGCTGCCCTCCTTCAAGCCCTCATTGTGTCTGGCCTTCACTTTTGCAACAGCCTCCTTACTTAACCCCCTGACTTCCCTCTGCAGAATTATTTCCTCAAAATTCAAGGGAAACAAATGATCAAAGCACGGACAGGGCCAGATGCTGCCATGGAATGAGGAAGAAAATTGGCTTCTGGCTTTGGCATTTGGGAGGTAACAAGTGACTGTGGGGAAAACTGACTCTGGAGAGTAGAGGAGGCAGGAGGCAGGGACGATGGGTGCTGAGAGGATGGGACCAGAGGACAGGGGACACTGAAAGTGGGCCGCTCCCAAAAGTCTGCTGGTGTGCGGGAGGAGGGAGACGAGGCAGGAGGTAGGAACAAGGGAGATGCATGTCTCCTTTATTTTTTTCTGTGAAATAAAAATAAAAGCTAAAAAAAATCCAGGGAGGAGCCAGCCCGGTGGTGTAGTGGTTAAGTTCACGCACTCCACTTCAGTGGCCTGGGGTTTGCGGGTTGAGATCCGGGGCGTGGACCTATGCGCCACTCATCAAGCCATGCTGTGGCAGCGACCCACATGCAAAATAGAGAAAGATTGACACAGGTGTTAGCTCAGAGCCAATCTTCCTCACCAAAGGAAAAAAAATCAAGGGAATGTTGTTTTTTCAATTGTGGCAGAAACCAGACAATACATTATTACAAATAATAATATCGTATAAACACATATATATGTGTATAGATATAGATATTTGAAAGATATAGTTGTATATTCTTTATTCCAACAAACATAATAACCTTTAGTTTAATGTGTCTTATTAAGGACAGTTGGAAGTCCTGATGATTGAAGTTAATTTTCCTCAGGGAGTATAGTTCAGATATTCATTAGTTCCTTCCACAGACATGAGTTCAGTGTCGTGTGTCCCAGGCGTTGAGCTGGTGTGGCACTGGGCTTGCAGACAGGAAGAAGAGAGAGCCCTGAGCCTCAGGTGCTCTGAGTCTCACACAGACACAGAAATTGATTCCCTTAAACACTAGATGCATAAAAGCCCGGAAGAGTCCATACTTAGGTCTGGGGACAGGTCAGGGAGATTACACCATCAGGTGGGGCAGCTTCCAGGCAAAGAAAAGAGAAAATAAGTAGAGAGGGAGAAAGAGGCAGCATGGAGCAGCACAAACATAGTGAATTTGAAGTCGGTGTGTTAAAATTGCAGTCCGGTGCCTTGCTGCTGGCCACATGGACCTGAGCAGCTCTTTCACCTTGCTGAGCCTCAGTCATGTCCTCTCTAACACAGGTGAAATAAAACCTGCTGCACAGGATTGCAGTGAGGGTTAAAAATAAAATCCGCTCCGTGGTAGCTTCTGTTATTGACAGCAGCAACATCAGCATGACACCGAGGCTTCATATGGCTGGCTCAGCTTGGCCAGAGCCAGGTATGAAGGTCCCTGAATGCCATGCCCGGGAGTTTGAGCTGTATCTCAAGGATACTGGAGCGTTGTTTAAGCATTTCACAGGGGAATGACATAATTAGATTTAGATTTAAGAAGATCACTCTGACAGCAGGATGAGAATGGATTGGAGAGCAGGAAAGAGTGGGAGCAGAAAAACACAGTCAAATATTCCTCCCAACGCAGTAATCATTACTCGCCCCCCGCCCCCATTATGCCATAAGGGAAGCTGATACGATCCTATCTACTGGTCACTATCAAAAGGAAAAAAATGCCACTTGATCAACAAGCATAGGAACAATTGCATTCATCATTTTGGAAACAGACCACAATAGCAGAATTATAAACAAGTTTCAAGCTAGAGAGTTTCAAGCTTATTCTCAGACTGGGTTGAATTGTGGATTATAATCGAGTATGGTATCAAAGAGCCTCTAAAGATTTAACCTCTTTCTCAAACCGTTTTACTTTTTAAATTAGAGGTTCTTAGCCTGGGGTCCATCCATGAATGGGCTTCAGGCAATCCATGGACTCCCTGAAATCAGAGGCAAAATTATAAGCACACTTTTTTCCCTGTGGGGTGTGACCACATATCATTCTCAGATGCTCAAATGGATCTGGAACCCCAGAAAAGGTTAAGAACCACTGTCTATATTTGTACATAGAAAAGACTGGCATTGTGTTGGAAGAGTTTTTAATGGACACTAACTTGGACCTTTTATCTGCACTCCAGACTCTTACACCGAGCTCCTACCCAACATCTCCTCTTGGATGTGTAATCGGCATTCCAAATTTAACGTATCCCAGGCTGAGCTCCAAATCTTCTCCCCTACACCTGCCGCTCCCTTCACCTTCCCCAACTGCATTCTTCTACCTGCTCAGCCAAAACCCTTGGGATGTTTTGTTTCATGCTCTGCATCCACTCCTGAGGGCTGTCATCTCTATCTTTGAATATCTTGGGAATCTGACACTTCCCTCACCCCCAACTACTACCACCCTGGTCCAGTCCTCCATCATCCTTTCCCTCTCCTGCCTCTCTGCTTCTGCCCTCATCTCTCTTCAGTCTGCTCTTCACAGCAACCAAAGCAACACCTGCCCACAGCCCTCTGCTAGCTTCCCATCCACCTCTGAATAAAATCTAAAGTTCTTAACTGCCCTCTGAGGCTTCACATGACCTGATGTGACTTTGACTCCTGCTGTGTCCTTGACAGTCTTGGTCCCCCATGCTCACTCTCCACACTAGCCTTTGTGGCTTCCCCAAACATGCTGCCTCAGGGTCTTTGCACGTACAGTGTCGCCTGCTTGGAAATTTCTTCCTATGGATATCTGTGTGACTGCTCTCTCTTCTCTTTCAGGTCTTTGCTCAGTTAGGTTTCCTTGGGCCATTTGTTTAAAATTGCAATGCCCCTCTCCCCCATCCCACTCCATAATATTCTCTTTCCCTGTTTTATTTTTCTTCTGTACTTATCACTGACATGTATTATACTTACTGTTTGCTTATTGTCTGCCCCCCAATAGAATGTAAGCTTCATGAGAGTAAGGAATGGTTTTTGTTTTCTTTCACTGCTCTATCTAGAGTACCTATCACAGTTCTTGACTTACAGTGGAAACTCAAAAGTCTTGACTGAATGAGTTTTATTTTGAGAATGTACTTGGCAACTTTGCAGTTACTACCCCGTGTGTTCTATTCCCTGTGACTTTCTATGTATTATATCTATAATTAAGTCGGATTATTTGAATGGATCCTGTTTCTTTTCTAGTTCACCTATTTACTTAAAATAGTAATTGATGCAATGATAATTATTAATCTTTGTGGTTTCTAAGTTCCTCATATTAACCTGAATTATATTTCCAACAGCTATTTGGCAACTGAAAGAGTTCATCTCTGTCCACTTCTTACAGGTTCCTCAAATTCCATACCATCGTCATGATTTAATAAAGAAATTCCTTTAAGGTTACTATAATTTACTCAAATTACCGTAGTCTACTTTTGAAAAATGTCATGTTGGTCCAATACTACAATTCCTAGCTGTCACAACACTTTTCAGAGTGTACCTCGTCAAGGGTACCTTGCAGGTGTACCAATAGAACAATTTTAATTACAGTAGCTTTACGCTTTATTGCATGCTTGTGGTTCTATGCTGGGAATATAGGGAAATTTTTATAAAATGAATTGACACCTGCTAATGTGTCTGTTTTATAAGTTTGGAATTCTTTATGCTAGTTATTCCTAAAGTAGAAAACCTCTGGGTCTGACATTAAAAGTCTGGTTTTGTTTGCCTGAACTCTTTGGAACAACAGTAATAGACTAGAGATCTGAGGCCTTTTTAATGCCAGTTCATGTGGTCAAACTTTTTCTCAAGGGTGCTAATTTTTAACGTTTGTGTGTTTATCTTACACTGTTTCAGGCTTTACAAGATGAACTAGAAAACCGCTCTAATCAAGTGCGATGTGCAGAGAGAAAACTACAGCACAAGGAGCTGGAGTCACAGGAACAGGTACTCTCCCTCTCTCACTTGGCTGGTTTGCTTGTTGACTTTCTCCAGGTCAGGGAGCTTATGTATTTTCTGTTTCCATTGGGATACTTTGGCTGCAGGTAACAGAATCCTCCACCCCTAGTTGGCATAAACAACAAAGGGATTTATTACCTCACAAACCCAGAAGTCTGTAGGTAGGGCAGGCTCTGGGCAGAGAGCCTCGGGGCCCTGGCTCTGCTTCTCTAACATTCTCGTGGCTCTACCTCCTGTGTTGGCTTCAGCCTCAAAGCAATTCCAAGACGGCTACAGCAGTTCCAGACATCCCTTGCAGGTTTAGCAATATCCAGAGTCAGAAAGGGACTGTCTGTTTCTCGGGTCCCCTTCTGAAGAGTAAAGAGACCTTTCCCAGAACCACCCCCCCACAGACACCTCCCTTCACATCTCATTGGACAGAATAGGTCACATGCTCAGCCTGGCATGTCCAGTCCCTGGTAAGAGGACCAAAGGTATCAAAACTAGCCTTGACCAATCAGGATTCACCTGCTGGGGGTGGAATTAGGAGAGGAAAGATAACCTGGACAAAGAAGAGGGGAAATGGTTGTTGGGTATGCAGCCAACAATCTGCCATGTCATCATGTTAAAATAAATGAGCATTCTTATACATAGAGACGTAAAGTGTGTTTTCTTTTGATTTTTAATTTTCTCCTCTTTTCATTATGTTAATAAAATAAATGTAATATAACCAGACTAATCTGGCTATGACGATAGCTAATGACCTGCTTTATTTTCAATTGACAGGATTATTTTCATCCAACTCTTCTGGTTATAATGAATTATTCTTTGTGGTAATTTTGACAATTTAATGTAAAAAGTCAACAATGTATCAATAAAGATCACAAGTCTTAATGAAATCTTTTATAAATGCATTGTTCCCATTGGGTATAGAATTGCTGACATTCTCTTAAGTGTCACCAAACTTTATGCATGCAACCTGCCATTGGTACTGACAGATGTTTATACTTTGGTTGTCTCATAGTAAATTCAGTACAGAAATACTCAATTAGGTCATTTTGACCTTGTGGGAAGCATAAACACTGATGTAAGGCTAATAGGGAAGCTTTTTTCATCTCTGGAGTTGTTTACAAACAGGATCCCATGGTAGGGGATTGCACAAAATGTCAGAAGTAAGCACCTAATAGATGCTGAGTGTTAATATTACTGAATTGACTTGACTTCCTATAATTCCTTCCTACTCTCTAATGTATGCCCTGTGTAATATACATGTCATGTATATATGTGTATATCATGTATATATATGATATGCATAAATACATATATAGTATATATACATGTATATGTATATATATGTACTGTACAGGGTCTATGTCATACAGTCAATAATAGGATAATACTAGGATGAAAAAATTAATAATAATTACACTTTATCAAAGGCCTATGAGATGACAGACACTGTACAAGAAACATTGCACGTATTAGCTCATTTATCCTGATAATAACCATATAAGGCCAGTATTACCATCCCCATTTCACAGATGGCACACTAAAACCCAGAGAGACTGACTAACTTGTCCAAGATTACACTGCCAGTAAATAGGAGATTTATCTGAATTCCAAACCTTTGCTCCTTTCGTGACAATTTCTAGGTCACAACATTTCTAGTTAATGAAAAAGCTGCGTAGCAGTGACAGGGGAATTAAGTTCATTAAGGAGGGCAGGAAAACAAGCCTGGTGTTGCTGACGCCTGGTACCGTCACGAGTGCCGTTAACCCTCCGTGGGCAGAGAATAGCAAAGAGCAGAGGAGGCAAAAGCAGAGCAGATTTGGCCACGATGGAGTAGATGAAAATGCCTGCCTGGATGGCAGCGTGGGGCTCCAAAGGAATTGGCCTCAGTTTAGCTGTCACTGAGGGTCAGCTGAGCTCCGTCCTGTGGCCGCGACACTTGTAGCTAAAAGAAGACAAGCTTCTTGAAAGCAGGAAGCGGTGCTCCCTGGAGGACTGGGGCTTCTCCAGTTTGTGATAAAATATGACTTAAGGTAAAACTTTGTTGACATCACTCTAATTCATGGCAAAACTTCACACAGAAAATTCCATAATATATTGAGAGAAGGGAAATTAAGAAATCCCAAATGAACAATAGGGAAGGATTCAAGAACCACTTTCAGTCTTTTTTTATTGACTTCTTTTTGATCATCAAAGTTGCTTTTATCTTTGTAGTGACAATAGCTTTTTAGAATATTTCTTACTCTAATTCCTGATATCTTCTATTAGGCTACAGTATACCAAAGAAATGTCAGGAAATACCCATGGGTAAAGCTGAATATTTCATAATCTTTGCAACTGTGAAATGTTGAGTTCTTTCCACAAGGTCCTAGGGTGTAGCTAGAGAAAAAAAGTGCCAATTGTTTCAACAAAACTAAAGAGCAGCTAATGGGCACTTAATAGATACTGTTCATCTGTATTTAATTTATTTAACTTTTTTTTAATCTAAATTTGACCTATGCCACTCTTTGAATCTGTGACACTAATAGAAGTAGTCAAAAGTAATTAGAAGTATTGTCATGTATATTTTTTAGGGACTGCTTATATCTGAGCTTACTTAGGATATTTAAAATGTTGAAATTATTGTATATGATTTCCTCCTTTGCCATCTGTCAAAGCAATTGCAACAACAGTAGCTAGCCTGACGTCAGCCAATCAAAGAACTGAAATGTGTGCAAAACAGCTTCTTGGAACTTTCTTCTCTTTCTTTTCAACCAAATATTAATATCCTAATACTAGCTGCATAAAGAATCAGAATTGAAATTGGCAGAATTACAGAGAACAATTTCCTGGGCTGCTTTTTTTAACTTGCCTGCTTAAAAAAAGTTTAAACTATTTCTGTTTTTCATTTAAGAAAAATTCCTGTGTTTTGATTCTATAAAAACAAAAAATGAATGAGGCATTTTAAGAGTTTTGTTTTTAATTAAAAACAAAAATCTGCTTCTCATCAGGTCTTGATGGGTGGTATCCTTGCTGCCCACCACTTGCCTCTGCGCCATCAACTCTCTCCTCTATCTCCTCACCCTTGGCGGATCCGTCAACAGAGTACCCAGAGAAGGCTTGTTCATCCAGACTTACAAAGACTTATTTGCTCCTTGTGCAGATTCAAGATAACACAAATAAAATTAGAAAATACTAATTTTCTAAGTCAGCCTTATAGAAACATGATCTTTCCTATAATCCATAAACAGTGAAGTAATTAAAAATCATTATTATTTTTATCCATACCAGGAGTTAATAATTTCTAATTCCAGATAAGATCCAAACAAGAATCCCATAGTTGCAGCAAAGAAGGGGAGATCAGGGCTCTGATCAAACTTCCTTCTTGTGCAAGGAAACTGAGTCATCAGGAAAGGAAGTAACTTTCCTACACAGTCGTGGCAGACCCCGGGTGGGACCGCTCCTACCCACGTGGTACAGCTGTGCACCCCAGGGTATTATTTTCTTTCCTATTGAACACGGTCTAAAATGGGTGTATGCCGCATATCACTTGGGTTCAGGTATGTGTAAAACTAAAACACTCAGGAGCAACGTTTCATTATTCACAGTGAAGCTAAGTAATTGGCTAACCTTCGCCAAAATAATTCAATCTGATAAATTATAGAAAAGAGAGAGAAGGAAAGAAATAGTCTAGAAATTTACTTGGTAGTCTTAACCCTGTACAAAGCGTATATTTATCACAAAGGTGCTAAACAATGTCAGATTTTCACCTAATATAATGTAGATATTAATATACATGTAACAAAACTGCATTGAACTGGGTATCTTAGGTTTTGAAAGTATTAATAGCTTTGATTACATTGGTCATTCAGTTTCCCAGAAGATTATTTTAAATACATTAGTGAGAACAAATAATCCTTCGGAGATCTAATAAGTTAACTATAATGCTGTGCATTTCACAGGAGAGGCATAATTTTTACTCAACATTTCGTTATTTTGACAGGCATATTGTCATTCTTTTGACAGGTATTATTGCTAGACAGTAGTAGGTACTGAGGAGAAACAAAGATGAATAAGTTATAGTTCCTGCCCTCAAGGAGTTTACAGTCTAGTAGAACAGAGGAGATATGTATATAATGTCGGCTCCAGGCATGGAATTTAAAGGAGGTTCTTTTTCTGCTAAATGGCTTGGAGGCTCAGAATCACCACATGTGGAAAGAACATAGCATTGGTACTGCCATCCATCTTGCCTGACCCCATGAGGAAGGAAGGGGAGGATCTTTAGCCAGTAAAAGGTTAGGGTCCCGCCACCCCAGGCAGGGCTTGGCGCTTGCTGGCATGGAGTTGTTTCAAGAGCCTGAGGCCCTTGAGGGAACTGGGTCCTTGCAGGGCTGGTCAGAGGAGGGGCAGTGCTTCTGTCAGCCTTCTCCCAGAACACTGGGCTTCTACTTTATCTTGTTGCCTGGGGCTGCCCTTGGAGGGCCTTTCTGGTTGTATGGCCACCGCCTTTTGCAGCCAGCTAGTTTAGTTGTGAGTCTTATCTGGTGTGTCCAGGCATTAAAGGTCTGGACTGTGTAGGCACAAGTAACCCATACATTGTTTTAAAATATGTAGCTAAAAGCCAGTCACACTTAACATTTCAGTCGCAGCTTTACAGCGACGAACTTTGTATTTAAGTCCTAGACACGTCAATTAATTTAAGAGAGAATCTAGTAACCAAAGACAGTCTCAGTAGTAATTGTGTGTGTTTGGAGAGGGGACAGAGGTTTTTCCAGGGACCCCTACCAAGACACAGGGAGGGGAAACAGTAGAGGCTTCAAGAACCAGTGTGATCCAGCAGGGAAGCACTGCTGGTTCTAAGTCTACCTTTGTCACTACTAGTCATGCGATTTGGGGCAAGTCATTTAACCTCTCCCAATATCAGGTTCCTAAAGTGTCAGTAATAATACCTTCCCACGTGGCTGATATGAACATCGAAACCAGATAATATGTGTAAAATACTTCAAAAACTATAAACATAATGCAGATGCAATGTGCGTGGTTATACTTATTCACAGAGGAGAAGGGGACATGTGAGCTAAGCATCACGAGAAAGGAAGGACATTGGAACAGAATGAGGGAAGACATGGAGCAGAACAGCCTCAGAGTGTTCAGGGAATAGTGAATAACATCTTGGTCAGTGAAGAGGAAAATAAAACCAGAAAGTCAGCTTCATTAATTTTGTCCATTAAAAGAAAGAAAAGAACAAACCCTTTGTTATTGAGTCCCTGGTCTTTACCAAGCACTGTGCTGTGTGTTAGGACCATTGGTGGCCGATCTTGGATGCAATGCTAGGGAATTCAGTCATTGGTCAGAAAGCAGTTGTCAGCCATTGAGGATTTTTTTTCTGTAACTGGGTAGTGTTACATGATTGTGTTTATACTTTAGAAAGATTAATCTGCCAGTAGAAGATAAGATGAATGAGAAATGAAAAAGGACCAATTCAGAGGTTATAGCACTAAAATTCACATCACTTGCTACAAGAGAAATCAGGAGAGCTTGAGCTGGATATTGTCCAAAGGAGTAGAAAGAAAAGAGTAGATGTGAAGACTCACTTAAAATTCATAGAACACAAAGATTTAGAGGGAAAAAGAAAGGAATATGTCAAAAATAATACCAAATTTTTGAGTTGATAAGCTAGTGCATAGTGGACAATGATTGTATCATTTTTTAGATGTTGAGTCTCAGATGCTAGTGGCAGGACATTCCTTTGGAGACATGTAGTTGAAAATCTGAATCTAGAACTCAAGAAAGAGCCCTAGAAACGTAAACATGTCTGAATCATCTTGATGAGGGGTATAGCAAAAGCCCACAGAGTGTGGATGACATTGACAAGGAAGAGCAGAGAGAGAAATAAGAGAGCCATGGACAGACCCATGGGCAGGACCACGTTGAAGGGACCAGAGAAAGCAGGGGAGGATACGAAGAGGATTTAATAGGAATGAATGGTCAGAGAGACAAGGGCAGAGCCAGAAGAATTTAATGTCATGAAAACCAAAGAAAGAGTTGCCTACTAGACTTTAAGCTCCTTAAGGGTAAGGACCCTGGACCCTATCTGTCATCTTCGTGGCATCCAACAGCACTTGTTGAACTGAACTACTGCATAAAGCCTTTGCTGCCCTGAGTCTCATCCTCAAAATGACCTTGCCCACCGCATGTCCGTCTTTCGTCTGTGCTCTGGTAACACTTTCTGTGAACCTCCATTTAAAGATTTTCCCATCAGACTCCCTCAATAGATGTTTGCTCTTTGAGGGTGGGCTTCTGAGCTGTGTCATACTTATCCTTATACATCAGCATTTAGCCTAGTGCCTGGTGCATGTGAGTCTCAGTGAATTCATGGAAGGAAGAAAGGAAGGAGGGAGGGAGGGAAGGAAGGAGAGAGGAAGAGGAGTAAGGAGGGAGGGAGGATTAACCCTATCACATGCTAAGGGAATTTAAGGATGAAGCGTTCCAGAAGTCACCAAACTCGGGTAGTGATTACAGATCCTTGGTATTCGGCCTCCTAAATATATTCTAAGCAGGGTTTTTCTAAACATATTCTTGTCTAGACTTTTGTTAAAATAAATGTTATAGATATTCTTTTATAATTTTCAGCTGAGGTGAGTAGGATCATTGAGCCTTCTCATGGTTTCTCTGTGGCCCTCGGCTATGCCCCAGACATTTATAGCACCAAAGGGGTTGGTAGGCCAGGAGAACCAAGAGAAACCACAATGCCAGCTCCCTGCCCGTGAGCCTACCTTTTCTCTTTTTTTTTCTCAGTAATTTTTTTCCAGCTTTATTGAGGTATAATTAACATAAAATTGCATATATTTAAGATATACAACATGATGATTTGATATATATTGTGAAATAATTGCCACAGTTAAGTTAATTATCACATCCATCACCTCAGATAATTACTTTTTTGTGTGTGGTAAGAACCCTTAAAATCTACTCTCTTTGCAAAATTCAAGTATACAATCCAGTATTGTTAATTATAGTCATCAGGCTGTACATTAGATCCTCAGAACTTATTCATCTTATAACTGAAAGTTTGTACCCTTTGACCAACATCTCCTCATTTCCCCTACCCTCCAGCCCCTGGCAACTACCATTCTACTCTGTTTCTATGAGTTCAATTTTTTTTTTTTTTTTGGATTCCACATATGAGTAAGATCCTCTTTCTCTGTCTGGTTTATTTCTCTTAGCACAATGTCCTCCAGGTTCATCTATGTTGTCACAAATGCCCTTATCTTTCTGCTCTTCTCTAAAACGGGGCAGATTGTCCTTCCAGGTCTCTTCCATAAGATTCCCTCAGAAGGCCAAAGCAGAGAGGACACCAGCAAAGTCCTTTATTTTCTCTACGTGCTACCCTTAGCATTCTGATCCTTCCTTCCCAGGTTCCTGGGTTTAAGAATAAAATTTGGTCCCGATAGTATCATTAGCTTTTGGGTAACGTTAGGCATTAGCTCCTTCTTCCTGTTATACCATTACAACTGCTATCATTTGTCTTTCCAAAGAATTTATTTGCCTCCCACGATGCCCAGAGATCTATCGGGAAGTAACGTGGATCTTAGGAGAACCAACATCAATATATTTAAAGCTTCCATTGGATAGCACTGCTTATCTTTAAACCACCTCAGTCATCACCAAGGGGAACCAACAGATCTATAGAGTCACAGGCAGCCTTACAGAGGAAGATGCTACATAGACAGAAAATCAATTAAGCAATAATCGTGACAATTGTTAAAAGGAAGAATTGGTCTTTTACAGATTTCCAAGCCTTTAATTTCCATTTTGCATAATGAATTTTAAAACTTCACAGTCTTAGCTGCTGTTGGCTGACTCATCTGTGCAGTGAAATCTATTTAAAAGTACTAACAGCTCAAAACTATGTTTTATCCCAAAGCACATTGTGAAAACAGGAATAATAATTGCGACAGAAATATAATTCAAAGACTTTTATTGACTTTTCATGTTTAATGGTTATTATTCTGGCTTGTTTCAAGTAATTTTAATAACCACAGTTTATTTACAAAATTCAGGCTAATTCTTTTGTTCCCCTGCCAACAAAATACATTTGTTCCCAGACAGCTGGTATGATGCATCATTCTACAATTTGCGTTGTTATGAGGGATAGCACCACATTTAATTTTGGCCACATCTTATTCTCAGTGAGAGTTTGAATACTTGCCTCTGTTTCCTGAAAAACACTTGAGGCACAGTGTCAGGGACATGAGTATTTTCATTAAAATATACATCTCATCAAAATATTCCTGATAAATCAGTTATGCTAGTAGATTTTAGTGGCAAAGCAAGTCAAACACTTATACCCAAAACCACCACTAAAAAGTATACATGATGATTACAGCTCCATGTTTAAAGGCTAACTTAAAGCAGCTCTTCTGGGGTGAATGTGCTCTGCGTTTCATTGTTATTTTCTTGCGATTCCCTTTGTTTTTAACTTCCCTGGGCTTGTGCTGCTGGGGGAGAGAGGAGGCGGGTCCCTGATGTGCCTGCTGCATGTTTTTAATCCTGTGCTTTGCTGACATATCAAATCCAAGTGTCAGCAAAGCACCCACTGCATCATCGCAGCTGTTTTCCCATGAAGCATTTTCTGCATTGTTGAAGTGGCTCTTCATCCATGCAGTGAACACTGGGGGACGATGAAGATGGGGGTGAGGGCCACAGGATTGTGCAGGGCTCTGACCGGGGGCTGCCAGGTTCAAAGCCTGGCTCTGCCTGCCTAGGGCTGGATCTCCTCTTTCACTCCTGCAATGATGTAATGTCATAATCCAGTCTCACTTCTTTTGATTGAATTTTTTAAGATAGTTTTGGCTTTAATTTTAGCTTTTTAAAATTATTTTTTTAATCCAAAAATGATTTAGTCCAGATGATTTACTCCAAATCACTAAATTATGGAGGCACTTAAAGAAAAAAGCAGGAAGAAAAGCTTAAAACCAAGTTGTGTTCTATACCACCTTTTAAAATTGGTGGACAAGAAGAATTATGAAGCATTAACCTGGGTAATCGAATATAGTCTCCCAGGAAGATAAAAAGGAGAATATATCCCTGAGCAGTGTCCCATCAAGTCTTAGTTTTCTGGCAGCTACTAAGCACTGAATTCATGGAATTGAGTGAACAGCTGGAAAAAGTAAAAGAGGAGATAAACATGGAGATGGTAAAAGAGGGCGGGGGTGAGTCAGCGTGGTTACAAGGGAGAAATGTTTGATGACTATTTATTGTGCTTATCACGTTCAGAGAAGAGTATCAAATATTCTAAGATGCCACTTATTGCAATCCCTTTTCTACTATAGTCCAGCCAGGAAAGATCTCCTTTTCCTAATGAGAAAGGGCTGTTTTAAGATAGAAGCAATTGAAATTGTTTCTTGTCAAATGAATGACAAGACCAGAGGTGTTTTAGAGGCATTATATGTGTATCAGTTTAAATTAAAAATATGGAAAGAAAGGTGATTTTTTTATATACAAAGGAAAATTCAGAAGTTTAAAGGGCCATTTGAATATACTTTCCATTTAGATAATCTTTTGGATTTTTATACAGAATTAGAGGACATAGTTCCAGCTGGAAAAAAATATTATTATAAAATGTTCATGCGCAAAGAATGACTTATTGCGTCAAATGGAAAAATTAGAACTAGTAAAGAATATAGCATCATTGGCATTATTAAAATTTTGTGAGATATGAGGCCTATTTTGAATCAGACAACTTAATACCTACTCAGCTCTCAGTGTAGACACAACGGAAAACTTGTCCTCTGGGAGCTTCTGTTATTATGATAAAGGAAAACATCGTTTAAAGATGCATTTTTGGTTTTGTGTGTGAGATTTATACTCAGCTTTATTCAGAAAGGGTGAGGAGAGAAGTAGGAGTAGAGGGCACTCTGATGGGAGACTTTTTTATTTTTTTTTATTTATTTTTTTGAGGAAGATCGGCCCTGGGCTAACATCTGCCAATCCTCCTCTTTTTCGCTGAGGAAGATTGGCCCTGAGCTAACATCCATGCCCATCTTCCTCCACTTTATATGGGACGCCGCCACAGCATGGCTTGACAAGCAGTGTGTCGGTGCACGCCCGGGATCGGAACCGACGAACCCTGGGCCACCGCCACAGTGGAGCGCGTGCACTTAACAGCTTGCACCACTGGGCTGGCCCCTAGACTTTTTTATTTTTGATTAAGAAGTAAGGGAGGAATTTGCAACGTGTTGGTGTTGGCCCCGACAATCTTTTGTGGGGGGCTCTTCCCTGCTCAGGTAGGCAGCAAGGCATGGTGGGAAAGAAAGGGCACAGATGTGGGGCTCAGGCACTTGTGCTGGTTCCTGTAGCAGCAGCAGCAGAAAGGAGTCAATGATCTGACAGGTGGTATGTCAGGCTCGGCACCCTCTGTAGAACCAGAGCAGCAATTTATGTTGTTTTTCTACCCTTCAGCTTTAAGATTTTATTTGAATGAATGCTCCTGGAGAAAGAATGGGGAAAACTTGAAAAACTAGACTGAGTGATCCCAAATACTTCATTCAGTACATAAAATTTTGAGGTTTTTTTGACTTGATAAACAGGAAGGTAAATGAGATGGTAAATCAGAATGTGCCACGGTAACTAAATGACACCTCAGAGTGAACTCTTTTTCTAAACTCCTAAGTGATACTTTCAACATTTCAATTCAAATCAACAAATATTCACTGAGCGCCTACTATGTATCAGGCCCTTTATTGGCCCTGATATACATAGATGAACAAACAAAACAAAAATCCTTGCTCTTGTGAAGCTTACACTTTAGGTTCTTCATAGCCTTTTGCAGTTCTGTATAATTTTAGACTCCATTTGTCAATTTCTAATAAGTCTTCCAGTCCATGAACATAGTATATCCTTCTGCTTTATTCGAGCATTCTTTAATTTTTGTTATATTTTTATCATTTTATGTAAAGATTCTTGCACAGTTTACATTAGATTTATTCCTATGTATTTGATATGATACTGTTTTAAATTGTATTATTATTAAAATTTTATTTTATCAGTTTCTTGCTGATATATAGAAATATAATAGACTTTTTTATAGATTCTGTTTTTCACATTAAGGAACTTTCTTTCTATTCTTACCAAGAGTTTTTTTTTCTATCATAAATGGATGTTTCTTAAATGCCTTTTTTCCATCTTTTGAGATAATCGTATGAATTTTGTCCTTTATTTTGCAGTGAACTTCATAGATGGATTTTCTAACATTAAATCAATGTTGCATTTCTGGAATAAGCCCAATTTCATCATGATGACTTATCCCTTTTTACCTTTGCTTGATTTTGGTTTGCTAGTATTTTGTTTAGGATTTTTACGTCTGTGTTTATAAGTGAGATTGGCCTATAATTTTCTTTCTTTTTTTTTTTTTGGCTAAGGTTAGCCCTGGGCTAACATCTGTGCCCGTCTTCCTCTACTTTGTGTGTGGGATGCCCGCCACAGCATGGCTTGATAAGCAGTGTGTAGGTCTGCGCCTGGGATCCAAACCTGCGAACCCCAGGCCGCCGAAGCAGAGCACATGAACTTAACCACTACGCCACTGGGCCAGCCCCAAGCCTGGCTATTTTTTTTTTCTTTTTTGTGAGGAAGATCAGCCCTGAGCTAACATCTGCCAATCTTCCTCTTTTTGCTGAGGAAGACTGGCCCTGGACTAACATCCATGCCCATCCTCCTCCACTTTATATGGGACACCGCCACAGCATGGCTTGACAAGTGGTGCGTCAGTGTATGCCCAGGATCTGAACCAGTGAACCCCGGGCCGCTGCAGTGGAGCGCGTACTTAACCGCTTGCACCACTAGACCGGCCCTAAGCCTGGCTATTTTTGATTGAGTGCCAAATGTTTTATGTAGAACTTTATGGAAATAATTTGAGATGTAGGATGATGATAATTTCCTCTAGAGAGAATTTACATTTGCTTACATTACCAGATAGGCAGGTAGTGGCACTTACCCCCTTGAATAACCTTAATCCATTTTCAGGGATTGAGATGATTTGAAGCTAGATTTCAGTTTTGGACAGGGCTGGTCTATTTCCAGTTCACTCCTACTCCTAGGGTGTAGCCCTTTAGGATCCACCCAAAGCATGGGGTTTCACCAGGCACTCCCCTTTAGTGAGTCCTGGACTGCAATTTGTGTCTCCATGGCTTTTTTTTGTGAGGCTGTTAAAAGATCTGTTCAGCTTCTCAGCCTCTCACCAGCCACTCTAGAATTGGCAAAGGCCACTATGTAAAAATGTCCCCAAATGCCAGATTTACAAGCTCTCTTGATTTTTATACCCTCCAGGATCTTGGCCTCATAATTCTTCCCTGCCTTGTTACTTCCCTAATACTTTGAAGCAGACTTGGGAGAGAATTATGTAAGCTTCCATTACTAGAAGTGGAAATCTAGTATTTGCATTTTTTGTGACTTGCTTGATCACATTCACGGCTAATTTGTTCTATTGATTTGTTTTTCTGATTTGATTATAGAAATTTATTTTCTTACTTTTCTGTATTTTTTCTGTATTACTTTTTCTGTATTACTTTTCTAGCACATATTATTATTTTCTTACTTATTTTCTTAATTATTTTCTTACATTTCTTACATATTAACAGCTTGTCAAATAGGTTGCAAATACTTTTTTCAGTTGCTTATCTTTTACATTTTTTATTTAGTATTTTAATTTTTTGAGAACATTATCTTCCATTTTTTCTTTCTGGTTTCTAAGCTTGCTTAGGAAGATCCCCCCCACCCCAAGATTATGAAATATATTCTATTTTATTTTCTTCTAGTTATACCTCTAGAGAGAATGTTCCCCAATGAGGTCCATTGTCTAACACCTGGAATCTGTGAATATGTACATCACATGGCAAAAGAGCCTTTGCAGATGTAATTAAAGTTACTAATCAGTGACCTTAAAGTAGGGAGGTTATCTCAGATTATCCGATAGTGGGCCCAATCTAAACACATGGCCACTTAAGGGCAGAGAACTTGCTCTGGCTGGTGGCAGAAGAGATGTAGCAGAAAGGGAGGTCAGAGAGATTCTAAGTGTAAGAGGGATCCAGTGCTCCAGTGCTGATTAAAGTTGGAGGGGGCAATACGAGGAGGATTGCAGGTGGCCTTCAGGTGACAGCCAGCAAGGCAATGAGGGTGTCAGCCCTACAGCTGCAAGGAACTGAATTCTGCCCACAGCCTGAATGAGCTCAGAACCAAATGCTCCCTCAGAGCCTCCAGATAAGAGTCTAGGTCAGCCAACACCTTGATTTTGGCCTTGTGATACCAGAGCAGAGGAACCAGCTGAGCCCCCTCAGACTTCTGACCCATTGAACTATGAGCTATGAATCTGTGTTGTTTCGACCTGCTAAATTTATGGTAATTTGTTACAGCAAAAATAGAAAGCTAATACAGGGATCTTACCTTATTTTATTTCCAAATAGATAGCCAGCTGTTGATACCATTTATTGACTGAGATGTTCTTCCCCCATTTATTTGAAATGTTAGCTTTGTCAAAAATCAGATTTTCCATGTATACATAAATCTGTTTGGGACTTTGTATTCTTTCCTATTCGTCCATTTCCTGTGCCAGTATGAATCACATATTATGGTGCTTAGGGGTGTGAACTCTGGATCTGCGATGCCTGGGTTCAAATCCCAGCTCTGCCACTTCCACTTACTTGCCTATGGGACTTCAAGCAAGTTACTTTACTTTTTTGCCTCAGTTACCCTGTCTTGGAAATGGGTTAATAACAGTACCCACCTTGTAAAATTGCTGTGAGGATTGTCAGTTATTACAAGTAACACCTTTAGAAGCATACTAGCACATAATAAATACTATCTGTGGGGGAAAGCCTCCCCTCATCATCTTTTTTAGAATTATCTTAGTTATTCTTAAGCACTTGCACTCTTTTATGAATCTTAAAATGATCTTGCTGACTTCTACTTTTTAAAATCTCAATGATTGTTTGGCTGGAATTGCATTGAAGTTATGAATTAGTCTGGGAAAAATGAGCACCTTTACAATATTGAGCCTGCCCATTCAGGAACTTTGCATCTCTTTGCATTTCAGTAAGTCTTTTTTTGTCTTTCAGCACAACTGAAATTTATCGTTTTATGGATGGTATACGCTTCTTATTAAATTTATTCCCAAGTGTATTATGGCATTTTTTTCCTTTTGTGGATTTTCCCCTTATAGTCTCTAAACAGTAATTGTTGATCTTTAGAAAAGTATTCATATTTTTTGTTTACATAATCCAGCCAACCAGAACTATTATCGACATTAATTCTAATGATTTTTCATTTGACTTCTTAAATTTTCTCAGTAAATTTTCAGTTGATTTCTTAAATTTATCTAAGTAGGCAATTATATCGTTCCTTAATAGAGACAGTCCTTGTGTCTTCCTCTCCGTCTTTCATTCATATTTCTTGTGTTATTGCACAAGCTGCACCTCTAGTTCAGTACTGAGAAGTGGCTGTGATAGAATGTGTCTTGTCTTTTACTCATCTTTACTTGTTAAGCTTCCTATGCTTCACTCAAGGGTTCTGGTTGCTGAGGCTTTCTGTTAGCTACTCTTTGTTGAGTTTCGACACACCACCTTCATTATAATTACTCATGTACCTGTTTGGTCATTCCCACTAAACTAAAACTCCTTTGAGGTCAGAGGATACACATATGTTGTGTGGATGTGTGTATCATACGTATATGTGCCTCATAGTCAAGTTTCACCACGGAGAAGATCGAGTTAATCTCTGGTTGGTATAGGGAACTTGTACCAATTAGATAGACACACAGAAAGCCTCAGAGTCCTCTTGCACATGCAAGATAGATACCTCACTCCCTTCCAACTTGTCCTTTCATCCGTCACGGAGTGACTTCTTGGCCCTCTGATTACATCATCATGGAATCTCTTAGACACTGTGCAGAATCCTTATCTCCAAGGTGTAGAATCCTATTTTGGGTCATAGGGGACTTCTCCCCTCACTGCATATGCACACTCTCTCCCAATTCCCCCTTCTGGAGCTCTTAGACTGTAGTCAGGGGGCCTCTCTGCTATGATGTCACCTTGTGGTCTGACCTTCAGATTCCTGGCCCACTGACTACTGTTTTCCCTTTTGCCACCTGCTTATAGTATTTCCCTTTCAACCAGCTGCGTACTCTTTGTTTTACCTACCCCCTACATAGCCAAACAACCTCAAAAGACATCTGAGAAATGCATTTCCTTTTAGAAATAGTAGTAGACATTTCTTTATATATTTATATGTTAATATATCTATTATATTTCTCTATTATATTGTTTTGAGGACAATAATATGAGTTAATTCTTCAGTCATTTACATTGACCTGAATCTTGGTTCCTCTCCGCCGCCCATAGCATCCACACAGTGCTTTGCACAGAGTGGGCAGTTGACTGCTCGGTTGGTGAATATATGAAAATAATACATTCCATAAGTTTTTGGACTGAGTTGGCTGACAATCAGATTTATTATTCTGAATTAGTTTCTACTTAGTTTTCATTAATCTTTAAATCTGCTACATTTTTGCTTATGCATATGCTGAACTTTTTAGTGAAGCTTGCCAAAAATTGATTGTAGCATATGGAAAAATTATGTTGGTTAATTGTTGCTGGTTCCCCTTCTTTGTGAGGTGTGGCATTTAGGAGCATCTAAGTCTTGGGGAAGGTGAGGTTAGGTTGAAGCTTGAACAATGCATGATGTGTTTTAAAGTTGACACTTTTTGGTATTTGGTTTTTAAACAGGTGACAAATAATGATAAAAGTGCATTTGTGTGTAAAAAGATGTTAACAGCAAATAGAAAACTTCCTAAGAATTCAAATTATGAGTTTTTTAAAAATTTCAGCTGAGTTATAACAATATACAGAAAGTAACACAACCCAAACAGTAAGTGGACCTGCCTGTTAGGAAAGTCTAGCTATGATATCTATGCACCTGTATTAGAGTATAAATAGGGTATGTTTTGAAAATGACACAACACGGAGGTTTTAGACCCTCTTTTAAACATTGATAAACCTCAAATAAGATCTGCCTCACTGAAGGGAGAAGCAAGTTATTTTTCACAGGAGAAGGCTTTCATTCACTCAGCAAACGTTTATCGAACACCTACTGGGTGCCAGGTGCCATTCGCCCTGGGGTGTAAGATGAGTGAGAGGACCTTTCCCTGAAGGAGCTCACAGCCTAGAAGAGATTCTTCAAGTTACTTATATTGGCTTGTTGACCCCACCTTCACAGTCTCTCCCCTTGACTCTGGTCTTTGGCATTGACATTTATCATAGGTAACCCCTGTTTCCTGGTCTCTATTTCTTACTTCTTCCAGCTATACATTCTCCCTTCCTCAGGGATGTAATTTATCCCCATTGGCTTCAGCATTCATCTGTTGCGATGATTCCCAAATTTCTGTTCCGAGGGCACACTTCTTTCTCAGACTCAAGTCCTGCGTTTGTGTCTGTGGTGACACGTGCCTCTCAATCTGGCTTATCAGACTCTAGAGTCTAAAACTCATCTTTAGAAAAAACTCCTTGCTACTAAATCTAGGTTTTATGGTTGATCTAACAGTTGGGACTCAATGTCATAACATCTTCAAAAGGAAAGAGAAATGAGTCACTAATAATAGGCCGTAGTAATGGAGTTCGTCTTAATACCCGGCAAAGTCAAACTGGTAGTGTGATTTCAGTGCAGAGAGAAGGGTCAGTTGCCCCCTCAAAAGGAGGGGATCCAACTTGCTGAAAACTGGAATTACAGGGGCAAAATTTCAGGTATCAGGGACTAAAACTTTATTTTTTGATGAGAAACTTATTAGTGCAAGTTATCCATCGTAATGGTCACCCATCAGAGCCTTTACCAAGAGACAGTTCTGCTAGAAGAAAGTGGTGAGAAAGTAGGAAAATAGTGGGTACCAGAACAGAGTGAGGAGGCGGGAAGGCCAGAGAAAGGAGAGACCAGGAGAAAGCCACCACTCGGCAGTTTTGCTCAGTGCTGGCCTGGGAGTCAAACGGAGCCAGTCCAAACCTGTCCTTGGCTAGAAGGGAGGTACCAGCTCTTACCATGAATCAGTAGTGCTGAACGGAGAGAAGGGAAACCGCTCAGATTTTATTGAAACTGGAGAGGAAGGAAACCCTTCTTATTCCATCCCAGGAAAGGAGGGAAAGTAGGTCTGACTCTGTGTTGTTGTCAGAGAGTACTTTGATTCCTTTTCAGCTTGTGTAATTCCAGGAATGTTGCTCCCCAGAAGCCACATGTAGTCAGGTGGTTTTAGAGTTTTCCCTGCCCTTGTGATTATGAATTATATAGACTTTTAGTCCTTAACTACAAACAGAGGATTTTCCAAGTGGGGGATCGGAGTTATGAAAAGAAAAATGCTGAAATACAAGTCGCTGGGGTAATAAAGTCTCTTGGATGTGGGTAGAAAGTTCCTGACTTAGAGCCGAAGGCTTACCGTGTATACTGAACAGCTCAGTGTACCTGGAGGGCCCTGGGCATTAGTCAAAGAACAAGGCATAGAAGTTTTTGATGTCTGAATTGTTTACAAACTAAAAACAAGATAAAAAATAAAAACTAGTCTTTTCACTAACTTTTAGTTTATTGAAATGTGTCCCAGGCCTCAGGCTCCGCTCTGAAGGGCAGGAATAGCTGCTGTGACAAACCTTCCCAGATGGTGGAGACACTGGAGATGCTGACCTTTGGGCTAGGACGGATTCTATGATGGTTACCTTGTTGTGTACTTTGTTCTTCGTGGTTCTACAAGTTTATCCTCAGTATGCAAATATTACAAAATTGATCTTAATCTTGTTTCCATTGTTGTCTAACTAAATGTATGAAATTTAAAATATGCTTGTTCCTAAAATTACCAGCTTAAGTCCCACTGCTAATTTTGAGCCTCTCTTGTACTCCTCTCAGCAGGCTTTTTTTAAATGAGAGTTTAAAATGCATATCCTTAATAAAATACATTATAGAGGTACAAGAGAAAGGAATATAGGATTTGAGAGTTTGGGGATTTGGGCGTTTTTTGTTGTTGTTGTTGTTTGGTTTGGTTGGGGTTTTTTGGTTTGTTTGTTTTTTGCTTTCTAATACATCAGAGTGGGACCACAGTTTATCCTATAATAGATACCAAATCAGAAAATATCACTTTATTCCCCCCACCCCATTGCCCTGAAGTTGTGATTCTCTCTGTAATTCACTGGGCTTCTACATTTGGTTCCCTGGACATTTTCCCAAGCTTGTTCAACCATTAGCCTTCTGGACTTCTGGGTTTAAGTACTGTCAGATCAGATTTAAATCATGTGTTAAGGCTTGGTGGGTCCATCATTGTCCTCAATTTAAGAAGCATTATAGAGGTCACGACATTGCTACAAAGAAGGTGGCACTAATCCCTCACTTTATAAAAGAGAATGCTGTGGTATGCATTACGCCAAAGGCACCAGCCCCACCAGCACCAGGACCCAGAGAGCCAGCAATGTGCTCATTTCCTCCACTCTCACTGTGTACTTCCAGGGATGGGTGGTACAAAACCAGATGTAAACTATTTTTCAAATACTCCTCTGACTTAGCATTAAATTTCCCTTAGACCAGATGCCAGTGTTTAAATAATATCCTGAAGGATCCAAATTGAAGGAATTACTCATCGTGTTTCATTCATATAAAATTTGAAATAAAGGGGAGAAAAGTACAAAGAAACCAAAGTACCTTGAATTTGCCTTGCCAGGACTATAATAATTTGAAAAGAATGTTGCCTCACTTATGAAAGCCCAGAAGTGAAGTGTTCTTGTTCTTTAATTATCAATTGAACTTCCCATTATTTGTTATTAGTGCTTTTTAGTAAAAACAAAGGCAAACCATTGTAATTTCTCTTGCAAAGCAGTTTGGTTGTGTTTTCAGGAGATTGGGCAACACTTGCTTTAAAGTGGCTCTGTCCTTTAATCACTTCCATTTACGTATTTTATTGATTTATACCTTGTTCTCTGAGATCATTGCTTTGATGGCCTGCATCAGTTAAGACACACAGCAAGTAACTAAACCCCTTGTCTTTGTATAAGGTTATTTTCTGTGGTGCTTCCTAGGTATGACCAAAAGTTTCACCAAGCACAGGCGCCATTGGTCCTGAATTACACAGGGCTCGTCATTGGCAGATCCTCAGCAATCCTGGCTGCTAGGTGTGTGGATGTCTTGTAAGATGGAAGTTGTATTGAAAAAGGCCCGCACACGATGTTAAACAGAGGCCAATGAAAGGTTTGCCAGCAGTGCAGAAGGTCCACTGAAGTTAAATAGCATGAATTTGCAGTTGACTCTATCAAAATAGTGTGTGTGTGTTTTATTGTTGTTGTTTACTTTCTGCAGCAGCAAAAGATAGCCTTGGGATGAAGAAAGCAGGTGGCAGGGAGTCACTAGGGCTGGCGTTTGGCCCAGAGGACCCAGCAATATAAGATGTTAGTGTAGAAAGTCTAGGTTAAGTCGGCATGTGAGTTCACAAGGAGACTAAGCCATTACTTTGGAAAGTAGGGAGGCTGTGAGTGACCAGAGCTGTAATACAGATAACAGTGAGAAGGTAGGCAAGGTCGTTGGAGATGCAGAAGTTGGTTTGGGGGTTGGGGCAGATGTCAGTGCCCAACAATCCAGTCCAGTTAGTAGGATGTGGCAGTTTAAATAGTGCCCATCATTATGTCACCAGCTGATTGATTGGGCCAGCTCGCCGGGTGCAAAGTCAAGGCCCTCGCAGAAAATCTCAAAAATCTAAGAATTTTTTGGTTCATGTAACTGAGAAGTAGTATTCACTTCAAGGGAGGCTTAAACCAATTACTCAAATTATGTGACCAAAAACCAGTTGTTCTCTCTCCATTTTTTAGCTCTGTTTCCTTATTGTTGGCTCCATTCTCTGCCAGTTATCCCCCTCGTGGTTGCAAGATGACTGCTAGCAGTTCCTGGGCCTGTGTTTCCAGGCTCAGATAAGCAGAAAAGAGAAAGTTCCCTTTCACCAACAGCTCTTGCAGAAGTCCTGGGCTCCTATTTCATTGGCCCCGAGCTCTAATTTTAGCAGGGGCGTAGAGCATTAGGCAGGGGGAGAAGGCAGTTTATGCGTATGAACTGGGTTAATGAAACAAACCATTGCCTGGGTCCTGAGCCACTAGAACCTGGGTCTGCATGGTAAGAGAATTCCAGCTATCTCCAGCTGCTGGGCCTAGTCTACTAATGTACCTCCTGTCCTTCCCTGCATTGTCTCAGCAGCTTGTTAGGGCTAGGTTTAGAAATGAAAAGAAAGCCGAGTGGCACGAGCAGCGTGGGGGTGAAAAACTTCTAGTGTGGAAATAGAAGTCATTAAAATTGAGGTGGTGTTGTGGGCTGAATGTTTGTGTGCCCCCAAAATTCATATGTTGAAGCCCTAAGCCCCAGTGTGATGGTATTTGGAGATGGGGACTTTGGGAGGTAATTAAGTCATGGGGTAGAGCCCTCGTGATGGGATTACTGCCCTTATACAAAAAGACATGAGAGAGATCTTGCTCTCTCATCACCACGTGAGGATACAGCAATAAGGTGGCTGTCTTCGAGTCAGGAAGAGAGCTCTCACCAGAACCCGACCATGCTGGCACCCTGGTCTTGGACTTCCCAGCCTCCAGAACTGTGAGAAATAAATGTCTGTTGTTTAAGTCACCCAGTCTATGGTATTTTGTTATAGGAGTCCAAGCTGACTAAGACAGGTGGGAACCAAGAAGCCAAAGGTATCAGGATAGTTCATCTGTGAGGACATTGAGCCCTCACAGTGTTAGCAGGATTGAGAGGAAGACTGTGCTGGAAGCCTTGGCGTTGTTCTGGACTCTGCCGTCTCCATCAGTCACACTTTATAACCGTTTCATCACCAAGTCGTGTTATTTCTACCTCCAAAATGTCACCTCAGTTCTATTCATTTTCTCCATCTGTCATCCCACTGTCCTCTTTGAATCCTAATCACCTCGTGTTTGGATTAAAGAGCCTCTTCCTTGCTGGTCTCCCTGCCTCGCATCTCTGAGGAATCTGCCTTAACTATCACTGTCATCGTGGTTTCCCTGCTTGAAGAAACAACTGGCTCCCACTCACTTATTCGACTTCTCCGCCAGATGTCTAAGGTTCTCTGCAGTCTGGATTAGCTGACTGTCCCATAGCATTTCGAAGCCTTCCCCCGCATCTCCCATCGGGCCCTCCGCTGAGGCAGGCTCTCAGCTTCCATACCAGCCACTCTCATTTTTGCCTTGGCTCATGTTTTTTTCCCTGAACCTGGAATTTCCTTTCACCAAATTTCTGCCCATCCAACTGCTGTTAACCTTTGGGAGCACAGCTCAACACTCACTTTCTCCGTCAGACCTTCCCAAACAATTCCATGCCACGGAGATCTTTTTCTTCCCCCAATTTCAATTATACTCAGTTTCCCCATAGCTGGATGTATAATGTTCGTGGGCTAATTTTGCTTCCCAACAATATTGTAAACTCCTTGAAGACTGGGTTTAATACCTCCTTTGGGTTCCCCACAGAGCATAGAGCAGTACTGGTAGAGTATTGGGGGTTCAGCTTTGACTGGGAGAGGTAAAGAGGGAAGCGCTGGTACTAAATGCATGTGTCCAGTTCTGCGCATGCTGTGGGCTGGGCTTCCTTGAGGCAGCTCCATCAATCCTAGCAATTTCCCACCTAACCACCCACTAGGCTCTACCTTCTCATTCACTTGGAACAGTTTAAATTAAGAAGTAAAGGATTGCTCCAGAAATCCTGAGATAGAAGTTTAAAGGCCTCTATGCCTAAGACTAGCCACCCTTTGATACCTTGCACCAAATCCTTCAACAATCACACTGGCCACCCCCCTTTCTCCCAGACTTCTTATGGTTACCACATGTGATCCAGAAACACAGTTGAGCTACACTATGGGTAGATTCAATTAAAATCTGAGATGAATCTTCTGAAGGTTCCCATTCCATCAAAAGTTTACTTTGCCATAAGGGACATTTAAAGTATATATTGACCTAAGTTCACAGTACAACAACCCTTATATTTCCAAGATCACTGGACATAACAAAGGTCACATAAGCCACTTTTAGTACAGGAACGTGGGCTCACTTGTCTGAGTATTTCAAATCTTCCTAAGGCCAGGAGGAAGCAAGATTAATTTTCTCAAAGCAAATCTTTGAGAAAAAGATTTTTCTTAAAGCTGGAAGAAAATGTTAGCATAATGCAAAATTACACTTATCCCCAAAATCTTAGACTTTCTGCTGCCAACATTGGTTTTAAATATATGTGCAAGATAAAGAGAGGGAATGAAATTGCTATGGAGTCCTGAGTTACCCACTCAGGCACTCGAGCTGCACAGAAAGATCCTTCTTATAGCAGCCTCCAATGGTTGGAAATAAAGCAAAAACAAACTCTCTAGAATTCTGTCTGAATAAGAAAAGACACCTTTTCTGTTTGTTTTCATTTATAAATGAGGTAGTTGAAATTTTCACCATAATGTGTTTTACCTTGTGGGCCAATAAACACAAAGAATGACATTAGTCGTAATACCAGTACACAATGTTTAGGATATTTTTTTCTAATTTTAAATAGTGAATTTTCTGTGTCATTGAAGTGAAGAAAAAAGCTGTCCCGATGAGGATCCCACAGCCCACAGCCACCAGTGACTGTGGAGAGCTTTTTTCCTTGTCTTTTTACTCTCTACCATGAATTCTTTTCAGACATCATCAGAATATGTTTCTAGATTTCAGTACATTTTTAATATTAAAGAAATGTCTTCAACTGGAAGAACAAAATCTTCCTGCTCTTTATTTGACCTCTGTTGGTTTGATGTGTTTTAAGAAAGATCTGGGCAACAGTTTTATAAAGAATGCACCGCGACGTTCCTGGAAGAACACGAAAATAATAATGAAAAAAAGATTAGAAGAGGAACCTCTTGCTCAATCTAACATAACTATGCTCTCCACACAGTGTCTTAAGGTTGTTGGTTTTATCTAAGTCAGAAACAACGTACTCACGTTTTTTTAAAGATACTTTAATGTAACCGTTTCTAACAGAAATTTTACTTTCACATATGTCCAAGTGGACCAAGCCAAGTTAATTTATTACCAGTTTATCTGACTTGTAAAAATAGAAACCCCAGTCTTAAAAGGCTGGAAGTGAACGGCTCCCTGGCCCATTTCTCCATTTCACCCAGAGCAGGTATAGCCCTGGTGAAGTGAGCCCCGATTTCTGTGGTCGGATATGTTCACGCAAATTCCAGCCTATGTAAGAGGTTGGCAAAAACAATCCATATAATGTTTGCAAACTTCAAATAAATAATAATGTAATTTTGTTTACTATTTAAATAGCATTGTTCTCCAGTAAAGCATAGAACTACCCTCAGGAACCCACAGTCTAATAAAAGAAAGCAGTGTGTAAATCAATAATTATAATATTATGTGATAATGAAGTAAAAGCAGAGGCTTTGGGGTAAGGAAGCGGAGATATGGGTCCTAGCTCAGCTGCTAATTAGCTGTGTGACTGTGGTTGAGATAAGAACCTCTCTAGGCCTATTTCAGCATGTGTAAATAGCCATAAGAGTACCACATGGAGTTGGTGGGAAGATTAAATGAAATATAATATATGCAGAAGAGTGCAATATGGTGCCTAATACATAGAAAACACTTAGTAAATGTCAGTTGTTGATGGTGATCATCATCATCATCATAGCAATAATAACTGTTAGATGCACAAGATTTCGAGGCATCTTGGAGGAGGGAATGTTTACCTTGACTGGGAGGCTGAGGAAAGGTGTCCTGGAGAAGATACTCCATGAGAACAGGGAGTAGTCCTCCAGCTAGTCAGGCAGAGGGAAGGGCATAGAAGGGGCACAGAACAGTATATGCAAAGGCATGAGGCACAAAATGGCATGGGATTTTGGGGGGAAATGTAAGTCATTACTGGAGCACAAGGTGTCCTGGGAAGTTAGGCTAAGATAGATAAGAAAGTTCTTAGATGATCTGTGCCAAAGAGATTGCCTTTAATCTATAGGTTAAAAAAAATCATTGAAGTGTTTTTATGATAGGGTGTGGGGGGCAAGATGATCAGATCTGCATTTTAGAGAAATGGGCAGCAGTGTAGAGAATCAGTTGAAGAAGAGAAAACTAGAAGCAGGACAGCTACAATAGTTTTCTTTTGCTGTAATAGAAGTCAGCATGTGTTAGTCTCCAGTCAGAAACCAGAATAAAGCATGGCCTTCAAAGTCCTAACCGCATGGTCCCCACCTGTTTCACTCATCCTCTGCCCGCCACACGCCCTCTATCCACACCCCACTGCTTGCTGGTCCTTGAGCATGCCACACACATTTGCCTCCGTGCTCCCTGCTCTGCCCTCAGCTAGCGGTTTGTTTTCCATCTCATCTATGTAGAAAGTTCCTACTCATTCTGCAACATCCAAATCGAATCTCACCACCTCTGTAAAGACTTCCATTTTCCCACTTAGAAGTAATCAATCTCTCCTATTCCCTTCCTGGGCCTATTACACTTCAATTATGTATTTATGTAGCTCCTTTTTACACGTCCGTGTAAAAACTGTAAGCTTCTCGAGGACAAAAACCATTTCACACTCACTTTGCTCCTCCCGACAGAGCCACGCGGAGTAATCACCCGTAAACGTTGGCTGGATACAGATCCTGACGGTTGTCATTCAGACGCTAAATGAAGTCTTTTGATAACTTCACGTTCCCTAACTTGTAATTGAATGAAAATTCCTTTTATCTCTGCTGTGTAAAGGTGAACAACTCATGAATTTAGTCAGTGACTGTTTACAATAGTGTTTTGAAATGTTCTGCTATGAGGTTGTGGGGTCTCTGTTCCCATTAGTTGGGAGGTAAGGAGATTCATGCACAAAATCCTCATTAGTGTTAATTGGAACTGCCTAAGTAAACCCCGGGTGCAGCAGGAGGACAATGACCGCCTTTGTATTCCTATTTTGTGTTTTGTATAGAATGCCATATCTGGCAAGAAATGCCTTCTCAAACATAAGGAGATAATTGGTACTTTGAGGGAGAGATTTAACTTATTTATAATTGTCAAGAGCTTAAATATGCAGAAAAGAAAGAGCAGTCATCGCTTGCCTCTTTTGAAAAATGCCTTCAAACAAGGTAAAAAAATCTTTGACTAAATCAGGTATTTGAATGATATTTAACTGAAGGTTAGACATGGACACTCCTATGTAATTTTTGCTTTAAAATAGGAAACAACATATTTATCAACGAACTAGTTCCGTCTTAAACTCTCTTCATTTGTAGCATTGCTGCTCACCAAAATCTCATGACCGATAGCTATGTAGATGGCTCTATTTCATATGTGGTGACGCCGTGCCAGGCAAACAATAGAGGTGGTCTCATCGTCCTTGGCTTCTCTGCGGCATCTGACACCTAACTGCTCCCCTTCTCTGTGAAACCCAAAGCTGTGCTCCCCCACTCTCTTGACTTTCATCCCACTTCTCTGGCCGTTCCTGATCTTTCTCTGGTTCTACTTCTTCTCCTGCATCCTAAATGTTGGAGCCACTTGTGGGTGAGTCTCTGCTCCTGGGAAATTCCTAGGCCCTCCTGCCCCCTCAGCGAGCCCTTCCATTCCCAAGGCTTCAGCTTCTTCCTCTGGCACATGATTTGCAGGTACTCGATCCTGGCTTTTCTCATGAGCTCCACTCCTACATTTCCACATGAGTGTCTTCCTGACACCTCAAGCTAAGTAAATGCAAACCAAAATCATGTCTTTTCTCCCATCGACACACAGACCAGCTCCCTGTACCTACTGCCGTCTCTACAGTAACATCACTTTTCTTCTAGGCACATCGCTGAAGGCATACATTCTCCTTTAACTCATCTCTCGCTTTCAGTTTTTTACAAGCCAGTTAGTTGGCAGCTTCCATTATATGACCTTCCCATAGCCGTTGCCTTAGAGCAAGAGCTCCTCACTCTCCTAGATCGGTCCAGCCACTCCCGCTGTCCCCTGAATCCCAGGCTGTCTCCTCTCCTGAGACTGCTTTTCAGTGTTTCCACGTTAATCCTCCTCTGCTTCCCCTCCCCGTCATAAGTGGGCACAGTGCGGGTTTAGGTGTCAGGTTTCAGTCCCGGCTCTAGCAGTTACTCACTGTGAGCCTGTATCCTCATCTATGAAATGGGTATGATGCCATCTCCCAAGTTTTATCTAAGGATTAAACAGAATCCTCCCAGTATGTGGAAGATTATATATCAATTACTTAATACAGTGCCTGGCATGTATCAGATGATCATATGTGTTACTTTCTCTTTACTTTCTCTATTTTCTACTACATTCAATCTAAACTTGTCAGCCCTCTATCATTTCAAGGTCCCACCTACCTACTCAACCATAGATTTATTCAATCATTAACTCATTCAGGCAATATTCACTGAGCATTTACTCTGTGGCAAGTGTTCCAATCTTACGTCAGTGTACAAAGAGTAAATGACAAATGGACTCCAAAACCCACTGTTGGCCTTACTGAATATCAGTCTCACTCCATAAGTCTTCTTGGGTCTTTATTAACAGTTAGTTAAAAGTCTCAGGAGTCCTTTTTTTCCCCCTTGGTTTTGATTTTGGTCCTCTGTTAAGGGAAACTAGCTTTGCAGGAAGTCTAGCCCCAACCCAAAAGGGCTGATCCACTCTCTATCTGAAAGGAAGGCCAGGCGCTGTAAACAAAGGTGAAAATCACTCTGTTCCTCGCCCAGGTGTTTTCTCAAACCATCTCAGAGATGCCCCTTACAAAGCAAAGTGGACAGTTTGCTCTCCTCTAATTCAAGCTTGGCCCACCTCATGCCCATGTTCTTCAACATGTACCTCCCCAGACTCTCTGTTCAGCCTGTCTCATTCCCTGCCTCTAGACTTGCTGCACAGACCATAATCCTTTAAGACTTATCCTAGCCTTTCTTTGAAAGAAGGGAGTATTCATAGTATATATAAAGAAAATATTAGGAATGCTATTATTAGGAAGAAAAAGATTAGAAATAGAAACTAAAAGTATATATTCTAGTGAGAAAGGAGCCGGGATTTAATTTCAGAAAGAAGGAGAAGCATGAGTCATTTAATGTCACAACCCTATGAAAAGGCTGCCAGTGAGTAAAGGGGAAGAAATGCAGAGGAGGGGGCAGAGCGGGGATGACACAAGCTCCCACCTTCAAGGTGAATCTCTAAGATCACTTTTGATCTCAGCAGCCCTGTAGGCTCTGGTGTTTGCCTCCAATTTTCTCAGCTTTGAAGCTGGCCTGCTTATTAATAGCCACTGTGCTGATTAAGAACTGCAATGCCGTGATGACAGAATCTGCTCTTTGTATTTAGGGAAAGGTTTTGTGATTCGTTTACTCTAGACGTTCTGAAGATCCTGTCATCTTAAGACAAAGACTGACTTAACACTAGCAGTTGTGTGCTCTAAGGTTTTGATTCATTCATTCACTCAGCAAATATTTATTGAGTTGCTAACCAAATGCCAGGCAGTGAGCTAAATGCTGGGGCTGCAGCATCAGCAAAACGAACACTGTGCCTACCTTGTGAAGCTCATAGTCTAGTGCAGGCATCAGCCAGCTTTCTGTAAAGGGCTACATAGCAAATGTTTTAGGCTTTGCGGGCCATAGGGTCTCTGTCAAGACCCCTCAGCTCTGCCATCATCATGTGAAAGGAGCCATAGATAATATGGAAATAAAATGAGCATGGCTGTGTTCCAATAAAACTTTATTTACGAAAACAGGCAGTGGGCCAGATTTGGTCTGCAGGCTAAGATTTGCTGACCCCTGGTCTAAGAGATGCAACACATAAATGCAAGTTAGTATTTTACATATTCTGCATTGTTTCAGTTAGTACTATTTTGGTTCCAAATGACAGAAAATCCAACCCAAAGTAAAAAATCTAAGGACAGGGCTGACGTCAGATGGAGCTTTATAAAGGGCCCAGTTTCTCTCTTTCCAGTTCTCAGCTCTCCTTCCTCAGGATTGGCTCCACTCTCAGTCCAGCTCTCATTCTGTGTAGCAAGATAGCTGTCACAACCCCAGAATGACATCTCCCAGGTAAAGTCCAGTGGATGAGAGAGAGTCTGTGTCCCATGACTGTTGGTGACTCTGGCTACCTGGACTTGGGTCATGTACCCAAGCCCCAGTCAGTCACGGCACAGAGGAAATGTGATGTGATGATTGGCTATGCCCCGTCACATACACCACCCCTGTGACCTTGGGTGGGATGGTTTGGGGGAGGAGTAGACTCAACTTACCAGAAGACTCCTGAGTGAATGCTAGTGGGCAAAACTCACAATTAATTGCGACATATACCTTATGAAATTCTAAATGAGTTCCTCTGAAGGCCACATTTGTTTATAGGAGCTCTATAATATGGTTTCAGCTTTCTCATCTCCATCAAGAATTAAAGCATAAAACTTATATACAAAATATCCAAAATGTTATTATTCACAGATGTTTATTTCATGTCACAACCTCAATCTTCTTATTAGATATTTAAGTCCTTTATTCATGACAGATTTGGGCAGTTTATTGGTAATTTTCTATCCTTTGACTGTCTTAACCCATTTCCACCTTTTCTGTGTGCATTAATCCTTCTGAGTAGATTTACCAGACCCACATTGCTTTTTGGTGTCAGGAATCTTTTCAACTACCCAGACCTGGGTTTAGAGCATCTAACCCTAATTACAGTGCTAGGTTCAAACCATCCTCTTCATTCTCAGGACACCACTTTCTCCACAGTTCCAGAAAACTGTTCCTTCCTCCTAAAACCATAACCCTTCCCAGAAACCAGTTCATGCTACCCTTCCACTCTGGGGGTCGGCAGCTGCTTCATTCATCAGCCACCTGCTCTCCCGGGAGGCCCAGGCCCATTAAGCAGCAGGCTTCACTCCCTTGGGGTGGAAACTGGTCCCTCTGAACAGGGAACGAAGGACTCCTATGAGCCCTAGCCTCAGTCTGAGGAACACCAGTTGGAATAAAGAAGCATAAGATAAAACCACATTGAAGAAAGAGGGGAAAATGAATGTTTTGAAGGTTGTTAAGAGAATTACCGTTCCTTTTACGTTTTCTCTTTATATTTTAGACTCAAAAGTACACAAGCTATGCTACAGAGCACCTTTCTTAAAATGGATCTCTCTTGGCAGTTGCTGTGGCAACGCATAATACCCTAACCCCAATAAAAATGAAATTTCTTAGAAGGCAGTGCATTTTTTCTCAGCTGCACTAGAGCATTTCTTTTGCATCATCTTTTGCTACTATTTCTTTCATTCTTATTCTTCAAACCACGTTGGAATACAGTATCAAACTTACAGGTTCTATAGACTTACTGCCCTAAAAAGGCCTTGCAAAACCTTTTTGCTGCATAAAGGCCCATCACTCAGAAATGTCCTCCACGTTTCCGTTTGCATTATGTCCCATCCCTCCCAGTACCCTTCCTCCCTGTGCCCCTCTCCTGCCCACTTCTTACCCATCTTTCACTGCCCTTCACAAGCCCAAGGTCTTTTTGATGCTCTCTACTTACCCCAAACCCCCTACTGCAGTGCCCACCCATGTTCACCCTCTCTCAGAGTATATATTATGCTCCAAAGTTACCTCTTCTTCTTTCCTCCCATTTCCTAGCCCCTACAATCTACCCACCAATCAAACTCAGTTTGCTTTATGGGATTCAGCTAAGCTAGGTGTTAGAAGGACAGGTTCTGAATAAACTAATCCACAATGAATAGGAGCATCTGATAATTCCCTTTACCCTCCTATATATTCCTAATTGGTAGAAATCCAGGCTGGATGGAAAGAGTTTTGAGCTGAGATCCTTCCCTTAAATCATTCAGCATGGAGCGTTGCTTCTCCACCTGTGGGCCAGAGCTATTGGCAAGGGTCTGTGAAAATCCATATGTACACGAGTCGTTATTCGTGGCCCGGATACATCATATGGCTCAAAAACAGGTACTGCTGCTTTTCAAATGTATGTAGATTATTTTAATTATGAAGTACAAATTCATTTAAAGTTGATTCTGAATTCAGAGAAGCTTTTTGTCATTATGTACTCTCTCAATCACTGGATACTAAAAAATACAAAAAGAGGTTTAAATGGGGTCCTCAAATTAATTATGAATATATACAAATAATTTGCTATAAATATTTAGAGTATTGCAAATAATTAGAAAGCAAAGAGTCTAATGAAAGAAGATTGGTTAAATGAAATATACATATAATTCATAATATATATACATAATAATATAATGAAATATATAATATATGTATAATCCCCATTGTATGATGCAATGATAACTAACATTTATTGAACATTACTAAATGCCACTCTTGTAAAAATTCTACGTGTATTAAATTATCTAATCCTTACAACAGCCTTGAGAAGTTATAATTCCCATTTTCCTGGTAAGGAAACTGAGGCATAGAGAAGCTAGCCTTCCTAGGACACACAGTTTAGGGGCACAACCCAGATTCAGCTTCAGACATTCCTGCTCCAGAGCCTGGGCTCTTAAACCCTCCACATTATTAAGTTGAAAGGCAGGTTATAAAACATTCTGTCCTTTTGTACAAGATGGCTCTGTCACGTCACATTATGAGGCACCCCCTCTGCTCCAAACACTCAACAATGATTGATAAAACATAAAAAGGGAAAAGTAAAAGGATGTATTTGGTATCAAAAGCAAGATGAACATCTGTGTGGCCTAGAAACAGAACAAAACCCCAGTGTGGTGAGTGAGGCTGAAGCCACAGGTACAGGATCCTGAGTCCCACAGCAGGCAGAGGCAGCTGGACGGAAAGACCTGGGGGTAACAGGGACTAAAATTGCTGAAAGGGCTCCTTGCCAGGTAAATGACAAGAGAGTGGGTTGCAGCCTGAAAGCAAGGGCTGGTGTGGGCCCCCATTCTTAACTGATGAAAGCTGTTGCCTGCCATAACTAGGGGCTGTGGCTTATCTGAAGTTGGAAGGTGGTTGCCCCAGACACAGCCTCATCACTGGTCTTGACAAGCTCCCCCCAGCTGGGTGCCTGGATCTACAACATCCCTGGTACCACCACAGAGCAGGACTCTTCAATACCCAGAGGTCCAGATGGAGGCAGTGCCAAAACTCCACAGGACAAGAAAGAATAATCAGAGAAAAGACTTGTGTGAGAAAAAGCATTTGGGCATTTGGTGAATGAACTGAAAGAAAGCTAACATATCTGGTGTTCCGAAAGTGAGGGGAACTCTCTGGGGTGACAGGAGCGTGAGAGGCGGATAGGGGCCAGACCTGTGCAGGACCTTGTGGCCACACAAAGGATTTTGATTTTGATTTTGATTTTAAAGGTTAAGCAAATTTGATTTGAAAAACAAAACCAACATACTAATATTGCAGGAGTTCGGGTACAGGATGAAAGTAGCCTGGACTGGGGTGGTCCTGGTGGCAATGTAGAGAAGTGGAGAGATATTTAGGAGATAACATCAATGGAATTCTTACTTAGTTCCCTTTTTTCTCTGCTGAATCAACCCCAAAAATGCTTGGTTGGACTTTGTAAAGTAATATTAGGCACAGTCACTTTCCAGGACTGCTTCTCTTTTACCTTAAAATACAAGTGACTATGCGGAGACATGTAAAAAAACGACGACAATATTTACCAGTGACAACTCAATAAGGGGCCTCCCCTTTTCTCACCTCTTCAAAAGTGAATTCAGTACTGGATGCATTGAAGCTTACAATAAAATAACTTTTGTTTGAGGCACCACCCCTAGGTTGTTTGTACAAAGCTGCATACTTGCATCTTACCTGTTTTATTGTGCAACAGAAGGTTGACATATTTAACATAGTTTTGACGTATTGACATGACTAATTGATATAGTGTTTTTCAAATAAAAACACCACTAAATATGTTTTATTTCTCCCTTCTCTATTTTTAATGAAATTATAGATTTCCAAGGTTTGCTTTTTTCAACATCACTTTGAATTTTTATCTCCAGAGACCCTCTTGGCTCAAGTCAACTACATATTCTATATACTTCATAGATTCTCATTTATACAAATGAGTATTTGTCTGATTAAAGAGAATATAAGTTTTACTTAATTGTAATGCTAAACTCCAGTTGTAGATGTTCTCGGTCTTCATAGTTCATTTTAAAAATTAAAGGAAATGTTGTCAGTGCTATGCCTTCGAGGGAAAGGTGAACAGTCTGTTGCACTGCAGCAGAGCACAGCTATCTTTGGTCACATGGGTGCCATGTTATGCATACACCCTTTCCACTCAGCTTACAGGGGTCTTATTACATTACAGGAATGTCATCGTTTGTCATGATGTCCTGGGTTTCCTAATTTTCCTTTGCTAAAGGAAAGAAGACAAAGGAGATTGGAGAGAGAAGTAACCATTGTGGAGAGAGAGAAGCTTATGTCTGTTTGGTGTGATGTGGTTGAGGAATGTGGAAAAGCGGATAATTATACACAGTACTTTTTGAGGGCAGTGGGAGTGGTGAGGTGGGATGGAAATGAGCCACAACAGTCCTGGAAATTCCTTTCCAGAAGTACTCAAGCAAGAACAGTCTTTGAATTTTTCTGCATTTAATAAACATCATTCACTAGTATAACCAGGCACTATATGCTAATGAATTTAATATTCAAATCTAATAATAAAATAGATTTGTATGTAAAAATTTTGATCTCCCTTAGTAAAAGGAATTGTATGTCCACCAAACCCTTTGCTTAAATCAATTCAGCTTCCTCTTCTTTCTTGATCTGTTGTAAGGCCAGATAAATACCATGAGGAAATATGGGAAGACAGGAAGAGAAGAGACTGGTATATTTAGCAGTTAATAGTTTATGATTAGTCTGTAGATAAATGTCATTACTCCCTCATTATTTCCCCTCAAACATGTCCTGTGTCAGAGGTGGGGATATAAAAAATAGTAGCAGAAGTCAAAAGTGGTGTGAAGGAATATAAGCTAATTCTTTCATTCCTCTTTCTCATTTTGCCATGTGACAGACTTAGATATATCCTTCACTGGTTGGACTTTAAAATATGTGCTTATGTGGGAGATTTGTGGAACTTTTATTTTAGGTTTATATATTCTTTGTATTTGTACAGATTTTTTAAATTAATCAAACAGCTAAATATTTAATACATTAACATTTTAAATCAATGGTAAGGTGTGGGGAACCATACCATGTTGGAACCAATTGTTGTTATTGTTGTCATTAAAAGAAAAATAGAGCAAAGACTAGATGGATGTCTGGAAGGACAGTACATCCCACCCCCTTCCCCCAGCCCCTGTTATGCTAGGAGAGCATCAGTGTGTAGTGGATGAAACTGCTCTAACTGGTTGGTCTCTAAGATTCTTTTCCTTTGGGGGGAGGGGGGCGCATTTCGACATTTGGAAAGATTATTTGAGAAACTGCAGAGCATAGTGGCTAAGAATATGTGCTTAAGAGTCAGACTATTTGAATTCAAATCATGGCTTACTTTTCTGTGCTTACCTCATTGGGTTGTCAGAAGGATTAAACACTTATTAAAACACTTAGAATTGTATCTGGCACGTGGAAAGTACTTAATAAATGTTTGCTAGAAGTAACATTATTAACCTCATAAATAAAGTAAAACACACTGGTTAAAGTTTTCCATGACTTTATTAAAGTAACAGGATTCTGCTTGGTATAATGATTTTCAAATTCAGGATTTGGGTTTAAGAATTCAGGGGTAGTTATATTTTCCTGATTGATAGTCTCACTCATAGGTGAGATAATTTCAGATTTTCCAAGGGCTCATTTTAAGTTCACTCTGATTCGCTGAAATCATAAAAACGAAGAAGAAAGGAGTAGACAGGAAGTAGAAATGCCTGGATCCTCAATAAAAGTTGGAAAATATAGCATACTGAATTTAAAAAGTATGGGATAGTGGTACTCAAAGGGATAGTGGTGCTCAAAGAGCACCATTGCTAACACACAGTTTTCTGCTGTCTATGGCCTAGCCTCCCATAGAGGGAGACTATCAGATGTGAAAAGTGAAGTGGGGGCAAAAGAGTCAAGAGAAACTAGGAGCATTAACCAAAGGGCTTAAGTGCTTGGCCATGACCTCGAAAATACTTGAAAACTGAGAGGAGATAGGCACCAAGAGCAAATGAAATAATAGATTTGGTCAAAGGGTGTTGAAAACAACAAAACCAAATTATAGCTGTGGGCTACCCCCCCCAGCTTACTCCCCCTCCCTCAACACTCAGGAAATAGTTGGTTCCATTCAACTCTGAGGTTTAATTTTTTTAAATAAAAAGAACTAGCATAAGATCCTCGCTAGATTGAGAGAGGGAAAGAAGCAATGTAAGCAAAAAGCAAATAAAGAACAGAGATCAAATGGGAAATTTCCCAAGAAACAGGGGAAAGGTTCAGACAAATTACAGTTTTTATAACAAACAGTTGTTCACAATGTCACAGCATTTACAAAACACATTGATATATCTCTCTGTCGAGGAAAGAGGTGGAGGGAGATAGAGAAGAAGATAAAAGAAGAGATATGTGTTTAAAGATGATATAAGTCAACAGACAGAGATGTAAGTGATCTCTCAGAGCTTAGGAAAAGTGGTGACAAAATCAAAAGATTACAGAGATTGAAACTATATTAGAAGAAACAAAAATAGAAAAATCATAACTGAAAACATCTAAGGAAATATGGTGATCATACTAGAGGAAATCACACAAAAATGAAATGAAAATATAAAATAGATATAAAATGACAAGAAAGTAAAATAATAGAGAAAATTGTAATTATGGAAGATAGTCAAAGAAGAGCCAACACATGCATAGTCTATGTTCCTAAAGAAGAGAACAGATAGAAAAAAATTCATATATAATATGAACATATGTAACAATAATAGAATAGAAATAATTCTTCTAAAAGAAGAAACTTTTCTTCCAAGAATTGAATTTAAAGATAGAAAGGGCACACACAATGTCTCAGAAAAATTGATATAGAGTTATTAATACCAAAACATAGCCCTGTGAAGTTACTAAATCAAGGAAAAAGAAAATCATATGGGCATCCCAGCAGAGAGAGAAAGTCACATTCAATATGGAAAAAAAACTAACCTGGTTTCACATTTCACCATAGCTGTGTGTAATGCCAGAAGATGTTGAGGGAATGTCTGCAAAGTTCTGGGACAAAGTGGGATTGAAGCATTTTTATACCTAGCCAAGTTGTCTCTCAAATGTACAGGCAGTGGGCAGAAGACATTCTAAACAAACAAAAAATAAAGCAAACATGAGTCCTTTTTAAAAGAATAGTAGCTCAAAATTTCAGAGGCAATGTTGAGTGATAGGAAAAAATAGTCAATATAGTATCCTGTGAACCCTCGATAAATGTTGCCCTTGAAATCTGAGTTATAAAGCATGTATTTTGCTTTGCATTTGCCTTTCATTTGAGTCAGTTGACAGGTGTAACTCTTGGACTTAAGTCCAAGAAAAGAAGGTGGGAAAAATCAAATATTGCATCAGTGGGAGAGATCATTCTTCATTATTTCTGTTTTTCCTTTAGGTATAAATCACAAGATTATAGTATATCTCAAAAAAACACTTTGCCAAAAATTGAAAAATTATATTTTAGAACATTTGCCATGGGATTTTAGCAGGTAACAAAGTGGACTATTAGAACACATTTCTTCCTTAATTCAGCTTAGTATAAGAAAAGTTGGGAGTTAAAGGCTAGTAATTTTAAATTATCCTCAGTAAATTTATAGACTTGTCTAACTGAACTCAGTTGCACATATTTTCATAGTTTACTTTGTGTCCGATGAAGTATTTGTGGGATACACTGCAATTCATCTTTAGTAATCAGTTGTCACACACAGCATGTGCAACAGATTTTTTAATTCCATCCCATCTCAGATTAGGAGGGAGAGAGAAATCAAGAAACATAGCTGGAGAAAGACACCAAGACATACACACTCACATTCATGCTCACACTCATGCACCTCTTCATACTGCTCAGGCATATTCTTCCAAAGACTTCTCTTCCACTTTCCTCACTTGTTTCTGTCTTTAGCGTTCAGAGAGATGAATGAGATGAGCCACCAACCTTTCTTTTACCAGGCCAGTGACCATCGGTTACTAGAACACAGACCTGATTGTGTTCTGGAGGCAGAGGGAAACCCATAAATCAGAGAAGCTCACAATGACAAGGGCTCTCTTACTCTGGTCTACCTGTGCTGGGGAGACTTGGAGACACAGCTGTGTAGATTTTCCTTCATTCATATCTTCAGAATCATATGGATTATATCAAGCACCCCGGTACCTAGCCAGTTTGGGGGAGTGTCTTAATCAAACCAACGACATGCCATGAATTGTCCTCAAATCACAGTTTAGTATGATCATAGTCCACATCCCAATCAAGAAAAGAATACAGGGTTAGCATAGTGTGTACAGCATGAGTGAAAAGGAGAAAGCAGGTATTTTACTTATCCGATGCTAAAAATTGTGTTAACAAGGATTTTAAAGTGTTGTTACAGGGGCTGTCTTTCCCAGACTCACAAGGACAGACTGAGTACCTTTTTCAGTTTGTAACTGTGTTTCCTCGTACTTCATCTCTATTGTCTGGTTTCTGACCACGTGTAACAAACTTACCTTTGTGATGGATAGATGTTATTCTGAGATTTCTTAAATTCAAAACAATCATTTCTGTGATAAGAAAGATAAGCTTTCATTTTTTTTTCCACTTTAGATAACTTACATACGACAGGAATATGAAACAAAATTCAAAGGGTTGATGCCAGCATCTCTAAGACAAGAACTTGAAGACACCATTTCCTCCCTAAAGTCACAGGTAATTACTAGAATCAAGGTATTTTCCAAGGGTTTAGGTGATATGCATATCTTAATCAATAATTTTGATTCTGAATTAATGCCAGAAATCAATGTGATATCATAGCATAACCTAATACCCAGGATGAATTGTTTTTTGTTTTGGAGGTTTTTTTAAGAATTTTTTTCTTACTCGTTGAAGAACTCATTGTATCAATAAGATTTTCTTAAAAGCACCTTTGAAATTGAGAAGTTCAGTTACGGTTACTTTGATTCATTTACAGCCCACATTCCAATACAGCCTCACCCTTTTCTTCCTGGTACAAAGCCCAAAATGCCATCCTTAGCACATTGCTGATTCCTCACTGTGTGAATGTGCAGAGAAATCAAAAACATGGTCAAGTTAGAAGGATTTTATATGTTTATTAGAGATAACAAGATTCATTTTAAGTTCAAGGCAGAATAATGACAAGGTATTCAATTAGGTTAAATATTTCTTGCTGAAATGTGTAGTTCTTGGTATAGTTCATAAAATATAATATGAGAGATAAAATTGATTAAAATTGAGATACTTATTAAAAACTTCCAACATAAGTTTTCGCTATATATTTCTGTAAACACGTTTTATATATTGCTGTATATATTTTATATATTGTTTAGTTTTATATATTGCTAGTTTTTTAAAAAACTAATGAGTGTTTTAACTCTAACATGAGAAAGAGGTCCCATATTCCTGTTTTTAATACACTAGAAATTTAAAACGTACTTTTTTCTGGAAAATCTCCATGAGGGAAAGATTTCTTTGCTCTCTCTGCCAAAAACGCTGCCTGTCACATAGTAGATGCTCAATAAGTTTATTTGCAAATAAAACAAATGATGTAGTTTGATGATATTCACGTTAGCTATTTATAATGTGTAGGATGAAATGTGGAGCGAATTTTAGCCGTTCCTTTCATATTCCCTCAGTAAAAAGTCTCTCATCTGAAAATGAAATGTTCATTATTTCAATCCTTATGCTGCTATTGGCTATGGCTTCTGGAGGCTAAGAAGTTTTGCTGTGCTCTCTCCTATATATAAAAATAAGTACTACAGGAGAATGTTAACATAGAAAGGGTTAAGTAATCTTTATTTACATGAAAAGCTCTCCTCGGGGTGTGGTTTACCCATTAACTTTGTAGGAGAGCTTCCATAGGGTCAGCTGTGGAGGACCTGCCACCTTCAGAGGAGTTTTTTCCTAGGAAAAAAGAAAGAAAGAAAGAAATCTGATATCCACCTGCGGGGTTTCTGTTATCATTCGTATCATTTCCCTGTAATAAAAGCCACTTCAGCCTCCTAAGACTGGATGTTGACCCAGAAAGAGAGTGCTGCCAGCTGCATTGGGGCCTCAGAACTGGCAGCTGCATGGAGGAGTCACAGGCCATATAGTGAGCAAATTTAGTTTGAAAGCACAGGTGCCTGTGTTTTTTGAAAATTGTTGGAATTCCGATTGCAAAGCTCAGTGGAGGAAGGGAAGTTGAATCAGTGTGATCCTTGCATCTGTCAAAATTATCTATTGTCCTATGGGTCATTGGAGCAATTGGATAACATTAAGACCAGGGTGATATTACAAATAAGCAAAACCGAGGGGACCACTTTGATATGTACCCATTTAGAAAGACTGCTTTCCTCTCTTACAAGCGTGTTTTCTATTCTGCCAGCTGTACTCTCTTGCATAACTATGTTTCAGAATCAACCGTTGCCATGGTTTCAGTTCAGACCAAAGAGGCAAGAGTAAACAATTCTGAAGTGATCAAATACCATTGACTCTTGATTACGTTAAGCCATAGTACGTTATCCCAAAACCATTTTTATTTGGTTGTGTAAGGTGTTTTTGAATTTATACCTGATATAGGTATCTTTAATAGTATAGAAATTTATTCTTCAAAATAACCAAATCATGTTGTAAAGGTCTCATTTAAGAGAATATGCTAAGCAACTCAGTTTCCTCCATCCCCCAGCCCCTCAAGAGTGGGGTCATGGGGTGGAACCTGCCATGAGCTCTGCACTGGGCAGTTTCTGTTAGTCATTTCATGTCATCCTCATAACCGTGGGAAGTAGCTGTCATTAACCCCATTTTACAGATGAGGCATCAAGAGCTTAAGTAACTTTCCTAGAGCCGTAGAGGCCAAGCCAGGAATTGAACCCAAGTTGGCCTAACTCCAGACAAAGCTCAGGGTCTTTCCATGACAAAATATTGTCTCTCTAACCTCAGGGAATCCCCAGGATGGCTTGAGGTTAGCAGAAGGCAGTAATTTTCTTTCCACTCACTCATTCATTCGTTAAACAGCTAGAGAATACCAGCTACATGCCCAGTTCTGTAAAAGAAACTGGGGACAGAGGGATGAGTGAACGTCATCCCTGCCCCAGAAGAGCTCTCAGGTTTGGGGAGATATGAAAACAACCAGCAGGCAATGCGAGAAGTGCACGGAGTCTGCCTGGGGCAGGAGGCGGTGAGCAGTGCGGGAGGAGTCCAAGAATTCAGTAGGAGAGGAGACACCTGAACCAACAGTGGAGGATGTATAGGTGATAGCCAAGCGTTCCAAAGAGAGGAAATGGCCTGTGCCTGATGGCAGCGTATGAGGGACTCGGTATATAAGGTGGTGATGGTGGGAGGGCCGTGAGGAGAGGTACAGCCTCGAATACAGGCTGGGGCCGGATCAAAATGGCTCTGCAATAAGGAATTTGAACTTGATTCTGTGGTCTCTGATGGATTTTCAGTAGGGATGCAATGTAATCGAATGTAAAAAGTACAACATTGACTTTCGACAAATCCTCTGAGTTTTATCTAGGGAATTGTCTGAATTTACATAAAATCCTACTGTAGTATTTGCACAATATTGCTGTTTAAGCCACATTCACCTCTTCTCATACAAGGTGTCTTTTCTAGGTTAACTTTCTGCAAAAGAGAGCATCCATCCTTCAGGAAGAACTGACTGCATACCAAGGCAGAAGGTACAGCCCATGATCAGAATGTTTGCTGATTTGTTTGCATTGTTTGCACCTGATAGTCTTATGGTTTGATGTTAAAGTCTTTATTGAAATGCTTAAACGTAATATCAATTTTGAAAAAAAGACTTTTTTTAGTGAACAGCGTGTCTTTGAGAAGGCACCCACTTCTAGTAATCACAGTGCTTAGTCAGTACTATCAGGACGAGATGAGAGAATCCGCAGGTGCCTGTCAAGTCCAGGTTTCACCTGCAGAGTCACGACAAGACATTGTCCTGAAGCCCGGTTGCAGGATTAAGGAGACACTGTCTTCCTTTTAAGATAGTGAGATGATGCAGTTCTTAATATGGTAGTCCACATCCTCAGAGCCCCCAGGCCCCTGGAGGTTTGGCGCTGTTGCAGACATTCTCCAGACCAAAATAGATAACCGGCTCAGTGACGTCACAACGCTAACCGCGACTTCACTGCTCCGGGTGTGTACTTCTCAGGGATGCACGAGACCTTTTTAGCAAAGGTTCCCAGTGACTCACTGACAGAGGTTACATTCACCTGCTCTAATTCAGTCAAACAGCCTTCCCTTTAGTGTAGTGAAAGACTGAACCACTTATTTGGCGTTCAGTTCAAGTAAAAACCTTGTGAATCATTCACTTTTCCAAAGATTCTGTTGCTTGGTATAGATAGAATTTGACAACTTATAGGTGTAAATGATGAAATTTTGATATCAAATATCCTTTTAACCTTTATCCAACTCCTCCTGAATTGGAACATATTTTATAATTGATCTGCCCATTAAACCTAGAGGAAGTCATAACTTTTTGATTTTTGATTTTCAGGTAACTGCCTGAAGACTTAGCTAAGTAACACAAGAGAGTGCAATGGATTCGACTGTCTGGCCTGCTCTGTGGACCTCTTCCAGCAGGTTTGCAGATTTGGATATTGTAAAGTAAACTGTGAGATCAGTGGCATCTTTTAATACATAAATGTAATTAAGATCATAAAAACATACATGACTCATACACTAATGGGGTGGTTTTATTTGTGTCTGCCTAAGTTATTTTTTTAACATTCCTTTATTTCTGATTTCCATATTTGTGTGCATTTGAGTGTGTACGGAGAATGGCTTATATTGGGAAAAGAAATGATTTCTCATGATATGCCTTGTTAATACTCTTGCATAGAATTTTACCGGTCACGTATGATCAAAATCACGTTTGTAGTATCATATCAAAATTTTCACGTTTATGTTGTTTTCATGTTCATGTTCATATATTATTAAAATATTATTTTGTACTTATCAGTTTTATTTCTACTTTTTATTGCACCTCATTTGCTAAAATAAGTATGACATATACATGGTATTTTTCCCTAGAAAACACTAGCAGTCTCAAATTGTACTTTGGGGAAAAATACCTTATGTCATGTCAAAGATCAAGTCCATAAGCAGCACGCTTATTTAGAATAAAAATCGCCAGGTCATCTGACATCAGTCCAAGTACTTGTCATGTCGTCACTCCGGTCTCATCCTGGGACTCCAGAGGCAGAAGAGCATAAGAATTTTATGTAGCAGCTATGGTTTTGTTGTTGCTTTCTTGATCTCTCTTTTTATGGTTGTTGTTTTAATTATATCATTTGACACTCCTTAAAATGCCTAAAATGTAGGGAAGTGTTGGGAGGACACTCAGCACACTGGCAAGTGATGGCAGAATGAGCTTTGAGTGGTCCCGTTTCCTCGTTGAGAGAATATGGTGTTGCTCCTGTGAATGGGTGTTTAAGTCCCCACCTGAATGCCAATAAGCAGTTCTATGATTTGCCAAGGAAATTTTGAATTGCAGTGGTTGGATGCTCCATATTCTTTTGACTGTGTTGTGGTACGTGCCATAGGCCCTTTGAGACACTAAAAATCTGGACCGTGGGCGGGGCTGTAATCATCTGGTTTACTGTAAAAGGACAGGGCAGAACGTTTATTTACACTTTTCCAAAATTCTTTTCTGTTTCCCACGCCCATCTCTGTTGTTTGCTGCCCAAGGATTAATTACCCTTTTTTGTACTATAACTGAGACATGGAGATGATAAGGAAGTAACAGGTTTTACAGCCACTTCCAAAGCCAGGGCCAGGATCAGCACAAACACTGCCTTGTGCTGGCAGCAGTAGGAGGCCTCGAATTCTTGCACTAAATCGTCGCTGTCTGGTCACCACTCTGCCTGGTAATATTCCCCCTGACTTGACACCTCCTCCAGGAATATAAGTCTCTGTACTTTGAAAGATCAGATTTTTCTTGCACATACAATAAATTATAGAACTAGCTTAAAGAGGATTCAGGAAAAAGCAAAATTGTAGCAGATGCTGTTAAAACCACCTAACAAATGAGGACAATTGGTACTCAGACTATGATTTAGTACTCGGAAGGGAAAGATTAAGACTACATGATTAATTTTAAGTACTTCTGTACAGGCCGTGAAAAACAGGTTGAAGCTCAGCAGATTTCATTAGTAAGGTTATTAGTTGCTTGAAGTGAAAATACTTTGTGAATTGTATTGTGTGCTGGAATTGGAACTCCCACTCAAGAGTATTTGTTCTCCATGAGTAAATATCAGTAGGTGTTTTATAAAGCTGCCTGCTATTCTTTCTTTTCCTTATTTCAAGGGTTATGAAATTACAAACACTGGTGAACCTTTGACATTACCCAGATCCTGTTTCCCTTCTGAAGCATGTCATATACGTCTGGGAGTAAACGTACTGAAGCTTTAGGTCAGTTTGATTGTGTGTGATAGGAATAGGTGGCTGACACTAATGTTTTTGTGAACGTTCTCTGATAAAGGAAGAGAAAGAAAGATTGCACTTGGCATGTTTAAAATTCCTTACTGAATTGAGCACTGAGTATATAAATGGCTACTGGGAGAAAAAGCAAGTGCTCAGGAAATAAATTATAAACACTGTGCCTTATTATAAAATCATCTAAGATTTCATCCTTTCTTTTATCTGGTGGAAGATCAATTGTTCATCACAAGTACCTAATTTAGTCACATTTCAAGTTATTATTCCTGGCTGCTGCACCTGAGTCAAACACCTGTGCTTTTTTCAGTTCAGCTCGTAACTGTCAACAGGTAGTGGTTGGTAAAGCATTTGGAACAAGCTGAGCAGAAAGAAAGCTGTGGGATCACAGTGTTCTCGGGGTGTGTTCTTATCCAGTTATGGGATCGGGCAGGAGAAGGGTTAACATGGAAGTCAGCTGTCAGTCACAGGCACACGTCCTCGTTTTGTTTGACTCCACTATTTCTGCATCACCAAGCAGTGAGCCATTTTAGGGGTCTGATCCCTGATTTTGCAACCTCCCCACTCAACAATCAACTCCTCAGAGGGCAGCCATCCAGGGGCACAATGGAGGAAAAAGGACTAAGCGAGAGGGAACAGAATGGATGGACCTGCTTCATAGTTTGTACAAAAGAATTGACTGGCTCAAGGGAAGTAGTTCAGATTCAAACGTTATCCTGTAATGTCACATATCAATAGTGATTTCCTCAGAAATGGGCATATGCTTATGGTGGTGAGCAACCTCACTAAAGGAATCTGCAGAGAAAGTGGAGAAAGAAGAAACTGTGAGTTTGAATTAACAATTAACAGCTCTCTTATTAAAGTGCATCACCATCCACAGAAGGCAGTGGTTTAGCTTTCCTTCTAAGAGTAAAAAGGAAAGGTAAAACATCAAAAATGGTGGGAGAAAAGTTTCAGAACACAAGGTCATTTTAATTCATAGTTTCCTTAAAAGAACTCTCTCTTCTCAGCTTTCATATTTTGTTCAGAAAGGTTGTCTCTTTTAAGCCTTGTCATTAAAGACGGTTTGCTCTTTAAAGTGAATTATCAAAGGGTATAGAAATTGCAAGTTACTGAAACTAAAATGCATGATCAATTTTAAGTCTGCTAACTAAAGCTTACTTAAAATTGGATGTGCTTTTGTCCTGGCAGCCCCTTTGATAACACCAGAAAAAGATGCAGGGTTGGTCAATTCAAAGTAGGAAAAGAAGATAATTAGATAAAACTTTTTTCAACTATTGAAGTGGTTCTTGGATTTGGAGACTTGATTAGGAAGCTGTGGCATAGGCTATAATGTATTTGAAAAGTAAAATTGAATATCCCATATTTTAACCCGTATTAACATCCCTCACTATATTGTTTTAAGAACTGAATCAAACTTCAGATTGTATTATTTACCTCTCATGTGGAGGAAGAGAAATGGAATTTGTAACATAAGACTGAAGGAATTTTAAAATCTGGATCCCTCACCAATATTTAGTTCATTGAAAATTAGTTCTTCTAGAAGTTTCAGTTTTAAGCAAGGATTTCCATCAGGCAAATGCTTTAAAACCAAAGGCCCAAGATGTTGCTGTAGATTCTGCTGTTTTTAGAACTGAGCTTAGTCTAGACATCAGGCTAATAAATACTCTTATATCCTCTTTGGGAGTCTCCCCTTTAAGAGAGGTCTTATGGAAAACAGCTAGTTGGACACAAATTGATCATGGAGCAGAAGGAGAGGGCTGCCTAGTGAGAAGGCTGATCCATTTAATTAGCTAAAATGTGGTCACATGAGTGAAACCAACGTGTCCATACTCCTTTGCTTCAGCGAGAAAGGGGAGTTAGCTCACGGGTGGAGTCTACCAATTAGCTTTGTTTCCTTAGGCAATTCTTGTCACCTGTCTGGGCCTCACTTTTCTAATCTGTCTATACTAGGCCAATATTTCCCAAACTGTACCATTTCAATCCTCTAATTCAGTGTTTTTCAAACTAGTATTCCATCAAGCCTGTTCTGTATGATTTGTCTTGAGGTATTCAGATGTCACATTTAGGAAGTGTGTCATGCTATATCCCCGTCTTGAAGATTCACATTTACATCACTTGCTTAGTCATTGATTCATTTAATAAACAGTTATTGATTGCCTACCATGTGCTAGGCAGCATATTAACCACTCTCAAACCCAGTGGCTTAAAACAATAATTTATTATCATCTCTCTTGGTGCTGAGGGTTGACCAGGCTCAGCTGGGTTGTTGTCACTTGGGTTTCATGCAGGGGCAGTCAGATGTTGTCTGGGCTGCAGTCATGGGAGGCTCAATGACTTTAAGCCCACAAAGGGCTGTGAGGAGCCCTCAAGAGCAAGCCCAGAAAGAAACTAGACACAGAAGCCACCAGCCACATAAGGCCTGGGCAGAGAAATGGCACAGCGTCACTTCTACTGAATTCTGGCAAAGACAGAGCCCACCCGGAGTCCAGGGTAGAGGACACAGACTCCAGCAATGTCAAAGAATCTGTTGCCATCTCTAATCTGCCACACCCTTTGGTAAAGAAACTTATCCAACTTTCTTTAATCTGGAATCTCCTAAAATAACTTGATCTATGAAATCATTTTTTAGGTTTTTCTTTGGTCCACATATTTTATTGTACAGAGTTCAGCGAAATCTTGATTAGAGAAACCCAAATCTAGGTAATTGCTAAAAAGTTCCTGCCTCTTCAAAAATTCTGTTAATCTATGTTATATTTCTACAATCACAGGTTAAATGAGGGAGTTGGAAACACTGCCTGGGAAGCCCTGAGTCAGGAGTATTCAGTTAGGCCATGTCTTCCTGTCTGATTCTTTTGAAAGATGGTAGCAACCACAGTTGAATGTTTCTTTCAACTCTTCTCTGTTTGGGGCTTGGTATGCATTGTTTATCGTAATTATCTTAGCAAGTGTATTATTATAACAGTCCACCAAAACACATACCATGTGCTTAGCATGGTTTTTCTTTCTTTCGTGGAAATATCAGGCACATGGAAGGATGTGGACTTCATGAGCCTGCAAGGGAAAATTTCCTGAACCACAGAACACTTAAAAACTACTCAACTAAGTAGAGCACAATCATCCAGATAAACAAATGAATCCTAATTGCTCCGTTAGCTTTCTCACCACTCCTGAGTTATCTGTGTTTACGGCACTTGTTCCACTATATCTCACTATTCTTAGCCTGAACCTGAGTGGGGGGATGTCAGTATGTAAATGGTGCCAAGTATGTAAGTACAAGAGCTAGGCTACCATTCCGCCATCTAACTCTCTGAGTCTTGCTGGACAATTGATCCAGCCTGGTGATCAATGTGCGTCATGAAAACATTAAAACGGTTGGTTTGACTGGAGTTCGGCTCTGTTCAGCAAGCAAAGCCTGATGGTTTAAGGGTAAAAGGAAAATAGAAAAGACATCGTTTCCTGAGGAAGAGGAAATATTTTCCTAACAGGGTGGTGGAGAGTCCTGAGAATCTTGCACTTTTTGCAGAATTATCTTGACATCGACTGCGACGCCTCGAAAGCGAGTTTGCATTTCCCAGTTTTGCTTCATGCGAGTTGACTGCAGCTGTCATTTACCTGATATCAACCCTGATGTTGCTCTTCAAGTCATATGTAACCTCCCTTGAACACTTTCGTGTTCCCTAGCTACCACTGAGTCACAATCCTGTGTGAAATCCTTTTTAAAACTGATAATTTGGCCCATTACATATCATTGTGTTTGTAATAAAAATATTTATCCAAGCTGGGCATAGTGGTTACTGCGTGAAGCCAAGGCAGGATTGCCTCATCGTGTCTCCACCTGCTCCTTCTCAGAGTTAAGGATCTGGTAGCAGTTTTCTGCCTAGAGTGATATTTCTTACAACGTTAGGGAACCTTTCTCTGATTGAGTTCCCACTTGTGTTATCTGATTTTCTTCAGTATTTTTATTTATGCATTTGGGCATGTGAATTTGGAAGCTGCTAGAATACAAATTGGTGGATTAAGAGAATTATTTTTTCTTTTAAATCCTTATTTACAACCTACAGCCTTATTTGAAGCGTGTGTGTGTGTGTAATAGTAAATCCATTCACTTTCAAAGCCACATCTATACATTTTTTCTTGTAGTACCGAATTTATTTAAAATAGGCTAATTAAGATAGCAAATCTAAGTAGACCTCCTACTGCTGGCCCCTGCTATTAGGGACTTCACTTAGAACCATGTAATGTTCATTCTCTCTGCCTTTTTATTGGTAGAAGAGAAAGATTAATTGGCCTCATCTCTGTCTCACATGGTAATTATTGTTCTCTCTGTGATATTACATCTAACATATGAGGAGCATTTTCACCTCATGCAAACTGTGAATTGAGCTCAGCTCTTCCAACCTTGAATAAATTTGCGCCAAAATTAAATATCCTGCAGACCTTTGCTGAGCACCTCGTCTCTCCCGAGCACTGAGCCTGGGCCTGTGAGACATACCAAGATGCTTCCAGACCTGCTCCTGGCCTGTGAAGGGCTTGTGATCCATGAGGGAAGATACACACATATAGAAAAGAAAAGCAGCCCGATAATGCAGGAGACAACATGATCTTTGTATAAGAGAAATGCTAAATATTATGGGAATTCCAAGGCAGTAGTAACATTTTGAAATGAAGTTTTACAGGAGGAGGTGACATTTAAGCTGGACATTGGAACAAGAGTAGGATTTCCATAGGTAGAAATGTGGGGAGGGGCGTTCCAGATGGAGTGATAGCCAGTGAAGTTGTTCAGATGATCTAGATCATAATGTGCTGGGAGAAAGCAGTATGAGAGAAGCTTTCAAAGGTGTGTTGGAGTCAGATTACGGGAGACAAAGAGAACTGCATTTAGTGACCACCTCCAGTCCTGGGCTGGCCTCAGCACGTGTGGTTGAGAGCTTTGGAGTCAGAGGGACCTGGAACTGGGCAAGTTGCTTAGCTTCTCTGTCTCAGTTTCTTTGTGTTAGAAAATGGAATAAATAGTAGAACATGGTTATGAAGATTAAATGAGATAATGCATTAAAAAGTCTAACATACAATAAACATTCAATATATGAAGGCTATTTTTATTTTCTGACAACCTTCAATAAATTCATGAGATAAGTATTGTTTATACTTCAGGAAACTGAAGAAAGAAGTTTGGAAATATGCCCAGGGTCACATTTCTAATATGTGATGAAAGCAGAAATTGGAACTCATGTCTCTATAATTCACTCATTTTTGCTCCTTCCACTATATTGCGTTAGAAAAGGCAAGAGGCTGCAGGCAGAGAAAAAGTTAGGAAATGTGTGCAGGAGTCCCATATGTTGGACCAAATCCCCAGTGAGAGAAGCATCTCTCTGTGAATGGAAAGTAGGTCAAAGAATCAGTAGCTACAGTGGCACCTGAATGAATGAGGTGATTGTGAAAGAGAAAGAAACAAATGTGGGCCAAAGTTTCTAGCCTAAAAAGATGCGGGGCACAGATTTGAGTGGGAGGAAGAATGATGAGTTTGGGTTTAGACATTCTGAGCTTCATCAGGTAACTAGAAACCTGGGTCAAGGCCCAGAGATTTGTCAATCAGGAACATCTGGGTGAGAGTTGATGCTGAGAGAGCTGATGGTTTCACCAAGAAGGGGAAAGGTTTGGAGGAGACAGAAGAGGAGAGGAGAGGGATGGGAGGGGACCAGGAGGGAGTGCACCATTCGGGAAGCTGAAGATAAGAGTTTATAAAAGAGAAGTAGAGCTAAGGAGAGGGCTGGTTGCAGGGTCAGACCTACCGTGCCTCTAGGAGGACTAAGAAAATCCATTGAATTTGCCCTTGAGGAAGAAGTCAGGAGGTGCAATGGATCAGAGGAGACGGTCTGAATTCCTTGAGGGTCCAAACTGAAGGGCATGGTGGCTCCCAGACACCTACAGTCCTGAGCTAAGTGGTGGCAGCAGGGTACAGAGTTCTGAGAGCTCCTTTGGGATTGGAGGCAGGGTTTCCTCCTTGGATTCTAGATAACAGTTTGCAGTTGGCAATGGCACTAACCCCACAAAAACACTGGAGCTTGTGCAGGCCCGGCCATGTGAATGGGTATTCGGGGTTATTTATGAAAGTTTAGGGAAATTTTTTTGAAAGTTCAACTCTTGTCTCATCATACAATTTGCACCAATTTGTAAAATTTATGGAGTCGTTAAATGAAGTTAGCCATTTTGCAAACTAGCCCTTGGGATAAATCATGATAATAAAATTGATCATCCTCAAGGGACTTTCCTCTACATTCAAATATTTTTGTTTCTGATCCTTACTGATATGGAATTATTGTTGGTTTTCAGGCATTTTTATTTTTACAACAAAAGTCAGCTTGAACTTGATATTTAGGTAGAACTTAACCTTTAATTAGTATACTTGATCACAAAATTATACTTTTTAATTCCTAGCCCACCCTCCTCCCGCAAAAAAAAACAAACACTAGTTAAGAAAACCAGGTGAATGATTGTGAATATATTTTGGAGGTAAAAAAGATTGCATTGAAAACAGAGCAGTGTAAGGACAGTACTATACAGGCTTTAGTATTGCACACCAAGAGATGAAACAACTTTTTAAAAAAGGAAATTAAACTTATTAAAATTCTGGAAATGTAGGTCAAACTTTCATACTACATAAAAGCATTTTGATACCCTAAATTTTTTTAGGAAGTTTTGTAAATGTTTACCACAGTGTCTAGAAGCCATAAATGTCTATGTTTCTTTCTTTTTTTTTTTATAGTTTGGCACCAAAGTTTCCTTCATGCCAACACCAAAAGTTACTAATAGGGACTTGTAAAGAAAATAAAGCAAGACATTATAATTCTGTCAAAATAGCTTAGATTATGGTCTCATAATCTAAGGGAAGGAGGAAAAAAATGGCTTTTTTCTACTAAGAAAAATTGAGAATAGGGACATTTGGTCACCATGTAATCCCCAGTGGGAGGTGGGAGGGTATAAATGCTTTAGATTTTCTGCCTGTCCTCCAAAGAAGTAACAAAGGGAACCCAACTTTGCCCGGTGCCCTTGAGCTGTTGGGAGAATCCAGTCAACTCAAGCTGGCCCGACCATGGCTTCCCCAGTGTCTCAGGGTAGGGTCCCCCACTGGGAAAGTCTGGAGATGACTATGGTGCCTAAAAGCGCCACCACTAATCCAGCCCTGGATTGCTTTTTCAGTAATAGAATATGGCCCTCCCAGCTACAAAGAAGAGAAGTTGGATCCTAGTCGCAACTTGAAAGCACGTCAGTATTTAGCTTGTCCTTTGCAGAGGTCAGCAGTGTAGACAGTGAGAGGGAGGTTTGTAGACGTTGACTTGGAGTTTTTCTGCTGCTGGTATCCTAAGGTGTTGCTGCTCTTCTGCCAGATGGCATCAGCTAAAAGCAAACTGAGAAGTGCCGTAGGTAATTATGAGCTTGATTTTCAAATACTTGCCACTCTACTGCTGGCCAGAATGTGCTTTTCACCCAGGCACTTCAGGAACAAGTGGAGAGGATCCCAACAGTGTTGTGGAGAAGTCTTGATTTTGTTCCTAGAAATGGATGTAAAACTGAGAGTAGCGTTTATCTTCATCTGAAAGGCATCTTTGGGCCAAAAATAAGTAGAGTCTTATTTCAGATTAGCTTCACTGTAATAGCATCTAAATAATTCCATTTTATATACTTGGATTTTATACTATAATTCCTACTTGGCCATAATGGTTTAGCCTATGATTATGCCCTTAAGCATAGTTGAATTTTACATTATGCCTTCTGACCATAGAGAAGAGAAAGTATAATTCTACTGTGTCTTCAGGCAAGTTATTAAATATTTTATTGTGCAAGTATAGTTCACGATACTTTAAGGCAAGAGCTTGTATTGATAGACAAGTTCAATTTCTAACACTGGTTAAATTGGCCTTTGGGCTAGCTACTTAAACTCTGTATGCCTTAGGTTCACCGTCCAGATAAATAGATAAGAAAAAATGAGTATAGGATTATCAAATTAGTGATGTGTTTAAGACATAGAAGTAACAATGTAAAAGAAATCACTTAAGCCATCTTGAGAGGGAAAGCCACCTGCAGCTGCTATAGACAACTCTTCACATTCAGCACCTTGTCTTGGTACCCATCCCTGCTTTAAGGTCTTCTCTTAACCTGATTAAGACCACTGCTAATCACCAAAACACATATTTACTATATATTTACACATATGGCCTAAATGAGTTGGATATACAGTCTGCCCATTCAAGGTCAAGGTTGGTACTGATGCATCTAACTCCATCTGCAGCTAAGAAAAAAAAAATAGATCTTTCTTGCAACACTTCATTTAAAAAAATTCATCAAATATTAAAATGTTTTCACGCTTCACTATATCTAAGAAAAGCAAATGTGATGTGTGGATTCTTCAATCAACAAAAGGATAAAGGCCATAGTTTTGGAAATAAAGCATTTAATCAAAAGGAAAAATCTTATTTGGTTGTGAGCACAATTTCAAAGAACACGAAAAATATTTGAATCCTGTATAGAGCCAATTCCTTGATTATAAGAGAATGTGATAGGTTCATTTATAAGGTATAAAAAATGTGGTGATGTAGTAGCAACCTAATCAGATGCAATGAATCCTCGTGCCTCAGAATCAAGCAGTAGTTTGGGCAAAAGAACCTCTTCTCTTCTAAACACAGAAGAACAGGAAAGCATTTTCAACACCACCAAAGCAGTGCTTCATCACTTCTGGAAATGAACTTGTTGGTTTGATATCAAAATACAGGAGAAAACTTTAAGAACCTATTTAGAAGCATCAAAGAATTCCACAGAAGAGTTAACGAAGGGAACAATGGAATCTTCTCTGCCCTGGCGGTTACCACTCAATGGATTTCTAGAGCATTCATGCACATGGTGTCCACAGTAACTATTTTCTAGAGATGACCCTAATTTTGAACATAGTTCCAAGGCCCTTGGAGCAATGGAAAAGGCTGATACAAAGATACCATCTTCTGTCCAATATCGAACTCATATTTTAAGACAACTCATCCAACCCAGCCCATGAAGAAAAGCCTTCGAAAAGGAATATTTGTGATCTTCTGTTTAATTTTTCTGAGATCAAAGGTAAAGCGATTTTTCTGAGATCAAAGATCAACTACCAAGTGGCCACACTAGGTCTAGAACCCAAGTTTTTGGTTTCAAAGTCCATACTCTTCCCCTGTTGCTTGTTCTCCCCACCCCCTGTGCTGTAATATATTAGACACATTAATTTAACTTTGTGGTAATATGAGCCAAGCCCTTTTTTCCACAATGGTCATGCTTGGCCAATGTCCATTTACTAGTTTTTTCAGTACTTTGTGAGTCTTGTGATCTAGGGAGGCCAAAAGGTCTAGCCCTTGGTGGCCCTGGGAACAGTGTCTGTTTGGAAATGTGCTATAAGGCATCAAAGCTTAATTTCATAAACCATCTGATAAGACATTTTATAAGAGGACAACACTTGCCAGAGTCCCAACGAGTGGTATGTGCAAGAGTCTGCTCTTGGGCAAGAGTGTGAGAAATGGAGTGAGAATTGCAAGAGGAGTCCTGGCAATGCTCTCTGGTCTCAGCAATTCCCCTTCCGTGCCTGGGCCCTCGGTTTCCTCTCTATTCTCTAGAGAGATACTCTTCTGGGCAGTGGGAAAAGGGTCTGTTAGGAAGCTGCTTCCTTCCAATGTCAGCCATTGCTGGAACCAAATAAGGAAATTCTTTCTCTTTGGAATTTCATTTCTTTTCCATTATTTGCAAGATTACAGTAACCAATCAAGGTAGACCTTCCCTTCCCTTTGGAGCTAGTTGGTCCTCAATCCTGCAAGTCTTCAAGCAGTGGTGTCAGGGAAGCAGTAGGGTGAATGAGAGATTGCATTGTGCAAGCCCTTGATCTGTATCTCACGGGTCCTTTGTAACTCCAAGATTCTATGACAAAATCTTAGGATGCAGATAAGTAGCTATTTTTGGGCAATGGGAGAGAAAAATGTGAAGCAACCTGAGAGATCCTTGATATCCAGCCAGATATCCTCACATGGGGACATTATTAAAACCGAATGCCTTCAAAAAGACTCAAAATACATAAGGTTTTGGCTTTTCCATTGCTGACGTCTCTGATTTTCCGTTTGGAGATGATGGAAACACAGCTGAGGGACATGAATGGAATGTCACTGGTTCCTGGGGCAGTCCAAGATGTCACTCGAGAAGGAAAGAGGCAGAGCCTCCTGTTTTCCAAGCTGAGTCTCCCTGTTGCTGAAGACAGATTCAAAATGTTACATCTCATTTTTTGCTTGAAATAAAATGCTCCAAGATAGCATAATATGTGAATCACATCTCAGGGGCTGGCAGCTTCTGGACCCCTCACAAGTCATCAGGAGGCAGGATTACTTTAGAATAAGCCTAGAGTTCCCATCTGTTCTGTAGTTTGCACATAGGTTGAAAAAAGGGGTGCAAATAATTTCTTAAGAGAGCCCGACCTTCATCGCTGGCTGCATTTACTCTTGGACAACTTAAAACATGCCAACTTTGAACTAAAAACATTCACATGTTGATCAATTCTAATTGGAAATAATCTATTTTCTGAGGGCAAGCCACTTTTACAGGCTTTTCTCCCTGAATCTTCACAACCACTCTGAGAAGTAGGTATTACCGTGGTGATGGGCTATTTCGGCTCTTCTTTACGGATGAAGAAATGAGGCTGAGGGCTTATTGCCAAGGAGAAACAGTCCTGGTGGTTGAGGGCTTATTGCCAAGGAGAAACAGTCCTGGTGGTGGAACGGGAACTGGAACCCAGGTCTGCCTGATGAAGAACTTTCCACTAACCCGGCTAGAGTGGACAGCGGTCCTCACCCAGGCTCCACATTAGAATCATTTGAGAAGATTTTAAGATGTACCCAGGCCCATTACCCACCCCAGGCCAATTAAAGAAAAAGCTTACAGCTGGGGCCTGCGAATGTTTTAAAAGCTCCTGGATTATTCTAACCTGCAGCTGGGGCAAGAACCACTGCTAGAAGACCTTCCAATCCCAGACATAGAGATTTACAAGAATCCCCTATAAAGAAGGGAGAAGGAATTCCCCTGGGACTTCCTCCCCTGGGAGCAGGGATTCCACCCTACATGTGCCCAATCAGGCCACTGGACAGAGGCTTCATTGGTGCTTTGAAGCATTCTCTGTTGGATGAGGCAGACCCACTGCACCGAGGAATGAGGTTTCCTATGAACTGTGGAAGAGGTGTGTCTCTGTCTCAGCTGTTGATATTGGGGAAATAAATCTGTGAAGGTAGGAGGCCCCCTCTGCGCAGCTTGGCCATTTGGCTGCCTGTGGGTGAGGGATGAGTAGGGGAGCCTGGACTGCTTCAAAGTCCAGATGCCAACCAGTGTGAACCTGGAGCTGCCAGGTGTCGTCTTTCCTGCAGACACTTTTATTGCTCTCATCACCCCTTGCATTGGGAATGAATCGAACATGCCCACCCATCCACCTCTCCCAGCCTGAGCTGAGGCTTCCCCTTATGTCCCCCTCTCACAAGAACCTGTGTGGTTGCATCTGCCAGCCCTTGGTACCAGGAAAGAAACAAAGGCACTGTCCTCAGATTCCCCATCCCTCCTCCAATAGTCTCACTTACAGAGACAGAAAACCTGCCTCATAGGGTAGCTGTAGGATTATAGACAGTAATGCAAGTACTATGCTGAGCTGGGGCCTGGCCCTGGCAAAGCACTCATAAATGGTGATGGAAGTGATGGTGACAAGGAGGAGGAGGAAGCCATTTACTTCCCTGGTTTTCTTCTCTGCTTTGGTTCCCTACCCTTCCTGCCAACCCCAGTGCCATGTTCTTAGGAATACACCGAGTCCAGGGCCCTTCCCACTATGGGAAAGGAAGTATCCACTACCTATTGACAGCATCCTGCAGCCCTGACTTTTCCTGATCACTCCCTTCTACTCAAAGCTCATCTTAGGACTGGCCCATTCCTGGCCAGGGGACAGTGGATACTGAGGAATCTGCTCCTCTCAACAGCGCACCTGGCTAGGGCAGAGCATGATGAAGGGATAGTAGCCTTACTCTGATGCCTGAGTTGGCTTCGGATCCTGGTCCCAGCATTTGCTAGCTCTGTGACCTTGAGAGAAGAGTTGGTCCCCCTGAATTTAGCCCCTTCTCTTGCATAATGGGGATGAAACACCTACCTTGCACAGGGTTGTCCCAAGCCTTAGCCCCACCCCATCCCCCTGATATATTACCCCACCAAGGTGACACGTTGCCCCAACTCAGACAAAATACTTACATCTCCAGAATCCCAAGCCATGATCTTGGGGATTCATTGGGTCAATTGAATTAGTGGACAATTACAATGCCTTTTCTTTTGTTAAAAATTAGAGGCCAGCCCGGTGGCATAGCAGTTAAGTTCGCACGCTCTGCTTTGGCGGCCTGGGGTTCACAGGTTCAGATCACAGGCACGGACCGACGCACCACTTGTCAAGCCATGCTGTTGACAGCGTCCAATATAAAGTAGAGGAAGATGGGCACGGATATTAGCCCAGGGCCAGTCTTCCTCAGCAAAAAGAGGAGGATTGGCAGTGGATGTTAGCTCAGGACCTGTCTTCCTCACAAAAAAATAAATAAATAAAAAATAAAAATAAAAGGAAATTAATATACCACTATTATTATGAGGGGCTGACTTAGGCACTGGAAGTGCAGAGCAAGCACAGGCCCTGGAGATCAACTCAGATGGGATGGGATTTCTGGATGGAGTAGATGTGGGGTGTAAGGAAGAAAATGCAGGATGGCTCTAAAATGTTTGGCCTGAGCAACCACAGCGTGTAGTTGCCGTTAAATGAGATGGGGAGACTGCAGGTGGTGCAGGTTGAAGGGAACATTCAGGAGCTCAATTTTGATCAAGATAATTCTGCGATGTCTGTTCAGCTTTTACCAAACCTGTCACATTTGTAAAGTGCCCAGCACAGCACAGAAGGAACTCAGTGAGTAATTGCTGCTGTTTTCATTGTCACTGTTAACCACTACCGCTGCTTCTCCACCTCGAATCCTGCCGTGATTAGAACCTGAGAAAAGGTCAGATTGCACTGACCCCCTCATCATTCTTGCCAGGGTGATTGGCTATTTCTCCTCATGCATATGCACCAGAGAAGGCACTAGGCTCCCTTCTGAGGGGATCTCAAGCCCGGGCTGAGCAGCAGTTTCCTTATGTCAGGGCCTTGAGTGAGAGGGAGCTGACTCAGGCCAAGGTCACACTGCAGCTTTGAGCTGCAATCTAGGGCACCAGGCCGAAGTGTCAGCAAGGACTGCTTTACTCTCTGTGAACCAAAACACATTCTTGTTCTTCACAGAGCAGGAGCTTATGGCCGCAGAAAGGGATCTGGGTTGTAGGGCAGGGCTCTCATCCATTTGAAGATAAGGAAGCTAAGACCAAATTACGGGAAGGGACTTACCCAATATTGCATAGCCAGTTCGTGGTGCACATAAGATTAGATGTAAAGTTTTTAATCTCAGTCCACCATATAGCTATTTTCAAATGGGGCTGAATCATTTTCCATAGGTTGCTATGTTTCTGGGTGAAATGGGCTTTTTTGTTGTTGCTGTTTTAAAAGCATGTTATAAGTTCTTGGAGAGCAGGAATTCAGTTCAGGTCAATATTTGCTGACCTTTGATTTTGTGTAAGTGTTTTCTTGGCACGGTGCCTCAGAAGTATAGGTGATGTGGTCTCTGTCCTGAAGGATCCCCAGTGTTTACCTCGACACTCTGCCCCTACAGACGCTTAGGAAAATCTCAGATGAGAGTACACCCAGCCATCTTGTTAGATGCCATTCTCCTTGCCACCACCACCTCCCCATACACACACAGAAACATACATATACCCCAGATGATCCAAGGCATAAGAACCACCTTTACGTCACAGTTTTTCCTATTCTTTTGGAGAAAAAGACATAAAGATTGTGTCAACTTCCAGTTTCAGTAATGGTGGAGCGGCTTGTATTGAACTAACTCTCTGGAAGAAAACAATGATAAACTCTTGAAAAACATCATTAAAAAAAATTTTAAGAAGCCTATTTGGGGGCACTGGAGAGTGGCCAAAATCAGGCATAAACTGGAGGGTATTCAACCTTTGAAATAAGGGAATAATACTGAAAGCCACATTTACGTAGTTTTTCCCCTGAGGACAATCTCCAGTCTTCATGACGTGCGGAGACTAGACGTCAAGCAAAAGTCAGTCTTATTTCTTTGAGGTATCAGAAGACACACTGGGGGCTGCCAGAATGGCTAGAAATTGAGGAGAAATCCAGGAAAAGAAGGATCCAAAGATGGGGAGCCTCAAAATCCACATATGCATTTCTCTCAAATTCTTGGCTGACCTCTGAACTGTCAGTGTGGAGACACACCCCAGGTAGCCACAGAAAGCAGTAGCTGGAAGGAGGAAAGAGCAGAGCAAGTATTTCAGCACTGCCACCACAGAAGAAATACGGTTTAGAGTTTGAGTCTCATCAAGTTAGCTGCCTTCTTTAAACAAAAAAAATCACTATAATCTTCAAAGGAAGGTGAAATCCAATCCCTTTAGCATTTAAAGCACAATGTCTAATATATAGTAAAAACTCACTGGACATGAAAGAAAACAGAAAATATTATCTTGGTCAGAAGAAAAAGCAATCAAAAGAAACTGACTCCAATATGACTCAGATGTTGGAATTAGCTGACAATGACTTTAAGGCAAATTTATAAATATGTTCAAGGACTTAAAGGAAAAGACAGTCATAATCAATTAAGAAATGGAGAATCTGAGATGAGAAATAAAAATTTTTTTAAAAAATCAGAAATTCTAGAACTGAAAATTGTATCTGAAATGAAAATTTTACTAGATGGGCTTGACAGCAGACTGGAGATAGTGAAGAAAGGTTAATAAACTTAAAAATAGATGTATAGAAAGCATCCAATTTGAAGGAAAGAGAAAGTATATTGCAAAAAATGAACAAGGCTCTGTGATTTTTGGAGCAATAACATGAGGTCTAACATATGTATAATTAGAAGCACAGGAGAGAGAATGAGGAAGGAAAAATATTTCAAGAAGTAATGGCTGAAAATTTAGTCAGTTTGGTGAAAAGCATCAATTTACAGATCAAAGAAGTTCAGCAAATCCCAAGCAGAATAAATGCTACAAAGAAACCACACCTAGGTATATCATAGACTGTTGAAAACCAGATATAAAGAGAAAATCTTGAGAGCCACTAGAGAAAAAAGACATTTTAACCAGGGAACAGTGTTAAAAATGAATGCTTCTCATCAGAAACATGGCGGGGGGGGAAGGGCAGAAGACAATGGATCATCTATAAAGTCCTGAAAAGAAAAAATGTCACATTCTTTCAGATTGTTTCAGAAACTATCTTTTAATCCCTACTCCCTCGGTATCTGCCTGATTGCTTCTGCAGCTTGGCGTGAAGAACACTGATATGTGTGTGTGTGTGTTTAGTTCTATGCAATTTTATCATACATGTGTCTATTTCATTTCATTTTGGGTTTTTTTCCCTAATAGATAGTTAGTATAAGACATGGTTTTGTGCTGAAGAATTGATAGTCTGGTTAAGAAGACCAAGGAAACATAAAGAAAAATTAAAATATATGTTTAGGGAATGTTTTTGTTTCATTTAATTTAGCTTTTTTATTGAGGTATAATTTACATGCCGTAAAGGACACAAATTTTTAGTGTACCACTTGATTGATTTTTATATATGTGTACATCAGTGTACACATAGATCATCACCTAGATGATGTAATCATCACCTAGATAACCATCACCTGGATTAAGATGTAAAACATTTCCATCACCCCAGAAGGTTCTCTCTTGCCCCTTCCCAGTCAGTGCCCCCCACCAGAGGTAACCACTAGTCTGACTTCTATCCCTAAAGTTAATTTTGCCTGCTTCATACTTCATATAAATGGAATCATATACTATGTCCTCTTGTGCCTGGTTTCTTTTCTTCAACAAAACATCTGTGAGTTTTAGCTATGTTATTGTTTGTATTTGTAGTTAATTTCTTTTTATTGCTGTGTGGTATTCCATTGTATAAATATCCCTTAATTTATTTATCACTTCACCTATTGATAGATATTTGGTTTTCTTCCAGTTTGGGGCTATTATGGATATAACTGCTATGAATATTATTGTACATGTCTTTTGGTGGACATATGCAATCATTTCTCCTAGATATGTACCAGAAGTAGAATTACTGGGCCATAGGACAAACATATATTTAGCTTTAGTAGATATTGCTAACAATTTTCCAAAGTGGTTGAACCAATTTACACTCCTACCAACAATGTATGAGAGTTCCCATTGCTTCACATGCTCACCAACACATGGTATTGTCAGTCTTTTTAATTCATGTCATTCTGGCGGCTGTGTAATGTTAGCTCGTTGTGGTTTTAATTTGCATTTCCCCGATGAGTGATGTTGTTGTACATGTTGTGTCATCCCAGCACCTAGCATGGACTGGGCCATAGAGTAGGTGCTCAGTGTTTGTTGGATTAACTTGAGCCAGCTCATTTCCTGTGCAGCTCTTCACCCACCTCCACCCTATCTCAACTTTGCAGAGATACCATGGGACAGACTTTTCAGGGAGTCAGAATGGAAAATTGGGGGGGGGGGGAACATAACTATCCCCTTCCTGAAGGCTCTGCTTTTGAAATAGGAACAATATATCCCTATGTCTCTTCCAAGGGATGTAGACTAGGGCGTTGTCCTAGAACTCTTCACAACTTCCCTGTATAATGTGATCGCTTGGGACTCCCCCTATGAATTGGCTATGAGAAGGAAAGTGGTGTCCAAGGTCATTATATCAAGATGGTTGCACAGCTAAGGTGAGAATGCAGGTCACCTGCCTGAATCTACACTCATGGCTGATCTCCTGAGATACAGGTGCAAGGCAAGCTGCACCTGATGGCTCCAAGAGACCGTCACTCGAGGACTGTCGTGTTCTAGGACAGTAGCCTGTTGCCAGGTGGCAGATACGTGGAAAGCAGCTGCCTTTGCCTTGGGCCCTGGGTTGGAGCAACTGCTTTTCATCCCCACCTAGATATCACTTTGCACACTGCCAGCCTGTTGCCAGCTGCATTCCTTGACGGCCCATGTTTTAATAAGGCCTGAGCACTCCTGGCAGGCTGGAATACAATGTGTGGATTCACCAGACAGGATTACAGAAGGGGCTTTTCTTTGCTGCACTATGCCTGGGAGTTTGTGTGCATTTCTGCTACAACATAGCATCTCCAAGGAGGCTTTCACGTTCTAAGAAGGATGCTACCCACTGAGCTATTCAGAGTGGGTAAACGAGAAAATGGGTTAATAAAATACATGCTAGAGAAAAAGAAAATAAGATTAGGGGACTGATGTTTGGGCTGAGAGTGCTTTTCTGGGCTCCGGGAAAAATAGAACAAGATGATTATTTTTTTTTTCAGCCCAAAGGACGTCATGCCCAGAACACCACCACTAATCCAATTTTCCTGTTCCAACAGGTATTTTATCAACACCTTTTTAAAAGTTCAGTTCTCATACTGACTAGCCACTAGTTCCAATCTATAGATGTATTTTCCATTTCTTTGGCAGAACTTCAATATACAATGCTCATTTGCCCTGACACGGGGATAGTGGGACATGTTTGATGTCGTGTCTCTACCATAACCACAATTTGGGGGGTTCTCACTTTTAACCCAAGAACCGATGAGTTAATTCGGAGTCATTTAGGTGGTGTGGGCATTTGAGGTCAGCAGCCAGCACTGTGTCTGGCCCTTTCCAGCCTGATGAGAGATAACCTTGTTTGCTGAACAGGCAGTAATAAGTTTTCTCCTTAACTGGGGAAGGGGGAAGGGACGATACAAGGAAGCTAAGAACTGAGGATTTCGTCAGTTAAGACTCTTTCCCAAACTTTCAAGCTTGAAAAGATTTTTGAAGAGTTTCAAGCATGTTTTTGCAAGACGTTAAAAAAGAAGAAGAAAGGTTAAATGTAAAAATTGAAGTTTGGCAGGCAGTATTCCCTGAACTCAATGCATTGCTTGTGGTATTTTGAAAAAAGAAAAGAATTTTACTTTGAAAATGTCATACTGCAAAGAAGTTTCTGTGAGTTATTTCTAGGGGAGTTGACTCCTATTTAGTTGAATGGATGATTTGACTGTTCCTTTAAAGATATTTCAAACTGTTCCAAACAGTCTCTTTTATTTTTGAACAACAGAAGACCTACCCTACACGACGTTCCAGTAAAACAGGGTAGGAGGGAAGACATTTCCATTTCAATGGAGAAATAATAATTACAAAAATAGTAAGACACTAAGGCCCATGCCTGATAATCTTCTCAGAAGATATGGAAACGTCTGTCATTCAGCGAGCCCCAGAAAACTCCCCAGATGTGAGGCAAGCAATTGAGTGACTGTTGGAACTTCACTGTTGGAACTCTTCAGGGAAGAGTTGCCACTGTGCCATCAACACAGCTGTTCTAGAAAAAGAACGCTGCTTCTCTTTCTTCTTCACCTCAACTGGCCTGACTTCCTCCTCCTCTTCTCTTCAGGAGGTGCTCAGAGCAGAGTGGATGGGCTGTCATGTATCTGACTTGTTTCCCTTCATGTCGAGGGACAGGCCTGGCATCAAGGCCTTGTGCTCTGGCAGTTCTAATAAGGAGCCTGCCAGAAGTGGATGGCACCAACAGCGGTGAGGCACTCTGAAGGGAGGGAGCAAGCTTTTGATAGGGGAAAAAACATCTCTGTGTGAAGGGAGGTGATGTGGTAGAGCATGATTGTGACAGACAGTGAGAAAATTGATTACTACTCTTTAGCAACGCTGCATTTATACAGAATGATGGCAATTACCTGTTCTTTTCCACATGGGTCATGATGCTTAGAATATTTTTGCTGAAAGAGACTTTGGAGATGATCAAATCCAACCCCCTCACTTTACAGAAGAAACTAAGAGAAAGAGAATTTAAATGACTTGGCCAAGGCCACATGGCTAGCCAGTGATAAGTGTGACTGAACTGCTCAAACGGCCGTGATACAAGGTGGGCACCATAATGGAGCGTCACCTGGAATATTCCCTTCACTCTGCCCTAGTAGGGCTTCAGTCTTAGCACAGTGCCCAACACACAGTGGGTGCTCAATGAATGTTAGTGGAAACAAGTGAGTGGACAACCTCATCAGATTATCCACACATCCTCCCAAGAGCAAAGGCTAAGGCAAGTGCATGAAATGAATGGGTTCCAGCAAAGATCACTATAAAGTGAATCCTATTTTCCTGTTGACTTCTATTGCAAGACCAGAGTTACTGTCTCCTGGTGGGGCAGGGGAACCTCTCCAATGAGTTCAATCTATTAGAGCATACATCAAGCCCATGGTTTTGACCCCTCTTGGCCCATCCCATTTTCCTTGTGCCAGCGTTGGAGATTATGCCCTAGTCAGTCATTTCATGTGTTTGTGATGGGCCGTGGAGCCCAGACAAGATAACTAGGGTGGATGGAGGCAGATTCGTCACACCCGCTGGACGAGCAGAGCTACTCCGTAGGATCAGATTCCACTGGGAAGGAAGGTCTGTGGTGTATTGGATGTGCTAGTCTCCAGGTGTGCCGTATTGCCAGCAATTTGAGAACTTGGTAGCGTTTTGACTCTTCCTACCTTAAGAATGTCTCCTTCACCTTCATCTCTTCTGTTGCTTCTAGAGCCAAGGGTCCCCCAACCCTGAACTTCATTCTCCTCTTCCTCTTCCTTTCGGCTAATTGCTGACAATGTCTAATAGAATAGGGGTGCATTTTCATGCTTTACCAGTAGGTGCCCCTGTTTAATACATGATGGACTTCAACTTGTACCTGAAGTTTGCCACTTCCGGTCGATAAAACTAATCAATGTCTGGTTTTGACAACCCTATAAGATTATGTGTTTGTAAAGCAAAGCCTCCTGTAGTTCTCCTTGTTCTCCCGCCTTCTCCTGACCAACAGCAAGTCTGAGACAGCAACCATGACCGTGTATTGGTGCCCATCATGTTCCTGGCAGTGTGCTAGGACCTGAGGATACAAAGGGAGATGCAGTTCCTATTCTCAGGGTGCTTATGGTCTTGGGGGCTAAATGAAATCCATTCATTCTTGTATGGTTTTGTGCACGCAGAACAATTACTGGAAAAATAATGATGAGTGTACTGGGCTTCCGCTACAATGTGCCAAAGACACTACGCGGCCTCTGATGATCACAGCAGTTCTATGAGACTGGGATTCTCCCCCCATCTTACAGGCTAGGAAACTGAGGCATAGAGAGGTTGGGTAACTTGTCCCAAAAACTTGTCCTCAGCCAATACATGGCAGAGCAAGGTGTAGACTCAGGCTAAATGGTAGATAAGACTCTGCAAAGCCAGGTTACTGGGGTGTTGGGGGTACCTTACTGTGGGGTCTGTGGGTCTTAAGTTCATACTTTACTTCCAAAGAGTGAAAAGCTTCTGGAGTGTGTCCCCCTGCCATGTGCGCGCGCACGCGCGCGCTCACACACACACACACACACACACACACTACCTCCTCTCCAGTGGGTGACTGGGAGCCGAGGAGGAGAAGCCATTCATCCTTTGAGTGCTGACCTGGGGCCTGTTTCTGCTTTGAGGCCAGAGCCTGGTAGAAGCTTATTAAAAAGAATGTCCCTGCCTTTGGGCCCTCTCAAGCCTCCAGCAAAGCCACCTTTAATAGAGCCTGTTCCTGACACCTACTCTCATCACACACAAAGCCTTCCTCTCTGAAAGCAACATGAAAGGAAGGCCTTTTACTCAGTTCCTAAGTAAGACTTCTGTCTGTGGCCTGCAGCCTGTTTTGGAGAGGCCTCTTGGTGAATTCGGGTTTAGCTGCACTTGGTAATGAACATCCATTTTCTCTTGCTGCAGAAATGTTTGTCACATTAAAAAAAATTTGCAAGGTGTAAAGGGGAAATATTGGCATACCCCAAAGTGAAATAGGGATCGGGGTGCTGAAGAATCAAGCCAACCTCTGACCCCACTTCCCCCAAAGCATTTGGGGTCACCATGCTGGACTCCCAGGGCCTCTGTGCCAGCCCAGAGCCTCTCCCCACACTCCTTACTGCCCAGCCCCATCCAGCAGAATTACATGTCAGAAGCCAGGAATAGACTTTCCCAAAACCAATTATTAAAAATACACTTCATACCGTATCTTCCTTTTGTGGGGAAAGAACACTAAAAGAAACCTTTTCAAAAGTATGTTAGAGGGCCGGCCCCGTGGCTTAGCGGTTGGGTGCGCGCACTCCGCTGCTGGCGGCCCGGGTTCGGATCCCAGGCGTGCACGGATGCACTGCTTCTCCGGCCATGCTGAAGCCACGTCCCACATACAGCAACCAGAAGGATGTGCAGCTATGACATACAACTATCTACTGGGGCTTTGGGGGAAAAAATAAATAAATAAAGTTATTAAAAAAAAAAAAAAGTATGTTAGAATAACCCAGAGCATTTTAAAGCCCTTAAAAAAGATTCAGGCCCTCCGTAAGTTTTTTTTCCTCTCCTATTATGAACATCCCCAAGCATCTTACTTTCCAATGTGCAAAGATCAGAAAACCACTATAAAATGGAAAATCCCACAGTAGGGAGGAGAGATTACGATTATTCCTAATGTGGGCCAATTTAGGCTTACAGTGCTTTTCAGATACTTTATTTCTTCACAGTAGAAATGTTTGAGCAGTTGTAGTTCTGGCAAAAATGCCAATGAAACCCTCTGATTCAAGCAGAAGTTCTTCCAGGGTCTGCACAAATCATATTATAAAGCAGCTTTTATGGATCTAGAATAATTACAGTTGATTTGAAGAAGTTTGTTTTTTGTTAGGCTAACTTGAGCATCGATTCTAATCGGGAGCAGATGGCTTGGAGCATCCCAGACCAGGCAGCGCCTTGTGCTCACGTGTAAATATGTGTTTACATTCAGGTAACACGTCAGAGATAATCACAGCCTAGGACATCCACCACCACCCCCTTACAATTGCTCAAGTGACCCCAAATTTCAGGGTCTTCTCATTGGCTGGGCCGGGGTCACCTGCCCTTCTCAACCGGGAAGTCACTACCCAGGCTCACAGTCTACACCCTCATCTCCAAAAGCAGAATAGCCCAAGCCCAGTGGCTCTTTTTCAGTGACATGCCCACATTGGTGACCCCGCTGGTACCTTTAAATCCAAGAAATGGAAGAGTGACCTAAAAGAAATGAGGGCTGAGACTTTAAAGGATTACTCGTTCAGAGAAAAAGTTCAGCCCCTGGGAGAGAAGAGCCCTAGGCCTTCAGAGCAAGCATGAGAAACATTTTGATCTTTTCACATAAACCACTCTACTTTTCAAAACCTGCTGCTTTTTTTTTCCAGAGTGCTAGCTGAAGTGTGTGTATAAATAAGATAGAAGAACTAAAAACCCAAGACAGAGGTGTTTTGAAATCAAAACCCAAGACAGGCTCATTTCAGATCGAATCATAAGCACAAACGTCAGGGTCTCAGAGCAGTTCGTCTTTCTTCCCAGCTCTGGCGGGAGGGCCTGACTCAAGTTATTCCCAGGAACGTGACAATGTGCAGCCATTGCTTCCTGTCTGAACAGACCCAGGGGGCCACCAGCTGCCTCCCTTAAACTCGGAGCACCATGAAGCCCAGGCCCCAGAACCCAGGCCAGGGGGGCCAGAGCTGGCCCTGGGTTCAGAGGGCCCTGACATCTCGAAGGCAAAGGGCAGACCTGTTTCTCTGACCCTCCCCCTGCCAGGCCTTCCTCAGTCCAGGCTTCCCACCCCCCAGCTCCATGACACATGGCAGGAGGTGAGGTTGGCTCTGTGGTTGAAAACACTGTCAGGGCCTAGCAGATGGAGAAGGGAGCTTTCCAGATGTTGCACACAATAAAGCGAGTTTTTATTTTATTATTTCTTTTTTTAATGAGGAGAGGGGGAGTTGTAACGAGGGCAAAACGTGAGCTTTCAAATGCTCAGTTGGTGGTGTGTGTGCCTGTGTGTCAGGCAGAAGGAGAGGTGTGCGCTGCGCGGTGGAAAGGCAGACACGGGAAATGTCACATTCAAAACCGGGGCAGGGCTGCTCCTCGTTACCAGGGCCCTCTCCCCGCTCAGCAAGACTGGGAAACTGCAGAAACAGGCTCTTCCCCTGTGTGTTTTCATCTTTTCTGTGTAGACAAGCATTCCAAATGGGATTAAATGAAAAGGAGAAATGAAACACACATTTCCAACGTCAGTTAGCAACCCTCCTCCTATTTTTGTTTCTTTCTTTTTTCCTCTCTCTCTCTCTCTTTTTAGACAGGGAGAGACAGGCAGCGTAATGATGCTGAAAGAGCTGCTGCCTCCGGGAGCCTGGAAAGACTTCTGCAAAAAAAAAAAAAGCGAGTTGTGATGTTTTCTCCTCCTGATGGTGAGGACCTGTGTGAGCCTGACTCTCCTCTTTGGTGGGAGAGCCAGGATGAAAGGTCCCCTCTCTGTGACAGCCTCTTTGGGGGACAGATCTTTTTAACAAGCCATTTCCTGGCGCATGAATAGTTGGTCCCCTTCCCCCTTGAACAGTGTCGTGCACCATGTCAGACATCAAAGCCCTAATTAAACCCATTCTTTAATTGTGTCTTTTTGCTTCATTACTTTCTCTCCCCTTTGATGAGGGCTGTACCTCTCTGGTCGCCCCCAAACCATCCCTTTCTCTTTATTTTCCAGAGGATCTGAAAATTGCTCACTGGGTTGTTGTTATCGGGGTGTTTTCCCCCTTTCCTTTTTTCTTCTTCTTCAAGTTGGGGACCCAGTCCCTTCCCCCCCATCCCCCATCCTCCCCGACAGTTAAAGGGATATTCACACCTTTTCTCCTCCTGGCTCCTCTATTCTTATGAAGTTTCCATTGATTATTGTCTTGAAATTCCTTGGTCCAGTCATAGATAAAAGGATAATGACTTCAAAGGGAAGAGTTAAGAGTTTAACCCCAAGCTAAGAGAGTGGACAACTAGATAATTGAGGGTAATAACCCATCACAGACTTGCTTTCAAAGGATTGCCAGGCTGAACTCTCAGGTGGCTTTAATTTTATTAACATTTGTAGCCGCTGACTTGAGAAGACGGTCTGGAGTCATTACGAGCTTCAAAGCTCCAGGTAACACTCCACCCGGCCGGGAACCTGACATCAATTTGGGCCTGAACGCTCTCCTCACAGGATGGCAGCCATTGCTGCTAACCCCAAACTTCTCTGGCAAACCACACACCCCAGAAACTCGAGGTGGGGGGTGGTACAAGAAGATCAAAGGTCCCCCTTGGCCCCCACCTCTTCATGATGGCAATCAAGAATTCAAATCAAATAAAGACACGGGAAAAGCGCAGGGTTATTGTTGGGAAGGAAAGCCCTCCTGGTCTTTCTGGGGCAGGCTTTACAGAGGCTGGGGAGCCCAGTTTCCTTGGAGCCCAAATCTGCTCTGTGCCACTCTGGGGGGCAAGCAGTAGGTGGGAGGAGGGCTTGACCCTCAGGGGCCTCTAGGGGTGGGGTGGGGACCCCTCTGAGCTCCCAACCTCCCCTCCCAGCCTCAGCCTCTCTTGACCTTCCTTGCATTCTCTGAGATGCCCCCAGCAGTTGTGGAGAGACTCAGGCCTGGCAAGCAGGCCAACATCTATTTTATGAATGAGAAAATAGCGTCTCAGAAGGTGAGGTGAGTTGCCCAGAAATCACCAGCTAATTGGTGGTAGCAGAACCAAGACCAGAGGCAGAGGTCTGGCTCCCACAGCTAAACGATGGGCGAGCAGACAAGACCTGGAGAAAATAAACTAGGAAATCGCTCAAGGGAGGCTCAACATCTAGTATAGACACTTGCAACATCCCTCTGCAGCATCTCTCCAAAACCTCCAGGTCGCCGTCCTGCTCTGCACACCTGCATGTGCCTTTCAGTAAATCCCAAAGGCGAGAGGGGGCCTCCTCTTGGTGGCTCTGACCCCTTCAGCCCCAGCCCCTGATTTATTGCACTGATTGTCCAGCTCCCGTCTCCATTCTCCTGGGTTGGAGGGGAGCTTGATAGCCTTCCAGGTCACTGAAGTTGCGAGGCCCTTCCCTGTGCATGGCTTCAGGCTGTCCTTTTGGCCGTTAGAAGTTTAACAAAAGGCCTTTGAAATGGATCAACACTTGAACAGCTGCCAGGGCAGCTATAGCCTCTCTGCAGACTGTGGGGCAGGTCTCCGAGCGACCGCATTCCTGGGCCATCCTGTTGGGGGCTGGGAGTTGGGGAGGTTACTAGAATACCTTCACCCTGCTAGCACGCCTCAGCCTGCAAACCCCTCTCCACCCAGGCTTCTACAGAGAGCCACCTGTGTCCCCAAAGGGCCAGAAAATGCACCCTGGGCCACCGAGCGTACTCCGTAGATGTTCTCTGAGTGTGTGCAGAGCACGAAGGGCTCTGCCCGGCTCCTGGGGGCATGGATCACCAGCTGGCCTGAGAACACCACCTGATGCGGTCCCATCCATCTGCAACACTCACTCCAGTCCATGCAAAAACCTCTCGAAAGGTATACATGACTGCTACCCTAGCGAAAGGGTTTGCAACATCTCAAGCTGCAACCAAAGTCCTGGATGGAATTGCATACTTGGGCATCAGGTGGAAGGCACAGGGGAGGGCAGAAGGAGCTGGGGAGCCCTCCAGGCACCTCTCTAGTCACACCTCTTGTGCAGCGGTCTACTTGCCACTTGCAGAATGACTGCCTTGGGGAGATGGGTCAGCGAATGGGACCAGGGAAGGGAGATAGCCAGCGCCTTGGTTTCAGCATCTTTTAACACCTGTGATCTAATCACGTGGTCCACGATAGACTCTCCTTGATCACATACAGTTTGTGCACCCTCCGAATTATGCCAATGAGGATTGCTCAGTCAGTTCTTTGCATTTGATTTGTTCTTGGAAAATTATGATGAATTTTCAGTGTAGCCTGATAGGGGAATATGATATCTATGATTTGTTCCAAAATCCAATCCAAAATTTTTTAAAACTCATCTGCTAATTTAGATATTATACACTGCAGCCCACAAACTCCTGTAGAAGAGAGAACTTGCAGGTAACTGGAAACATCCCTAGCATGGCCGGTCCTTCCTGCCCTGGGAGCTGCACGGACACCTTCTGCATTCTCTTACCCAGAACCCCTTGTCAGCAAAGACGTGCCCGAGGTCAGGGTCACAAGTCCTGGGCTCTGGGACAGAATGAGTCCATGTGTGAAGCTGGATGCTGGGAATGTGAGTACCACCAACCTTTGATTTTTATGATGCTGTAACCCAGATGTCTTAGTTTAGACACACGTGTGCTGTATTGGAATGAGCCCAGACTTTGAAGTCAGACAGACACGTGTTCAAGTTCAGATTCTGCCGTTTACCGACCAGCTTAGCTGGGAACAGCCCCATAGCCTCTCAGTCCTTGGTTTCTCTGGTGGCATGTGATGAAGTATGGTCACTTGTTAGTCGGGCATCAAGGCCACCTACCCAAGCTGGGCACCTGCCTTGTGTGTGGTTCTGGGAATGTAAAAGTGAATGAATCTCGTCCTCGCCCTTAAAGAGCTTAGGGTCCAGAGCTCTGGGTAGAGGCTCCCGTGCCGTCCAGTGGAATGGGGACTTGGACGTAGACACAGGGGTCCTAGGAGACCCTGGCCACCCTGGAGCAAACCATAGACTCTCTGCCCCTCACGCTCATGCCCATCTCTGGAGCACCAGCGTTCCCACAGTGAGACGGGGCACAAACCCTGAGGAAGGAGCTCTCCAGTTATACAGGTGTGCCCTGACAGTTCAGATGTTACCGTCATAGTTTTGATTTTTTTCTTGCAACCTGGAGGATCCAAGACAAGTAGGCTTTGAAAATGGGCCTGGAGCACAGATTTTAATGTTAGAGGCTTGTGGGTCTACCAGGGAGAGGATGCGGAGGGGCTGCCAAGGGGACAGGGCAAGGGGAGAGGATGCGGTCCTTTTAGCCACTTCGTCCACGATGCTGATTTTCCAGAGGAACAGCAATGGCTTCCTCGCCTCATTATAGGGGTAAGAGGTTAACTTGGGGGTTAAATGGCTCTGGAGCACCGTGGAAGGCTGGCCTGGCCCTGGGGACAGGACTCAGGGTTGACATGCAGCTGGCTGATTGTGTCTGGCTGGACCTGGAGGGAGGGCGGGGTGCTGGCTCTGGGCCTGGTTCAAGGCTTATCAAAGTCTCATTGACTGGCTGGCTTTGATCTTGATCCTAGAGTCTGAAGAGGTAACTCAGATGCTCAGTGATTAATTGTGTTTGGGTGGAGATCACATGCCTTAGTGGTATCTGTGGCTTGTAGGGACAGATCAAGATCTCTGTCAGTATCCCGCCTGAGGGTCGAAGTTCTACCCTATGTGCCTTCTCATCATTTGCATGAAGCCTGTAAGGGCAGCCGTTGGCCTGTAGGGGATGTTCAGTAAATGGCACTGTCCTCTGTCTGCTCATGTCTGACATTACTCACCATTACTCAAGTGGAGTATACTTGAACTTTCTTGGAGAACTTCCCAGGCTGGAATCCCGTTTTTATCCCTGTAACAATCTTAGAGAGGGATAGGGCAGGTAGAGCCATCCTGGTTGTGGGGATAAAGGGCACTGAGTCACCAATGGATGGGGACTCACTCTTGCCCCACATTCAGATGACCAGTCAGTGGCAGCCTGTGGACAGGCTCCAGGCTCCAGAAGCCCAGCCCCGATTCTTGCTGTGAAGCCCTGTTGTGGCCTCAGTGGCTCTGAGCTCAGTGTAGGGTCAGCATTCCTGTCTCTGACATGCTCCTTGCCCCTTTCACAGCTGGGAGGAATCTTTTAGAGCCACAAGGTCCACATAATCCTGGAAACGGAGCTGATGCTGCAATCCTGTTTTGGACTTTTCTTGACCTTCTGGATTTGAACCACATAAGTTCTTCCCAAGCACTAATTCCCTGCCAAGCCTGGCTGAGACGGATGCTCTGGGATACACTGGGAGTCCTTGGGCAGTCTGATAACTGGCAGATAACGAACTCAGTGCTCTGCTCTCTGACCCCCTCACTCCCTCGGGCACCAGCTTCTTCCTGCTTTCTCTCCTGCATCTCTGGTGGAAGCTGCTAGAACCCACTTTGCCCGCAAGCTTGGAGAGCAGGAAGTGTCTGCATCCTCTGTCACCTCTCCCTAGCCCTTAACCAGTGACTGACAGATGCTGGGGTATAAATACTCCAGCTCCCTTGTCCCCACGCCAGGGCGATGGTGAGGGGTGGCCTACACTGCCATGGGATTGCCTGTGGGATGAACCAAAGTTGCCGTCTGTGGGACACTGTGGACATCACGCCTTTGCTGGCTTCCTTCCCTTCCCGGGCACTTCCTCACTCCCTTACAGGGTTCCCTGAGACTGTTTCCTAAGAATTCACGTGAATTCCCATATCAAGGAGCCCAACCCAGAACAGTTGCTGAAATAAAATGTAAATATCTAATCAAATACGATCTCTTAGATTATAGTGGACTCCCATTGGGGTCACTGCTTCCTGAGTCCCACCCCTCATTAAATCCAGCCCCTCAACACTCCCATAAGAAGGAGCTTCCTAAAACATGGCTCGATTACATAGCTCCCCCACTAGCTGGTTTGAAGCAGTTTTTCTACAAATTTGAGGCCACACTCTGTAGCAGAGCATTAGATTTCTCCTTCATCTGGCCACGGCAGCACCTCTCTGGACAGCCACCTGCCTCGCTTGTTACGTGCTAGTATGGTAGGATCCTGTGGGAGCTGTCCCCACTCCCAAGGCTGTGTCTAGCTTCTGAGCCTTTGCTCATGCTGTTCCACCTTCCTGGGCTGCCTTTCTCAGCTTCCTTGGACTGACTCTGCCCTTTGTCATCTCATCTTGGGGGGCTCAGTACCCCCCTCACCCCCCAGCACCCTGTGTGCATCTCTGCTTGGACCTTTACCCTGTCAGTGTTATGTCTTCTGCTTCTGTGGTTCTCTCTCACACAGTGAGGGCTCTGAGAGGACAAAGCCGCTGTCTGACCGTCGCTGATGCTGCCCTGAGCCTAGGACAGTGCCTGGCATATGGCAGGCACCTACAGATGTGGTTCAGATTGACCTGGTGACACTCCTCGAAACATGGTGCTGTGGACTGAATTGTGTTCCCCTCAAGTTCATATGTTGAAGTCCTAACTTCCACGGTGATGGTATTTGGAGATGGGGCCTTCAGGAGGTAATTAGGGTTAGATGGAGTCATGAGGGTGGGGTCTCCATAATGGGATTAGTGCCCTTATAAGAAGAAGAGAGACCAGAGCTCTCTCTCTGCTATGTGAGGCCGTAGTGAGAAGGTGGCCCTCCACAAACCAGGAAGAGAGTTCTTACTAGGAACTGAATTGGCTGGCACTTTAATCTTGGGCTTCCAGCCTCCAAAGAAACAGATTTCTCTTGTTTAAGCCAACCAGTCTTTGGATTTTCGTTATGGGGGCCAGAGCTAATACACACAGGCACAGTAAACCCAAATATGTACATTTCTGAGTGAATACCAGAGCACCTATGCTGGAATCCAGTGTCAAGGCCTGCTACAAGTTTTTTTTAATGATGGGAGAAGGAATTAAGGCATTTCTGTCCGTTATCTGCATGTAACGACAATGTTACCATCCGTTTGTTTTAGACCATCTTGGCCCAGGCTAGTCTGAAAATCAGTGGACTAGCTCACTGACCCCTAGATCTGGCCTCCAGGTTCTCCAAAGCCAAGCCCTGGACCTCCCCAGGGATTCCGATGGAGGTGACAGGTGCAGTGCTATCTGGCCCCCTGGGCCACGAGCTAAGGCCAGGTCTCAACCCGAACTGATAGATGCTCTCATTCCATGATCCCACTTTGTCTATTTTATCCCACTTTTTCTGTTTTATTTTTAAATTTTATGTATTGTTTGCATGTGATATACAGGGTCAACAGCGAAGCAGGTATCCCTAAAGCCGAGTTGTGTTGATCCGTCAGAGATGAAGGCAGGGAGACTGGCCTGGAGGAGCTGTCTGACTACTCTCAAGGCATGTGGACATTAGCTTCACCTTCCTAGGCCCAAAGTCACCGTTCTTCCTGTTCTCTGAGGGTTGGCCAGAGGGGTGGGTGTGCACTTCCTGTATTCTGTCTTGGGTGCAGGGACTGGGTGAGAAGGGATCTCCTAGATCCCAGCCTGCTCCATCTGCACCCCTGGCCCCTGAGCAGCACTCAGCGCCTCCTGGGGCCTGCGGGACTCCTGGGTGGTGCCGCCTGCCCTTTCGGTGCCAGCACACTGGCCTTGGCTTTGCCGCCTTTGCCAGCAGCCAGCATTGCCCTTGCCAGCAACTCTTAACTGTGGTCCCACAGCCAAAGCTTTATAGCTCCTTGTGGAGAGAGAGGCTGTGCAGCGTCCTCTTCAGCTGATCCGGGCCCCTGGGCCTCCTCCCTTCCAAGGCCATCAGCCCTTAAGAAACACAGCAAGTCCTCTGCTGCTCACTATCCTTGCAGAAGGTTCCTGTAGGGCCCCCAGGGGCAGAGACCCAGTCGAGCAGGAAACTTCCTCAGCCTTCCATGCGGAAAGCCTTTGGGACGAGGGCAGGAGAAGAGTTAAGTTCTGGGCTGAGGCTTCAGTGTTCAATTTCTTTATTTCCTGTTGATGACATTATTGCCTTCCTACAACCATTGACACATGTTGCTTTCATCTGTTTCATTTCAAGACATGAGTACACTCACTGGAAACTATGCTTAATAGCTAAACTCAAAACATTTGGATTTCCTTTCCTTCTTGACTCTTTGCTGGTATGCTGCATTCTCTGGTGGGCTGGTGTTTTAGTGGTGCTGGCGTATTTTTTTCAGCCACCATTTTTAACCCAGCAGAGAGAGGCGGGTGGCTTCCTTGCCAAGTGCCTCAGGCCCAAATGCAACCTATGGGCTATTTCACTTGGGTGCGGGGCAGGGGGGCAATGGCTCATCAACCCCTTGTGGTGGTGGTTGAACAGCATCTCCTAGCCTCTTCCTTTGCACAGCTGCCTCCTCTGCCCATCAGGGAGAGGAAGGTCTGCTTAACTACAGGATGGGCAGATGGGCTCTCCTGGAGGTTCCTGCGTCCTTCTGCTCCAGGACTCATGGCTCGGACCTTCTAAATGGAGACTCCAGAACAGAGGTCAGCCTGGATCCAAGTGCTCTGGGGAACAAACAGACTTGGCTGCCCGGGGGTGGGATCTGGACAGGTCTCCCTCTGGCCAGGACTCAGATGGAAAGCGGCCATTGGAAACAGGCCAGCCTCATCAGATTGGAATCGGGCTTGACACGTGTTTCTAAACCTGGTTGCAGCCGCTCACCCTTCCCTGGGCTGGGACAGCACCGCCTGTTGACACAGTCTGCAGTGCGAGCAATTGGTCTGCTCAGGGAAGAATCTGAAGGGTGGCCGCCTGCCTGGCCTGGGGTGACTGCCCTGTGCTCAGCATGCCAGCCCCCACCAGGCTCTCCAGAGGATCTTGGACATTTTCCTATGGGGAGGCCGGGGGGAGGGAGAGAGAGGGCAGCCACAGCCTGGCTCCCTAAGATGAAAGGAGGCGAATATTCACAGGGCACTTACTGTATACATGGACCTTTATGTCCATTTTCTCATTTCACTCTGTAACAGAGTGGTTTATTCCCATTTCCCAGTTGAGAAAATTGAGGCTCAGGAAGGGCAAAAAAATGTGCCCAAGCCACCTAGCTTTTAAGAGGTGAATTGAGATACAAGCCCAGGCTGAGGTCTCCCAAGCAGTTTTCTCACGGCTCCATCATACCTGTCCTCTTCCTGGCAGCCCAGGTAGGGGTGGGGGTGCGATACCCTACCGCCTGCCTGGCTGCTTTTAGAAGAGTCCATACACCTCCCTCTCCTCCCCTTCTCTGAAAACCCTGGGGCTTTTCTGCCCAGTAATCCGCATTTCAAGCAGGTAGGAAGGAAGAAAGTTCACAAAGCTAATAGATAGGCCAGTGTGGTTGTGTACATTCTATCCAGGAGCAGAGAATGTTTGAGGCCGCTCTGCTGCCCCTTTCAAGTCCGCAGGTCTGGCCAAGAGTCTGGAAGTGTGGGGAGCAAAACCTTTGAGGGGAGAAGCCTGTGAGGGGAAAGGAAATTCTCCCGGGGTTAGAGGCCAGGAACTGCAGCACCCTTACCTGTTCAGACTCACAAACAGAAGTCCCCCGCTGAGGAGACAGACTTCAAATTCTGTAGGACTAATAACATATTTTCTTGCCTGGTATTTCCAGGCTATGCGTTTTCTGGCTTGAGTGTCTGTGAATGTGTGGAAGACAGCATAGAGACCCATACGCAATCTAAGAATGTGGTCAGCGTGAAACAAACCATGCCAAACAGCCTTTCAAAGATGACACTTCTGAGAGGGACAAGGCTTTTTGGCCTGACACGTTGTCCCCAACAGGCCCTGCCTGGAAATGTCTGATGCCAAAGCCCCCAAATGGAGCTCCTGGATTGCACGCCATCCAAACGGCTTTGACCTGCAGCTCTTCTGTAACCCTGGTGAAATGATGCAGGACCAAGCTTACATAAAATATTTGTCCCCATATAAAAAGGCATTCCAAAATGACAGGGTCACCCAAGGATGCTATGAAACCCCCTTTTAGCGGCTAATTATTTTATTAAAAGTAATATCAAGTCATTGTAGAAATTTTGGAAAATGCAAGATAATATTGTTCACTTGCAAGGACCAGAGACCTACTCAGTTGACCCCAAGGGAAAATGAGGGTGTTGTTGCAAGAATACAAGGGGCTTGGGGGCTTCTCTCTCCCTAGGGCACGGCCCCTCCCTCTGGTCCTTGCTTCCTCATAACTTCCATAAGTCCCTGGCCCACGGCAGCCATTCCCCAGCCTCCCTCTGGCTGCCTTCTACAGCTTTGGCTCCCATGGAGCACAACTTTTTCTTTGTTTCTCAGTTCAAATTTCTGAGCTTAAGAGAAAAGCTGAACAACCCAGCTCAGCTTTCCAGGCCCAGCTACTCAAATCATGTGGCGCCAGCCAGCCTGTGATTGGCTGGCATGAGTGACATGGCCAAACACAGTCCAATCCACTGTACCCGGGAAGGGGATGGGGTCACATGGTACAAAATGTCACCATCCAGTCCTGCCCCTTAGGAAGGGGCTGGAGGTGGCCAGCAAGCCAAGCCTGCTGACACAAGCATAAAAAGCAAGAGAAAAATGATCCATAATCCCACCATCTACTAATCAAATCTTTTTTCTATACGTTTTACCTGATTGAATACATATTCTATACAATTTTTGCATCTTGCTTTTGGGAGTTAACTTCATATCATAAGCATTTCCAATATCATTACAACTCTGTTACCTTTTAAATCATTATATAATGTTCCTGAGTTCTGCCCCTGTACTGTATATAATTTACTTAACCCTCCACAGGCATGAATGTTATTTCCAAATTCCTAAGATTATACATAATCCTGAATGCTGGGAATAGTATTAAGAATGCACAAGATGACGCCCTAAACTCATTGTTAATTCTAGGAGTATTTGGGAAACCTGGCCCTTTCTCATGAGGCAGAGGTATGATGGCTCTTTGGAGGAGGCCCCAGGGACAGAAGGAAGAAGTGGGTCCTAACCTCTCAGCATCTGCCTGTATCCATGTTATTGTTGTTGAATGCTGGACCTGTGGTCTAGAACAAAGGCCAGAGACTGGCACCTCTCTGCTCCTTCCACGAGGGCTCAGAAGTATGTGCTCCAGCCCAGGCTGTGCAAAGGGGAGAGGAGCGAGTGGGTGACAGCCTGCTGTCTCTTGAATCTTCATTCCTCTTACCTGAAGAGTCTGGCCACATCCATGGTGAGGCCGAGCTGCCTCCCGTGGATGAGGAAAGAGAATGGACTAGAAGAGCCATGAATGTAAGAGTCAGAGACGCTGGTGTCCAGGCACCTCCTTGTGCAGGTGAGGACCCTGGGCAGCCCAGAGTGGCCTGGGTCACAGAGTGAGTTGGAGCCAGAGCCTGGACTCGGATGTAGGCCTGGGCACTCGCCACTAACCCTCCCTCATTATGCATTCAGTTGGTAAGAACACGTAGCCAATGGAAAATTAATAAAACACCTCTTCAGTTTGATGGCTCTCATCCTTAAAACTAGCAGTTCAGACTAGTTGCCTTCAGGTATTTAGGCCTAGGGAGACTGACTCGTATTGTTCAGCGAATGGGAAGCTACCACTGGACCAAGGTTTTTACGAAAACTCTCGTCTGCTAAAGAGCCAGGCCTGAGCCCTGGGCTCTGAGGGAGGCAAGTTCCTGGTGGCAGAGCCCACGTATCCATCCCAGGGGGATGTTTACTCAGCAGTTCCTTCTAGCTGGGCTGCTTCCACTGCCCCAGCAGCATGTCTAAGCAAGTGGAGGTTGACATCTTCCAAGGCAATGGCCCACCTTGAATTCCCTGCCTTATCAGGAGAACCCACCTCTCAGAGAGCTGGATGACCTTGAACTGTTTGCTTACCCTCTCTGAGCCTTCGCCTATGGCTGGTGGCAGCACTCTGCATGTTGTAGAAGGGCTGAGAGGACTCAAGAGATGAAGCCAAAGCCTTGTTCTTTCCTACTACCCTGTGCCCCACCACCCCTTACTACCGTGTCACTTTCATCAAGGGTCTTGAGCTCTTTGGATGGGCTGGCTTCATGGACATGTGTCAGTACAGTCACACAGTCACTCGAGTTCAGAGGGCCTCATGCTGGGTTTAGTGTTCTGCTGTTTCCATCTTCAAATTCCTAATAATTGTTGAGCAACGGGGCCTGCATTCCCGTTTTGCAGTGTGCCCTGCAAATTATATGGCAGGTCCTGCCTCCAGGCCTGCATTTCCTGTAAAGTGGGTTGATAACACTGGTGTCTACCTCAAGGAGTGATTGGGCAGGGAAGTAAATGAGGCCATCTCCTTTGCAGAGGGCCTGGCCCACAGGAAGTGTCTCTTTATTACCTGAAACCCTTTGCAGCCTGCCTCTTGCCCTTGGCCAGATGCACCCTCCTGTTCCTTCCTGTCCCCTGGAGGGTTTCTCCTCCTCCATCTTCTTTCTCTCCATGGACTCTGAACCAAGGATTCAAATATCTAAGGCACAAGGACCCAGACATGGAAATCACAGCAGTCTCCTCGGAACCCTTGAAGCCCTTATCAGAAAGGAAACTGCTAACGACTGTCTCTGGTTTATGGCAGCTCCACTCTCTTTATGGCTCTTTAACTGCCTCTGGCCCTGGGGGTTCAGACAGGGCCGCTCTTTGTGAGGGAAGATGGCGCCAGGGAGGGAGCCATCGCTGGTGGTTGTGGCCGTTGAGCCACAGACCCACCTTGCCTCTGGAGACAGGCCTTGGATTCCCTGTGGCAGGGCAGGGTCACCCTGGAGGGGGTCTATGGGAATGCCCGCCTTGGCCACACTTATAGGACTGCGTGTGTTCACCCTACCCAGTCACCTAGTCGGCTTCCGGGACCTGGTGTATCCCTGAATAGGAAAATAGTCCTAATAGCAATAGCAGCCATTCTGCTTTCTCCATGCCAGTGACTCCAGGAGGCACTTCCCAGACATTATCTTGATACTCACAGCATCCTGGGCCTGTTAGGTACCCAGGACTGGTATGTGGGGAACATGTAAAACGGAGGGCTTGAAAATCATTTCAGTCATAAACAACCCTGAAAGGTGGTTATTTATCCTTAGCTCCACTGTGTGGATGGGGAAATTAAGGCTTAAAAAGGATGCATGACTTAGTGAAGGTCATAGCTAGTGAATTTATCTCTCTGACTCCAAAGTCCAAAGCACGGTGTGTCTTCTCATTCATTAATTCCTCTGCTCCTTTCTTCATTGCACTGTGCTGTATATAGAAGAAGTGGAAGGCTTGGTCCCGACAACTTTGACAGCTCTGTGGGTTCAAGTTGTCTGGACAAGCATCACTGGATGAATCCAGCACTTTCTATATGTAAGACTAACAGCCCAGCCCAGGCTGCATGCAGAGGGGTGGGGAAAAAATGCTTCTGGGATGGGGGTGACTGTGACTTCCTGCCTCTGTGTGTCCCTCCTTTGTCTCTTCTCCTCCCAGCCTTGGGTGCCCCGAGTAAGGCCCACCTCAGAGAGTTCATTTATAGAGGAAACAACTTCTAAACTGGGTGTTGGGGTTCCAGGGGGGCTAATAAATAGCACCCCTTTTCCCTGCGCAGGTGCAGAGTGAATTGAGAGCAGACACAGGAGTCAGGCAGATGGAGATGAAACATCTAGTTTGTTGCTGGTCAACTAAGCACATGGCAATAATCAGCAATAAATGGCTTCCTAGAGCTGGATCCCAAATGAGGCATGCTTACTGCTTGACACTGGTTTGGAGGGACAACCTCGGATCTTCCTGTGGGGCCTGCCCTATGAGACTTACGGCTTAGAGGGGCAGAGGGAAAGGGGGAGACTCTGCAGGCCAACCCCTAAGAGGGATGGGCAGAGTTATGTACACTTGGTTCATCCCCTCCTCTTCTGGGGCCAGGGGTCCCTCCCCAACACGGAAGCTAAAGGAGTGGAGAGCAAGCATGCTCCCATGCAGGGCCAGTGGGTAAGGACACAGCCCTTAGCTGCTGGCCCTGCAAAGGATGACCAGCAAAGGATGGAACAGGTCTATGTCCAGGAAGGGTGGTCAGCAGATACGGTCAATGAAGAGACATGTCCAGTGCCCTCCATCCCCAAAGCCCTGGGAGGCTCTGTTCACTTTACGGAAGTGGGCAAGGCCAAGCACAGAAGGTCCAGCTGGGAAGTCCCAGAGTTCCCCTTGCTCTCTTTTGCCTCTGCACATTCATCCAGTGTCAGGAAAACAGGGCCCAGAATCCCTGTGCTGGGTCCAGTGCACCTAGTGAGGTCATCCAGCCTACCTCACCTGCCACCAGCCCCCATCAGGGGGGAAATGACATCTGAAAACTGATACAATGCAATACAGCCAACGGCAGTGTCAAGTACTTCCAGAATGACCAAACTCACTTCTCCCTCTCTGCCTCCCTTCCTCCTGCCTTTCAGCACTACATGCCCACTATGCAGGGAGCTGTGCTGGCTTCAAAGTCCCTGGAAGACACAGGTGGGCTTGCATGCCCCTTTAGTGTCTTTTGATGAAGCTCTGCCAAGAGGGCTGTGAGAACCCAGGGCAAGTAGCCTCCAGGATATGCAGACCCACGCCAGGCACGCACAGCAAGAGGACAGCCCACGCCTGGGCAGAGGGCAAAGCATAGCATGTTGAAGGAGCGTTGAGTCCAGTGTGCAGAGTGCCGGAGGGCCAGAGATGGGGGGAGAGGCTCCATCCTGGACTCTGTTGTCATCCTCCAAACATCCCCCGCTGGGGCTCACCCCAACATCACTGCAACACCAAGACATTACAGCCAGCCAGATCTCAAAGACGCACAGAAGCCTCGTTGGTGGGTGAGACCCGCCCATATCTCACACGGTGTCTCTTCTTTAGGAACCCCTGGCCAGCCACCGAAAATGCACCCTGGCAGGAAGGCTTGCCATGTCTGTGGCCATCATAACACTTGCCCCGAGGATTCTCTTTGTACAAGCCTTTTTCCGCCTCAGAATATGAATAAGAAATGGAATCTATACCACAAAGAATCGATGAAACACAGCATCTTGCAGGGTTTACAAAGAAAGGCACAAATGTGCAGGAGGAAGACATCATAAACTCAGTCGTCACACCTTGATCATTAAAAAATTGTTAAAACAGAAAGAGAACCAGCACGCTGTGGTGTCTACCTGTTGCCAATTATGCAAAGCTCTGTGGAATGCTCTGAGAAAGAGGGCCCTGCTGGCAGGTTTGAGGATAAGTGGGGCCGGGGATAGGCACCTGGCTCTCTTGACCTCACCCCCTGGGACCCATGTTACAGCTCTTGGGAGGAGCAGCAAGAATTATAAGACATATCAATGCTGTTCACTTCGGAGCCCGGGGAAAGGCCTGGAGGGTGGGAGGTGGTAGTGATGGGGAGCCAGCAGGCTGGGGGGACCGATGCTATACAAGTGTTCATGGTCCTGAACAGTTGGCCATTTGCAAGCACCTAGAAGTCTCACTGCCATCGAAGTAAGGCTTGGGGGTGGGGGTGCATTCTGAGGGAGACACACAATGGAGTCAGCTGGCTGCAGCCGGTGCCCGTAGCTGAAGTCTGGTAGTGAGCATCGAGAAGATGAGATGCGTGCCAAGGCCTCTGCTCGTCTCGGGAGACTGTTGGTGCCAGAAAGCTGAGCGCTTACATCCCTCAGAAACTAAATTTACTGGCTAGAACGTTTCCACTCAAACTCCACCTTAAATATGCCACTATTTTATCCCCATGTTATAGTTAAGGGAAGAGGGTCTCAAACAGCCCAAAAGACCTGCCCTTAGCAGGGAGCCGGGCCCCAGCCCAGGCTGTTCTCCTTAGTTTTTTCCCCAAAATGGCTACTCCTTACCAAGTGCTCACCTGTCACCAGGCAGAGTTCTAGCCACTTGATCACCTCATTTGATACTCACAACAACCCCTGTGGTACTTTCGTTCCCCTCGTTTTACCCTTGGGGAAACTGAGGTGCAGAGAAGTGACAGACTCTCCATAGGGGACTGTCTGTTTTTGGAGCCTCCATGTTTAACCACTGAGCTACACTCCCCTGGCTCATAATTATACTTGAGGATAAAGAAAACACCTTCTTCCCTGGCCCACAAGGCCCTGCCAAGCCCGCCTAGGCCAGTCTGCCCCTCCTTGCCTTTCTCCCTGGCTCTCAGTTTCTGTGAGTTTCTGGAAAAGGCACTGCTTCCTCCTGCCTGGGGCCCGTGCAGGTCCTGTTCCCAGCTGCCCACAGCAACTGCCAGGCTTCCCTGCCCCAGGTGATTAGAGCCCCCATCTTATGCCCTCCTAGTCTGTTTGTCTGACTTCACCTGCCCAGCGCCTGGCACAAAAAAATGTCAAGATAGCCAGCAGGTTATTGATGCCTTCCTCCCCAGCCCCCACTAGACGCAGGCTGCTGAGGGCAGGCGCTCTGGCCTTCTGTTCTACTTCGGGGGCCCAGTGCCCACTGCACTGGGTGACCGCCTTCCTCTTCCCATCCCAGCTCCCTGGGAAAAGGCGCCTTCTTCTTGGTCAAGCTGCTGTCCTCAAGGCACGCAGGACCCTCCATTGTCTTGTAGAGTTTAAGGTTGACACCTTTTCACTGGGAAATTCAGAGCAGGGACGCCCTGGGGATGGCTGGAGAGGGGAAAGGAAGGCGGCCTTTGTAGGGGTAGAAAAGGTCAAAGCTCCAGGTGGGGGCTGGGGAGGGTCATGTCAGTTGCAGAAGAGCCAAGCTCGGGTGAAGCAGCTGCTCGACAAACACGAAGTGGGTGGCCGCCTGAGAAAGCCGAAATGGGAGACAGCTCTCAGGGCCATCCCACGCCCAGCGCCCCCTGCCTGGGTGGCAGAGCTTGCTCTGGCATGTTTCTTGATCTCGGCCTCTGGAAGCCGTCTTGCAGCTGGGGGCTTCACCAGGCCGCCCCACCCCCGAGCATCCACCAGGAAGACACTGACCCCCTCTCTACTCAGCAGGCAGCCGTCTCACACCTGCCCGTCACACCTTGCCCACTGTTCTCCGGGCTTCTCCGACCTGGGAATGGAGAAAGGGAAGGGGAGGAAGCCCTTTACTCACTCACTTTTTGTGACCGTATTTTTTGACCCCAAAGTCAGGCCACCAGGTCTTGATCACTTTCTGATTTGTGAACTAATGGATTCATGTGAAAAGTTTTACAAAGGTTGACAGACTAAACGCATTGAACAAATTGATCTTATTAAAAAAAATTCAATTCTGCAAACAAGAAATAGTTCAGGGGGAGGGGAAATGATATTATCAGCTAAAAGATTGGCTATTTTGCCCCCTCATCTGTTGAAGTTGGTGGCGTCTTGCTCCAGGCTTCTTTATCTGAAGAGCTGGGCTAGTTCAAGACTTGTTTATTCCATTTAAGTGCTGGGGTGATTCATTGAGATTATCAAGACAGATTTTGCAGTTTCAATAATTTTTCTATGCTCAAAAGTTATTGGGGAAAGTATTTATCAAGAGAACGTTAGTACCAGGAGGCAGGCTCAATCCACACGTTTTAATTCACATTTGGGATATTAATATTTTTGCTAAGAAAACCATTAAGTATGTTCAGCCATATCTCACGTGCAGACAATTTCTCCTTGTCTGTTCAGGGGACGCACTCTCACTGTACCCATCATTAAAATAGTCATCAAGGGAAAAAAAGACTTCTCCAAAGTCTTTCTGGACCATCCCATTCAGGAATCACCCCCCCCCACCCCGTCCACCCCCCCCCCACCTCCATCCCTATCCCCCCACCCACCCATCTAAATTCATTGACAGGAAATCCTGAGGAATTGCTTTACAAACATCATCATCATTCAAGGAATTAGCCCCAAGCCCCTGCTACTTTTGGCACCACATTTTAATCCCAAAGATACTCTCATTAGCATCTTTCCTCCAGGATCCCTATCACACCAAAGGGAAGATTCATCTCCCTCTTCTAAAGTTGAATGTAATAACTAACAAATAGTATTCATATTTACCTTCTAGACAAACAAGTTCTATCTCTCCATTTAGGGAAGAAAAAATTTTGGGAAAAGGTGACAGCAAAGTAAATGTTTTGAGTGTGATCTAATGTCTCTATCCTGTAACTCAGTAAAATCTCGAAATGATTTTGGTTTTCGTTTCATAACCAATTTGGAGAAATTTGATATATTTTTGTAGAAACTTCCAGTAACCTTTGAAGAACTTCAAACATGTTATAATTATTGCCAGTTTATGCTTGTTGCCATTCCCCATCAATGTGCTGTTATCTAATAAAGTGCAGAAAAGATTCATGTAATCCGCACGTATTGCAACTTGATTCTTAGCATTAGCAATATTAGTTGACAGGGCAAAAGTCTTATCAACAGGTATGTTTTTGCCATTCCCCTTCCCAAAGGATGCATCTTAATCTGGGGGTTCAGAATCTGGGCATGGCTTAGCTGGGTGCCTCTGGCCCAAGGTCCCCCATAAAGTTGCAGGCAAGCTATCAGCTGGGCCTGTGGGCATCTCACGGCTTGGCTGGGTAGGAATCAGCTTCTAAGATCACTCACTTGGTTGCTGGTAGGCCTCGTCCCTTGCCACACGGGCCTCTCGGCTCCACAGGGCTGCCTCATGATCCTAAAAAGGCACCTAAGATAGAAGTCATAGTCCTTTTATAACTTAATCTCAGAAGGGACATCCTTTCATGTCCGCCATTTTCTAGTTGTTAGAAGCGAGTCAGTAAGTCCCACCCACACTCAAGGGGAGGGAGTTACACAGGGTACAAATGCCAAGATGCAGGGATCATTGGGGGCCAACTTAGAGGATGCCAACCACATCTCCCCATGACACAGCGACTAAAGGCTTGACTCTGGCGAGCGGTGGGGGGGCTTCTGAGACCCAGCTCCAGGATCCAGGCTGGCATCTGTGCTGATTGGCCCATGCTCCTGTTTCAGCAGTTGTTAAATATTTCACATATCACCCCTGTCCACAAAGCAGGTCAACCATTTAGTGAGTTCTCACCTCATGCCAGGGACCGGGCTGAGGGATGCAAGGATCATAAAACATGGCCCCTTCCTCAGAGAGTTCATGGTTGAGTGGGTGGGACTGAGAAGTAGATCAACCATAGTGTTCTGCTAGAGGTGAGGCCCAGGTGCCGGGAGAGTACAGAGGAGGGGTGCCTCTCCCAGTGCAGGGGGATGAGGCAGGGTAGGAGTGAAGCAGCCAAAGACGGTGGCCAACCAGCCAGGGGAATCTCGAGTATAAATGCACAGAAGAATGGAAGACGGGAGCCACCATGTGGGACTGCCCTTGGCAGGGGCATGGGGGTAACAGCAGGAGATAGAGCTAGAGATCAGCCTGCACCAACCACTTTGTGTGCCATGCTAAGGGCTTGGGGCCTTATCCTGAAGGTTCTGTGCAGCCAGGAGAGGATTTGAAGCTGATAATGAAATGGTGATTTTGGATTGCAGACCGCTCTCTATGGTAGCAACACATCAGGGGGCCCAGGAGCAGGGGGCTGTAAACTACAGGCAGGGAGAACAGAACATTTTGCTGTTCCTGGCAAGAGATGAGAAGAGCCAGAGCCGTAGTGGTGGCGTGGATATGGGGAGAAGGCAGTGATTTTAGATTTTTAGGAGGCAGAATCGACAGGGTTGGGGGACTGAATGGGGAAGTATGAGGGAGAGGAAGGAGTCTAGACATGGCCCAGGTTTCTCACTGAGGCAGCTGGAGGTGGTGAGGTCACTGCCTAACAGGAGGATGGCTGGTTTCAATGAGGGACAAAGTAGGCTCCATTTTAAGAGTGTTAAATTTGAGAGGCTTGTGGCTGGCCTATCCAAAGAGGGAGTGATGAAGGAAGGTACTGAAATAGGCCAGGGCTGTAGGTCTGAGAGGCCCTGATTTCTACAGAGTGGAGCTTATAACAATGGGTGGGAACAGGAGATTGTCCAGAAAACATTTTAGAGGGAAGGACCCCAGAGAAAGAGCAACCTGTGGGGGAGTCGGGAGGAGGAAAAGGTGTCCTGAAGAGCAGCAGGAGAGGGAGGTGGTCATTGTTAGCAAGTCCTGTCAGATAAGTGAGAGGGGCTTGAGAAGGAGAGAGGGCTGCAGATAAGCCAGGCCACTAACAGGTCAAAATGGGCCCTCATGACTTAACAATTAGGGTGTCTTTTACCTGGCTGAAGATGGTGTTTGAGGAGGAGCAGTTATCATGGGTTGAGGAGACAATGAGAGGGGAGGAAAGTGTAGACAGCAAGTGTAGACTCCTCTTGAAAGAAGTTTGCCAGCTATCTTCTACTACCTGAGTGCCCTGAAGCCAATGAGGCAAGGGAGGAGGACATAGCTGCAGCATTGGCAGGTTACATGATAACGCACGTTGAGGACTTGATGTAGGGAAGGTTCTTCAACGGGGAGCAAAAGCCAGAATCTCTCCAGGTGCTCTGGGGCAGGCTGTGACCCTGCCAAGTATCCTGGCCCACGGTGCAAGTCTTTTAGAGCCCAGGAAACTACTCAGTCAGCTTCTGGAAACGCCCAGGGCAAATCAAGAAACACTGACGTGAGAGAGTAAAGGAACTGATTTCAAACTTGGTGAAACTTTAGTTTCCAGAAGTTGTTTTAAATGAGCAGGATGAAACATCAGGGGCAGAAAAAATGTCTGTGGAGAGAGCCTATTTATTAGGAAAGTTTCACATGTTGCCAGTTGGATGACTGACTTTAGGGATTCTTTTTTCTATCTATTTTTCACATCCTTTTCTGAAAACAACCTTTTATGTGTATGTCCGTTTGACACTATGGAGAAGATAACTTTAAAAATCAGAACCTCTTTCTGGATGTGCTTTAATATTGATGGTCTCTTCTGGTTACAAGCTCAGTCCAGCTCCTAAAAGCCAAACTCCAGGACAATGATGAATGGTGAGATGCTGAACACCCAGCAGTTTGTAGCTCCATTTAAAATAAATATTAAAAGCACTTGAAAGTAAATCAGATTAGGAAGTTTTAAATTATTGTTTCACTTAACTGTGTTTTAAATTTAACATACCAAAGATGATAATTTTATTAACAAATATGTTTCCCTAACACTCCTATGAATAGGATTTCTCAGGAAAACCTTACTTTTTTGCTTGTGGCTTTGAAATCTCCACCTTCACAGTCTCAGGCCCCCCTCTGCAGAGGGCAGAAGTAGGGAGAGTGAGTGGCAGGAAGTTAAGTCCGCCTTTTCCTTCTCTCCTCCTCTCAGGCTCTGTTCAAGTCAATTCTCCCTCAGGTGGACCAACCCCACTGAGGTGCCCATGGAAACGTCTACCACCATAAAAGATTTGGTAGAACCACCCAGAATCCGGCGGAGAGTAGCTCTGTTCTGGGGGTCAAGTCTGTACATAAGTAGGGGCTGAATGAAGTTGAGCTTCAGGGGAATTTCAGGCTGAAGCCCTGTGGTGATTCTTTTAGGAAAGCATCCGAAATCACATTTATCAGCCCTGTGGGGAAGCCGGCCCTACCTTGGGTCTCCTTACCACGGTATGGAAGACAAGAGGGTGAGCCGGGAGTCAGGACCCCTAGGAGGTTCTAGCTCAGCTCTGACATGGGCAAAGTGGTCTTGGGAAAATCTCTTCACCTCCTCTTTCCTTAATTTTCTTCATTTCTTAAATGATGGGTTGGATTAGATGATACTTGAAGGGTGCCCTGGCTAGAAAATTCTGATATTTCTTTTGGGGGACTGGATAGGACTGCCTTTGAGAGATGGCAGAAAGGCACGGGCCACTTTGCTTTCCAATCCTTGCTCCTCGCTGCAGGGAAGCCAGCCGAGGTTGGCGGGGCGAGGAACGGACGGACTGGCTCACCTCTGCAGGACCTCCTTGGTCCACTTCCAGGTCCCCACCCCCAGGCTCCTAATTGAAGGGGCATCTTTGCTTTGGAGTTGGGGAGTTTCTTCCCAGAACAGGGAACAGATGTTGAGGGAACAGGGTGACTCTGCAGAAATAGCCACCATGTTTTGAGCACCTACTGTGTGTCAAGCATCGTGCTGAGCATTTACCTTATTGCTTATCCTCACAACAGCCTTTCGAGGGGTGTTTCCTCCACTCTGCAGGTGAACACACGGGGACTCAGAGTGGTTAAGTGACCTGCAGTCTTACGAAAAGTTACCTGTGTCTGTCTCTACCTCCCTCCCTAAACAAAGGTACACTGTCCAAGGTGGTACTTTTTCAAAGAAATAAAAGACAAAGTCACTGAATCTTAGAGAGCAATGTCCTGAGTCTGAGCTCCTCTGCAGTCACAGGTGGTGTGACTTCCCCTCCAGAGGGATTTTGTGGGGCTGACTAAAGGTCGGAGATCTGGCCAGATGCCTCTCAGGGAGCCCTGAATCCTCATTTTCTGGGATTCTAGGATTTCAGCCTCGTACATAATTCCAGAAAAGAATTACTCTCTGCTTTATTAAACTTGTCTGCACTTAGGCCAAGTGGGCTGTTTATCCTCTGTAGGGTTTTTCTTTAAAGGAGCGGGGAGAGTGAGCATGTGCAGAAATCCATCACCTTGCTTTCCAGTTTCCAGGCAACCGTGCGGGATTACAACCAGTCACATGATATCACTGCTGCCAGGGAGAAGGGGAAAATGGAAAACTGTGCTATCTTGAGAAAGGGTATAAGCAAAGGACTTTGGATTCTCCTCCAGAAATATTATCAACAAGTAGTCCAAGACCTAGAGGCTCTAGGGCCCCTGGCTTCTCAGCACTTGGCCCAGCTTTCTGTGGGATGGGAAATGTACCACCAGCTATGAAGGGGGGGGAGGGGAGTAGGGGTGAGATGAAGGGGAAGTCATTGGCCCAAGGTGAACTAGCACCTGTTCTGGAAACCAGGCTCTCAGAGGGGTTGTTACTGAGAGGATCCAAACCCAGCTAGGCTGTGCTCCTACATCCCCATCCCCAGTCCCTCCTTCCTGCTGCTGTGGCCCTGGGATAATGAGGGAGCAGGAGAGTCCTTTGCTTAAAGCGGAGCCCATGATGATTAGGGCCGGCTGGGGGGCAGTGAAGGGTCAGGGGGGACAGCTGGGATGGGGGGAAAACCACCCATGAAGACCAAGTTTCCACTTCCTTTTTTAAGGGCTCCTCTTTCTGATCATTGTTTATTTTGATTTGGGATGTTTTGATTTTTCTATCTCCCCTCCCCCACATTGTGTGTGTGTGTGTGTGTGTGTGTGTGTGTATGTGTGTGCTCGCGCACGCACATACACACGCGCGCTGCTGTTGTTTATATTGTAGACGCTTCTATGGCAATTCATTCCCCTCTGTATACACTTTTGTTCCTGTAATAACACCCTCTGTGGCCTAAAGACTCCCCGGAACCACAGGGACAGCTTTGCTCCTGGCTCTCCTGGGGTCGCCGGAGGGGGTGGGCGTGCCCTTGGCCATGGATCCCACATACCAGCATTCCGGAAGGCAAGGCTGTTAGAGGAGCCGACCTGAAGTGGACTGGCTTCCAGTTTCCTCACACCCAGCAGTTGTCCCAAGGCAAAGATGAGTCATCCAGCCACACTCTTTCACTGGCCTTCCTAGCATGCCCTGAGGTGGCTGTATTTCATAGCCTGGACTGCTGGCTTTATGCCAGCCTGGCTGCCTGGGGAGGTGAGCCCAGAGGGGCAGACCATGGACACAAAGAGGCAGGTATTGGGGAGGGCAATGCCACCCGCCTTGGCACCCAGGAGCTGAAAAGTCTGGCAGCCTGGGCTGCAAGGACTCTAGTCACTTGTCACAGCCCCATAGGCTGGGGGCCATAGTGCAGGGTCCTTGCTGCCTGCCCTTTTCCGGCAGATCATGGGTGGTGTATCTTCCTCCTTTTTTTCCTATGGAATCCCAAACAGACAGATATGTTTCTTGCATGTTTCAAAGTTCTGACGCCCTCATGACAGGTTAGAGGCACCTCTGCCTTGAAGAGGGTTTGTCATCCTTTAAGCTCAACAAGAAAGTAAACAAAGGAAAAGGGAGTTGAGTTGGAGGGCCTCGCACAGCTCCAATAATGCTGGGCTCTCCCGTTCCCTTCTTGAACGAATCTGGCTTATACCTTTATGTTTTTTAAGAGGAGGAAAAGTTAATTATTAGCTTATCATATGAGGCATCATTTTATAGCAATAGATGAGTAAATAAATAATGTTCTAGGTTTATGGCATATTTTCTCGTTAAGTGAGGTTATGCCTCATAATATTATTGGGGGAATGTGGGGAGGAGTTTTCAATACATTAAAAATGAGGGTGAGGGGAAAAAAGACATTCCGTGTCTGTTTAATATGTAGCATATCGGAGGATGGGGGATGCTTGCGAGAGAGTGTTGGGTATGCAGTTGTTAGAGAAAGATGGTCCATGTGTGCAAGGAGGGTTCTGACCGCCAGGTTGGGAAGTTGGGGTTAAATCTTCAGGGAATTGAGGGATGCTTCTTATTTTTTTTATATTATTTATTTATTTATTTTATTCCCCCAAAGCCCCAGTAGATAGTTGTAGGTCATAGCTGCACATCCTTCTAGCTGCTGTATGTGGGACACGGCCTCAGCATGGCCGGAGAAGCAGTGCATAGGTGCCCGCCCAGGATCCGAACCCAGGCCGCCAGAAGCAGAGCTGCGCACTTAACCGCTAAGCCAGGGGCCCGCCTGAGGGATGCTTCTTAACGAGGTGTCAGAGCCCATCTCCAGCACTCAGGCCTGTGCTGGCAGATTCACACCCCCATCTTCACACTTCAACCACATACAGTGGTTCTAACCCACACTCAGAGACACGCACGCACATGCCTTCTGCATCCAGGCCCCCGTTCACCCTATGACACTTGGTCAGTCGATCTCAGGACCAGAACCCCGTTTAAAAGATCCTCCAAGCCCAAATTCCCAGGGAAACTTGAAGAGAGGTAGAAAAGTGTTTGATGACAGAAAAAAAAAAAAAATTCTGCTTGCTTGCAGTTCTTGCGATGGCCAGAATGCTACAATAAACTGTTGCTTTCCAGAGCTGGGGAGGGCGAGGGCAGGCAGCGGGAGGAAGTCAGAGCAGAGACCGGAGAACCTGAAACACGGAATCAGAACTCAGGCTGAGAGAGCCTCTGGGGCCGCGGGGGCCAGGCAGGGGGCGGAGGAGGGCCGGGGAAGGGTTAACGCGGGAGCCGAGCGTGCGGCGGGGGCGGGCCGGGCGGGCCCGGGAGGGCGCGGGGCGCTGTCCCTTTAAGGCGGGCGGCGCGGGCCGGCCGAGCGCGGCTGTGATTGGCGCGGCGGGATCACTGGCTCCCCAAGCCCGGCCCGGGGGAGTCGGCTGGAGCCGGCTGCGCTTTGATAAGGTCCTGGCAACTCAGTAACAACCCGAGAGCCGGGGAATAAAAATAACCACTCGTAGCAATGGATCTCGGGGCCGCCCGGCGTCCGAGGCGCCCGTCTCCCCCGCCGAAAGCCCTGCTGTAAAAGGTGGGGGTGGAGGCGCGGCCTCAGCAGAGCTGCTTCAAAGAGAGCCCCCCTTGGACCCGGGGCGAGGTCGCGCCGAGTCGCGTCGCGGGCGCCGGGGGCGAGAGGGGGTCCGGCCCGGCCAAGACTGGGCCAGGAGGGGCGGTGCGAGCCGGAGGGCCCCGAGGAGGGGCCGCGGGGGCACGGGGGGCGGCCCGGGGCGCGGCTGGTGCGTACCTCCCTTTCAGGACCGTGCGCTCGGCTCGCGCCTTTGAAGTGCACAGTTAAATCCACAGCGCAGTTTTTGTTGGAAGCGCCCGGAGGACATTTGGTGCGCGGAGTGACTGCTGGAAACAGGACCTGTGTTGAAAGCCCGGCCGGGCGGGGGCCGGAGGGGCCGGGGGCGGCCGCGGCGGGGGTGGAGGCCCACTCGGATCTTTTGCATAAAAGGGGCGGCGGGGAGCGCCGTTTCCCCCTCCCTGGCCGGTGGATCTCGCTCTAATCCCGGGATTGTTGTTTCCCCGCACCCCCTCCCCTGCCGCGCGACTCCCCATGTTCCCCGACGCCGGGACCGGCCCGGGGGGGCCCGGGGCTGCCGCTGCGAGCCTATCCGGGGGCCGGGGCCAGGGCCCTGCCCGGGGCGCCTGCGAGGTCTCGCTGCGGAGCGCGCGCGCTGATCAATGGTGAGTGCCGAGGCCGCGGCGGCCGGGCGGCCCGCGCGCTTTGATGTGCCGGGCAGCCCTTTGAAGTTGGCAGGCCGGCTATTTCGGGGCGCGCTCCGGGAGGGCGCGGAGGGGAGCGGCGGGCCCGGCGCCCAGCGCTCCGGGGTGCTTGGCCGGGCAGCCCTGCGCGTCCGGCGCTCGAGCCCCCTCCTCTGCGGGGTGGCGGGGGGCCCCGGCGGAGAGACTTCTGCAAGTGGCGGCTGCGGCGGGGGCCGAGAGGGGCCAGATTCCCCCCGGGGCGCGCATCGCTGTCGTTGTTATGGATGAGAGTCGGGGTGTGAGTGTGCGCGGGAGTGCTTTTGGAAGGTGGGATGAAAGGGTGGCGGCGCCCCCCGCTGGCCCTCCCCTCCGCCCCCTCCCCTCCGCCCCCTCCTCCCCTCCTGCCTCTCTCACCCCCCCTCCCCTCCCAGCTACTGGTCCGCGCTTAGGGGCCCCGAGCGCTGGCCGAGGCTCAGTCTGAGCGCAGGAGCGGCCCGAGCCCGGGGCGCCCGCGTCCCCCGCGTCCCTCCTCCCCGCCCGGGCCTCGCGCCCCCGGCCCCTTTTGCGGAGAGGCACAGACTCCGCGCGTCGCCATTTCTGGACTAGGCTGCTGCTTTCCGTGCTTTTCTGTGGGCGCCTCTGCGAGCGGAGGCGCCGGGGACCGAGCCGCGCCCGGGCTCGGGGTGCCGCGAGCGCCTCCCGGAGCTCCGGCCCCGCGCCTGGCGGCCCGCTCGCCGGGGCTCTGGACGCGTTCGGTTGGATTTGGGCCGGGGGGTGGGGCGGGCCGGGGGGGCGCGGCGGAGATGAGAGCCCGGCCTCGCGCCGCCTTCGTCTTCCAGGTAACGGGGCCGCCCCACCTCCCCTCCGCCTGGGTAACGCGGCGCTACCGGCGGCCCCGCCACTCCGCCTGCTGAGTTGCCCAGCCTAGCGCCCTGAGGCCCCAGGCGGGGACCGCGCGCACCCACCCCAGGCCCGGCGTCCCGGTCCCTCGTTCGGGGTCGCGCCCCATCCGCCCGGCCCGCCCCTGCCCTCCTTAGTTTGATCCTTCCCGTTCTGGGGAAAGCGGCTTGTTTATTGGTTAGATAAGACTTTTTGCTTTTGGAAAAAAGAGACAGGCTTGAGATCAGTAGAGTCTGGGATTCTTGGCACAGGCAGTGGTAGCGTGAGACGGTTTCTGATCCGGTTTTGTAGGGTTCGCGGCTCCGGGAGGTGGCGGGCGGGGGGACGGAGGCGGCGGGTCCTGAGGCTTCTCTGCTCTCTTGCAAAGTTGGAAGATCAAAGTCTCGTCTTAGTAAGTTGGTTTCTGGCTTGAGGGAGCGGGGAAGACAAGTGTAGACTGAGTCGGATTCTTGGTGGGAGGCGGGGGCGCAGCGAACGTGTACATCTGGGTTGGGGAGGGGGGCGTTTTCCAGCTGGGAGTCCGCGAGCTCGTTCAGCCCTGTGCTGGGCGGGCTTCTTTCTCGGTCGAGGATCTTCCGAATTTTGAAGGAGTGGGAAGGGGGAGTGCAAAGGGAAGGGGTGGGGTGGGGGGAATGGGAACCAGATGCCGAGGAAGGGCACGTTTGGAGCTCGAGTTATCTGTGCGGAGAGCCGAGTAGGGAAATGTACCGAAATTGGTTTCACCTGCACACAGCCCAGCGGCTGGAGTGCGCGTCTTTGGAGTTGATGCTGTCGGGGGAAGGGAGAGGAGGGGTGCGGAGCGGGGAGGGGCGGGCGGGACTACCCTGCGTGCGCCGGGGCCGAGTGGGTTTTGGGGAGGTTATGTCTTACATCTCCCATGCCCATCCGTTCCCGCCTCCCACCCTCGGGGCTCCCCTCTCACCTTTCCCGCCCCCACCCCCGTGTGTGTAGGGAGCTCAGATTTCGCCTTTGAAAACGCGGCGTCTGATACTTTAGATGAGCACCTCGCAGATAGCTGGGTTGCTTGATTTGAATTTGAGGAGTTGAAAAGCCTGTTTACTTTCTTGCTTTGATGTTGGGTAGATCTGGTTTTGATTAGATCAATACCCTTTTCTCTCTTCCTACCTCCCCCTTCCTTTTCTTTGCAGAAAGGAGGCTCAGATGAGCCCCTGCTGACTTGAGAGAGAAAGAGAGACCACGCTGATTGCTGAGAGGAACTGGAAGAAGAAAAAAAATTCCCAAACTCAGTGAGAACTCCCTCACCATGAGTAGCGCTGTGTTGGTGACTCGCCTCCCAGACCCCAGCAGCAGCTTCCGCGAGGATGCGCCCCGACCCCCGGTTCCCGGGGAAGAAGGGGAGACCCCACCGTGCCAGGCCGGGGTGGGAAAGGGCCAGGTCCCCAAACCCATGCCTGTCTCCTCCAACGCCAGGCGGAACGAGGATGGGTTGGGGGAGCCGGAGGGACGGGCATCTCCAGATTCCCCTCTGACCAGGTGGACCAAGTCGCTGCACTCCTTGTTGGGTGATCAAGATGGTGCTTATCTCTTCCGGACTTTCCTGGAGAGGGAGAAATGTGTGGATACCCTAGACTTTTGGTTTGCCTGCAATGGATTCAGGCAGATGAACCTGAAGGATACCAAAACTTTACGAGTAGCCAAAGCAATCTACAAAAGGTACATCGAGAACAACAGCATTGTCTCCAAGCAGCTGAAACCTGCCACCAAGACCTACATAAGAGATGGCATCAAGAAGCAGCAGATCGATTCCATCATGTTTGACCAGGCACAGACCGAGATCCAGTCGGTGATGGAGGAAAACGCCTACCAGATGTTTTTGACTTCTGATATATACCTCGAATATGTGAGGAGTGGGGGAGAAAACACAGCTTACATGAGTAACGGGGGACTGGGGAGCCTAAAGGTCGTGTGTGGCTATCTCCCCACCTTGAATGAAGAAGAGGAGTGGACTTGTGCCGACTTCAAGTGCAAACTCGCACCCACTGTTGTTGGCTTGTCCAGCAAAACTCTGAGGGCTACAGCGAATGTGAGGTCCACAGAAACTGTTGAAAATGGATACAGGTAAGACTTGCCCGGGCGGGGGGGCCTGGGGGTGGGGTGGGGGTGTTGGAGGATGATACGGACTTTGCAGATGTTTTGAGTTAAGGAGGGTGGATGGTTGGATGGATGTGCTGCTGAGGCTGACAAAGGACTCTTGAGAGCTAGGACCACTGGCCATGAGCTCTTTGATCTTGCTTTTTGTTCTTTAAAGGGGGGGGGAAGTGATGCACACGCAGCTAAATACCTGCAGTCTTCCAGTGCTCACTTCAAACAGTGGCAAGCAGTATTCATTAGTGCGGGTTACTTATTATCCTAGGCCAGTCTTAGAAGGGGTAGAGAGAGAGAGAGAGGGGACAGCAGCTTTTGATGCCTCTGAGTCACCAAATACACTAAGCACCAGTTTTGGAAGGGATCATTCACCACTCATCAGTAGAGAGTGGAATTAATGTGGCTGGGGAGGCAGCTGGGTTGTGGTGGAGGCACAGGAAATAACGTGTGCACCCATTGGACGTGGGGGTAAGTGGGATCTTTTGAACTTATGTTAAGATAAGAGCCAGCAATTGGCTTAACAACTGAACTTGTGGGTCTTTTTGTAGAATTAGGTATTTACCCAGCAAGAAACTCACCTAACTAGGGAAGGCTTGGTGACTTTCCCTAAGGAAGGACCTCTAGCTTTAGTCTGCTGGTATATTAATCTAGGTTTGAAATGCTTGCAGTCTGAGGGTCAGATCTTGGTTGATTATTTTGTGGCTTAGCGCTAATGGAGAAGATGTCTTGGCCAGAAAGGACTGGGGCCCTGGAGTACTTTCTCTTTTTGAGGCTCAAAGACAAACAGTCCTTTACAGAATGGCCAAGTCTTAAGATTCTTGACCTTTGGAGGCAACTTCAGACCTTCTGTTAGAACGAGTTTTTTCTCTCTCTCTCTCCGTCTCCTTCCAAATATCCAAAAAGAGAAGGAGCCTCTTAATTCTAGGTTGCTGTTTATGGCATGCAGGGGAAGGGAGAGTGGTGGGCTGTCTGAATGGCTTATCTTGCTATCCATTGTGTATTTCTCCATGTGTTAGGGACCCGGGATGCGACCTGGTGGCTGCCTCTGTGGAGATTGCTCTGTTTCTGTAGGGTGGGGCCTCCAGCGTCTGGCAGCAGGAGGAGGGGCAGGATAGCCAGGGTTAAGCCTAGGAGCCGTAATTTAGGGGTGGCGAAGAGAGTTGATACTTCACAGGGAGGGAAGGGCTTGTTCTCCCACCACCAGGGGGCGCTCTTGGGAGCCAGTTTACCCACATTCAGACATCTGGTCTACACCTAAGTGGAAATGGATTGGCTTTTGCAAGGCAGCAAAGGATCACGTGAAACGAGTTGGTTCAGCATCTTTAAGCTTATGGTTTTAGGTTGTTTTGGAGGAAGATAGTGGGTCTGGCTTCTGTGGCTGGGAGGTCACTGGGCACCTGCCATTGCTGCTCTGTTCCATTATGTGAACAGTTGGGTAAACCTACTGGCCTCCTTGCTCTCCAGTTTGGCAGCCATAGCTCAGACTACTTAAGGCCTGTGGGAAGGCTGCTTCTCCAGGGGCCTGCTGACAGTGGGGCTTCTGTGCCTCCCTGTGTGGAGACCCAGAGTATCCCCTTTGTAAACACAGTAGCACCGTGTGTGGTTTTGGATGTTATTAGTGAGAAAGCATTCCCAGGCAGGACCCTGCTGTGACCCCTCCCCTTTGTGGGTGTGCAATAGAGACCCAGCCTTGGTGCGCCCCTCCTACTTCCAAAGGCCTCAGCTGGGTTATTACCAGGATTAAACATTTTGGAGATGAAGCTTTTGAGATTCTGGGCCAGGGGCCAAAGATCCTTTTGTGTTTCCAGTGCTTGCCTTCTTGGTTGTGAACTGTGGGCATCATTAATATATAGATGACAGCTTTTCCTCAGCCTCTTGAGTTTGCATACTAATTGTGTGTGCTTTCTTCCACTGTTGGGTTGAAATGAAGTATTTTACTTGGGCTACATGAAGCCCATATGTCTTAACTGGGCATTGTCAAAGAGAATTTAAGACATCTAATTTCATTGTAACATGCAAGATATTCAAGTGTACGTATGGTGTATTGGGAGGTGTCCTGAATGGTGTCAGAGGCCTGGGTTCCAGCCCTGTCCACCGCCTGCTCCCTGCATTGAAGCCTTTCTGAACTCCATGTGCCCATCTGTAAAATGAGTGGGCACCATTCCTTCTGCTTATGTCATAGGCTGCTATTAGGATCAAAATAATAAACATGAAAGCCCTTTGTAAAGGGAAATGTTTTGAACAGATGTAAAGCGTTATGATTAGTATAATTTAATAATGATAATAATTGGGTATATGAAAAGGGCAGCCAGGTTAGGATACCACTTTCAAAGAGTGACTCTTGGGTTCTAGTCCATATTCATTGAAAAGTTTGAGAGGGTTCCCCCTCCCCATGCCTCAACTTTCTCTACTTGTTGAACTTGTCTGTCTTTCCAGCTAGTTCTTGGGATGTAGGGATCCTATCTAACTCTTTAAGTTCACCTCCTCCTCCCAGTACACTCACTCATCAAGCCAGATACCGGGCATAGGGGATGGGCTTCATAACTTAGTAAAATGAATGAAATGGAGAACACGAGTCCTGCTGGGGGTCTCTCTTCATCAGCTGTTGAGGAGCAGTCTTGGCAGCTGGCTGCCCAGAGCACTGGCTAGTCTTCCAGGCCCTGTGTTTACCTTGGGCACTCAAAGGAGCCTCGTTTTTAATGACTTGTTTGTGTCCTTACTGATTTGGTGTCAGGTTTAATATAAATAGTTGGAACGGAAGAGCAGGAATTATCCTCGGAGGGAAGGACTCTGGTTTGCGAGTGGTTGAGTGGGATGCCTGGGCTTTTGATGGGCTATAAATAACCGAGGGCAGGAGTGACCTGTTAGTAGAAGAACGTGTAAAAAGCCGGGCACACAAACACACGCACAGTGTCGAGGTGTGTGTGAAGGGGGCTGTGGGATTAGGAGCTCACCCCAGCATTTATTTTGGGAAGGAGAAGACAGTGCTGGGTGCACAGAGTGCTCCCTGTGTCCTTCCCTTTCTGCACTGGCTCTTGAGTGTTCCTACCCAAGGCAGGACTCATCTGTCTCATTGGACCCTGTCCTCTGGCCTCACTTAAAATAAGCCGGGCCTAGCAGATGGCCCTCTGCTGGCTCCAAGTGCTTCCTATTCTCTGAAAGGACTCACTGATGAGGCCCGTTTTTGTGCAAAGCCGTTGGAATCAAGCTTGGCTTCAATTATGAAAGAAAATGATGCCATAGGAAAGATATTCTGGAAGCAGTAGTCCACAATTAGAGGATGGAAGCTCTGATGAAGGCAGTTTGCTAAGATACACTTGTAAAAGTTTGCCTGTTTTCAAAAGGCCCATTCTTGCCTTAGAAAATGCTTGGGGAGGAGAGGGTTGCCTTTTGGGCAGTGACTTTGTGAGTAAATTGTCAGAGGGCTTTTGGAAAGCCCTAAACTTACAGCCTTATAAGCAAATACTTTTTAAGTTGCCTTGTTTTGAGAGGGGACCCAGAAAGAGGCCCCGAAGTTCAGTTCTATTGTGCTCTCTGTAGGGAGGCTCTGCCCTGGTGTATGGGGAGGGGGCAGGGACCACAGCATCTCATCAAGATAAGAGATAAGAATAGGCTAAGAGAAAAGGAAAGCAGCAAACATTTCTTTCCTTCAGGTCCCAGGAGGCTCAGCTACCTGACAGCTGAAAGCCCTTTGCATGTTGAAGTTGCAAACTAGGTCTGTGGCCACAGCCCGGTGCAAAATCTGTACCATAGGCCTCCACTCTCTGTAGGAATTTAAAATCTTTGCAGCAACTGGGAACACAACAGTCTTGAAGAAATAATCAAAGCATCTGGGTACAATTACTGTAGCATGGTTGAGTTTCTTTCCGTTTTTTTTTTTTAAGTAATCACAAGAAAACAGCTCTAGTCCCTTTTCTTCACATTATGTGGCGATTTTGACAAAGTTCGGGGTTCTGAAAAATTGAGTTTCTGTCTCTCCCCACGACCCTGCCTCCTTCCTCCTCCTCGTCTTGTTATGATTGTAGGAAAACCCAAATACTTTATTGCAGTCAACTGAGCTCAGAGCAGTATATTCCATTTTTAATTATGGGTCACACAGTAGCCCTCTATTTTGGAAGTGAAGGGAGACGAGTTTATTTTGGGATCCATGTGTTCAACAAGGAGCGCAAAGCTGTGAGCACACATGGGTTTGAGTTAGGTGCCTTTGTTGGGGAGGGAGGAATGTCTATTGAGTCATTTTCTCCCTGTAGAGGCTGAATTATAACCCTTACATTTGGGACATTGTCAATGTGTTAATACCACCAAGATAGCAACACTGGAGGAGTGGAAAGAGAGTTTGAATGCTATTTAAGGCTATTTTGGCTTTTTTGATCTTCTACTATGTCTCTTAGACTAAAAAACTTTTCAGCAACCCATTTGATGGTCCTGAGTCTTTTAAGGAGGTTCAACAAGGTTTCGAGCTTCTGCCACGTGCCACAAACTGCTGGCAGTTTTGGGGAAACACATGTGAAGAAGACAGATCTGGTCCCTCTCCTCATAGGGCTTCTAGTCAAGTTGCTCAGGACAGGCATTCAGCGTGTAAACACACCTGCGCTCTGTAATCCTAAGTCACGATGAATACCCCGGAAGAAAGAAGAGCTACTGGAGCACTGTTTCTGTTGGCGGTTGTGTTTTTTTTTGGTGAGGAAGATTGGCCCTGAGCTGACATCTGTTCCAGTCTTCCTCTACTTTGTATGTGGGATGCTGCCACAGCACGGCCTGATGAGCAGTGTGTGGGTCCATGCCTGGGATCCGAACCTGCAAACCCTGCGCCACCGAAGTGGAGCTCGTGAACTTAACCACTACGCCACCAGGCTGGCCCCAGGCAGTTGGTTTTTTGGAGAATTAAACTGTGGTCCTCCCAAATTACCGTGCCCTTGTTGGGCCTTTCAGAGGATGCAAGAACTTCATGCAGATGGCCATGTTTGAACTGCCTGGTTTTTAGGTAGAGGCCCCACGTCCTCCATGGAGGCTGTGAGTCACCTTTGGTCACCCAGCTGGCTGGGAGCTAAGCCAGCACTAGCTCTCGGCCTCTTGATTTCTGGACCCAATCAAGGGCTTACGGAACTTATTTATCATGGGGTCCTGAAGACAGGATGGGACCCTGAGGAGTTATCTGGTCCATCCTGCTTTGAGGCAGTAGCCCCATCCAAGCACCCCAGATACCTGGGAGTTTTGGGCTATATTAAAGACTTCGGTGATTCCATAACCTGCCCCCATCCACTCCATGGGTCCACTCTGGCCATTAAGAAGTGCTTTCGGGCTGGCCCCGTGGCTTAGCGGTTAAGTGCGCGCGCTCCGCTACTGGCGGCCCGGGTTCGGATCCCGGGCGCGCACCGACGCACCACTTCTCCGGCCATGCTGAGGCCGCGTCCCATATACAGCAACTAGAAGGATGTGCAGCTATGACATACAACTATCTACTGGGGCTTTGGGGGAAAAAGGAGAAAAAAAAAAAAAAGAGGAGGATTGGCAATAGATGTTAGCTCAGAGCTGGTCTTCCTCAGCAAAAAGAGGAGGATTAGCATGGATGTTAGCTCAGGGCTGATCTTCCTGACAAAAACAATAAAATAAATAAATAAATAAAAGAAGTGCTTTCTTCTTTCTGACCTATAAGAAAGTCCATTTCCTCTTTCGAAGCCAAATAGAACCGTCCTCTTCTTCCTCTTGAGTTTCCTTATCAACTAGGAGTCTATTTTTACTGAATCATCCCTCATCCCATCTCTTCTCCAGAAAAACCAAATGCCTTTCCTCCTTTCTCTAGATTTGGAATCTGGAAATCCCAGATTGAGGACATGGGGACCAGTTCTAAGGCGTGGAAGATCCTTCTATCCTTATTTAGTCACCATCAAATATCCTGGGAGGTAGTGAGACTTCTTGCCCTATACAGATAAAAGAACAGGGCTAGAGTGTCCAAGTGACAGTTCAAGGTCACTTAATCCAAGATATTTGATGGGTTCAGGTGCAACATTCCTCATTTGCACTTTCTAGTTAATTCCACACCTACGTAACGTTTATGTTCCAGCCTAGCTCAGTGGAACAGAATCAAGGTCCCTGCTAATGTCGAGCTCCTCTGGAAGTCTGGATATGGGTTCCATGTGGCTGAGTCTCTAGCCAGGTGGCCCTCCAACAAGACTTTTGACTGCTCCCCCCCACCCCCTTGGGTTCTATTACCTCCTTGGCTGGTAGTGAGGATGAAAGATGATTGGGCAGACGTTCATTGAGCACCTGTGTGCTTGGGGTACAGCAGTGACAGAAACAAAGACCCCGCCCATACAAAGGGCTCAATCAATGGTAGCTCTTGGGTTTTATTAACATTTCTAAACTGAGAGGGTTGGGTTAGATCCTTTCTAAGGTTCATTCTGTCTCTAAAATGTTATGACTCTGTAAGTAACATTTCTTGTCACTCCAGCCACTAGAGTGCAGACTCCTTAAAGACAGAGATGGTCTCTTCTACCTTTTCCCTCCCCACTGCCCCCTGTTGAGGCCCTCACACCAAACTGGGGCAACAACTCTCTGTCCACCCCCACCCCGCCTTCCAGTCCAACCTGGTGGCACACCCTCGGGATCACAGGTGCTGCTGGGAAAACCTCAGGCCCCCTCCCCTCCCTGCCCCTTCCTGCCCCAACTAGCCCCACCCCCTTCCTCCCCAGTCTGGAGGGCTTTTAACAGCTTTTGCCTTCCCCCGTCCTGGGTGTCATCTGGAATTCCTGCTCGCCCATAAAGGTTCACCTTGCTCCCACCTGTCCCAGGGAGCCGTCCTAGGGAGCCATCCCCGGCCATCCCAGCTAGAAACATCATCTCCATCGTTAGTTACACCAGGATTACCTCTCCCAGGTCACTCATCCTGCCTCTTATTCTAGAACTTTTCAAAATGTTGAGGCTAGTCTTTGTATTAGGAGGCAGAAAGAGAGGTTGAGAGAGAACCCAACAAATCAGTCCCCCACCCAGCAGTTCCAGCTCTGTGATCTGGGGCACGCTGCTGTTCTTGTGGAACCATCAAGGGCACATCTGTGAAACGGGCACAGTGCTGCTTCTCCCCTAGGTGGAGGCGAGGATTAAATGAGATGATGTGTATGAAGGCTAGCCCCTCTTCGTGGGCCTGTGATAACACTGTGTCTGCCTCCCTCTTGGTGCCCCTTCATGTTATGGTGACACACCCCTTCCAGGCCATGGGTGTCAGGAGACCAGAGACCGGGGCTGGGTACACCCAGAGTCCAGTGCAGTGCTGGACACGTAGTAAGAGACTAGGAGCTCGGTGAACACATGCAGAAGGCTGCTTTGACCTCTCATGGGTCCCTTTCATCTGCCAACTCCACGGCTGTCTGTGTAGACCGGCTGCAGTGGCCTGAAAGAATATGTTCTCTTTTCTAGCCTTTCCCTGCTCCTCCAATCGATTTCTCTGCTGTTGGCTTAGACTTGGTGGGCCCAGTGGAGTATGCCAGGGTCTTTGTGTACGAGCTGTCTTGCCACTTCAGGCTTTACAGGCCCCTTCCTGCAGCCCGCCAACCAGAGTGGCCCCTTCCTCCTTCTCCCCGCTCCCCCTGCTTCAGTTCCTCACTGGTGACACAAGAGGAATGCGGCCCAGCAGGGGCCAGGCACACTGGTTGTTCTGGGAGGAGATCAAGAGGGCAAAATGAGGAGGCAGAGGCCACTGAAACAAAAGAGTGGGAGACACCGGAGGAGGGGCCTGGACCTGCCTTTGAAACAGCTGTGCTGCTCATTTTAATCCTGCTGGCCTTAGGCAGCCCTGAGAGAAGGAAGGCCTGCGTGGGGGAAGGGCACGGCAGAGGCCTAGCTCAGGGTGGGGTGGAAGCCCTCAACATTGGCTTGAACTTTTCTGTCCCATCTGTCTAGCTCACTGGGCCCAGGGTTGAAATGAGAAGGCTATGACAGACATCTAGGTGTCTGCATCTCTGAACTATGCTGACAGACCCCAGGTGGGGAGTTTGGAAGCTTAAGATGTCTTGGGGCCCCCAGATTATATTCTTCTGGTGCAGGCTTGGATATGGGGGTGGGGAGGGGAAGGCACTCCATCTCCACTGACTTATTCCCCTCTTTCACACCATAGCCTCCCCTCCTAGAGCAGAGTCCTGTTCCTCTGTCTTTGTAAGTGTGTATTTAGAACTTTGTAGGATCCCCTGGGCTGCCTCTGGGGTCCCCTGTCCCCTGGCAGACGTGCCTTTGGGGGCAGAGGAACCCAGCCTGTTTTCAGCCCAGATGAGCGACTGGCCCTGAGCAGCAAGTCGGCATCGAACACATTGCGGGATTGTGCGCTCTGTTGTCACCTGGTTACCTGGGTTTCTGGAGAGAATCAGTGATGCACTGCTATTGTACTTTTCTGCAGGTCCTTCAAGAGGAGTGAGCCTGTGAATCCATACCATGTAGGTTCTGGCTATGTCTTTGCGCCAGCCACCAGCGCCAATGATAGTGAGATATCCAGTGACGCACTGACTGATGATTCCATGTCCATGACGGACAGTAGTGTGTAAGTATTCTGGTATCCCCATCATGTACATGGTGGGCAGTGTGACCCACCAGCTGGGCGGAGTTCTCAGCCATTCTCACCTGGTTTTGCAAATCCCATCTGTGTGTGTGGACTTTTGTTTGGTGGGAGGGGAGTGTACCGGTGGTGCAGTGCTGGTTTAGGAGGGTGACATGGTAGTCTGGGGAGTGTTAAGCTTAGAGCCTTGAAAGGAAAGTTGGATGGGACTTTAACAGAAGAAAACTAAAGTAAGATAGAAGATTAAGATGAATATCTATAAATTCCTTGAGTTTAAAAACCCATCTTCTGGTTGTCATTTGCCTGCCTTCCCTGTGGGCAGAAGTGCTTGGCTGGTCTGGAAACCCAGGTGTATCCCATTTGCAGAACCAACAGGTGGGAGACAGGGTGGCATTAGAAGTGTTTGTGTTTAGGTGTTCACTGTTTTTGAAGGAGGGAGTCAGAAAGCCAGAGCTCTCTAAAGGGCCACTGTGTGTAATGTTCTATCATGGATGTGTTCACATGGACATCGTTCAATTCAGTAAGTGTTGGTGGCATACCTACTCTGTCCTGTAGGAGTTCTACCCAAAGTCGTGTCTGATCTTGGATCTTCTTTTTTGTAAGGAAGACTAGCCCTGAGCTAACATCCATTGCCAGTCCTCCTCTTTGTGCTGAGGAAGATTGCCCCGGAGCTAACATCCATGCCCATCTTCCTCTACTTTATCGGGGACATGGCCGCAGCATGGCTTGACAAGCGGTGTGTTGGTCTGCGCCCGGGATCTGAACCTGTGAACCCCGGGCCCCGGAAGTGGAGCACGCAAACTTAACTGCTACGCCGCCAGGCCAGCCCCTGATCTTGGATCTTTTGCAGATGGATGGCTTTGATTTCTGAAAGCAACCCAAGTCATCAGGGTGGTCTGATGAGGTCAGCAGGCCATCAGGCAGGGTCACGCTTTGAGTTTTAGGTCGTTTGAGGTCATGCAATGGTGATCTCTGTGGCTGGAGGACAGCAGTTCTCTGTGAGTCTCATAGAGGTATTTGTGTATGTGAGTGTGGTGGACTGGGTATCCCCATCTCCTGTCATCCTTTGAGATTCTTATTCCGGAGACCTGAGGGAGATGGAGCCTGGGCCTGGGCGAAACTCCCCAAGAGCTTGTCACCCAACACGCAGTTGAGAACCACTGTTCTAGAAATGGTCTTTGAAGGCTTTTCCACAAAGTTTTGGAGTAGGAATTTCTCCTACTAAGGAAACAGTTTTGAAAGGCAAACCCACTGAGCTGTTGTAAGTTCTGGCATACTTACTTAGAGTTTGTTCCTTTTAGCTTCCTAAAACTGTACCATCTATTCTTCTAGTTTGTTTGGAATTATCTGATTTCTGTTGGCCAGCGTCTTGTTGGTTGGCCTGTGTCATGGAACCAGTTGGAAGGAAAGTCGATGAGGCTGGTTTGGGACTCTACTATTGATTTTCCTGGTCACTTTTATTGTGTCACCTCAGATTCCCCTGTTAGTAAAGGGAGAGAGATCCTTAAGGTGAAAGCTTCCCTGTTAGTAAAAGAACAGCATTTTGGCATGAGTACAAATAGAGTAAGGATACACATCTTTCATCCAACGTGGAGAAAGGAAAGATTGCACAGAAGTAAGTTTTCCATATTGACTGAACTCTTTAAGTATCTATACTTGAAAAAAATTATCCTTTGATGGACATAGTTCTTAAAATAATAGTTTTTGCTCTGTCTTTATTGAATAGTATTATACAAGGCATAGTTTATTACTTGATCCAAATAATTAATATCGAGATCTGTTTTCATAGTATGTTGTAGTATTTTCTCATAGAATACAAGGTTGTATAAAGCTATCTGCCTCTATAAATATTAGCACCCCCCCCTTTTAAAAATGGTTTTTCTTTTTTTCTGTCATTCTGCCTGCTGTCATTTTTTGCCACTGTCTGTGTACTTGCTTCCAGCAGCATTCCTCCTTCAGCTTTTATTAATTTGTGGATTGTGTGGGCATCTTAGTGTTATGTGTAAGGTAAGAGTAAGCTGGATTTGAATGAGGGCATTGAGTGAATCTCCTAAGTCAGATGTAGTTTCCTTAAGACTATAAGGCTTTGGTTGAGTTCTGTCGAGACTATTTTGGCTTGCTTCCTGGTCCTTGCCTGCATTTCAGTCCCCATCATTGAGGTGTTATTCTGGCTTCACGAGGAGATAATTGGCTGTCGTCCCCAAAGCTGTCTAAGCCTCACAAGACCCAATCAGAAAGTCACCTGTGTGACTACAGATGAGGAAGAAAGGCCCAATGGTGCCATATAGCCACTCATGTCAGAGACAGAACTCAGTCCAGGGCAGCCCCAGCCCCTGGCCTTTGCCTGTTACTCCCCTCCCCCAAGCTTGAAAATCTCCCACATAAGCTGTGTTATTAGGACCAGTTGATAAGGAGACTTTTGAGCCACTTTGAGTTTCTTTTTTATTTATTAGTGACCACACTGCTTGCTTTTTTAATGGGTTGGGGGAGGGTAGGAGGGAGCAAGTTCTGGCTTCTCCCCTACACCCTCCCTCTTCACTCTTCTTTGGTTTCCTTTCCAGAAGAAAAACTTCCTCACTTTTATTTACATGTGACTTTAAAGCTCTCCCCTTCCCCCCTTCAGCTAAAGCACTTGTGGACTTGAAGCCACTTTCAGGGATCAGAGAAGTTACCTTTGGGAATCCTCTGTTCTAGGTAGCACAGGGGTTTGGTACAGAGATGAGAGAGCACATCCCTCACTTAGCAGCTTTCTCTTTGGGGTACAGTTGATACCCTTGGGTCCCAATGGCAGGACCTCAGCGTGTTGTAAGCCCCTCCTGCAGCGTATCTCCCTTGGATTGGTGGTAAGTAAACCAGGACGCCAACGCCAAGAGAAGTACCTGGAGGCTCGGAGACCTGGGGCCTCGCTGCATTGGATCTGATCTTCTGATGTCAGCGTTGGGTGCTCTGAGCCTTCTCCCCACCAAGTGGGAGGTTATCAGATGTGGCCCTTGCAGCTGTACCCACTTGGGCGTGTTTATACCAACCAGAGTGCATTTCCCATCTCTCGGGAGTCGTTTGTCCAGGGCGGTTTGCCTCATGCTGCATGGTGGGGGACAAAGCCCATCGGGCTTAGAGGTTCCTGTGGGTCTCGAGCTGCCAGGCCCTGGGGGTCCCCGGGGCCTCCCCGCTCTCCTGCCCGACAGACTTGGCGTACACTGAAAGCCGGGCTGTGCGAGGCACTTTCTGGCTGGCTGGCCCTGGTGTGTGTGATCTGCCCAGTGTCGGGCGGGTCGCCCGGGATTCCCAGGGCTGGGATTAGACCCCTCTTCAGAGCTCTGCCAATTGTGGGCCTCGCGCAGATGAGAGTGCCGAGCGAGAAATAAAGTGTGTGGGGGATGAAAAGCTGAACTGAATCGCTTTCAGCCCATTGTTCATCCGGGGAAGCTTAGAGGGGATAAGAGGGTAGCAGCCCCTTTGAAATTTCCTTGAACAAGTGAATAGGAGCGCCCCATAAAGCATGAAAAGGGCCCTGGCTGTTTCTCCTGGTCACAATGGCCGGCCAGGCTGCGAGGGGCTGGGGTGCGGGGCTGCCTGCCCTGCTGGGAGTTGGGGAGGGGATGCGGCTGGGGAGAGGGGAGAGGGGGTCACAGGCGGCCTTCAATAGACTCCAGAAGGTTGGAGTTCATTAGACACAAGCCCGGGGAGGCAATCGGCTCATTTGCGACAGAACCAATTATGTCCCGGGGGCCTTTGCAAAAGGCCTGGGTAGAAGTTGGGCAGGGCCGGCCCCCCTTGGTTGTTCCAGGGAGCCCTGCACCGGGGCCTGGAGGTACAGAGCGGGCAGGGGCTTTAAAGAAAACATTGCCTTCTCCCAAAGCCCACTGCTGCCTTGTTTTCCCGCAAAGTAAAAAGCCCTGTTAAAGATGGCTGGGGATTTGGGTCTTCAGAATAGGCCTCTGAGAAGGCTGTTTTACCAGCCTGTTACTCTGAAACCTGCATTCTCAGAAGAAATGGCTTTTTAGTTTTTTTTTTTTTTTTTGAAAGTTAGGTGCCAGACTCCCAGCAAAGTTCTAAACCCCAATCCTTGGAACACTGGGGGCGGAAGGATTGCAGGGCCGTTCCAGGGCATCAGGCCTAGGAGGATGGAGCCCAGGGGCTGAAAACATCAGAAGCAGCAGGTTCTATGCCCCCAAGTGTGGCTGCTGTTAGGAGTTGCCAGGAATTGTGAGAGCTACGTCAATGGCGTGGAGGCGTCTCCAGCTTTTATTTTTGTCCAGAGCTGCTCTTATAATCAGGATCAGCCTGATCTGTAGGTTGCTGCTGCTGAGTGTCACAATATCAGCGCAAGATGCTCTCCTCGCGTGTCACGCAGAGGGTGACACAGGTCGTTTTATTTATTTATTTTCATTCCCTTATATCTTATTTATGGGTTTACTTTGGATGCCAGGGAAGGCATCTGAGTGAACTTCAAATATTACCTTATCTTACAAACCAGGCTTTTGATGTTGGCTGTGATCAGAGGCTGCCTTCCGAGTGGTTGCCAAATGAAAATGCAGTGGACGCATGTGCGCCCGAGTCTGCTCTTTCAAAGCCGCCGGAAAACTGACCTTCAGGTTAGGCCAGGCACGGGGGAGTCAAAAGGCTAAGCTAATTGGCTCAGCTTAAATGGCAGCTAAGTGGAGTCCACACTTCAAAACCAGTGCTCCCCAGAAACAGCTGGGCCTGGCAGCAGGCTCATTAGCTAAAATGTTTATGATTCAAGTAGACTGTATAGGGACCAAAACTTGGTGCTCTTCAGCTCACAGTTCTGAGCATCCAGGAAGCTGATCATAGACTTTTAGAGCCCGAATCAAAAAAAGAGAGGCCCCTTCTGGAATGAGGGGCTGTTTTGGAAGAAGATTCTTGGCCTGGGGGGGGAGTTCAAGCCACATGTCCTTGAAGGTGCTTGTTAAGCCTCTTTGAGCCTGGGCAAGTTGAAATCTCCCTTTTTGTGCCCTGGTCACAAGTTTCCTTGCCTGTGGTTGGATCCTTCACCTGCCCTGGGTGAATAGGGGGTGTGTGTTGGGTGGGGGGTGCTTAAAAATCATTTGTTCCTCTTGCCTTCAATCGGCAAGTGACGTGCTTACCCTGCACCCCTTCCATACCTACTTCCCCCATTTATCTTTTTTTCTTTTACCTTACGTGGAAAAAGAAAAAGAGGTATGAAAGCCTCATCACTGATTTCCGTCTGGGAGGAAAGGAGAAAAGATTGCAAGACTCAAGGACAGAGTCTTGGAGGGGATGGAAGGGGGCCTCCTCTGGGACACCTAAAGCCTGCGTGTGTCACAGTGGGGACCATGGGGTGCTTGGCTCCTACCCCCCCAAGGCTGTCAGGAAGAGGCCTGGAGCAGAGCCATCCACTCTTAGGAAGCCCCTGGAAGAGCTGCTTGTCAGGAGAAGGGCAGAGAGATTGTCTTGCAACCCTGGGGTAGCAGAAGTTGGTTGGACCACCATGAGACCCAATCTGTGGAACCCCCACTGTCATCCCCACCCCACAAGGGATTTTAGGTGGATATTCATCATGCTTTGGGAACCACCTGGCACGCCCCATAGCCAGTGAGTACTAAGTAGTAGGGGAGGACTTTCCAGAATGTTCCCCAAATCTCCCATTCACCCCTTCAGAACATCAGATGACTTCATGGGGTTAGGAAATGGCGCCCCCCCCATGCTCAGACAATCAGGAAGCTTGGCTCCTCCAGTCGGGGCTGGGAGTGTAGGTTGTTGAGTTGAGGATGTCTGTTCTGGAGTCCAACAGCGGCATGGATTTTGGATTCTACATCTAATCGCTACTGACTGCAACTCTAGGCGAGTTATGGAGCATCTCTGGACCTCTGTAAGATGTGGTGAACTAGGGTTTTTATGAGAATGAAGTTGGATTATATGTCAGACATGTCTGACCCACAGTAGAACATGGGGCCTGGCAGCCTTGGGTTGGAATCAATCACCTGGTATGGAATTTGGTTACTGGTCAAGCCAGGCATGCTCATGAGAATGCAGTTTTCTCCCATGTCTTGTAAACAATCCCAGGGTGAAAACGTTGAGTTTTGGTAAATAAGTTCCAGGTGGTTCAGTAAGTTTCTAGACTTAGAACTTTTTATCCTACTTGGCCTTCGAGGGCTGAGTTGAGTCCTAGGCCTCAGTGAGTTGGAGGCTGTCTGGGAGACTTGACTTGCACTGGTCGTCTGGCTAACCCTCCCCACAGTGCTCACTGTCTCTGCGCCTTCTCGGCCTTTCTCTGGGACAGGACTTGCGTTGCGTGTAGGTCTTTGCCTTATATTGATCTCTCTCCTCCCCCTGCACCCTCAATACGATTATCCTTTATGCTTCTTAGCCAAGGTTTAGCTAACAGATCATTGGACTATTGATCTACCATGATATGCATCATTCCACAGTGGCCCTGTTCTCTGGCGTAGGTCAGCAGACTTCCGGAAAATGCCTTAGAATTCTAGAGCATTCCAGATAAGGAGCTCGAGGTCAACCCCATTTCCCCCACTGCTGATGAGCCAAAGATGTTTTTCTTCCTTCCATCCTATGAGGAACAAAACACCAGGGAAAGGAAAATAACCAAATGCCTAATTTCAATATTTACAGCCTTCAAGTATGATTCAGTATGGAAATGTCTGAATCCTGGGGCTTTTGTAAGTAAGTGGCCTCCAGAAGGGACAGCGATGGAAAATACTCACACCTTGACCATTCGACTGCTTTCAAGAACAAAATTCTTTTTAAAAAAATTATAGCAACTTCGTCATGTTTCTAGTGAAGACAGGCTGGAGTGGAGGCTTTTCTTACCTCTTCCTCTTGCTTTTTTTTTTTTTTTTTTAATATAATGATGAAGGATATAGGGGCCCCTATTGCCTTCAGGTCTTTGCTCAAAAGTCACCTTTGCAGCAAGGACTGCATTGACCCACCCTTCTCTGTTTAAAATTGCAGCTCCCTTGTGCCCCCCCACCTGGCAGTCCTCTCTCCCCACCTCCTGCCGTGTATTTCATCATAGTATTTACCACCTTCTAACGTACCATAGATTTTACTTTTTTATTTTTGCTTATTGCCTGTGCCACCCCATTAAATATATGCTTCATCAGGGCAGTCATCTGCATTTTTATCCCCCTCCTTCCTTGCCCTCTTGCCCAGTGCCTACAACAAAGTCTGACATATAGTAGGTACTCAGATACTTGAATGAATTGCACAGAATGCCACGTAGTAGGGGCTTTCTCTGTATGCCCACATTGGTCATGTGCCTTTGAGAATTCGTTGGTTGGGGTAGTAGGGTTTGGAGCTGAGGGAATGAGCCTAAAGATACCCTTGGGGTGATTTATAAAAGGAAAGAATCTGAAAATAACTGGGAGGTTGATTGCTGGAGAATGACAGACCTTCGCTAATGCCTGGCTGAGCCCTCTGTGGTTGGGTCCCTATCCCTGCAGGACCTCGTGCTGGTGCGCTCCGTCAGGTCCTAGTTTCCTGATTTGGGGTAGTACGTTGCCGTGGTAACAGACTGTTGGGAGGACCAAAGGGGCTTAAATCTCCTTCTGGGGCACCTGTAAAATAGGGGTGCCTTCCCTCTGACTGGGCCAGCTGGAGTGTAACCCAGTTCTCAGACAGTAGCCCGAGAGATGAGCTTACCAAGCTCTTTCCAAGTCGATGATCCTGAATCCGAGAGGAGCCAAGTTTCCAGAGATGACTGATGGGCAGGAAGTTTGGCAGTTTGATCTTGGATTAATCTTTCCCCGTGGAAACAGCCATGGTGCCCGGGATGGGTGGTGCACTCCCATGGAGGTGACGGGCCCTGTCCATTAGCGGGATCTCAGGATGACTTGTGAGTCAGCCCACGTGCTGAAAGCATCCTCACGAGCCTCTGGGTTCTGTCTTTTCCCTTCCCTTAGAGATGGAATCCCTCCTTATCGTGTGGGGAGTAAGAAACAGCTCCAGAGAGAAATGCATCGCAGTGTGAAGGCCAATGGCCAAGTGTCTCTACCTCATTTCCCGGTGAGTATAGTCTGAAGGGAGGAGGCGGCTGTCTTCAGCATTGTTGAGCCCTGAAGAAAAGCGACGGGAGGTGTAGTGAAGTTAGGAGAAGTGGTGCCTGGGGACTACTAGGGGGGAGGGAAGGAAAGAACGGGCAAGAGGTATCACATGGTTCGTTGGGGAGTGAAGCTCAGGGTGACCTACCTGAACCTTTACATTCTCTCAATTCAAAAAAAGAAAATTCTCAATGAGAAAGAAACCAAAGCAGTTCTTTCCCGGGAAGCAAGAAATGGTAGGAGATAATCCAAGCTTCTCATTGGGTTCCCACTAGAATGGAAGCCCACTGAGGGCAGGAAATTTTGTCTATTCTGTTAACTTCCATATCCACAGAGACTAGAACAGTGCCTGGCACATAATAGGTGCCTAATAAGCACTTGTTCATTGAATGAATGCATGAGGAGGCTAGAGGAACCTCTGCATCCTGTGGAAGGAAAATTTCATCCCTGGGACATCTCCTTGTGTTGACTGCACAGCTTGGCCATTTCCGTCGTCCATTTATCTATTCACTTGGCCCTTTTTCCTGCTGACTTCTGAAGCCCTGGAGGGCAGCTGTTCCATCTCATCTGTTTCAAACCCCAGAACTTGGCTTAGTACCTGCTATTGAATTTGCACCTAGTAAAATGCTGAATGAATGAAGTGTTTGGAAGTGAGGATCCCATGAGCAACTTCTTCCTGTGATTGAGATGAGAGGCCAGCATGGTGTGAGGGACTTTTCTGGAACCTCCCCTTCTATTTCCAAGTACTGGAGGGCAGCCAGCACGTGGCCCCTGGGCTCCAGAGAGCCTCCCCTTTACATTTCAGGAGCTCTGCTTCTTGCAAATTCCTGAGATCCAGGTTGCAAGGAAGCTGTTCCTTAGGGAGAGGAAGAGAGTGCCCAGCTTAGAGCGCCGTCTCTGTTTATGAATCCTTCCTGCCAGCTTCAGAGAATCCGATTGGTCCATCGCTTATGTTGCGTTTAGAAAATTAACACATAGAATTGCTAATCCCGTGTTGCCTTAGTGCACAGATTTTTGCTGGAGCCCCTCCTCTCTGCAGGCTCCCCACACAGTCCAGGACAGGCTTAACCTTGTCCTAAAATTAGCACATTAAGATTGCTTTCCTGGGAGCCTCCAGCCTCCCCCTCCTCAATAACGATCCCCCCAAATACAACGGTATTGATGATACACATTTTTTTTGGCGGGGCAGGGGCGGTATGTGTGTTAATAAAGAAAAGTCCTACCACCCAAGCTTGTAACTTACATGATTTTGTCCTGGAGTGTGCAGATTGACTTGCTCCATGAGGCAGCACTTTGATGGGGGCTGTGTGGAGCCGGCCTGTGTGAGGGGCCTTTCTCTCCCCTTGCTTCTGCAGCTAAGTGATTGCCGTGGCGAGGCCTGGCTCTTGCGCTGGGGGGATGCTGGCCTTCACAGGTCGTCTTTCGGCTGCCCCCGCCCCAAAGAAAAGGGCAAAGCAAGAGGGGCATGAGGAAGAAGGAGGCAGAACAACCGAGGAGGCGGGGGGCGAGATGACAGGAGGAGGATAGAAAGCCGGCGGTGGGGGTTCTCTCTGTCTGCTGCTTTCGGCAGGCGCGCCCGGTGCCTTTTATATTCTGTACTTGGTTTGGAGATGTTCCCTTTTCCCTTGACAGATCAGCTTCAGGCAGCCAAACTCAGCAGTGTTCTGCTACTAGCCTGCAGCAGCTTTCTTCATTTTCTGTACAAAGAGATGGGGAGGCGGGGAGGAGGAAAGCGAGGGAGATCTAGGACAGTGTGGAGACAACACCACCTCAAAGGTGCACAGTGTGCGGCCAGGAAATAAATTACCACTTCTTCTGATCCGGCCGTGTGACTCTTTTTTTTTTTTTTCCCTTTTCCTCCCCCCACCTCCCTTCCAATCTTATTTTTTTAAATTTCCAACTCCCTTTCTGTTTAGACTCTACTTTCTATTCCTTGAGTTGGTCTCTCTCCCCTCCCCACCTCAGAGGGCTGCCTTTTTTTTTTTTTTTTTTTGATGTTTGACAACAGTCTTTGAAGATTTTCTACTTCAGAGTAGCTACTGATGGGCTGGTTGTAGTACAGAGAGAACAAGCGGGGCCTCTCGGAGTGCGACCAACTGCTCCTGCCCAAGGCAAACGCTGGTGGGGACCATGGCTCTCCATGAGGCCGCGGCGCTGGCACATAAAGCTCTCGAGCAGCCCGGGCCTCTGCGCCGTCCGCTCTCTGCGCCAACGCGGAGCCACCGTGCCCATCGCTGGGCCCGGGAAGCTCCGGCCGGGCCTTCGCTGTCCCCTCTTGCTGGCCTGCTAAACGTGCTTCGTCCCTTTCCTCTCCGTGTCCTGTAGAGAACCCACCGCCTGCCCAAGGAGATGACCCCCGTGGAGCCCGCCACCTTTGCCGCCGAGCTCATCTCCAGGCTGGAGAGGCTGAAACTGGAGCTGGAGAGCCGCCACAGCCTGGAGGAGCGACTGCAGCAGATCCGAGAGGTAGTGCTGGCCTCTGCCCGCTCCCTGGGCTGTGTCTGGGGAGGCACCATCTCCCCTTCCCTTGACCCACCGACCTGCGAGGGGTCCCTCCTGCTTACCCCGTCGCCCCTCTCTTCTGCATCCCTTCCAGGATGAAGAGAAGGAGGGCTCCGAGCTAGCGCTGAGCTCGCGGGAGGGGGGGCCCACCCAGCACCCCCTCTCCCTCCTGCCCTCTGGCAGCTATGAGGAGGACCCGCAGACGATTCTGGACGACCACCTGTCCAGGGTCCTCAAGACCCCTGGCTGCCAGTCCCCGGGCGTGGGCCGCTACAGCCCCCGCTCCCGCTCCCCCGACCACCACCACCACCACCACCAGCAGTACCACCCCCTCCTCCCGCCCGGGGGCAAGCTGCCCCCCGCGGCAGCCTCGCCAGCCGGCTGCCCCCTCCTCGGGGCCAAGGGCTTCGTGACCAAGCAGACCACGAAGCACGTCCACCACCACTACATCCACCACCACGCCGCCCCTAAGACCAAGGAGGAGATTGAGGCGGAGGCCGCGCAGAGGGTGCGCTGCTTCTGCCCGGGGGGCCCCGAGTATTACTGCTACTCCAAGTGCAAGAGCCACCCCAAGGCTCTGGAGCCCGTGCCGCTGGAGCAGTTTGGGTGAGTGTCATGCAGACTGGAGTGTCCTGGGGGGCTTCTCTCCCAACTGGAGCCCTGGGCAGCTGTGAGGGGCGTTGGCAGTCACGGGCGTTCAGCTTCCAGGCGGGAGGCACAGGGTGGGGCGGGGCAGGGGAGCAGGTGCCTGGGTCTTCCGTGTCGCCCCACCACTCGCCCAACTGTCCTATGGGAGGAGTCCCGGAGATGTGACGGGGTCTCTGGGACGGGTGTGGTTCTTGGTTCCCCACAGCGGCAGCAGAGGCAGTACCCTGCCCAAACGGAGTGGGAGAGGCACGGAGCCGGGCCCGGCCCTGCCCGCCAGGGAAGGAGGGCCCCCAGGCGGAGCTGGGGCGCCGCAGCTTCCCGGGGAGGAAGGAGACAGGTCGCAGGATGTCTGGCAGTGGATGCTGGAGAGCGAGCGGCAGAGCAAGGCCAAGCCCCATAGGTAAACACCGCCGCCGCCGCGAGGGTCACCGGCAGGCACACGGAGGTATTGTGGGGATGGCTGTTTTTGCAGTCTGCTGAAAACAAATGGGACTGTTTGCTCTTGCCATCTTAATATTAAATGTTGGACTGAGCAGACCACAAAAATGCCATGTTTTGGCAACGCCCCCTGTTCGTGTTATGGTAGAGTTATTTTTTTCTCTCTCTCTGAAGGCAGAATAGAGAAGTTTCTATTGAAGTCACATTTTCCAGTTTTTCTAACCCAATTTCTTTCCTCCTGCGTTCTCGCTCCTCATTCCTTCTTGTTCAGTGCCCAAAGCACAAAAAAGGCCTACCCTTTGGAGTCTGCCCGCCCGTCCCCAGCCGAGCGAGCCGGCCGGCACCACCTGTGGGGGGGCAGCAGCGGGCACCCCCGCGCCACCCCCCGAGCCCATCCATTCACCCAGGACCCTGCGATGCCTCCCCTGACCCCACCCAACACCCTGGCGCAGCTGGAGGAGGCCTGCCGTAGGCTGGCTGAGGTGTCAAAGCCCCCAAAGCAGCGGTGAGTGGAAGAGGCCTCGGAGGTGAAGGGCAGGGGTGGGGTTTGGAGGTGAGAACCTGGCCTGTCGCTGAAGGGAACAGCCTTCTTTTCTGCCCGGGTCTCGATCCTTTCTCAGGGAGGAGGAATTGCTTCTGACCGCTTAAGAGTCTCCTTTCCAACCTCTAGAAATTGTTCCCTTTAGTTCCATTGGTTCTGAAGAGCTAGCCAGGATCTGTGTGTTAGGCAAGTCATGTCTAGAAGGAGGAGGATGAATTTCAGTCATTCCTTACAAATCCCATTCCTGACAAATGTCCCCATCATTGAAGGCTGGTTAGGTGAGCATATAAGAAGCCGTGACTGATGGGGAATGTAGAGTCTTCAGCCCTTGGCTGGGCTGGCAGTGTTCAGTTCTGGGCTCCCGGGGGGCTTGGGATGGCTGTTCCCAAGACATCTTCCAGGCCTCTAGAGCCACTGTTAACACAAGGCCTTGCTAGGTCTCCCCATAGATGGAAGTCACGTCTGTGTGTCTTTAGGAGGTCACCCCATTTGCCCTGGGGACATCAGGCTTACCTCTGAGTCCTCCACTCTGGCTGTGTCCTCAGGTGCTGCACGGCCAGTCAGCAGAGGGACAGGAACCACTTGGCCACTGGTCAGACAGGAGCCACGCCCTTCTCCAACCCAAGCCTGGCTTCCGAAGAGTGAGTTTTCTTTACCTGGCATTGCTGAGATCCGCCCGGCAATTTACTCTCAGGGTATTCACTATCAGGAGTTGTGATTTTTGAAACCTTTTTTTAGTATATAAAATCACCTTGATTTTTCATGTTAGCAACAAAGAACAGTAAACAAAGATGTTGCCATAAATTAGGATCTTGAAAACCCTAGCTGTACTGAGAAATGCATTGTGACCTGTGCACAGGTGTTCCTTCCTGAAGCGATGGATGGCCCAGGGTTCCTGGCACACACTAATCAAAGCTGAGACATGAAGCCATTAGCAGATGGATAAAAGGGACCCCAAACCAGGATGGAAAAGTTACCCCCATTCAGCTTGCAAGTTAGCAAGTTGGAAACATCTTTACGCTGATCAGGAAGATGATTCTCCATCGTTGTAGAGATGGAGAGAGGATGGTCTTTGTTGTTTTGCTTGGGGAAAAGAGAACATCTTCCTCACTTGTGCCATGATTCTTTTCATAAATTTACACTCTTGGAAAGTGGACAGAGAAGTCTGGCTTCGTTTAATTACAGGCTGGTGTGTTTAAGCAGAAATCTGCTGCAGAGATCTGAAATGGTCTAAATAATTAAAGTTTTCTTTCTTAGTTCTTCATCTTCAGCAATGAGCAATGTTTAAATTCCTGAATAAGCCACCGCCCTGGACCCTTTTGTTTTAATTGGTTGACCTTAAGTCTACCAGCTGTAGACCGGGCCTGTAGCTTTTTTTTTTTTTTAAGCCACTCTACAAAAACTTGGAATAAATGGGGAAGTTGAAATGACTGTGGGCTAACGCCCCGGTGGGCTCTGGCATTGGGTCCGCGCCATCCCATAGGTGCTCTGGGTTCGTCTCCTCAGCATACACTGGTTGGACTGTGTGTTCCCGTGATAGTTGCTCCTCTCTTGTCTTCATTGGCAAGCACCCCGTTTGTGCCAGCCTGAGACTGCTCTGTCCCCCCATTTGGTGGCAGTGAGGGAAATAATAGCAACTTGTACAACCCAAAGGAAATTGTCCCTTCCTGTGTGCCCCGCACAGATGACCCAGAGTTGACTGTGTCCACCAGAGGTGGCTGCCTCTGTGATGTGGGGGCCCCACACTCAGGCCCCCTTCGAGCTTACAGCCGCAGCCTCACTTCATCTCTGGAGACAGTGTTTGGAGAGCCTGCGTGCGTGCGTGCGTGTGTGTGTATGTGTGTGTGTGTCTGTGTCTGTGTGTTTGCGTTTGCGTGTTTGCTCACTGCCTTCAAAGGCTGAACTTGTTGCGTTCCGTCTTATTTTCAGTCACAAAGAGCCAAAGAAAGTGGCAGGGGTCCATGCGCTCCAGGCCAGCGAGTTGGTCGTCACTTACTTTTTCTGTGGAGAAGAAATTCCATACAGGAGGATGCTGAAGGCTCAGAGCCTGACCCTGGGCCACTTTAAAGAGCAGCTCAGCAAAAAGGGAAATTATAGGTAAGAGTCCTGTGGCTTCTTTCTGCTCCAGAGTTTGTTTGCTCAGAACCAAGAGCCAGAGTCGCTTCCCTGGCCTGGCCAGACCTGGGAGGGGTGGGAGGGCCGGGTTTAGGAAGCACTCCGGGAGGCCATTGGAGTGGGCTGCCTGGCGCTTCAGTTCTTCCTCATTTCCTCTCTCCCCTCACCACTAACAGAAATAACACAGTAGCAGGGAGGCTGCTGGGACGGCTCTCTTGGGACCTGGATGGGCTTTTCCTAGCAGGTGAATAAGACTCTGAGGAGAAAGGGGGCAGTTTGCTTTGTCAGGAGAGCTGGGCTTGGGCTGTCATGTGGAGACTCTTCCTGACAGGGAAAGAGGTGTGTGAAGGGGAGAAAGAGACAGACAGACGGACAGGCGGATTAGGAGACCGAAAGACTGGTCTCCTGGCTTGGGTCTGGGAGAGACTGTCCACACTGCAGGCCTGGAAATGTAGGTAGCATTCTCCTTACTCAGTTTTTCTGCCTGAAGGACCACTTCACTGTTTTACGGGTCATGTGAAGCAGGAATGCTCTTTCGTCCATAACCAAGAAGGGTAGGACCTATGGGTGGGCACCAGGTGGACAAGGCTGGGGCTTCACTGCGTCCCCTCCCTGCTGGGGCCTTGGGAAGGGAACTGCCTCCACCCTGGGCTTCCTTTCTCCATCTGCACAGTGGAGACGCCCACCCTGGCCTTCCAGAGCCCTGGAGAGGATTAAGGAGCCAGTCCTGGGCCATTGCTCAGTCACTTTCCCCTTAATGCCAGGCAGGTGATGACTGTACTTTAGTTCATCCAGAGTCCTACCTGTCCCTTCTCGATGGCCTTCATCCCAAGGGAATATGTGAGTTCTCCACTTATCTCAGGTGCAGGGCCGGCACAAGGGAGAGGCAAGCAAGGCCCCCAGCACATAGTTTAAGGAGGAGCACAGAAGGTGCCAATGCAGTCCTACCTCCAGCTGGGATGGGAGCAGAGAACTCTAATAGCACTTAGCAACCTGCCAGCTGGGCACTGGCTCCTGGACCCAGGCAAGTCCACCTCCAGGGCCCTGGGACCCCGTCCCTTCCAGAACAGGCCCTGTGTAGCTCTACCAGCCACCTCTACCTGGGAGCTGATTAGGGAAGGGGTCCAAAGTGATTCCTTCTTGGGGAAAGGGCTGGGGCTCAGGGGCTGGGACCCTGTAGGTGACTGACGAGCAGGGTATGGAGCTGGGTTTAGAGCTTTCCCTTTTACACCTGGGCAGAGACGATTCTGAAAATGTAACAAAGGGATTGGGGGACAGGCCTGGCTTCTTTTTTTTTGCAATCTTGAACAGACACAAGGTGAAACTAATTACACAAGTGTGCGCCTCCAGGGATTTATTTTGATCTCAGCTTTGACTCGGCTGGAGTGGAACTGCAGGTGACCTTTGGGGGAGAAGGGCCACGGAGCGCTGAGCAGAGGGGCTGCAGGGGAGGCTCCGCACTCAGCCGCTCTGGCCACATCTGGCTCTGATTTTTTTCCTAAGGCACACTTAATAAGCCTGGCTTTGAAGCCCCGGCCTCCCCTTTAATGCACAAAGACGTGCACAAATAGTCCACTCTCAAATTCTTTACTGATTGGATCAGGCTGTGGCCAGGCCCTTCCCAGCCGCCTTATCTCTCTCCACTTGCTCTCCGGGCGCTCCTGGGTCCTGGGGGCGCAGGGTGCCATGCCTCGCCCTCCCAGCAGGCATGGTGGGGGGTGGTGCTCCAGCGTTCACTTCGCACCCCCTTGCCCCCCAATAAAAATCCCAGTGAGGATGGGGCTGTGGAGTGCGGGACCTGGGCTGTGTTGAGTAATCTCACCATGGCAGGGGTTCAGAAGGGGAACAGTCCCTCCAGACGTGCCAGACGCTATTGGTGCCAGATGTCAGAAGAAAGCAAAGTTTGCCACATAAAGCATGTTGCAGTGGAAAAGCCCGTTTCTTGGAGAAAATGAGGGCAGCGCAGCACGTTTGAAGTCTTGGGGGTGGGGCTGAGGGAATGTTGCCTCTCTCCTCCCTGGAAGAGGTTGCAATTATGTAAAAGGTCATCGAGTGTTTGCTCAGAGATGCCATGAAAGCCCAGCTTGGTAAACCCAAGTGGGCCTGGAGCTGGGGGCTGAGGGGCATGACTGAGGGGGCGTCGGAATGTGAGCCTCTTGTTTGGAAAAGTGACTTTCTCCCCCGCTGTCGGGGTCTCCCGTGCACAGTTCCCCTCCCCGTTTTCTCACCCTCTCCTCAGGCCCCCCCAAGATTCTGACCCCCGCGCCATGAAGCGTTCTCACCCGTTAGAGCTGGGCAAGCTGTTCACCCCGATGCTCCACTCTAGCTCAGCTGGGAATGCGAAAAACAAAGAGCCTTGACCAAACCCAGCTGTTTCACTTTACTTCGCCTTATCTCCTATGAAAGTATTTGGCTTGCCTTCATTAAAGAGGAAAGAAATTTAGCTCTAACCAAGGGGAATTAATTTTTTTAAGAGAAAAGACAAAAACAAAAAAACAACCGTAACCCTGAGACACAATTAAATTTTTCAGAGAGGCTATCCCCCACCCCCCAGGGGACTGTGACTCCCTCCTGTGAGTGGCCTTGATTGGCCAAAGATGATGCTTGCAGGGGTGAGTTTAATCTGTCTGAGGGGTCTCCCTTGCTGGGGAAGGGGAAGGAAGAGGCTTTCACTTAAGTTCCTCAGAAGGAGCCTGGGAGTGGGCCTGGCCCGGAGGACGGAGGACGGACAGCAGTTGTTTCCGAATGTGACTGCTGCGAGAGGCCAGTCATTTGCACATACAATTAAATAGCCTTAGAAGAAAGAAGGCTGGGTGGGATAAAAGCAACCTTTAATCAAGGGGCATAATAGAAGGGCCTTTCCTGTTTGACCCTGGAGGGGTGGGGTGGGGTAGAGGGAGGGAGAAGAGGGGAGGGTAGCTGTAGCGTGGGCTGAGCTGTCTGCAACCCTGGGAAGCAAGATCCTGCCGGCCTGCCTCCTGCAGTGGTCACAGAGGAAGCAGCCTGTCCCATGGCTGTGCCCGAGACTGGCCGGCAGAGTTGGCACATGGGCGCTGGAGGGTGGGAAGGACAAGAGGTGGCCGCCTTGCACAGACTTCTACAGGTTCAGGGTGGCTGAGTCTTGAGTCTGTTTGAGGGACCCCCCTTGGCTGATGCTGCAAATGAACTCTAGGCGTTCTTTGGCCTTCCAATCCCCCCGCCAATAAAAAAAGGGAGAAAGCAGCAGCCCTACTCTGCAGAGTGTACTCTTCCCCGTGTGTGTGTTGGGTGACAGCAGCCGTTCTGGGCTGAAGACTGCAGCCTCAGAGCTGTTGGCAGAGGGAGGCCGCCCAGGCTGCTGCTCACAGGGTGCCTGCCTAGCTTTCCTCCCCAGCGACATAAGACCTGCCCGTTTGTGCACTTGGCCAGTCCCGGTTGCCGTCTAAATCCAATGTGGGCAGACGTTTATATGCACACCTGCTGTCACAGAATTCTCAAGACACCTCAGTCCTCACTGTTGATATACTTTTCTTTTAAACAAAGGAGAAAATGCAATTTTACCAAGACGCTTTTTGGGTTTTCCTTTCAAGGTATTACTTCAAAAAAGCAAGCGATGAGTTTGCCTGTGGAGCAGTGTTTGAGGAAATCTGGGACGATGAGACGGTGCTCCCCATGTATGAAGGCAGGATTCTGGGGAAGGTCGAGAGGATCGACTGAGCCTTTCGGGTCTGGCTTTGGAAAACTGTGGGGCCTAGGCCCGCGCGACTGGTCCTGGACGTGAGCGACCACGAGGAAACATTTTGAAGGAAAATTAAACCAATGAAGAAGACAAAGTCAAGGGAAGAATTGGCCACTGGGCCTTCGGGAGGGTGGGGGGAGGTCGGTTTTCATTATTCACGAGCTGGGTACTGAGATAAGAAAAACCTGAACTATTTATTAAAAACATGACCACTCTTGGCTATTGAAGATGCTGACTGTATTTGAGAGACTGCCATACATAATATATGACTTCCTAGGGATCTGAAATCCATAAAGTAAGAAACTGTGTATAGCTTACCTGAACAGGAATCCTTACTGATATTTATTGAACAATTAATTCCCCCATCCCCAGTTTATGGATATGCTGCTTTAAACACGGAAGGGGGAGAGAGGAAGTTTTAATTGTTCTATCTAAACTTAGGAGTTGAGCTAGGAGCACATTAATGATTTCTTCATTAAAAGAGGAATTAAGCTCTGCCCTGCGTTTCTCCAAGTGAAGATAGACTTTTTAAATGGTGCCCTACCATTGACACACAGAAATTGGTGCATTTTTTATGCTGCTCTATTTTGTCATAAAGGTCTTGAGGTTTGACTTACGTTGCAAGATCACCGCCATTTTGGGGTCCTCACGTTGGTTGGGGCGATCCATTGTGGAGGAGGGAGGAGCCTCGCTCGGGTCCCAGATTCACCCGGTAACCTCTTGTAGCTCCCCAGCAAGGCCAGCGCCCAATGGCTGGGGCCTGCTAGAACTTTACCGTTCAACCTGTGCTTTTATTGCGATAACAACTCCTTGGAGTTTGTTTAAATTAGTGTTTGGACCACAGCCATTCTGGAAACTACCCCCCACTCCCGCCCTGCAATGGAGTGAACACTTGTGGGGAGACCTAGCAGCACCCTTTCCTCTAGACACCTTCATTTTGACGTTCGGGTTTTTGTGTTAAGTTAATCTGTACCTTCTGTTTGCCATTGTTCCTTGTACTATACGTCTGTATATATTGTACGGCAAAAGAGTATTAATCCACTATCTCTAGTGCTTGACTTTAAATCAGTACAGTACCTGTACCTGCACGGTGTCCCACACCGTGTGTCGCCCTATATTGAGGGCTCAAGCTTTCCCTTGTTTTTTGAAAGGGGTTTATGTATAAATATATTTTATGCCTTTTTATTACAAGTCTTGTACTCAATGACTTTTGCCATGGCATTTTGTTCTACTTATACTGTAAATTATGCATTATAAAGAGTTCATTTAAGGAAAATTACTTGGTACAATAATTATTGTAATTAAGAGATGTAGCCTTTATTAAAATTTTATATTTTTCAAAACGTTGGCCTCGTCTTTTGAATCCCGGGTGGGAGCAGGGCAGAGGCATGTTTGTGTGTGAACGTCTCTACTTGATTTCCCAGCTTGCTCAGCCCACCTCTAACCGACCGTGAGCTCTTCTCACCCTGTTTGGGCCTGCCTGGGGTTTTGAAAAGCTCTTTCTTCAAAATCACCTGGTTACTGGCTGAGGATTTTCTTGGCATGGAGTGGGCTATGGACAACATTTCCTCTGATGTCCGCCTCCCTCTACCATCTATATTAAGCCTCTTCCTCCCAGGCAGGTATTTCCAACCTGGCCAGGTAGGTGCAGGTGATGAGGGGCTGAGATGGCTCTCCCAAGAGTACTTGCATTTCAGTAGGCGTCTCAGAGGTGAAAAACCTCTCAGACGGTGTGTGGATCTGGAATGTCCAGTGGGGCCGATGAACCCTGCGCTCAGTGCTCACCAGCCACCCTCCCAATGACCCCAACTGATGACTTCATTGAGGGGCTGGGCTAGAAAGGTGGCGGGAAAAAACAGCAGGTGGTTCAGTAAGAAAATTGGACGGTTTGCTCGTGTGGCTGTGGAAGTCAGTGGGCGGTTCGCTCAATAAACATGTTCTCTCTGTGTGCTGGAACACTCGGGGTGCTGGGCTGTATTTCAGATCTGGGAGAGCAGGTCTATTTAAAGGAGATCGATGATGAACCCTTTTTAGAAATAGTCTGCGATGGCAGTTGGACTTGCGTGTGCTGAGTTTTCATGAGTGGGGTCTGCAGTGGGTCTGTCTGGCTTTTTGTCGGCTGCATACTGGCGTGAGGCTGACAGGGTAGAGTAAGGCCAGGGTCCTGGCTGTGGGGCTAGGGGCTGGCTTGGGCTGAGCTGCCCCGATCTGGTGGCGGTGTCATGAGGCGTCTGGGGCGGCTGCTGGGGGGAGGAGGCAAGGGTACGAGGGAGTCCGACACTGGGCTGCAGGACTCTTTAATCTTGGTCCTAATGCTGCAGCTTGCTGCACCCTTCCCCTCCTGGCTGGAATGGGGGCTCACAGCAGGGGTATCCCGAACCCACTTCCAGAATTGTCAGGTTCTTTCCAATCTAAAAGGATGAAACAATGTAACCTGTTGTGCATGGTGGGGTGGGGGGTTATGGCTTTTAATCTTAAGGCCTTTTGATTCGTTGAGTGAGAATAATGAGATATAACACAGGCTTGGGGCTCAGACAAACCTGGGCTCAAGTCCCAGTGCCACCACCTTCTTGGGGACCATGGGCATCTGTGCGAGAGAAAGCCGGACTAGGCAACCACCCATGTTTGCACGTCTTCAAAGGGGTCCCGTTTCTCTGCTGCTCTTATTTTAACAATCAGGTGCTCTTCACCTGGCATGGATGGGCTTCTGGGGTCTGTGAACCCTTGCCACTGTTTGTGGAATCACCTGTGCCTTCCTCTGAGCAGAGGGGCTGTAGTTTTATTAGATTCTTAAAGGGATCAATGCCTCAAAGGAAAGAGCTAAAACTCATGGCTTGGGCTGTCAGCCGCTTTGTTCCCTTTCTCCAAATCATTGAAGACCCAGCTCTTCCAGAAACCCCCTTCCCTCCTCCAGCCCTTGAGTCTCACCTGGGAGCTGGTGAGACGCAGCGCCCACCCTGGACCCCCTGCCTGGGCGGGCCCTGCGTGTTTGTTTGGACCTCCCCTGGTGGTCCCTGTGCACAGTGGAGTAGCACTGCCCTAATCCGCTTAGACCTTCCCCTTTCCAGACCCCACCTTCAAACCGGATTCACCTACTTGGTCCTCATTTCAGAGGCGCTTCCACGTGCTCTGGCCTCATTTCTCTGATTAATTGTTAACCAGCTAATCGGAGATGAAGCACAGCCTGTGGTCTGAGTCCACTGCAGGCTGTCACACTGGGGAGCCACGGTTTCCTCACCTGTTAAGTGGGGATAATACACGTGCTCACCTTCCAGGGTTGCTGTGATGGAGGTGACATGGCTTAGGGTCTCTCCCAGGGTCTCAGGAGTACTTACAGCTTCACCCTCAGTACCTGTATTGTTATTAGCTCCTCATGTGGACACTCCATCCTCTCCTCTTCCTGCTGCAACGTCTGGGCCCTGGCATCCTGCTTCTCTTGCGCTGGCACAGAACCAAGAAGATGGTGGGCAAATGGGCTGGCAGGCTGCTCAATTTGGAAACAGAGACTTTCAGCTAGAGCCAAGCTTTGGCCCCAAAGCATCTTTAAATTTTTCTTTATTAAGTCTATGATCTTACACAATACTTGGAAATTCCGTGTGGACTCTCATCAAGGATGATGGTTCGTGCAGAGGGGCTTGAAACATGGGGTTATGGAGAAAGCATCCTGTTTTACTCACGCCCCACCCTAGAATGTGTTGGGGCCATAATCATGCTGTCAGAAAGAAGGATATTGGCAATTACCCCAAAGAAAATATTCCAGTGTATTTGAATATTAGATTATTCAAATAAGATTGGTTGTTTTTCTTGTTTTTGGTGAGGAAAAGTGTTCCTGTTTTTTTACCTTTAGTAAATCATTTGGTTATACAGAAACTTCCCAAATTACACACACGGTTCAAAAGAGTGATTTACGTCTTTCTTAGCAATTATCATCTCACTTTATCAACCAATTTTCTAAAAATCTGATATGAGAGTGAGTACTGTATTCTATGACTTTTCCCAGGAAGTGGGTAGTAGTGAGTTGGTTTAAACAAACAAAAAAACCACACACACACAAAAACACCACCACCACACACACAAAAATTTTAAGGCATTTTCGTAAATATTGGCTGTTACCAGAATTATCCCAGGGAGTACCTAGCCTGCTCTGGGCCCAAACAGGTAGAATTTGCACAGAACCTTAGGTCTGGCAGCTTAGGAGGTGTGTGAGTGTGTGTGTGAGTGTGTGTGTGGGGGGGGCAATGCTTTAGAAGGGATCTGCCACAGAAAGAACAACTGTCCCCTGATCTGGGGCTCCTCCACCTCCACAAGGCCCAGTTCTGAGAACATAAATTCCCTGTGCTCCATCCACACTGAACTTTTGGTTCCCTCGTGTGCTCTGCTACTCAGGGCCTTTGCATATGCTGTTCCCGCTGCTGGGCACAGCCCCTCCCTCAGCCCTTCCTGAGGTTGCCTCCTTTTCAGCCTTCAGGTCTTGACTTATAAGTCAGAGGTCTTCCCTGACCATTGGATCCACATATGTCCTCACCTAATCCTCTCCATCTCAGAACTTCGTTCATTCTTTCACTGCACGTTCCAATTTGTAACTATACTATAGTTATTTAATTGCCCATTTATTCATCCATGAGGTAAGGAGTAAATATGCTTTTATTCACCATTGTGTATGTTGCACTTGGCAGAGTGCTTAGCACTTAGTAGGCACTCAATTAATATTTATAGAATCGAAGGAAAAAAGAAAATATAACTTATTTACAGTAGTATCACCTAAGATTAAGATAACCAGTACCACTTTACAGTATCTTTCCAGGTTAAAATACACATATACACACACATATTTGCATAGGACCATATAATATACACTATTGTGTAATCTGCATTTTTCACTCAGTAACATGTCATTGGCATATTTCCATATCAATAAATATTTTTCTATATTCTTCTACAACATGATTTAAATGTATGGATGAATTATTTATTTAATCACATATGGTTGGACATTTATATAGTTTCAAATTCTTCAATTCTAAGTCACATTGGAATGAAATCTTTATAGCTAAACACTCCCTTGGTATTCATAGCTAAAGAGTCCTTAACATCAGGATGGAGGTTTTTCACGTAGAATTTCTGCATCGAAGGTCCGTTCTAAGACTTTGGCCACATCCCGTCAGACTGTCTGAGGCAACAGCTTACTTGTCTTTGAATCCTCAGCACCTCGCACCTGGTTGATGCTCAAGCCATGTCTGCGCCATCAATTTAAATCTCAGATCTGGATATTCAAGGCTCTCCTGAATCTGAGCCAACTCTGCCTTTCTGGTATGATCTCCACTTGCGAGCTGTGTAGAACTTCGCTCTACCTGGGTTTGCCTCTTCGTAAAATGAGGAGAGTCATAAACGTCCTTCCCAGTGCTGATGCAAGTTGCCAAGGTGCGCACACTTCTTAGAAGAGTCGGGCCCATGATAAGGACCTTGTACATGTCAGCTGCTATCACCCCCGGCCGATCCTCACCATCTGACTTGTCTGACTTTGCTAGCCCCTCTCCCTCCTTCCTTTCTCTTACCTGTGTTATACCAGGCCCCACTCACTGCCCCCCATTCTCCTACTTGTCCTCCCCCAGGCTTCCTGCTCAGAACCCCAGAACTCACTGAGACTCTGGCATTTCTCAGGTGCTCAGCCTTTGCTCATTTCTGCTATTTTTTTTTCCTCCCCTGCATTGTGAGCCACTTTGAGAGCAAGGCCTGTGGCTCAGACCTTGATGTACAAGAGCTTTACAGGTAGAACGTCACCCTGAGTGATAAAGAGACTGCCAGGTAAAATCCATCCAGACATCCTGTGACCACACTATCCTCCTTAACCCAACATCTGGCTTCGCTCCATTTTCCCAAATGTTGTTGGGAGTCCCTGCTACTGAGCCTTTCATGCCATTTGTATCAGACATGGTACATGGAGAGGATCGGGGGATGATCCAAGGGTCACGAGGGTTGGGGATTGGCTCCTCTCCTTCCCTCTCCCAGTGATCTCAACAAGAAAAAACTGGAAATAAGCAATGTACAGTGTTGTGGTTAGGGTTGCCAGATTTAGCAAATTAAAATACAGGATGCCCAAGTGAAATTTGTATTTCATATAAACAATGAATAATTTTTTAGTATAAGTATGTCCCATGCAATAGTAGTGGCATACTTAAACTAGAAACATATCTGTTGTTTATCTGGAATTCAAACTTACCTGGGCATCTGGCATTTAATCTGGCAACTCTAGTTCTAGTGGATGCTGTGAATTGCCTGCTCAACCTTCCTTCCTCTTTACCATCTAAAGTGCTTTCTTATTCTGCAGAGATTGGAAAGCCAAACACTACATTTTCCAGACTGCTTTGTGTCTAGATACAAAGTGGGTTCCACCATTTAGGTTTGCTCATTGGGAGGCAGAGGTGTCTTCCTTTGGTCCTTGTCTAACAACAAGCAAAGTCATGGAGACCTAGGGCTTTATTGCAGCCATATGGGCATCTGCTCCCAGGTCCCTGGGTGCCGAGGGGCGTGGAGCTAGGAGAGATGGCCAGACTCCCCACTTCGATGTCAAGCCACTAGCTCCTGGAGATGCAGTGGCTGGGGCTGCTTTCTGACAACAGGGTTGTGCCTATGGCAGCAGATCCATCAACACTCCCTGGGCAGGTGAGCTCTACAGGGTTTTGAAAGTCATGACCAGAGGCTCAATCTAGTCTGTTTGTTAAATCCTTAAACAAATTGCTAAGCACCTCATATCCCATATTAATTTACTTTCTGTTACAATGGTGTATTGGTTTGGGGCTATTGTAACTAAGCACCACAAACTGGGTAGCTTAGAACAACAGAAATTTATTGTGTCACAGTTCTGGAGGCTGGAAGTCCGAAATCAAGATGTCAGCAGGGCGGTGCTCCCTCTGAAACCTGTAGGGGAAGGAGACTTCCTTGTCTCTTCTGGCTTCTGGTAGCCCCAGGGGTTCCTTGGCTTGTGGCTGCATCGCTCTAATCTTCACAGGATGTTCTTTTCACTGTGTCTTTTCACACAGTCCTTCCTCTGTTCATGTCTGTGACTGCCCAAATTTCCCCTTTTTATAAGGACACCAGTCATACTGGATTAGGGCCCACTCTAATGACCTTGTCTTAACTTGATTACAGCTGCAAAGACTCTGTTTCCAAATAAGGTCACATTCTGAGGTACTGGGTGTTAGGACTTTACCATAACTTTTGAGGGGCACACAATTCAACCCATGACAAATACTTAAAGTGTTGTCTGTCTCCTGACTGAAAAAATTGGGACACCTATCATTTTGTCGTCCTAACAAAAAACAAAAAGCACAAATCTTTCAAACAGAAAAACTTTGAGCATCATCTCAAGGAGAAACTTACTCTGACCACGTGCAAAACCTCCATACTCCCCTGGCCCGCCAATCACTTCAGTAACTACATCCTCCCTGCTGGCCTCCCTTCATAGACCCGAGCGAACTAAGCCAGCTTTTCTTGGGCACACTCTATCCTGACTATTACACGCACCTCTGGTTTTCATTTCTACCCAGCCTGGGTCAAACTGAAAATCCAGGTTGCCCAAGTCTTTGCCCAGCTGAAGCTGAAGGCAAGATCGGAGACTTTTCCCTCTACGCTCATGGCAAAACAGGATGAAAAGCTGGAGATGCAATTGTCTCTCCCAAAACTATCTTGGCTACCAGGATATAAAACCCTGAAACAGGTCATTGAGAGAAACTGTGGGATTTCTGTCTCCAAAGATCTCCAGGTCGAGAATGTAAAGGCAACATGACCTCCTGTAGCTTTTAGACCTCCTCTGGCCTGGAGGCTGCATTCTAGGCTAGACGAGCTGTCCAAAGCTCTTCCTCTCTGCCATTCTGAGTTTCGCATGGGCCTGGGAGGGTAATTCTGCCATATTTTTCCAAGGGAAGAGGTCAGCTACCTGGTCGCTGGGGGGTCTTACTGACTTTTAGGGGAGGAGTTCTGTCTTGGCAGGGACCTTCATTGGTAAACTGAGCCTCGGCTCTCATCCCCAACCAGGCAGTGGGTGCCTGGGTGTCTATTTCCACGAGGGTAAAGCCTTTTGTGATCATCAATTGTATAAATGATTTGTGAATCCTTGTCGAGCACTTGGCGGGCTGAAGACAGCAAGAAGCAATTAGTCTTCTGATCAGCATGGTTTGTCAACATAAAAGGTTTGGGCTGAAGCGTCCTCCAGATGACACCCACTTCTTGGCATGCCTGGGATGGCCACAGGCCTTTGTTGTTCATTCATCCTGCCCGAAAAAGCCCGAGGGTGGGGAGGGGGGTGGGGGGGGGGCTGGAGGAGGGTCACAGCTGCTGTCCATCTGAGCCCTCTTCCCTCAGCAGCGCCAGGCTCCGTGGGGCTCCAGACCCAGCCCCCGCCTGAAAAAGCAGAGACCCCTCCCAACCTCGCTTTAGGGGGCAGGGCTGCTTGGGCCACCTGCTCCGCAGTCGGCCAGAGGCCAATTATCCAGACTGAGGGATAGCCAGGTCCCCAGGGTGAGGGACAGAGCAGTGGTGAGAAAATGAATTAAATAGAAGAGTGGATTATGATAGTAAAAGGTTGGCTTGTAGAGTGTTTGACATGAGCAGCTTAGAGACTTTTCTCTTTAATTTGGATTTTTTCCCTGACCACACAAATAAATAACCACAGTAAAAAAAATTGAAAAATACACAGAATTATGCAAAAGACAAAGAAACCCACCTATAATCCCACTACACAGAGATACCAATGGGTAGTATTTTGGCATATTTTCTTCTAATATACGGCATTCTCTTTTGATCAGTGAAGTGTCCTGAGCATCTCATAATTTTTTAGGATAAATCCCTACGTGTGTGAAGACTTCCATTGTTTCAAGCAGACTTTGTGGCCATTTCTGCAAACTACCCTGGTCATTGTGCAGAACTGCCTTGATTCCCCAACCTGTACCTCCTTTTCCAACAGGCAGCATAGCACAGCCTCTCCTACTTGGAGTCAGGAGGCAGGCTAGGCCCAGGGTAGGCTCCTGACTCCCTAGGAATGTACTTCTGGACTACGAAGGAATAGTTTGGAGTTCCTTCCCCCCCACCCCCCCGCCCCCTACCCATTGGGAGGTCCTGCTCCTTAATCACATCTGCTTGATTTGTCTGCTGCTTGCCTAGTTCCTTTGCTCCCCGCCTCCCACCCTGATGAGGGTGGAGGTCTCAACAACATCTGATGAGGTCTTGTTTCTTGTCTTGGTTTCTCTCCACTCTTTCGTCCCCAACACACAGTGTCTTCCCAGCCACATCCCTCTAAGAATCTCCATAAATGACACTAGTGAGGTTTGTTCTTACAGTGGGCATCTGTAATTTTAGCTGGCCCACCATGCCATCCGTGTCTTCATCTCCTGATAACAGGAGTTTGGTTTTCCTTTGGGGAACACCTCTCAGCTACAAAAATTGCACATGCTCTGGCCAACTAATGTACTCTATCACTTTGGCTACGATGATTGGTTCAGGGATGGACATGTGACTTAAGCTGGTCCAATGAGAGTCAGGTGTGGGACTTGTGCCAGGAATTTAGAGAATGAGGTGCTCTCTTTCTATTGGAGCTTCTAAAATAATAGGACAAAATCCTGGCGCTTTTGGGGGCCATGGTGTGGAGCGTGCCCACCTGGGGTTTCAGCCAACAAGGAGGGATTCAGAGCCACAAGATGGAGGGGTGGGGGCAGAGAGAAAGATCGACCAAGTTCTGATGCCATCACTTGGATACTTAGATTCAACTGCCCCAAAGTCCAGCCTTGTGAGTCAATAAATCCTCTCTTTTTTCCTTCAGCCAATTTGACTTGGGTTTTTTCATACTCGACCAAGAGAATTCTGACTGAAAATACAGCTCCTGTCCTGGGGGTGAGGGGATCTGTTCTCAAGACCAGTTTGGACGTCAGAAAGCCTAAGTTCCAGGAGGTTCAGGTACACACATCACATGGTCCAAAATGGGGAGAGGGAGGTTCAAGAAGGGGAACTGGCTGCTTGAAAAACAGGATGGAGTGATGAAGGGATACTGCAAGTTCAAGTTATGGAGGATGCCATGTTTAGATGCTTGAAACCAAAGGCCTAGGGTATATAATAGCCTTTATTTAAAGTGACTCTTGGGACCTAAGCCCACCTTCGTTCTTCTCTGCTGAACATCCTCATCACCAGCATCAGCAACACCTACTAAGAGCTACTAGTGTGCTACCATGTACTGGGGGGTGGGGGTGGGAGACACAGACCATGGAGACGTGGTCCCCACCCTAGAAGTGCAACAGTTGAGAGATAATAATTCAGTGTCAGAAGTTGCCCGAATAAAGCTTGTTTGGAGACCCAGAGGAGGGACCCCTCTGCTTGGGCTCCCCAGAGGAACGTCACTTCTGGGCTGAGACGTAAGGGGTGCCAGGAATTGATCAGGAGAATAGGGGAACGGCAATCTTGGGAAAGGGAACTGCTTTGGCCAAGGCAAGAAGATAGGAAAGAGGGGAGAGTGGAGGCTGAAATGATGGGGCACGTGGTGAAGGGTGCCTTGGCCTCTTCCAGATTGGGGCTGTGCCCCAACTGTGGGTGGGAGTCAGTTGTCCTGGGAGAAGCTAACCCTGGTGCAGGCATGGAAGAAGGAAGATGCACATGGAAGACGGAACCCTAAGCAATCCTCTGCCCCTCCTACCCCATTTCCTCCCCCTTTCTCTCCCCTCCCCCTTTGTCCATCTCCCCTTGCCTCTTTCAATCTCTTCCTCCTCTTCCTTGCCCCTCTTTTCCCCTTCTTTCTCCTTCCTCCTACTCCTCTCCCTCCCCTTTCTCCAGGCCCCCCACACCTGCTTGCCCTCCTCTTCCTGTCTCCCCCTCCCAACTGAATTATGGTCTTAATCACACTGAAACTGGGGGGAGCCCTGGTCCCCGCCCTCCAGCAGCCATCTCTCACAAGCTTATTTTGGCCAATATATGGCCCTCCCACAACTCCGGCCATCCCCCACCCCAGAAAGGGGCCTTCATGGCGGGTTGCCCTAGCCCCCACCCTTCAGAAGGGAGGTCCTGAGACTGGAGAGCCCGGGGCCCAGGGAAGCTGCCGGTACATAAGGGAAATGAGGGCTAAGCTGACTCTTGTTATTATTTTTCTCCCCTGGGGGCCATGTGCAAAGACTTCTGGGCTTGGAGTCTTTATAGATCCTCACTCCCTTGGCAACCCAGCCCTCCTGTCCAACCTGGAGTGTTTAATTACCAAGGAAAAGAATGATTTTTTTTTCCCTGAGAATCCATTTAATTATTTGATTGCACAGTAACCAAAGAGTGTGAGAGGCCTGTAGCCAGAAGGGACTTCAAAGCAATACCTTGATGTTGCTGAGTGGGGCATTAATGGGTTCTGAAGGCAGGAGATTGCTAAAGAGAGGGAAAGTATTCAAAGCGCCTCGGTCCTGCCAGCAATCTCGAAAAATGCATAAACACTGGAATGCTCCGCCGGAGAGGGAAGGCAAGTTCAAAGGGACTCGGAGAGTTTTCATGTAAAGTTGAGAGTTTAAGGCGTGACTGTTGGCTATGGAGCCTCAGCGTTTGAACTCTTGTTTATTAAAAACAGTTTCCCAGCCATTCAGCGGGTTCCCAAAGACAACAGAGAAAGGCAGACTTTTTCAGTGCGGAAGATTTAAAGGCTTCATTGATTTCTACCTAGGGTCCCGCTCTTTTGTGCTGGCTTTCTTTTTTTCCTTTATTTTTTTGATCAAGTTTTTAAAATCCCACCATCAGAGGGAAATGGCAGCAGAGGGAGAGAGAGGTCTCCTCCCCGCGTTCCACCCAGGAGAGCAGGTTGCCCTGCCTCCTGTTCTGCTGGGAGGCTGGGGGGCCCCTGACCCCACACCCTCAAGGTTCCCATGGAAGCCCTAGGAGCTGAGGGCTCTTTCGGAGGTGAGGGAGGCAGCCTAGATTCTGGGCCCAACTCTGGCCCTGGCTGGCTCTGGAAGTGGAGTTCTCCATCTCTCTCTGCTCTGTCTTGTTTCCCAGGGTAATGGAGGGGGACTGTTGCCAGCAGCTGCCCTCAGAAGGGGCTCAGAGAAGGCTTTCAGCTTTCCGGGTCTGATCTCCGAGCCCAGGGACATGGGCCAGTGTCTACTAGTGACCCCACACTTCCTTGATAAGGAAAAAAAATATCACATTTTAAAGATGATTTAAATAAATTCTAGGAGATCCCTTAAGCCGTAGGACTCTCTACGGCTCCCACCTCCAGGGCCTCAGTTTTGCTGATATTGACTGAGCTGCACTTGGGGGACCTAGTCTGTCTCATTGTTCCCCACGCCAGGAGGAAATGAACTTTACCTCCTGGGCCAGGCTGGCACCCAGAAAGCTAGAGACAGCTCAGGGCAGAACTAGAACTCACCAGGAACTCTGGTCTCTGGTCTGGGGTTTCTTTCCTTCCTTCTGCCCTGGCCGTACTCACTTGGAAAAGCAGCCAGTGAGTAAGGAGCCAGAAGCCCTGCAGGATGCTTCAGCTCTGCCTGGAGCTCACTCTGGGGCCCTCGACCGTTTCTGTCTGCTCAGGCTCATTGCAGGATCATGAACCATCAGAAAGCATGTCGAACAGTGGCTGTGGCTGGACCCTCCCTAAATTAGGGCTTCTCTGCCCTTCCTTTGAGGACACGGCTAAGATCTCAAGCAACCCTATACTCTCCTTCAGTTTTAATCCAATACAAAGGACGGATTTTTAAATAAACATTTTGTTTTGCTTAACCAGAAGCCCCCTATGCTACCAGTTACGATTTTCTCTTAAATCACTATACGGAATGTATCCAAGCTCTGCCCTCCCCGACTCGTTTCATGAGAAGACGGATCCTCAGGGCAGTTGCAATTGTCTTTATGACATAAGAGGAAAATTCATGAATTCCAAACCACAAGGTCCACGTTCACACCCATCCGCGTTCTCTTTTGGTATGAATTTCATTTCTTTCTGAGTCAGAGGCAGTGGTGTGCTGGCAAATGTTTAACAACCAGCACTCTAGGGAACAAGCCCTGATTTGTGGTGTTTGCCAATTTCCATGGTGTAAATGCTCCCACCATGGTCGATTTCACTGAAACCTGAGGTCAGCTCTCATAAGCCGGTGTGAGCTAACTCCAGGGCACCACTGAAAAGGGCTCCAAAATTGTAGAGTTTCTGAGATGATCCCCATAGGAGCTGCCTTCTTCTCCACAATGCCTCCTTCCAGAAGACTGCACCCTAGCTACAAGGTTAGAGTCTTCTGACTTTATTAAATAAACATCAATGGATGGAGAGATAAAAGCATAATAACACGGGGTTAGGGCAAAGGCTATGAACACACTTATAATACTTCCTTTGGGTCAGGCACCATGCAAATGGCATCTGTGCACATAGCTGTGTGTATGCGTCCATGTCCACATATATGTACGTATGTAGTTGCATAGTACTATAATACTATTGATTGACCAGGAGACTTCTTTGTTCTTGCTCCCCTCCTGATTCTACCCTCCACAGATTCTAATCAGTAAACATGGATTCAATTTTGTAGGATGTGAGAGATTTCCCAACTGCTGTTATCTCAGGTCCCGTCCAGTAAAAAAATATCTTCAGTCCTGAGAGATTTGCTCAGGGTAATTCACAGTTAGAACCGTGCACTTTTAGTTACCTGATGCATGGGAACAGCAAAAATTCAAGGTAGTGTTCAGAGTCATTTTTTTAAAAATCAATTTGATTTAATTTGATTGATTGAAGCATAAAATAAAATGCTTCCTTTTACCACAATCAAGATACGAAACATTTTTTTTCACTCTTATGCTTCTTTGCAGTCGACCCTCACTTTCCTTCTCCCAGCCAGTAGCAATCACCAATCCCCTTTCTGTCACTATAGGTTAGTTTAGCTCGGGCTTCTCAACCTTGGCACTATGGACATTTTGGGTCAGATAATTCTTTGCTGTGGGGGATGACCTGAGAATTGTAGGATGTTTAGCAGCATCCCCAGCCTCTGCTCACTAGATGCCAGTGGCATACATCGACTTGTGACAAACCAAAAACGTTTCCAGATATTTCCAAATGTCCTGTGGAGGGCAAAATCATCCACAGTTGAGAATTCCAGAATTTTATATAAATGAATCACACAGCACATACTCTTTCGTGTCTGGCTTCTTTTGCTCAGTATAGCTTTGGGGATTCATCCCTGTTGTTGTGTGTCTAAATAATGTGTTCCTTTTCATCGCTGAGTATTAAGTCCATTGTATGGACGTACCATAATTGTTTATCCATTCGCCTGTTGATGGACATTTGGATTGTTTTCAACGGGGGGACATTATAAATAAGTCTACTATGAACATCCATTTACAAGTCTGTGTGAACATATATTTTCACTTTTCTTAAGTAAGGAGTGAAATCATTGGGTTGTATGTAAGTATATTTTTAATTTTATAAGAAACTGCCAAACTGTCTATCAAAGTGGTTTTATCATTTTATATTTCCTCTAACAATGTATGAAAATGTATGAGAGTTCCAGTTGCTCCACATCCTCTCTAACATTTGGAATGATTAGTATTTTTAATTCTAAACCTGCTAGTGCCTGTGTAGTATAGCTTATCGCATTTCTCTGACGACTAGTGACATTGATTGTCTTTTTGTGTACTTATTGATCATTAAGTCTTTTTATTATCTTCTTTTGGGAAACATCTGATCACATCTTTTACTATTTTTAAAATTAGGTCTTTTGTTTTCTTATTATTGAGTTATAAGAGTTCTTCATATATTCTGGATACAAATTTTTTGTCAGATGTTTGTATTTCAAATGTTTTCTATCAGCCTGTGGCTTTCTTTTTCAATTCTTTAATGGTGTCTTTGAAGATATTTTTAATTTTGATGAAATCCAATTTATCCATTTTTTCTTTTTTGGGAGTGTGTTTTGTGTTTTTTCTAAAAAAATCATTGCCTACGCCAAGGTCAGAATGATTTTTTTTTATTTTTCCTCCAAAATTTTTGATAGTTTTAGGTTCTGTAAAGTTTAGTTCCATGATTGATGTTGGGTTAAATTTTGTCTATGGTGTAAGGTAAGATTTAAGGTTCATCTTTTTCTCATATGGATATCCAGTTTTTGCAGCCCCGTTTTTGAGAGGGCTATCCTTTCCTTGCTGAATTATTTCAGCACCCTCATTAAAAATCAATCAGCCACGTATGTGTGGGTCTATTTCTGGACTCTCTAGTCTGTTCCATTGATAAACTTATCTTTATGCCAGTACCATACTGTCTTGATTACTGTAGATTTATAATAAGTTTGGAATCAGATAGTATAAGTCTTCCCAATTCTTTAAAAAAATGTTTTTGGCTAGTTTAGGTTGTTTGCATTTCTATACAAATTTTATAATCAGCTTGTCAATTTCTATCAAAAGAACTCTGGGATTTTGATTGGGACTCAGTCGAATCCATAGATCAGTTTGAGTAAAACTAACATCTTAACAACACTGAGTCTTCCAGCCCATGAACACAGCATATCTTACCATTTATTTGGGTCTTCTTTAATTTCTCCCAGTAATGTTTTGTCATTTTCAGTGTACATATTTTGGATATATTTTGTTAAATTTATTCTTAAGTATTTCATGTTTTTTTTTATGCTATTATAAATGGCATTTTTAAATGTCATTTTCTAATTATTCTTTGGTAGTATATAGATATATAATTGATTTTTAAATTTTGACCCTGTATCATGTGCCCTTGCTGAATTCATTTATTTCTATAAGTTTTTTAAAAATAGTTTCATAAAGATTTTCTATGTACACAATCATTTTATGCACTGACTAGGACCTGCTGTAAAGTGTTAAATATAAAGGTTATGAGTTTGGATATCCTTGCTCATTTCCAGTCCTAGTGGAAAGAGTTCAGTTGTTCATCATTAAGTTTGATGCTAGTGGTAGGTTTGTTGTAATACTCTATATCAGGTTGAAGATGTTCCATTCTATTTCTATTTCCTTAGAGTTTTTATCATGAATGCAAGTTTTACTTTGTCAAATACTTTTTCTACATCCATAGATTTATCGTATGATTTTTTCCCCCTTTATTGTGTTAATATAATGATTTACATTGGTTGGTTTTTAAATGTTAAGCCATCCGAGTATTCCTGGGATGAACCCCACTCAGTCATGATGTATTATCCACTTTAATTATTACTGACCTTGAATTGCTAATGTTTTGTTAAGAATTTTACATCCATATCCATGAGAAATATTGGTCTATAGATTTCTTTTCTTGTAATCTCTTTGCCTGGTTTTGGTATCAGGTTATGGCTGGCCTCATAGAATAAGTTGAGTAGTCCCTTCTCTGTTTTCTGGAAGAATTCATGTAAGATTGGCATATATCTTCCTTCAGTGTTTGATTGAATTTACCAGTGCAGCCATTTGGCCTGGAGTTTTCCTTTGGAGAAGATTTTTAATTATAAATTCAATTTTGTTAATAGATTAGGGATGTTTCTGATTTCCTATGTCTTCTTGGGTCAGTTTTGGTAATGTTTGTCCTTCAAGTAATTTGTTCATTTTATCTAAATTGTTGAATTTGTCAACAAAAAGTTGTTCATGATATTTCCTTATTATCTTTTCATTATCTATAGGATTTGTAATGATGTCCCTCTTTCATTCCTGACAATGATAATTTGTGTGTTCTCTCTTTTTGTCCCTTGATTCGTCTAGTTGGAGGTTTATAGTTGTATTGATATTTTCTGAGAATTAGTTTTTGGCTTCATTGAGTTTTTCGACTATAATTTTATTTTCTATTTCTTTGATTTCTGCTCTTATTTTCACTATTTCCTTCCTTTGGCTTAATTTGCTCTTCTTTTACTAGTTTCTTAAGCTGAAAGCTTAAATAATTGTTTTAGATTTTTCTTCTCTCTTGTTATAAGTATTTAAAGCTGTATAAGTTTGCATTTAAGCACTGCTTTAGGTGCATCTTCCAAATTTTGGTATGTCATGTTTTCATTATCATTTAGTTCAAAATATTTTCTAATTTATCTTTTGACTTCTTTTTTGATTCATGTGCTATTTAGAAGTATGTTGTTTAGTTTCCCAATATTTCAGGATTTTCCAGATACATTTTCTTGTTATTATTTTTTAATTCTGTTGTTGTCAGCAAATAGAATCTATGGTTTCAACCCTTTTACATGTATTGAAAGTTGTCTTATGGTATAGCAAATGGTCTGTCTTGATGAATGCTCCATGTGTATTTGAAAACAAGTATTTACTGATGCTGGATAGAGTGTTCTATTAGTGTCAATTAGGTCAATTTGGTTGACAGTATTATTCAAGCCTTCTATATCTTTACTGATTTTAATCTATTTGCTCTATCAATTCTGAGAAAAGAGGTTTAAAATATCTCAGTATAATTGTGGATTTCTTTTATTTCTCCTTTAATTCTGTCAGTTTATGCTTTATGTATTTTGAAGTTCTATTATTAGGTACATATACATTTTGATTGATATATCTTTTGGATAAATTGACCCATAAATCATTAAGAAATGTCCCTCTTTATCCCTGATAATATCCCTTGTCCTGAACTTAATTTTGTCTGATACTAATAGAGCCAGCATTCTTATGCATGTGTATCTTTTTCCATCCTTTTACCTTTAATCTACCTATGTCTTTATATTTAAAGTGTGTTTCTTATAGACAAAAAATAGTTGGGTTTTTCTTTTTTTATCCATTTTGATGATAATCTCTGCCTTTTAATTGGAGTGTTTAGATCATTTGTGTTTCACATAATTATCAACATAATTGGGTTTAAGTCTATACCATCTTGCTATTTTTTTCTCCGTGCTATTTATTCTTTTTCCTCTTTAACTTATCACATCTACCTTCAAAGAATCTTAGGGTCTTATTTTAAAATCACCACGTTTGCTGATTTACTAGATATGAGGGTGAATGGGAGAGGAGAGTGTCAAGGATGCTTCTGAGATTTGAGAGTAGGCGACTGATAGATATGCTGACAGACTGATAGAATAGCTGACAGATATGTGGAGGTCATGCAGTGGTGTGTTGGACTTGGCTTGTAGTGGTTCAGGAGAGCTGATTCTATGCATCTCTTCCCAACTCCATCTTCAGTAACGTCATGTGAGAAGCATGAAATCAGCCGTGGTAGAATAGTCACACCATGGAGATGGGCAAATGCTACAAATCAGGGCTTTCTTTTTAGAAAGCTGGTTCACCAGCACACCAATGGGATCAAGAGGGCTTGCTCCTGGGAACCCCTCATGAATAGGGCTCTGTCATTTTGTTTTCACAGCACAATGCCTGGCAACACTTGTTTGTTGAGTTTCACTGAATTAAGTGGAAAAATAATGAGTTTCTTTTGAGACTTTGGGTTTCAAGAATCAGAAATGCATGGCTGAAAATTTAGAAAGAAGTCAGGGCTGAAGACTTAGTTTTGCATGTCATCTGAACTTGGAAGTAGACATACAATGTGGGGAGCAGAATGAAGAACGGGAGTGAAGGAGATAGGCCTGAGAGGTGGGAAGCAATCAGGATGAGCCAGAGAAAAAATTTCACGCTAAGCTGTGTGGGGTTTGGTCAACAGCATTTAATGGGGCAGGTCAAGGAGAGAGAAGACTAAGAAAAAATCAATAAACAGAATTGTTAGGAGGTTATTGGTAACTTTTGAAAATCTGGTCAGCAGAGAAAGAGAGCTCTGAGGCAAACCTAATTGCTAGGCTTGTTTGTGGGGGAAATGGTGAGGAAAAAGAAGTAGCAACTGTCATGAGAATCTGTCAGGGAAGGTGGATGCTGGGGGTCCAGTGGAGAGGATCCAAGCTTGGAGAGAGGCAAGGGGCTCATTGATGGAGCCAGCTAGTGGAGCAGGTGGGAGGCTGTGGAGCACAGGAGAGAGAGACTGAGCCCTGCTCCCCAAGGTGAAAGGGAAGGTGGCATACTGCATCACGCTCCTGCATCAGAGTCAGGGGAGGTAGAGCATACGCGGTAGACCCTTCTTTCCGCAATTGTGCTCCATGGACCAGCAGCATCAGCATCATCTGGGATCTGCTTAGAAATGCAGAATCTCAGGCCCCGCCCCAGACCTACTAAATCAGGGTCTGCAGTTTAACAAGATCCCCAGTGCTTCTTGAATGTACATATGAACCTGTGATGTGTGGGAATTTGTGATGCTGATGCTTCTGGTCCCCGGGCCACACTTTGGGTAGCAGAAGCCCAGACTGTAGAGGGTAGTGCTTAAGCTTTTAGAGTCTGGCATCTAACTCCGGATTCAAACTCTATCTCCGCCCTTTACTGTGTGACCTCCAGCAAGCTATTAACTCCTTTATGTCTCAGTTTGCTCAGCTGCCAAAAAAAAGGATCATAATAGAACCTGCCTCCTCTGGTAATGGGGCTAGTAAATGAGATAATAAAGTTCCCCACACTCCGAAAGGGCCCAATAGACATTAACAATTGTTACTGCAGACACTTCAAGCTGGAAAGAAGAGGAGAAGGGGGATTGAAAAAGAAACGACAGGACTTGGAGAGCCTTAGCAGATGCCATGAGAGAGCAGCGAGGGGAAAATGCTTTGCTGAGGCCCAGTGCAGCTCAGCATCATGGAAAGTGGTCCACAGAGACCCTGGATGTGCCCCTTTCTCCAGAAATGGGCAAGGCTAGATGGCAGTGAGGGCAATGCCAACATGAGAGCTGGGGTTGCAGGGAGAACCTGCTGGAAAGTCTGAGGTGATGGAGATTCTGGCTGGAGAGGTTTGGGCTGAAATGTTTGGCCACAGGATTCATTCTGGGCAGAGAGAATCTTGCTAGAGGAAGGCATTGCTCTAAGGAAGATAGGGATAACCCAGAAAACCCTTCATCCCGGGGAGCAGGGACAAGGATTATCCAAATGGACTAGTGGGTTTTTTATCCCCAGCTGATCAAGTGCATCGTTCTGACCACAATTTTTTTTGTGTGTGTGTGTGAGGAAGATCAGCCCTGAGCTAACATCTGCCAATCCTCCTCTTTTTTTGTTGAGGAAGACTGGCCCTGGGCTAACATCCGTGCCCGTCTTCGTCCACTTTATATGGGACGCCACCACAGCATGGCTTGACAAACGGTGCGTCGGTGTGCGCCTGGGATCCAAACTGGCGAACCCTGGGCTGCCACAGTGGAGCGCGTGCACCCAACCGCTTGCACCACTGGGCCGGCCCCCTGATCACCATTTTTAAAGGGACTGAAGCCAACATCAACAACCATGGTATGGTTGGTTGCATCATGTCCCCCCAAAATTTATAACCACCCAGAATCTCAGTATGTGTTCTAATTTGGAAATAGGGTCTTTACAGGTGTAATCAGTGAAGGATCTCAAGACGAAATCATCCTGGATTTATGGTGGGCCCTAAATCCAATGACTGGTGCCTTCAAAAGAGAAAAGGGAGAGAGATTTGGATACACTGAGATACACAGAAAAACACCATGTGATGACAGGGGCAGAGACTGGAGTGATGCTGCCACGAGCCAGGGAATGCCAGGAGCCACCACAGGCTGGAAGAGGTGAGGACAGATCTTCCCCTAGAACCTTTGGAGGGAGGATCATGGTCCTCTGACACCTTGATTTTGGACTTCTGGCCTCTAGAACTGGGAGAAAACAAAATTCCATTGTTTTAAGCCACCAAGTTTATGGTACTTTATGACAACAGCCCTTGGGAACTGACAGATATGAGAAGGGATGTCAGTCTGTCCAGGTCACAGTGACAACATGCCAGACGCCAAGCATGTCTCTTATTTTGTCAGGCAACTTCTTCCCAGCACCATTGTCTCTTAGCCCTGAAGGAACTGGGGCAGCGCTGAGGAGGAAGAGCACACTGCTGGGCATGAGGAGATGGCCAGAGGGGCAGAGGGAAGAGGATGTGAGCTTCCAGTTCAAGAAACCTGATCTGCCATTACTAGCTAGGTGGCCAGGGGCACTTCACCTCTGTGAGCCTCAGTTTCTTCATCTGTGATATGGGAATGAATATAACAGAACCCTCGTCATAGGGTTAGCGTGAGGATGAAATGAGATGGTACTGTCTTAATCCATTCGGGTAGCTATAACAAAATACCACAGACTGGGTGGCTAAGGAACAACAAACATTTATTTCTCGCAGTTCTGGAGGCTGGAAGTCCAAGATCAAGGCACCAGCAGAGTCAGTGCCTGGTGAGGGCCCTCTTTCTGGTTCGTAGATGACGCTTTCTAGCTACACCTCACATGACGGAAGGGGCAAGGGAGCTTTCTCAAGCCACTATTTTAAGGGCACTAATCCCATTCAGGAAGGCTCCACCCTCATGACCTAATCACCTCCCAAGGGCCCCACCTCCTAATACCATCATCTTAGGGGTTAGGTTTCAACACATGAATTTTGGGGGGACACAAACATTCAATCTATAGCAGGTACCACATCAAGATGTGGATATAGGAAGTGTCCATTGAATGTTATCTATTTTAACGGTTATTTTTATTATTCTACTAGCTGGGTGACCCTGAGTAACTTATTTAATAAGTAGAGAGGCAGAAGAAAATGAGTTTTGAGGCCCGATAGACTTGAACTTGAATCTCAGCTTCCCCACTCATTTTGTATAAGGTACCCATCTTCTCTGTGCCTCCTTTCCTCATCTGTAAAATTAAAAAACAAAACAAAACAAAAACCAGGTTGCTGTCAAAACTATGTGAAGAATGTAAAGCCTGGTACACAGGAGGTGCTTAATAAATGCTTGTTTCCTCCCTTCCCTTAACTTTGGAGACTCAATTCCCTTACTCTGTGAAACAGAATAATTCCAAGCTCAGAGGAGTGCTTTGGGGATTAAAGGAGGCCCTAAATGTAACTCCTGGTACAAAGCGTAGTACCCAGCATGGCTGGACGCAAATGTGTCGTTGGTGTGAAACTCGAAGACAGTGGGGTCTCTGACCCCCACCTTGGGGGCTTTCCCTCATATCTTTTCTGCTGCGATAGCTGACTTAAATGCTTCCAGCACACCAGGGCCCCAGGTGGCATTTGGCATAAAAATTGACACTGAAAACGTGGAGGACCACTTCAGGTTTGGGTTTCCTGGGAGCCTCCTCAGACACGGGTACCTTGGGCTCCAGGCTCCCCATCTCGGCTCCCTCCCCCCGCTTTGCCCTCGGGGGTTTGTACTGAGCTCTGGTCTGGGAGCCTGGGCCCTCGCCCTGCAGGCTCTCCAGACATTGTCTGTGGTCCCACCCTTCAGTTCTCCAGGCAGGAGACCACACTTTACAGCCACCCCTCTCCTCCAGGCGGGGTGGAGATCAGACCCCACCCAGCACTTCTGGGGTGACACAGAGTGATGATGAGGGCCAGACTGAGACTGTGCCCTGCTCCTTGCCCTGCCATATTTAATTCCAAGGAAAACAATACTACAATGCAAATTAAATGTAAGGAATAAATAAAAGAAAAACAATACTAAACTGTTAAATGAATACAAGGAAATCTATAATTTCTGATTTTTCCTTAATTCAAAGCTTTTGGGAAACATTTAAAAATTAGTTTTGGTACCCCGCTTTGTAGGTGGCTAAGCACATGCTCAGACTGTCATTGGGAATCCCAACATGGCAGATGTCACCCCCTCAATGCCCCTCAGCAAACTGTCCCCAGAAATGTTGTATCACTTTATATTTTCACTAGCTTTGAATCAGAGTTCCTGTTTCCCATACTTTTACCAACATTGAGTATTTATTTTTAATAATTGACAGTAAGCTAAATGAAAATTGGAATTTCACTGTTATTTTAGTTTGTATTTATTACTTGATAGGATATACTTTTTACATTTGTATGTCTTCATGGTAAATTACATATTCATGTTTGTTGAACTTTTTTTTAAACTGGGATTTTCCATTTTTTTCCTTATTGATTTATAAGAGCTCTTTATAAATAAAGGATATTAACTTTATCATATGTTCAAATATTTTGTTTTTTTATTGATGTCTTAATAGTTTATAACATTGTGAAATTTTGGTTATACATTATTGTTTGTCAGTCACCATATACATGCCTCTCTTCACCCCTTGTGCCCACCCCCCAACCCCCTTGCGCTTGGTAACCACCATACAGTTCTCTCTGTCGTGTGTTGGTTTATATTCCACATATGAGTGAAATCATGAGGTGTTTGTATTTCTCTCTCTGGCTTATTTCACTTAACATAATACCCTCCAGGTCCTTCTATGTTGTTGCAAATGGGACAATTTTGTCTTTTTTTATGGCTGAGTAGTATTCCATTGTATATATATACCACATCTTGTTTATCCAATCATAAGTCGAGGGACACTTGGGTTGCTTCCACTTCTTGGCTATAGTGAATAATGCTGCAATGAACATAGGGGTGCCTAAGCCTCTTTGGATTGTTGATTTCAGGTTCATTGGATAGACACCTATTAGTGGGATAGCCGGATCATAGGGTATTTCTATTTTTAATTTTTTGAGGAATCTCCATACAGTTTTCCATAGAGGCTGCACCAGTTTGCATCCCCACCAGCAGTGAACGAGGGTTCCTGTTTCTCCACAATCTCTCCAACATTGTTTGTTGTTTTTTGTCTCGGTGATTATAGCCATTCTAACGGGTGTAAGGTAATATCTTAGTGTGGTTTTGATTTGCATTTCCCTGATGATCAGTGATGTTGAACATCTTTTCATGTGCCTGTTGGCCATCTGTATATCTTCTTTGGAGAAGTGTGTGTTCATTTCCTCTGCCCATTTTTTGATCAGATTGTTTGTCTTTTTGTTGTTCAGTTGTGTGAGTTCTTTATATATTATGGAGATTAACCCCTCGGATATATGATTTGCAAAGATTTTCTCCCAGCTGGTGGGTTGTCTATTCATCTTGATCCTGGTTTCATTTGCCTTGTGGAAGCTCTTTAATCTGATGAAGTCCCACTTGTTTATGTTGTCTTTTGTTTCCCCTGTCCGAGTAGACATGGAATCTGAAAAGATCCCTTTATGACCGACATCAAATAGCGTACTGCCTATATTTTCTTCTAGGAGTTTTATAGTTTCAGGTCTCACCTTCAACTCTTTGATCCATTTTGAGTTAATTTTTGTGTATGGCGAAAGCAGATGGTCTACTTTCATTCTTTTGCATGTGGCTGTTCAGTTTTCCCAGAAACATTTATTGAACAGACTTTCCTTTCTCCATTGTATGTTCTTAGCTCCTCTGTCAAAGATTAGCTGTCCATAGGAGTGTGGTTTTATTTCTGGGCTTTCAATTCTGTTGCATTGATCTGTGTGTCTAGTTTTGTACCAGAACCATGCTGTTTTGATTACTATCGCTTTGTAGTATGTTTTGAAGTCAGGGATTGTGATGCCTCCAGCTTTGTACTTTTTTCTCAGGATTGCTTTAGCTATTTGGGGTCTTTTGTTGCCCCATATGAATTTTAGTATTCTTTGTTCTATTTCCATGAAGAATGTCATTGGGATTCTGATTGGGATTGCATTGAATCTGTAGATTGCTTTAGGTAATATAGACAATTTAACTGTGTTTATTCTTCCAATCCATGTGCATGGGATATCTTTCCATTTCTTTATGTCATCATTGATTTCTTTCAATAATGTCTTATAGTTTTCATTGTATAGGTCTCTCACCTCCTTGGTAAGATTTATTCCCAGATATTTTATTCTTTTTGTGGCAATTGTAAATGGGATTATCTTTTTGAGTTCTCTTTCTGTTAGTTCGTTATTAGCATACAGATATACAACTGATTTTTGTAGGTTGATTTTGTATGCTACAACTTTGCTGTAGTTGTTGATTATTTCTAATAGTTTTCTGATGGATTCTTTAGGGTTTTCTATGTATAAAATCACGTCATCGGCAAATAGTGAGAGTTTCACTTCTTTGTTGCCTATTTGGATTCCTCTTATTCCTTTCTCTAGCCTAATTGCTCTGGCCAAAACCTCTAGTACCATGTTGAA